>NC_090665.1:1263333-1895000 GCF_013368605.1 Nyctibius grandis
TGGCAGGAAGTGGATCAGCAGAGTAGGGGTTGAATGTGCCTAAAAGATGTCAAGGAATGAGAAGTGTAAGGAAAAAGATACACAGAATAAATATCACCCCCCAAGATGCATATATATATATAGCCAAAATTCAGTCATAAGCAAGTAACTTAGAGTATGGAACAGCTGTTAATGAATTTTAAAATTCCATTCCATTTTCTTACAGCCTTTACTGAGCTGATCAGCCCTTGTCTACATGATTACAAGACAAAAGGATACCTCTAACAGAAGGGTTTTGAAAGATGGAGCCCTCAAAACATATCTATAATAACAGCAAGAGATTGTACGCTGGTTCTGACACAGTCTGCGAGTTAGCCACGATTTTTTGAGGACAAAAAATATATGAATTCTGAAGTAAAATGAGCTTATGAGTTTCTGGAAATATGAAAGATTCTACATAGAAAAATAAGAACATTTCTTGTGTCTTGGCAAAACAAAAGACATTTTCTGAAAGGCTTGATACTTACAGTAATAAATGTACAGTGGGACATTACCTTTGCACATCTGCTGAGGTTTGAGGACATAACCACAGTTGCCATTTACCCTAAATTTTGCATCATTTAATTGCATCACGCGTCCCTCGGACTGGTAGTTTAGTGCCACTGTTGAAAGAGAAGGCTCAGGCGTAAGATATTTACTCAGCACATACAAAAGAAGTGGGAAGTAAGTTACTCATGCAACACCTACCCAACTGGCAACCAACATTCCAGTAAGGTAAAGGATTGAAATTGCTGGAGTCAATCCGATAGGCTGAGGGATAGACCCTTGTCAGCTGTTTCTGGTTGTAAAGCATAAACTGCTCAGGCTTCTGCTGCACTGCTTGGTGGGCTCTGGTTTCACTGAATGACAGCACGTTCCCTGTGGATCCTGTGTGTATTGTTAAAGCAACAAACAAGTTACAAAGCAACCCCAGGAGACAGTGGCCTGAACTCAGACCTCGGTTGCACTGGTATTAATCAAGGGGAACATTAGATTTAGTCCAAAGTTACAATGATAGTCTTGTCACATATAAATCATGTGCATTGCATAACTGAAGGGCACCAGTTTCCCCTTCCAGGAGGGTCTTTTGTTCTACCCTCAAATTTTCCAGACTTACAAGGAAAGCCAAGCAGGAGCTTACGCTAATTGCTAGGGCCTTTTCTCCTGCACAACCCCAGACATGGTATCTATGAAGAATCTACAGAGAAATCTACTAGTGGCAGCATGATCAAAACTATCTTACTGAAGAGCTTACAGCTGGGGGAAAGACAGGCCCAGCAGGGCTCTGGTGTTGCTCTTGTCCTGGTAACACATGAACGGCTGCACTCAACCCATTTCTCCCTTACAGAGGTTTCTGCAAACTCATCTCTTCTCTAAATAATCCAAGCAATCTTTTCCAATTCATAAGTCTTCCCTCTGAGCATTTTATCCCCTTAGGCAGATCCCCTTTGATCATCTCTGCCCTCTGAGAAAAAGACTGACCAGAAGTTTCCTAGGCACGAGTGCCCAACTCCAAGGGAGCAGTTAGACCTACTCAACTGCACCATCTCTCCATGCCCATCTCTTCAGGTAGAGTCAGGAAAGCACCAGATCTAGATGGAAGTCAGCTGCAGTACTGTGCTCTGATGAGCAAGGCCCCCCTTTCCAGAGGGCCACAAGCCATCAGATGGGTTCAGCAGCACCACCTAACTGCACACGGACCTGCCTCTCAGCTCAGAACCATGAGAGTGAAATTCTACAAGACTGTGTTCTTGTAGGATTTCTTGGACCCTGTTTCTCCACAGGAAAGGGTTCTCCTGAAAAAGCTTCATTTTTAAAATTGTTACTAAAATATGAATGTGATGAGAAACCAAGGGAAAGGTTATTTCTTAGGGAAGGAAAAGGTGGTGCTTTACTCTTTCTCTGTATTTTAAGTAAATGGGACAGGTAACTAACTACTCTGCTTTTAAAACATCTTTGAAAAACAAGGGAAACCCTGAGAACACAGACACGTTTCCTATCCAAGCAGAAAAGTGAAAAAGGCATGTACAAGTCTCGTGCCAGCAGCCTTACCGTCGTCCACTATATCCTGGGCTGCCACGGAGTTCGTGTACACCACCAGGTCAGACAGAGCTCGGCACAGCTTCACTGTTTTCCTCCGACGAGCCAGCCTGCTGAGTTATATTTCATATATAAAACAAATGGGGAAATTTTCAATATTTAAAGCATATTTCAACCCCTCTTTCTGTTCATCAATGAGGAAATAAACAACTGTGCACAGGGAACCACTTGTGGCCAGCCTCCTTAGAGAGGGCTCCGAGATGATTGTTCCCCTTGTACCTCTGTAGTCACACTATACAAACAGAATTTTTCATTCAAAACATAATGAAACCAGGGCTCTTCTCAACAAAAACAAGGCAGACAGCTTGGAGCTGTATCTGAAAACGGAGCGTTTCAGTGACAACAAATGCATTCTCAATGGCACATTTTTGATTGCTTTTTCTTTACATTCTCAGCTGTAATAAAGTTGGCTGGGCTGTGCCGGACCCTTATTCAGCCTAAACAGTTTTCTTTGAGCTCTGTTTACAGCGTGCAAAATGTAGATTGGCATTTTTCCATTAGAACAGTATTACTATCACATTTCTTTTCAGTTTAAGGGTAATTGCTATTTGCAGCCTCTGAAAACCTACACAATCAAAATATTGGGCTACACAATCAAAATATTGGGCTACACAATCAAAATATTGGGCTACACAATCAAAATATTGGGCTACAGCAGTCAGAGCAAAATATACCCCAACAGCAATGTCATAAATGACCTGCTCTTAAGAACAGACTTCCCTGAGGCAGTGACATATAAATATTGGTAGTAGTAACATGCCTCTAGCTTTAACTGAGCTGTAAAACTAAGGTGATTCAGAGCTCACCTGTGGAGCTGCCCCGCTTCCTTCCCAGAAGAGTTGTGCTGGCTTTCTTCATCATCTGATGCACTATGGTATTTGGATGTTGCCTTCACAGCTTTCTGTTGGGAAAGAACCAAGCCCAGCCATGTCAGTTTATGGGGTGGTTCTACAAACTCACATTACTGTAGTTAACATCGGGTGGGTGGGTGAGCTGCAGCAGGTTTACAGCACAGGACCAGTGTCCTACAAGGGCACAGAATGACCCCTGGAGGTTTGACAGCAGAAATCCCTGGGTGATACATCAAGTGTTTCCATACACATGGAGAAGGAAAGCCAACACAAAGCATCTGTGCCCTGATCTCACTCCGTCTGACTCCAAGGATCCAAGCCTGCAGCCATGGAGCAACTTTATCTGCTGACTTGCAGACAAATACAAGCCTGAAGATAATTCATTCCTGCAAACTGGCCAGTCCATCGCAGGCCACTGTGTGTTCTGCAGCTTCCCTCCCTGCTCCCTCCTGACGTGAGAGGACAACATTGCTCCACCGTCTCCAGCACACTGGCACTGGTCCTGCTGATATTCTAATGGATCATATCATATTTAATAAACATCAACACACCATAGGATGTAAATGTACAATGCATTGCTTCCACCTACCTATGCTTCCCCTGCCCCCCAATTTAGAAAAGTGAACAAATTAATTCATGGAGTTGAGAACAGAGTCTGGGCAAAATTTTGAACATCTTCTTTCTTCTGCCTTTTGAGCCACACACACAAGCATTCCAAGTATTCTGATTTATTACAGTATACAGTAAAGAAAATTGCTATGATTAAAAGATTAAAATCTCAAAAGCACCTTTTTTCCATAAACACCTATTATTTAACGTAGTTTCCAATTTCAACAACATTACATCTTTTGTAACACTAACTATACCTTCAAGTGAGAGTTTCTTTAATTCCCTTCTCATCAAGAGGTAATTAACAACATAACTGAGAGCTCCTTCTCCTTTTGCTCATATAGCTGGATGCTAATTGAGCACGGATTTCTTTTCTCCTGCTGTGACACACCAATAATGTACATAATTTAGTTCGCTGTGTTGAGTGCTGAAATAAAGTTGACTATATTGGAAATCATTTGCATGGCTCAGTTTGGGAATCCAAAGGTCTGCACTGTGGATGTTTCCTGCAGTTAATTTGCAGGAATTGCCAGACTTTGTGTCTTTGTCCCTCCACTGGCAATTTTTAAAGAGTTTATACATGGATACATTTGGCACAAGAGCTGGCTGAAAACATCCCAAGTCAATATCCCTGGGTGGATAATTCTGCACCTGCAAAAATATCAATAGTAACCCTCCTTCCCAGGCATCCCACTAGCTGGAAAGGCGTAAGGGGGAAGGTACTGATGTCCGTCCCTGTTGCCTCAGTCTATAATACAATCATTATTTAAAAAAAAAATAAATAAAAAAAAATCTATATATACTCTTATTTTTTTCAGCAGAGATGAAATGAATGGGTTTTCCAATCTGCTATATCCATCAGGATAACCAGTTGAAGTAATTAAATTATTGATGTACTTTCCAGCCCTCAGTGTAACGAGCAGTTTTTAGTGGCTGACTTTTGTCTGTGACATCTCATTCCCCAGCATTTGTTTTCCCACCAGCGAGCAGAGGTTACAATGTGAAGTGTCTGCTATCATGCACAACAGGTACCTGCAGATCTCAACACACACTGAGTGATTAATGTGCCCTTAGCCAGAGCTGCTGAAAGAAATATGACCACTTTAAACCAATATAAGCTTATAATCAAAGTGTAAACATGAGTCCTGCTATTGTCTGCCTGGAGAATCTTTGATGGCTCCTAGTTGGGAGGCGAGGATGGCTCCGAGCTGCCTTCAGGGCAGATGAGCTGGTGGCTGATTAAGTCCTGTAAAGTATTTCATAATTGCTATTTTTCCTAAACTGCTGCTCAGATTACCAGCTACAGAGTGTGCTCCCTGCTCGGCTGCAGCTTTCACCGTGGATAGTGCTGAAGAGGAACACAGGCATCCAGCAGGCTGGGGGCAGAGGGAGCCGCTGGGGGCACAGTGACTCTGCTGCAGTCCTGCTGCACACCTCACGACAAGTCTATCTGCTGATTTACTTGGCTGCTAATTGACTCCGTGAGGAAGGAAGCTTTCAGTTGAACCAGCTCATGCTGAGGCTACACGTTCAATAAATCCAAGGCACTGTGGGAGTGTGGGAATAGGGGAAGCAGATGACAGGAACACATTTGGCAGGACATGGGAATGGGAGGAAACATGGATGCACTGTCCCTTTTGGTGGCTGCTGTCTGTCCAGCTGTAAAATGAAACCTCACACCCATTTTAACTGTATTAGCTCTTGCTTGGTTCAGTAGAGCCACCACAGCGAAGACCCAGCGAAGCAAACAATTTGACCTAGCAGCTACACAACCATATAAACACTATATGCAAAACCATGAAGAGATCAGAAAAGAACACGTTTTTAGAAAGCAGGGGCCCAGAGCCAGTACCCAGTCACAGCAGTCCCTTAAAGCAAGTGGAAAGCCAGTAAGAGCACGCTCTGCATAGCACTGCTCAGGGTATGAAACAGGGTGAAACTGGACTGTGACTGAAACAAACATTGTCAGCTGTGTGGACAGAGCTCTGGAAAACAAGAATACACCAAGGCATTTGTCTACATTGCTCTGCTGCTGCTGCAAGTTTCATCAGAAAATCAGCAATTGCACATCACTAGTAAAGATGATCTTTTTTGTCAGGCAAGACTTTTTTTTTTTGAGTTTGCATGATCACCTTTAAAGGGTTCTCCATACTACTAACAGCAATAAATACACCAAGTGTAATCACACAGCCCTTCCTCACTGCCCCCACACACACCATGCTTGTCTCAAGCAGTAAAACATACCCAGTGTCTCTAGAATGCTGTCAGACCTAGAACAGCAAACTGAGTCATTTTACTTACTTTGTGTTTACCGAAGTTGCTCATTAATGATCGACTATGAGACTTTTTTCCACCTTCTTTCGTGTCCAGGTTCTGTGAAGAGAGAGCGCAATAAAAAGTGTGACTAGAGACCTTCAGAAGTACCTTTAAGGAGCCTGCTACAGTCTCTAAAAGACATCTATATTCAGCCTAATATAAGTTCCTATGAACTCGAGTTATTCCCTGTTCAGTGCTGAGTTGGAATTCACTTCTGGCTATATAACCATAAGGGCACTAGATGGTTTCTTCAGGTTCAAGAAAGTCAATAACCCCTGTATCTGCATTCAGAGCTTTGTTCCCAGCTCAGGCTGAAAGTCTCTGTAAAATGTAGAAGGAAACCTTAGCAGATAAAGTACTTGTCTCCCTCAGATAAGAGAGTTGACAGTTTCAACAGCAAATCCAAACTAGTCTCAATCCTGACTGACAGTACTGTACACATTGCCACATCCCCACTTGATAATTACTGGAGATTAGTACATAAACTTGCATTGTGAATGCTTGCCTTTTTTTTTTTTTTAAGTAATAGCAAGTCGTTGAAAAAATGAAAGGCACATCAGTGACAAACTAAAGGAAAATGAGATTTGACCAGAAAAAAAAGTAGAAAAATTTCCCAACAAATCCCTTTCTCATCAATTTCTACATCAATTACAAAGCTAGCTAATGAGTTACAGAGTTACCAAACCATCACAACGTTTAACCATTTAGTTTTCTCCCATCCAGGTCAACAATTGATAAAAATTAATTTTCCAGTTGTTTAAACTTATTATTACTAATTGTTCAGCTATGTATTACTTTAAGACCCTTGAAAACAACAGTCACATACAATGTATTCTCACACAGGACTGCTGCAGCAAGGGAAGAGATCTCTAAATGTTCCTTAATAAGTCAATTAGAAAATTCTAGCACTTTATATTATTAACTGACAGATGTTTGAGTAATGCAGTTGCATTACTGCACTATTTTTAGTATTCTGGTCATGTCAATGACATGTAATGGGTAATCTCAGGCACCATATCCAACACAAACACCTTATGGAAATTTGCATTCTTTAAACAAAACTCCCTGCCCCCTCAAATGCTACCTAGGGGCCAATCATTTTTCCAGATACCAGAGAACATATCAAATGTAATTATTCTAACTCAAAATCATATTGAAATGGCTCACATCTGACCATATTTACTAACACGGGGAGTTTGCTCTCTGAAATCCCACTTTTCTGACCTCGTGAAGGCCAAAGGGAACAGGCAAGCTGACTGTTCTCACACTGCAAAGCCACAGTCTGAAAATAACACTTCTCTGTCAGGTCAGATGGCTCCATCCTTTGCATTCTTACCGCCTCTTCCCACCCCAAGGCAGCTTTGACCAGATGTCTCAAGCATCCACACAAGCCGAGTATGTTTTCTGAGTCAAGCCTGGCTTCAGACAAAACTCTCATAGGTCCAGCCTCGGAGAAAGAGGCTGAGGAACTACATAAACCCTACAGAGTGGGAAGATGGGCAGAAAGCAAAGCTACATGTACTTGACCTTTAAAACTACACCAGTTACAGAGTAGGCACATCCCCCACAGAACAACTCACTCTAATTAAACATAACTGGGGTTTGCATCTGCTCGAGATGAAAGTACCGTAACCACGGATTCAAGGTACTAACTGTCTATTGACAAATAATCTAATCAATACTCTGATACATCTTACTGCTTTACAAAAATAGTTTGATGTCAAAAAGGAATAGAAACATACCACTCTGGGCATGAAAAACCAGAACCTTGCTTAGGGCAGTAAAGGCACAATCCTGTGTTTTAGTGCTGTACAGAACAGCCATCAGCAGTTATCACGGCCAGTCTTGACAGGACCAAGGCAATAAAAAAGGATCTTGCCCCATTAACCTAGACACAAACCAAATTGCTTAATACATGCTTCCAATATTGGTACTTACTGAATTAGCTGCTTCCAAGCCTTGCAAGGAATAAACCAGATTAGAACATACTGAAACAACACACTCTTCACACTTGACCATTTGAATTCTCTTATTAGACACTCTCCTAAAATAGTTCCAAGTTTTCATTTTGGATAAAACAAACTCTCAGAGTTGTTCATAAGTTATCAGCTTTCTCATCTGAAAAATGTGCAATGCACGTTGCATTGTCTAATACTCAACAGAGCGTGCGAAGGGGAAGAGCCCACCTACCTGTTTCAGGTTAACATTTAAACCCTCATGAGTCGCCTTTAGCAGCGCTCTCACAGTGAAGCTGTCAGGATCTTCTTTGTCCCTGATTTGGGATTCTTTTATCAGAGATTCCAGTTTTGTTCTTATAAAAGATTCCACCTGGTGCTGAGTTGCACCATTACTCTGAAAAACATTAAGAAACCCAGTTAAAGTAGATTATTATGTCCACCACTTCTGGGACAGCCTGAGGGAGCACTACACACGCTTCAGGCCACGCAGCGCTCCCACCATTTCTTTTCTCTGTGCAAGAAAAAGCTTCTTGCATAATCCTGCCCGATTTTGCCTTTTCTACTGGCTTTTACTGCCACTTCCATTTTCCTTTAGTGTACCTGAAGTACTTAAATGCTATTTATATGATTTAAATGACAAAGTGTGCACTTCCAAACAATCTTATTCCATATCTAAATGTGGAATTATATAACTTCTGTATCTTAAGGACTTGACTTAGAAATCAAAGTTAAAAACTCTAATCCACTAACGACTGTAAGCAGGATTATGGAGCGTGCATGTAAGAAATGTAGAGATGTAACAGGTATGGGAACTGTGTATATGCACATACATAGCAGGGCTTTAATTTGCAGTCATCTTCAATTTCATCAGCGCTGTCCTCATCTGAAACTTCTCCTTCCTCAGCATCTGCTCCAAGACTGTATGGCAACTTTTTACCCTAAAATGAGGAAAACACATTCACAATAAATGCACACATGGGCAGTGTTATGTAGTACAAAGACCAAAATAGCCCATTCCTCCCCTATTCCTTACGTAAATTGTGACCAGAGTTTAGAATTTGTTTTCAGAGAGTCCCATGCAAACTGGATCCAGATTATCACAGGTGATAATTCCAGTGTTTCTGGAAGAGTTTGTTACTGAAAGATCCTTGCAAGCTGTTCCAAAAACAGCCAGTCTCTGGAGCAAGTCAGCAAGTGTCCAAAAGATTTTTTTGAGTTGACTGTAAGATATTTCAGGCCTACTCTTAGCAAGCAGACTGTTGTATACTTAAAAAATCAGAAGCTGAGATTTTGTTATAGGCTCTTCATCAGAACAGAAAATGCAGCCACAAAAGAACTTGCTACAAGCAGCCATCAACAGGAAGGAAGCAGCAAAGCCTATTTTAATATTGCCTGCTCATGCAAGGCTGTAGGCAGCAATCCAAAAGTAGTTGCTAAGCCAGTACTGTGAACGTCACACACCTACATTAGAAAGGAACTACTTTAATTCCATGTCTGGTTTCCAATATCTGATCAGAGTGGTGAGCATCCAACAGAGGTTATTGGCTACTTCTGGTTTTAAAAAAACAAAACAAAGCTCTGACAGATCAATTATCCTTTTTAGAATGTCTTGAATTCTCCCATATGATCGCTTATAGCGAAGCCCAATCACAGAACCTTGGAAATGTTGGCTATGGCACCTCTGAAGGTCTCTGGTCCAACCTGCCACTGAAGGAGGATCATCACCAGCTCCAGATGAGCTTTGTTTTGACGAGTCTTGCAAAATTTCAAGGGTGGAGATTCCCCCAGCCCTCTGGGCAGCCTCTTCCCATGCTGCACTAACCACAGCTGAAAAAGCTTTTCCTGCCATCCAATCTGCACCTGCCAAGCTGTAACTTATGGCCATTGCCTCTTGCTTGACCGTCTGCTACTTAATAAATCACCTATTAAACTGGTGTGTTATTACTTCTGTGTCTTTCTCACTGACTGCAGAAATGTTTGCAGCCTACCTGTTTCATCAGTGACAGAGGTAGGTAAGAATTGCACTCAGGTTTCCCCAGAAATGGACTGGTTTATAGACTGCACTTTGGAATTAATACTGCTGCCCTGCTAACGAGTGGGTCAAATTCACTTCACGCTGGCACCTTTATACTGGCTTAAATCTATGAGTGTTCTTAGAATTACTCTTTGTATACACTAGGAAGATGAAAATTATGCCATTACTTGAAATTGTTTAGCTAATGAATCAATATTGTATTTCAAAGGAAAATTTATAAAACAGAGCAAAATAATAGCAAAAAGATGAAAAACTGGGTTACTTCTCAACAAGACGCTGATCCCTAAATATGATTTTACCTTGTCCAACAGGGCTGCTTACACTGAGCAGGAGATGGGAGACAGGGCTTTGTGAAAAGATACTGTGATGCTTAAAATAATATTCCTCATTCTGAAAACGTGAGCTCAGCTCCAACACCTTCTGTAACTGCTCACAGGGTTTCAAGCCCTGTTAGCTGAAGAATCACACTGAAGTTCCAACCTCAAGCGTGCTAGGGAGAGCAGCTCAAAAGTTCATGTAAGAACAGCACAGTACCACACCTCTCTTGCCTTTAGCATTGACATAGTATTTCAAGCCAGGAAATTTCAGGTCACGTCACATGACTGACATTACATACTATGTTGTTTGACTCCCTAAAACACCAACACTACATGCTTGCATAGTTCATTAACTAGCAGTTACACAAGGAAACCAATTCAGTGAAATTCAAAATCACAGTTGAGCACTCAAAGGTTTTCTAATTCAGAGTCAGCTCTGTAGTATACACTGAAATATGTTCAAACCAAAATTGTGAATCCTTGTAGCCAGCTTGATACAGAGGGCACAGGGGGAAAAAACAGTATCTCAAGAGCTTACAGTGAAGTAATTGCCCCCATGTGTCAAAGTAAATTAGACAATCTAATAAGCCACAACTCTATTAATCATCCTTTCCAACGCCTGCTTTGCATTTCTTTCTTACTGTATCCATACTGGTCTTTGAAACTCCTTTCAGAGCAGATCCATTTACACTGAGAGGCTCAAACAATTAATCTTGCACACAACACTAACTACAGGGCTCAAGGGGGTCCTCTCTCGCTGTTCCTTACAGCTACCTTCTCAAGTGCTCTTCTTTCATAAACACAGCTGATGAACCGTGAAAATAGTTTCATTTCATGAACTACTGCTCACAGCAGGGTGAGGGGGAAATGCAAGAAAACACAAGAGATTTTCAGACACCTTTATAGTACTTTGTCCAAGGAGGGACTGTAGGATAACGTTTAGATACTATAGGGATATGAACCATACAGAACAATATCCCCTAATAACAAATCAGACAAATTTCAAAAAAGAGAAAATATACCAGGTTCAGGTAACTGTGTCACAGCTCCTTCTATTCAAAACAATGCATTTTATATTATTTTTCTGCTTTCCTGACTCAGTGCTAAGATTTAAAAATAAGCACCTCTGACTTTAAGGCTCTCAGATAAGATGCTCAAGAAACAGAAAGAACTAACTTTCCACTGCTGTCGTTATCACCTCCCTGTTGAAATACTTGCAGACGTACTCCAGGACACTCACCAAGCCCAAGGTAAACTCTGTTTCAATGTCTCTGAAAAGCTCAGAGTTTGAACTCGCTGAGTGCACCTGTACTGTTCCACACGGTACTGCTGAACTGGTTCTCCAAAGCCAAAGAAAACCTACGATAAATACCCCATGCTGACTTGTGTTGTGTTTTGAACACGCCGACAGTTACCTTCACTAGGATTTTCCCTTTCAGATTCTGAGGGCTAGGAAGCTGCCTGGAATCTCCAGTGCTTACAGATGACAAGTCGAGTTTGTCACCAAATATCTCCTTCAAGTACTGAGCGATCTTCTTTTGCTGTTGAATACTGCAATGGTTTTCAATGGACAGTATCACTGGAAACCTAGAAATAAAACGCCCAGACATGGTCATAACTGTGTTTTAAGAGAGAAGACCTGCACATCTTACCACATAAACCAATTTAAGCAGTTTGCTTTTGCATTGGCAGTAGCCTGGAAACAAACGCACTTTGGGAGGAAGGACTCTGCACAGGAACTCCCAAATCCCTGCTCTGTCAGAATCCCTCAGGTAGTCCCTACAGGTGATTCTGCCCTCTCTCTCCAACCCCACCCACTTGCACAGAGGGTGACAAAGTTTGAAAGCGATGATCACTGAGCATGAGGCACAGAGAAACTTGCGACAAAGCTCATCAGCAACGCAAAGCCTTTTTGTTCTGTGTAGCTGAGCAGAAGTTACACTATTCCTTTGCAAGCCACACACAAAGTCTTCATAAGCTGTAAGTGATCAGCAAGCTGGGCCTTGAGAAAAGCTTTTCAAGATGAACAGATTCAAAGGAATTGCTCTCTCCTCTCTGTTCATCTTCTGAACATTGATAGCTACAATTCATCATGTTCATCTTCATGAACAATTTGACTTTGTCTTAGTAAGTGCAGCTACAGTGAGTCAGATCAAATCCCTGAAGATGCTCAGAAGAAGAGAAGTTCTTCTGGAGAAGAAGAACTATTTGGCAACACTTTCCAGAATACTCTCCCAGGCTCCACAAATTTGCAGCTCAAGTTTCTTGAGCTAAAAACATTCCTTCTGTATATAATAGCCTATTTCTCCCACAAATTTGCCCAGCTGTTTTCTGAACTCTTGGCAGCCCCCGAATCCTACGGCATGGAACCCCAGAGCCCCACTACACACCAACTGAAGAGCCACATCTTTCAGTTTTGAATTCATCAGCTCCTATTTCTAATCAACATCATCAAACTTTTGGGCTCACATTTTTTTTTTTTTAATTTTTTTTTTTTTTATTCCACACGCCCATTGTTGGGTCACTTTTTTTTTTATTAACGTAAATAGAAGTTAGCTTTTTCCCTCTATTCTCTCTAAACTACTCAAAATTCTCCACACCCACTCATGATTTGAGACAGTTGTGTGTATATATGGTTAAACTCCATGATTTTAATAATAAACTGTTAGATAATACCATGACAAACAAAATAGGATCTGAACATTACCCCAAATCTCAATATTTCCTCATACTACATGAGACAGCTTTTCAATTTTCCTACTGAACTAAAGTATTTTTCTTAGGTAGAGAATATTATGGCATTGATTTTTAAGGAGAATTTCCCCATGGATATGAGTAGGAAGTTCTGTTCGAACAAAGGACCAAACTAATCTGTAGATATTCAACAGTCTCAGACTGTTCAAAGTATTACTGAGTTTACAACGCATGAAAGGTCTTTCTGAGGTTGAATTTCTAACTTGATTCATAGAAAGAGCTCATGCAGCTGAACAATAAATATGACACAGGCAATAAACAGGGGAACAGAATCAACTTCATAATTTCTCAATGTGTTTAAAGGAATATATGCACTTCCTGATGTTGACTGTTGATTTTGACATGGGATTAACTACACAAAACAGACGGGTGTAGCTTCACGACTGACTCTACACTTACTCGTTTTTGATGAAGGCGTATTTATTGATAGTTTCTGCCACATCACGGAAGAGTATTTTAGAAGTAAGAGTATAGCCGTGGTGCACTACTGGCTCTCCATCTGGACCATCCCAGCAATCCACTATTAAGACAAAAAAAAGCTATGCATTAAGAGATGCCCGTGATCTTACACATTTCTGCTGATCTTGCTTGCCAGCAGAACTCATGTACACTGCTCAGCCACGCAGGTGTCAACAAGCTTCATTCAATCTATTACAACCTACCAATTGAGTTAAGACTAACATGACAGTCTTGTCTTATATCAAATGAGAAATCTGCAACCTAAAACTGTTTTTTCCCCCTTATATTAAACCGAGGTTCTTTCCTCATATATAAAATTCCAAAGGTGTAACAGGTCAAATAACGTGTACAGCTATCCCTTGAGAAAGCAGCTTCTGCTTCTGAAGACAAACTATTTAAAACCAATTTAGTCTTTTCCCACTCTCAATTAAACTCACAATTTTATAACTGACTACAGTAAAAGTAGCATCAAATCCATCCCATGTAGAATGGACTAGGACACTAATACTTTTCCTAATGAGTTACTGTACCCTGGATTTACACCAAACTTGTCACTACTGTTGCCTCTACAGGAAGTTAAACACTTCACAAAGAGAAAGCTACAGAGCTATTACCTAGGCTGTACAGTGTCCACAACAGTTTTGAGGTCAAGCACATTAACACAACACTGTGTGTTTTAGTGAACGTTCCTACAGAAGGGAAAGTACAGGGATAGACTACCCAATTTTCTCAGGTTCACCTTCTCTAATTAATTTTTAAATTCAGATTAACAAATTGTTCTTCCAGAGATGAGTTTTGTAATACTAGTCATAAAAACATTGAGTTTAAATTTGTCAGAAGACTTTACTCCATCCAGAATCTTGAAAAGAAAAATACTAATGTTTTGTTATTATTTAAATCATGCAGAACTCAAACAAGAATCCAACGCAATCTCCAGGCTATCAGACAAACAGCACCTTGTTTTCTTCCACCAGCATCCAGCCAACTAAACAGCATCCTACCCCTATTGTGGCAGACCAAAACCAAGCTTCTCAGCTCTAAGATGGTGACAGAAACAGATCCACAGCTGTGCTGATAGAAGTCACCATTTGCTCACCTGTCCTCTTCCTACAGGCACTTTTAATCTTCCCTTTGCATCCGCAGGAGGAACTGCACATGCAAACATCTGCCTTCCCATTCAGCTTATAAAAGAGAAAGGTCTTTGCTGGCCCAGCTCATTCTGAGCTATGTAGATTAGGAAGCACTTCTGTGAAGCAGTAACCTCCAGCACAGGGGAACCGCAGAGCGGAACAGCCAGGGCTGCTTGGCTGGAACTGCAGGGATCCAAAACCAATGCCTGCCCTGTGCCTTACCAGGGCTTGTGCAACAAAAAAATGCTTCACAAACATGGGCCAACGGAAAACTGGCACTGAGAAAATCATAAGACCACAGCAGCAGGTAGGAGAAACCAGTGGTGTCTATGAAGTTTGTCTGAGAAGGTCATTCCCAATAGAAAAATTCCTGTTTAGACTGCTAGAAAACAGGAGTTTACCAATGAAGTTAATCAGACAGTGAAGCATTAATGCTTTGAGTTTGCCACTGACTTTGTCCTTAAAAGAAACAGCCATCATACTTCCCACAACCAGCAAGTTACACTAAAAATATACCTTCAATACATCGACAACCGTCTTGCAGCACTCGTGCATACATCTCCACTCTGGACTGGGACAGCAGCTGGTCTCCTGTCAGGTATGTATTGTGAGATGAAGCAATAAAGTAGTTACAAAGGGGTTGATCCATATCCTGATGCACTTCGCAATGCAGTGGATTAAATATCTCACAAGCAGGGCTGCGCATGAAGTTGGTGAAACCTTTGAACAAAGAAACAGTTTTGCCATGGATGGAGTGTATCTTGCCAAGCAAATGATTTGCACTCAACACTTCCTTCTGTTTAGGCTTGTCAGTGCTAACTCCTGCCTCCAAAACCACTGAATCACATAGCAGGGATTAATCTTCCTGTATGCCACGTTTTCAGCATGTTAACTGCTGTCTGTGGCTTGCCTGGTTCTCTGCAAACTGCAGAGGCTGCACAGACTCAGTCCACTGCTGGCACACACACAGGTATTTCTTATTGAAGCCTATGGAAGTGCTGATACCTTTGAGAAGAACATGATCCCAAGATCCAACCCTCATCCCCAGACAATGTTCAAACAGTTTTGAACTAGAAAAGGAAATAATCTAGAAAGACACATTTATGACTGCAAAAAAAGAAAGTATTTGAGAAACCTGACATTGAGATAAGCCTCTTCAGAAATTAACAACCAACAGCAAAAAAAAAAGTAGGATTCTAAGAGAAGCATAAAGGTAATGAATAGTAGCTGTATGAGAAGACCAAAAACCCCACAGAGCAACACCGCCACTGCCCATCCTATTTTCAGATCTAATGTTTCATTCAGACCCTCAAACGGGGTGATTACAAAAATACACTCGCGAAAACTCTCTGAAAGCCTGGAGAAGCTCCCTACACCAAATCCAGTGCACAAACTAAGACAAGTGTGCTCAAACTGCCTTCTGCAGTTCAGACAAAACCACTCCGCTAATAACTGCAACAGAAGAAGGTGTTATTGGTTTTGTTAGAATTGGTGGAAGAAAATATCCTCCCTCACAATTATTCCGTGAGATAAAACGAATCTCTTAATCTAGATGCTACTGCAAACAGACAATATGCAGCTAAACTACGAGTCATTACTGTTAGAAAAACTTTTTTCCTCCTTCTCCTTCTTAAACTGGTATCCCCTCCCCTCTCTTGATTCTTGTTAAGCGTCAGTATAACAGAGAAACTGGGTGAAATACTTGGGGAGCATCAGTCCGCATTCCCTGGGATGCTGAATTGTGCCTTTGAGGGCGAGTGACCCCTTAGAGGAATATCACTGGGTAGGTGAGAGGGAACCTCAGCATCATGTTCAGCAAGATGCAAAGGGTTTGAGATGCACACCGTGTTTCCTTCAATGGACCCTTGTGATGGTAACAGGTAAGAGCTATCCTGTTCTGCTCCATCACAAGTGCAACGTCTTGTAAATAAGAGGAGGCAGAGGAAATCCCTCAAAGGGAGGTTGTAGTGAAGTGGGAGTCGGCCTCTTCTCCCAGGCAACCAGCGATAGGACAAGAGGACACAGCCTCAAGCTTGGCCAGGGGAGGGTCAGGTTGGACATTAGGAAGCATTTCTTCTCAGCAAGGGTCATTAGCCATTGGAAGGGGCTGCCCAGGGAGGTGGTGGAGTCACCATCTCTGGAGGGGTTGAAGAAAAGACTGGACATGGCACTTAGTGCCATGGTCTAGTTGCCATGGTGGTGTCAGGGCAATGGTTGGACTCGATGATCTCAGAGGGCTCTTCCAACCTGATTGATTCTGTGAAATACTGGGCAACAGAAGAGATTTAGGATATGACGCCTGCGAGAGTCTGGGTTTGATATTCTACAGATCTGCCAGGACTTTGTGCTGCTGTTGATGCCTCACAGGTCCCAAGTTGAGAAGCAATCTTCAGAAGGTAGCAACAGCACCAAGAACAAAACAGAAGAACACACTCCTACCAAAGTTAAAGAAAGATCTGACAGTTCATACAGATCACAGGACAGAAACAGGAGCCAAACTGACAACCTGGCTTGGAAATAAATGGGTTTTTTCCCCAAGTTTACTGCTGACGCTTTGGCTGTCCCAGTGCCACTCTTTTGCTGTAAGACACCGTGTAGACAAGGTAGCAGCCTCCCAAAGGGCTGCACTGCAGCCCAGAGCAGGGGCCCCGTACTAGCCAATTCCCTACTCTAGCCAATTTCACTCCAGTTTAGTTTTCTCTACGCTGCAAGTTTATGTGAGGAGATGGTACTTGGTTTATATCCCTATAAATCAGATCAGTGCTGAATAGAGAAAGTTTTAAAAATACCTCCTTTGAGAATGAGAAATGTAAAATATTTCCAAAGGACAGTGCAAACAATACCCAACCTGAAAGCAACTCAAACATACAAGAAGCAGCAGCAAGATTAAAAGGAACAGAAATGCTTTCAGAAGTATTTTTGTTAAATGCCATAGCTTGTTCATTTGCTTTCCTTATTGCAGTTTAAGTGCAGTGCCCAGGGTCACACTGGAAGCTTGTTTAAGATCTGGGAGGCCATATCCAGGGTTTAAGTACCATGAGGAGGAAGATTTCTCCTCCCCCCTACCCCAAAATCACCATGTAAATTATGCTGCTTCATGAAGGATATCTTCTGGGCAAATAAATTAACACGCCACATCATTGAATCTATTTCATTCCAATTCAGATTTTGATTTGATACTAAGTTGGATTCTGGATAAATATACCATCTACAATTGCTTTGGCAAACAAGGTAAATAAGGTATTAAACCCCAAAGAAAATGCAACTATCCATATTTTATTTCACATAAGCATAAATCAAAGGATTGTACAGGACCAATTCCAGATCTACAGAGACAGAGCAGAATGAAAACTTTGCTGTTATTACTTCAGTTAGAACAGGCTATAGTATAAAATACACGGTATAGAATGTTTTATGTTTGTGTTTTCCAAATAGACAGCAATAAATTCATGCAAGCCTAAGGCTTACACATTAGTGTATGGTGGCTATGATGTATTGCTGTGCAACACTAGCTGCTAATTCACTCCACCTACTCTTATCCCTCCCATGTCTCACAAAAATGCACCTACGTCACTGACTGCTGATCTTCTATGTAGCTATCACAGTCAAATATTATAAGCTACACCAAATCACTGTTACAGCTTTTCTGTCTTATTACAGTATAAAGACAAAACTAATTTTGAAATCAAAAACTTTACCTTCAATCCCAAGAACATTCTGCTTCTTGTTTTCTTCTGATACTTCAAACTTCTGTATGACGTCAAGACAATATTCTGGCGTCACATTATTCATCTGCACAAAAACAACAGTGTTGGTGCACTTATTTTTTCTACCATGTCACCAGCATGTCAAAATCTACTTTAGGCCTCTGGGTCCAGTTGAAAAACCTTATGATCAAACCTTGAGTTCAGTCAAATATGAACAGGACAGTTCAGTAACACTACTGTAAAAGGACTAAGATTTTGGTTTGATTTTTGTCAGTGCTGCACAAGCCTCATGGCTCTTACCTTTGAGGAGAAAAATAGGAGCGAGATGAAAATTAGCTGTTAAGCACACTTAATAATGGTTGTACTGGGCAACAGTGCTGAAATGAGAACTATGAAGTTATATTCGTTAATATAATCTACTTAAACATGCAAAAAAGATTTGGAGGGTTTGATTTCATTTTCATGCATTTTCCAGTTCTGCGATTTCATTACTTCCAAGAGAGTTCACTGTAATATACAGGCTATGAGATAAATAATTAGATTTTGAAATGAAAAACAGCAGTTCTGAAACAAACAAGAGTTGTGTCATCAGCTTCAACTAGCCCACAACTGAAGTCCTAAGTGACTAGTGGGGCCAGAGTATCACCACACACTTATATTTCCTCTAAAATTAAAGGAAAGAAGTAGCTTCTGTCACTCATCTCTTCTCGCCCCCAACCCCTCTAAGCTGTAGAGAGCCAAAGTGAGAACTAACATTAGGTGTATTTCATTTTCTCCACTAATATCATCACAGGATGGCAATGACGACACTAAACCCTTTGGCAGCTTATTTGAACCATTATTCTGTTCACTGTTTGCACTCTGCATCCTTTGCCAAAGTCAGCTCTAACGCCCTGACACACAGAGCAGTCTGGAAGCAAGGGAGCATGCGTCCCTCTGTTAGTGTGTCATCTCTTAACACGACTGCTTCAGGCAGGAGGGAGGTTAGTCATCCTGCAGATTACATAATAGTTATTGTTTAAATCCAAAAATGGTCCCTCCATGAACTGTTCTCTTACTAATGGACTTCTCTTTCAGACAGCAAAACCAATTTCATTTACTCTGCTGCATCTGCAGCCTTTGATGAATTGGTGCTTTCCATTATTCCCCGTAGCTCAGTATTCCCAGCATCAGCACCCAGTTTTTATTCTTGCACTGGGGAAGCATGGCTCAGCCCATTTCCTTCTCCAAACATTTTATATCTCCTAGCTAATCCAACAATCACGAGATGCCTGCAGGAATTATACAGGATAACAGGAAGGAGAACAATTCAGCAGAGAAAATAACTGATTATCCTAGCTCAAGTAGATGTTGCTGTTTGATTGCAAACACTGTTCATAGCAGGCCCTTCTTCTGCACGAGCTGGCTAGAATTAACTTTTTTATTATCCCCCATGGCTCCTTGATGGCTGAGTGGCAGGCTACTTGTGTGCTCTAGCAACAAAAACGTCTCATCTAGTCCAAAGCTGCATCTGCTAAGGGAAAAGTCCACTGATTTGTGCTTTTTAACTGTACCTTAAGAGATAACTTCAGCTACTAATTTATATTTGTTTTCATTAAGCTTTAAAGTATTCCACTAGAAATAATATCCAATAATAATGATCATTGCTGATGGCTGAATATTTAGATACACGGATTACTGAAGACGGGCAAGAGTGAAGCTTCCAGAATCTCTTAGATACGGGGTTACTGGCTATATTCCTGGTTAAAAGCTTTAATTTGATGCAGATATGTTTTTTAAAAGAGTATCAGCTTTTGAATGACCGATAGGACCTTGGTTTTGAAGTAAATGAACTAGCAATTAATTTTCCTAAAATAAGATCCTACAAAACTACCAAAAAAGCAACATCAGCCCTAATCTTCAGTGAAGGGGTAGCAGAAAGAAGGGAGAAAACACTTTTGATTTCCCCAGTCTCCTTGGAAGCAGGTCAGACTGTATTGCCAAAAACTGAACGTCATCTGCAGTGCCAGGCCATGGGAGAGCCCTCTTCTGCAAAGGCCCCCAGGCTACGGATGGGAATTGTTCTCATTTCCCATTCTGATGGGAAAGGAAATAAGAGAAAGGAATGCAAAGAAGAAGAGAAGTTTGGGGAAAAAAAAAGGGGCAGGGGAAGGAGGAGTTAGAAAAGTACAATGCTAATGACAGGTGTTCCTAGACACGACACCAACCCACCAGTGTGCCAACAGTGCTCTGGTGGTTTAGGCTTTAGTTGTTCACACTTAATCATTCTGTAAGAAAAAGCAAAATATAAATAACCAAAGCAAAGACGTTCTTCCAATTCCAGTGCAAGATGTCAATGTAAAATGTCATGACATATCGAGTTATCATAAATCAGTATACTGATTATCCTTCTGTGTAAGCATGAGAGAGGAGGAAGGCAGCAGCCTGCTTTCCAGCTGAGAGTTTGTGTCGCTGCAATAGGGGCTTTTTGCAGAAAGCAGCAAGGATTGACCAGGCAGAATGATCAGGTCTTGTCTGCCTTGTCTGATATTAACAAGCTCCACGGTCTCTCCTCACTCTAAAGTCCATGTACCAACACTAATATTCTTATAATTTCCTGTTCCTTTTGGGACACTGGTTCTTGATATCCTTCAGTACACACTGTTTCAGATCATCACCTAACACATACTGACATTTCCTGGCATATACTGTCTCGTTATATTCCTTTAAAACTTCTTCCAAGAGAGCAGGTAGAGTTGTTTCAAAATATTCATTTTCTAAAAGTGTACTTAATTCCCACTTCTTATGACTTTTTGTCACATTTTCACTATTTACCACATCACTAGTTATTCCTGTGACACTGTATAATTAGTGTAGATAAGTAATAAGAGTAAAGTTGCTCCCTCTAGCAGGCTTAACTCAAAATGCACTAACCCGTATTGAATAATTAGGTAAAAGCTTTACATAATTATATGTGCATGTTCTGCAGGTGTAATTGTTATAAAATTACTTCCTCCTCAGTTCAATTAAAAGAGCAGAGGCATTAATTTTTGCCACTAGTTTCATTTGGGCTGCATACAGCAGCAGCCCTTTTAACCATGGAAGATACCAGCTTGGTACCAACTCGATGGCGTGGTATTGACATTTCCATCTGGTTCCTGTCACTCGGGAGCACGACGGGGCGCATCACACAACATGCAGCACACCCTGGAGCATGCAGAGAACGCTGCTGAAGGCAAGATCTCAGCGGCTGTCCTTTTTCTCAGGACAGATGAAAAATGTATTGCAAAGTAAGTGATCCATGGTAAGGCTGCAGGTGGCAAGCAGGCACGTGGGAAACCTCCCCCTCAGTAAATGAAAACTAAATATTTCAGGTTTGTAACAGCAAAGCAGCCTTGCAACTGCATAAAACCATCAGCACAAGAGTCAAAAAGGTCTCTGCTATGACTGAAACAAAAGCACTTGGTGTGATATGCATACAGCAGACAGGAGGAGGGGAGGACAGACGCTGCAGCAGCAATCAGACAACAGCCGCAGGCTGGCTGACCCCTGAGCACAGGGCACCATCGCTGTGGGCTCCCATGACCAGGGCAGAATGAGGCCACCCACTCTACGATGCAGGTCCAGAATGGCTAGCAACTGCAAAGCTGCTCTTTAACAGGGAAGATGATGTTTGTGGAGCCTATTTCACCCAAGCCCCACTACTCAAAGACAAGCATGAGACAAGCTCTGTCAGTCAAAAGAGCCTGGAGATCCTGCTGTGGAAGCAATCTGCCATACAGCAGGAGATTAGTTTCTGGGAAGGACCAACTCAGACAGCGATGTTGGTTTATTAATAAAGGACACTCCCAAAGGGACAACAGTCAGGCATAACTGGACATCCACGGATGTTCCGCCCTCACAGCCACTTGTGCCAAGAGGACTGCAGGACCAGAAGTCATTCCAGGAAACCAGCCCACTTTCTGCTCGTCTGACATTTGAAGCCATGTAATTGCAATTTCAATAGCAATGAGCTGAGTTTAACTGCACCTAATTGGAAACAATCTGTTTCACAAGCTCTCAGGTGAAGGCAACAGGGAGCTCTCCTGAAAAAAAGCCACCAGCTTAGCAAATTAGAAAACCCAAACCCCTTTTGTTCTATCCTCAGGCTGCAGAATATTTAAAAGTCTTGCCAAAAGAGTAGCAGATGGAGTTGGACAGGCTGTCCACAGAGCAGCCAGACAAAAGCAAAATGGAAATGCTGTTTGGTTGAAGGCACTTGAGAGCTGCATTATGATTTGAACCATTACCAGCTTTTGAAGGCAATCCTGCCTTACCCGAGGACATTGTTATCATGTCTGTGTTCCGAAAACACTGAAGGGTAAATCTGCTGTTAATACTGGGAAGTGGGAAGACCAGAGGGAAGAGGCAAAGATAGTGCAAGGTGCTTCTCAAGTATGCTGCCGAGAGGTTCATCTACAAGAGATGTTGCTCTTACTTTTTTTTTTTTGCAGGGGGTGAGGGGGATAATGTTGAGCAGAGCTTTTACAGCTGATAGCCCTGACCACATTCAGCGTTTTGAGTAGCATGTAGACAGAGGAGAGGATGCAGTATGCCAGACTTGACAGTCAACTTGTTTTTCTGCTGCATCAGTGGTTTCATAATGTCCTTGTGCACCCACAAAGACAGCTCTTCTGCCTCTTTCACATGTTTTTCTTCCTGCTCCAGGTCCCTGAGTGCCCTCTCATACCATTGCTCTTCAGCTGTTCCTGGGCACGTCAGCATCTCCATGAACATGTCCTCCCTGGAGCACTTCTTTGCTTTCTCATCAGTGTCAACCTTGCTGCTGCTGCTGTCAAGGGTGCTCCTCTGAAGGGCACCCAAGTAGAAGGCAGTGATTAGAAATGAAACAAAGGAAAAAGCAGTGAGCTCAGAAGACTGAGGGCAATAGCATAAAGGAAAAAACAAAAACATTTTGTGCTTTAAAGCTGTGATTAGCAGAATCGCTAGGGCCAGATTGCTTGCAGGAATCTGTATGCTGAGGCTATCGCACCGAGATCAGTGACGTGACAGTGCTCCATGTTTCAAGGGGGAGGAAGAAAGAACTGTGGGGCTGTACGTGCCAGGGAATTGCCACAGTGGCCAACAGGGGGAAATTCGGCAGCCAAACAGCACAGACTGTTGAGATTTTATGGTAGGGATAACTCAGAAAAAGCAGTCACCACAGGCAGGATCCCAGAATGGCACAGGAGATTATCCAACGACTGCAGGCACAACACAGCATCTGGAACCAGGAAGCTCAAGGAGGTTGGGATGTTCGTATTTATTTTCATGAGGTTGTGTTGGAACAACACTCTGCAAGGACGCACAGGGTGAGCAAACAATCCAGGACCAATGGCCAGAAGCAAACAAGAGCCCTAGAGATCACAAGGGTCCTTCTGTGTTCCTCACTGTCCAGTGTACACGTTCTCTCCATGGGTTTCACAGACAACTGTTGCAGTAATTCAGTCTCTTTCAAGATGGGCATGAAAATCTCCACTGGAGGAGCATATTTAGGAAGGGCTAGACTTTTTTGTTCAGCAAGTTTGTTCGCAAGCACATCAGGGGAAAATCTCCAATCTTGACCCAACTTTGCTTCTTAAGTTACTTACGCTTCTTTTCATTTTTATTTTTCTTTTTTAAATTCCTTCTCAGTGCGTCTGTTCCTGCAGCTCCCTGAACCCCACCCCACCTCTCCCCATTGCTTCTCTCTGAGAAGCTTCAGATCGAAGTGCAACCTTCAGACACAACATTTGCTTTCTGTAAGCCCCACACATCTGTGAGGAATGCCTGGAAAACAGACTTCCCTGAAGAAAAATTGGGAAAGAAGGCAGAAGGCCAAGACCTTTACACGTGAAAGCTATCTCCTTGAAATATAAACATCCCCCCACAACACCAATAAACAATCCAGACAAGCTATGCAAGAGAAAGCAACCATGCTAAGACATGATAATCAGCTGTAACGAAGTGTGAATGTTACCTGAATGCCTTTATAAACTCACAAGCATTAACCACATTGCCCTACACTTGCCTTTCTCCTGCCACAGAGTCCGAACAAGTTCAAAATCTAGAAGCATTTAAAAAACAACAAAGCATCTCTTTTTTTTTGTTACAACATTGTTCTTCCCCCCCTGCCCCAAGCTAAACTCTTCCATAGAATTCTTTCCCTATACACAAATGTATTTATATGTACATATATATGGATGCACAGTATTCCCATACCTTTTGTTCCACCTTTAGAAACTGAGCAAGTTCTTCAACAGTGAGGTGATCCTTCTTGTCACTGTAGCTCAAAAGCAACAGGTAGAGATCTCGACGTAAGGACATCATCTTGTAAAACACCGAAAATTCTTCAAAATTTAGGGTTCCTTGGTTCTCATCTGTGTCTGCTTCCTAAGACATAAAGACACTCAGGTAAGCATGCTAAACAGGTGAATTTGGGGAACAAAGCAGAACAAGATTTATGTACACGAACAGAAATTTAATAAATTCTAGTCTGTAAGATTCTGTTCAGACACAAATCCTAGCAGGCTAAAATAACTGCAAAATGATAATACCATCTATTGGATTTTTGGGTGAAAACAGTCACGACACTAAAGCCACAGGTTCCCTCTAAAAGCCTCAATTCCATCTTTAGTTTTGAATTTGTTTCCCATGTAAAGAGGCTCACCCTGGCCTTTATTCTGATCTCTGTTACTCTCCTGTATGGCCTGCAGTTATCCTGGATTAAAACATAGCAAGGAACATAATAATTTCACCCCGCGGCTTCCTCTAACAACAGAGTCTGACATTTTAAAACATTCAGGACAATATCAATGTCTTAAATTTACATTAATTCAAACTGCAATGCTCTTAGCCCCCTGTCAGCACTCTGCAGGGGGGAAAAGTCTGCAGCAGCAATAGGTTCCACACCAAAATATATGCCCAATAGCCCCAGTCTTGATGGCAGTTTTTGTTTATCCTCAGAGGTAGGAAGCGAAGAAAACAGTACTTAATGCATGTTAATACAAGCTTTTTACTGTGAACATCTGCCTAAGAGGATTGCTTTGGATTTTCAAAACAAAGAATATATTCTGGAGAACTGCTGTCAACCACTATGTAGGTCTCCACGAAAAATGAACTTCAGGGAAGCTACAACACTTGCTAAGTTTGAGGCTGTGAGCAGATAATGGAGAGATAAAAGTGTGAAATGTTTAGAAATGTGCTACTGTTCACGTGAACAATGTCCTTCCTTCACAGCTGTATGTAATGTTTTTTCCCTGTAGTTATAAGCCCCCTTGCCATTCCCAAGTCACATTCTGGTAAAAATGGTGTTTCCTTCTGTTCAGGTCAGAACACCTTCTGGGCAGAGTCCTTTTAAGAGTGACTTGGCTTTGAACCTGTTGGCTTGTCTACGCTGGTACACCAAATATCCATTCTTCTCCAGGCAAAGGGTATCCTCATCCTGCTATCACTTCTTCCTCCTCAAGAGAGCTCTTCTAGTTGGTGCCCAGCCTCACTTCTGTAGAAGAGGAGCTTGTCTAACAGCAGATGCAATGAACACCTCTCTGGCCTGCTTTGCTTTCCAAGGACCCAGTTTTACTTTCCCTTCACATAAACCACTCCACTTTGAAGCACCTCTTAGAACAGGCACCAATCTTTACACCAGTGACTCCTAGTACATACACACAACTCAAGCAGCAGCCCCATACTCCGTTCCCAGGGGCAGGACCAGGACTGCTTCCTAGGCCTGGCCACCGCCACGGAGCCACAGGTGCTCCTCGGGGCTGGGGCTGCTTGTGCCATGTCCAAACCTGTAACACCAAGTCACACAAACAGCACCACCCAAGCAGATCAAGTGCAAGAGCAGTGCAGAGCAGCTAGATGGAGGGGTGAGGATTTGTCCCAGTTACTCTGCCGTTCCCTTTATCCTGTGTCAAGTCCTGGAAGCCCACAGGACTGCTAGCACAAAGCATTGCTCATGGGTAAGGCCTTTAGGACTGAGCCCTGAATGACTAACACTAAACAAACCATCAACACTCCTTTTCTATTCGACCATAACAACTTTAACCATGCCTGTAGAGTCTAGGATATTAACTCAGGTATAGGTTGGCAGCAACAGCAGCAAAATAAAAATAAGTAAACTAGTTTATTTTTAACCAAAAGTTGCTCTGATTATACAAAGGCTGACGGTTGCTAGTGCCCTACTTCATTACTAGACACGTGAAAAGTGTTGAGTGAACTACATTTTCTTCCTCTCAGTACATGGCTCCACAACTCTGCCTCTCCTGCAGCAGTCAACAACATCAGCAAAACCCGAGGATCTCAGGGAGCTGCACTTCATTACACCTTGTTACCACTACTGTCATCTGAGCTAGAAACTCAGATCACAGCCGGTAAGCTGAGAAGAAAATAATTCCCAGCTCTCTAGTGTTGAATGAGATTTTATATCATTTTATATCTACTATGTATCTTAAATGACATTTCTAATTTGTGGGAACAAGCACAACCCAAATTCACCTCTGCAACACAACCCCACCAGCTTCCACACTTCTCAAGGCTTTGGGGAGTACCTTATACTCCACAGATATACCTCTAATGCAGATTTTATGCCAAACAAAGCAGATTCTTCAACTTCCCCATGTTTTATAGCAAATCAGCTTGTGGCTGGTACCAGTTTTGAAGAGTTAAGAAAATTTTATTTTGCCCTCCGTTATGTCCTTGGCTTATCTTTCCTTTCCTCCAGTAAACACTAGGGCTGGTGGAAAATGGTAACTGTTTTCTGACAACAGAAGTAAAAAATTGATTCTGGCTAAGTAAAAGGAAGTTGTTAAAACAAAAACTAATTACTTTCATAAAGCTAGTTTCTATTAAACAATTTTCCATAAAGAAAATGGAAGAAGATTTCAATAGAAACGGAGTAACATCATTGTCCATCAATGCCAGCATAGAACAATTCATCTCACAGAGATGAAAACAATAATGCATCTGAAAAAGTAACATTAATAAATTGTGTGGTTCATGTCATTAAAACAATGTTCTGATGCATCTTTGTCTACAAAAAGTTAAGACTTGGAAAAGGTCTGTTAGGTGTTGGAAAGGACAGAGCTTAAGTCCCAACTTGCAGATCCTGTCCTGGATCTGGCCAGAAATAGACCATAACTGGCACTATCTTACCACCACAACGCCGTGTGTGAGAGGCCACCAACCTGAAACATCTGCCGGACCTTCCTGCGGGGCAGGTTAACATTTAGTTTATGCATCAGCTGGTGGATCTCTTCAATATTCAGCAGGCCATCTCCATTCTTGTCAGCCTCCTCAAAGGTCTGTTTGACCCAGCTGCGAGCGTGTCAAGGAAAGGTACAAGAGGGTGATTTCCTCACAGAGGAGGGAGGCAGAGCGGTTGGGCAGGTAAGGGACAAGACTTGAACTCAGGAGAACAAGATCCTGCCCCAGTTCTTCTGGACAGGGGGATAGTTCTCCTTAGCAGAGGACCTTAACATCTTCCAGGGAGAAGAACTGAGCATTATTCAATCCACCTTCACACACATGTGCTCTCATTTCTGCTACTAGCTTCTCCTCTGAGAATGTACTTTAAGTTTTCAAACATTGCTGGGCTTGCTCCAACATCATCTTCCACTTCTCCTTTCATTCTGCTTGAACTTCTCCACTTTCTAATCACTTTTCTAATCTAAACCTTTTACCCCCTCTTTGCACATACATCCCTTTGCAGCTTTTGCTAAGTTCTTACACTACTTGGAACTGGTACAGGGTCATTTTGTCTGCAGTCTCCCAGCTGCCACATTTGATAACACAAACAAGACTTGAAGTGATGTTTCACCAGTAGAGAACATACAGCAGCTCGGAAAAGTCATGGATAAATATAGCAAGCTGAGTATGCGTGCAACAGAGCATGTGATATACCCCCCAAATGTATCTGTGCCTGTCTTGTACCAGAATTAAACACTGAAAACACAAATTAAAAACACCTGAAGTGCGTACATTCTCCAGAAGGAGTAGTTACAAGTGACCACTGTAGATTTCTGCATGGCAGAAAAGACAGGTTACAAGTTTAATCAAGATAGGTTTGTTGTTTGGTTATTTGTTTGGGGGTTTTTTGTTTGTTTGCTTTTTGTTGTTGTTGTTGAGGGAAGAGTGTTCTTTGTATTTAACATACTAGTCGGCACTGTTGTGAAACAAAGCATATCAAGAAAATATTCAGTGAACGTGAAAGATTTGTGCTCCTGACAATCAATGGAGGCTGAGAAGTACACACAGATATCTGACATATACCAAGAAAAATGGAGATGGCCAGGAGTTACTGGTCAGTTTACTGAAAGACTCCCAAAAACATTAGGGTTTCACCTGTGCAGAGACTAACAAATTCAAGTTTACAATCAGTAGTATCTTGAAAACAGTGTCTTCTAATGGACCTTGCAATTTGCAGCAGCAGAATAAAATCACAGTTGGGCAAACAGAAGATGACAGAAATCCTGAAATCATGCTGGGGTTAGTAGTTATTGAGATAACTAGAAATGACTGCTTTGGCCCTTCAATAAGAATTTCACTAACAAGATGCAAAACTATCCCCTGATTTCAGGGGAGTTTAATCCAGACCCCAAGGCACAGCTGATGTTTTATTGCGCAGATAAGTGTCCATGTCAAACCCACAACCCAAGTTTCCATTGCAATCAATGGCAAGGTTTTTGGTCACTTAACTGGAAGTGAAAGGACACCCTGTGCTGAAGTCACTAAAAACCAAACCAGAAATACTGACTCAGAAGCTGGAGCTCAGGCTCATAAAAGGATACTGATCATGTGTTCTCTGTCGCTTAGCGAGCGAGTCCTCATCACTTATTCCAGCCATCAAATATTTCAGCCCTGTGATCCAGGTGCGAGCTTCCTCGGGGTTAGATGTGATCAGATCCAGTGACTCCATGTGGTTGCCGTGGTAAATGGTAAAGCAACAGCTTGGGTCAAAGCTCCCCTCTGCATGGCGGTGGAAGATCTCAGACTGCCGGCCTTCGGTGACTTTGTAAATGGAGTCGATGACAACTGTGGTGAAAACGGGACACAAAAATTCACACACTTGGATACCCACCCAATTTCTCTCTGCTTCAGAGCAATTCTGAATTATTCAGGCTAAAAATCACTAAATGTTTTTTTTAATATTACATCTTTGCATCCAAAAGAGCTTTTTGATTGCAAGGCTTCTCCTTGCTCTGGCCACGCCATGTGCACAGTACAGCCACCTCGAAGGCAGGCCAGTGCAGGTACAGGCAGGTTACAGCAAAGCTCTGCTCCATCAGAGGACTACAGGCTACCCAAAGGGGAGCACGAGGAGATGGATGCCAAGTGTCTTCCATCAGTGAAACACTGCATAGCTCCAAAAGGCCTGCACCCACCACAGCCGTGCTCCCTACAGCAGGCAGCCAGGGATACCCATCGCTGTGCTAGGGTAACACGGCTCCCATGGCTCCAAACAGCCATGCTGCTCAACACAGCAGCTCTGAGCCACTACACGCTGGCCCAAAAGCATCAGCTGTCACTATCTGTAGCCTTCCCACCTGCTTCTTTTTAATCTCAAGCCTCCGTGACAGTTCTGTGAACTTCTAGTCCTTATTTTATTCAATAAAACACTAATGCCAAGTTCCAGTTTAAAACAGTGCAGCAGGAACAGTTTCAATAAGAAATAATGCTACACAGTAGCTTCAAGATGTAATAATGCCTAAAGGAAATAATCACAGGTAAGATTAAGAAACCTCGATCTAAACTTGTCTAGCTTCTGTACTTAAATTTGTGATGTATGCATTGAAAAGAGTTCAGCATAGTTTGTTATCAAGTCACTCTTCAGTTTGCTCATAGTTAAACTCTATAGGTGGTTAAACTCTACTCACGCTCTTGAAAACCTTCACTGCATTTAAAATAAGGATCAAAAAGCATTTATTTAATTGATCCAAAAAATATGGTTCAGTTTTCCCTCTGTAATTCACATTCTAATACAGAATTTCCCAAGAAATTAAAAGAAAAATTAAAAATTTACTTTTTGCCTTTTCGCTTTTTCTGGACGGTCTCCATCGGATGCAGGTCCTGTGCTCATCCAGGTAGAAGAGCCGAACTAGCCCTTTGGTTCCACTCTTCAGTTTAACCATCTGAGTCCCAGACTGCATTACACTCATGCATCTTTCAACTGCAAAGCAGAACAGAATAAATTCAACTACATTGCCACCTAATCCCACTCATAAAATGACCTATTGGCTTCCCAACAGCTGCCAAGCATATAAATTTTTTGACTTGCACCTTGAATGACAGAAACTAGTCATTGCTGTGTAAAAGACATACATTTGTTCTTCTTGGCAACTAGCTTCTCCACATAGAAAATAAAAAAATCATCTGGCAAAACACCTTCACGACAAAGGAGGCCAAGAAAACCTTACCGTATATTGAATGAAAGTATTTTATAGTTGTTCCGTGCTTACTCCTTTAAGTATTTTTATGTTATTATACACAGTACTGTAATTTTAAACCAGCACTCTGCAAATTTTGAATGGTGAGACTATCCTTCAAACTCCACATTCCTTTGGGCTCGGTAATCTTTTAGCTTGTATCTTGCGCTTTTGACACTGTTATCAGAATTATAAATACACAATCCCTCCTCCCTGCTACACACATTTACACCCTCTCCATCCTGCTACCAATTTCAACCACATACTGTGATGACTTCCTTTTATCCACCCAACCACGACGATAAGGCTTTGTTTCTCTATGTTTTGACTAAGACACTCATCTCTCCCATTTTGTCTCATATCTTCCCTCTCACTGTTTTCCAAACACTAGGATCAAGATAACATTTCCTCTTGATCTCAGTATATATCCCTGCTCTCCTGGTTTTATCCATTCAGTCTCTTCTCACTTGATATCACTCCAAATTCACCTCCCAGATGCTTTGTTTACACTCTGGCTGGCTCCCAAAGACTATCTGTGTCTGTCTTTATTTCCTCTTATCACCCTTCTCTCTTCAGTACTCCTCTCACAACACAGACTAATGCACCCTCCCACTCCTCTCAGCCAGAGCTAGGATTTATTTTCTCAGCTCCTGACACCTCCTTAGCTCCCCCAGCAAGCGGCACAAGCAGCAGTGGACTCAGTGCCAGCTGAAGCCCCACAGTGTTCTCTTACACCACAGCACATTGTGGTGGCCCTGCTCAGTTCGTCTCCACAGCAGAAGCGTGGCCAGAACGTGGTCTTCCAGCAGACCCACACAACCCCGAGGCCATCAGTGAAGGAGAACAAGCCTGCTGCTCCTTCCAAAGCACCTCTGGGTCAGACACAGCCAGAGCAGCATCCTAAACATTAATCAAACATTAATGTTTGATTAATGAACCAACTTCCCCTGGCTACCTCGCACGAAGCCCTTTTTGTTGGCAAGCCAAACTCCCCATCACATAACTGCATCAGAAGCGGTGTTTTTGCTGAGCTGTCATCTTTCTTGGAGGGATGAGAGGACTCGGGTTGAGCTGAACAGAACCAAAACTCTGCTGAAAGCATCACAGATGTGCATGAGTGCAATACATTTGTCCTTTATTATGTCCATAAATATATGGCCTTCCCTGCATCATCACACATACCAAACGAATAGGTGGGTTTGGAAGTGCTTTAAGATAAGCCAGAAAAGTGACATAAATCAAGTCAGAAATAGGTGTTATATAGTATCTCCACGCTGACTGTGGCAGTTTTAACTTGTATCTGAAGATGCACAAAGTCCCAGGAAGACAAGCCTTTACACCACTAGGCATGGAAAACTCAGAGCCATACAGAAGAAAGATTAACTGAAGCAAAAATAAGTCTAAAACCTACTACATATACACACACCTTCTCCTGGGAGACTGAACCTTTCACTTTGGAACTGAGTTTAGATTAAAAACTGCACGCACGTTTTTATGTCACTATTAGAGTGATAGATTGCAACGCGGTTTTAGCCCAGGAAAAGGTTTAGCGACAAGCTACTCAACACAGAAAATCTGCTTCTTTGCACCTAAGCCTATCAGTTATTAATAAAAGTCTTACAAAAATAACTAATTCTCACATAAATCTTTCTTACCATCAGTTCAGCTGTCATAGGAAAGAACTGGTGTCACTAAGATGATCTTGAGGATCACTAGTAAGAGGCAGAAGAAAGAGGCCTACATTTCTTTAATGTAAGAAAAGCAGAAAATGGGCCACACTCAGGAACTACAGCCAACAAAACCATATGGGGGGGGATCATAAAAGGCAATCCAGTTTCTTCTTCACCCTTTCAATTGCCTAAACATTTCTACATCACACTTGTAATTGTTATCAATGCATTCCACATACATGTTTTCAGACAGACTTCAGATTCAAAGTTATATGGAATATATTTTAAAACACTTTCTTCACAAATAGAGTGGAAGAAATCCAGCTCCTGCCAAATATCTCACCGTTCTCCATGTCTCAGATGCCATCTGCAGTAAGTCTAGTGCCCAAGTAAGCACCATCTTTTCTGCTTGCACTTTTCCAGTTCTAAGAAAACACCACTGGAATGCAAACATTTAAATAAGAATAGTAAATGTGTCAGAAAGTTTATTGCATCATCCCTGCTGTCTTAATAACAGAAAGAATCCACTTTAAAGAATGGACTATGGTAATAGAAATGCCCCACCGTTCAAAGGCCCGTTAGATTTCAGCTCTGGAAACTATTTACAAAATACACCATCCTCTCCTTTAAGCTATTTATAAAATATAAACACACAAAGAAACAAAGTCTTTCTCAAATCTGTTCCTACTATGCTGATTCCAGTCTCTAGCCAGACGCTCACAAGACACGGACACTGCACGTTAGCATCTGAATAAGGTGAATTTATTGAACAGAGGCAGTTCAGAATAAAGCTCCAGAAGAGCAATTCAAGAATGCTTTCACTAGGAACAGGAAAACTGGTGCCAGAAAAACATTTATCCTCTAGATAAACCACGAATACAGAGCAAATGAAGCAGCTCCTCGATGCAGATGTATATTAAAATTGGAGAAAGCAAGACATAGTTTCCATTATATGGTATTTTTCTAACACAAGGACTAGCTGTGCATTTTTTGCCCAAAGTCTGAAAATTAATTAAGTTAAACTAGAATACAATGTAGTTTATGTGTCACAAGAGCAAAGAAAGCTAATTAATCTGGAAATTCAAATAAAATACTTACGCATTGTATATTTAAAGTTTTACTTTCAAATAAAAAAAATCTGAAAACTACAAAGTCACTTCTGATTCTAGAGTTACACACACTTATTCTTGACAGTCTAAAATCATCCTAACAGACATCCTGTAGTTTAATGGGTTTTAAAAATACTGAAATACCACTCTATTTTTTCCTCCCAAAGTAGCCATGTAAAGCAGAGCAGACCTGAATTCAAAGAGCATTTTTTAATTTTAATCCAAGCGCTGACGATCATTCTTAGCAGTACCCACATCTTTGCAGAAGGAGCTGCTTCTCTATCAAATGGTAAACCAGATACAAACCCATCTGTGCCAGCTGGACTTTTTCTGAAGTGGCCACGCTCCCCACCACATGGTAGACCTCCGAAGCCAGGAGGGAAGCCATCCGAGCCCCCAGGAAGTCCAGATGTTACTTGCAATCTTGCACGTTAGGCAGATGCTATTTATTCTACCTGCCAACACCGCTCCTCGCTGCTGAATAAATCACGCTGCTGACTGGGAAGGCTAAGCTGGAACTCTGACCGCTAACCATACGCAGCCTTACGCTCAAAAAGCGCTCTAATCCGCCCCAAATCAGCCAACGCTACCTCTGCTCTAATCTATCCCCATGTGCAACCAGGTCTTTAATAACCAGGGAATAGCTTAGCGCTGCGCCCTGCGAGAATCTCTCACGAGAAGTTACAGCCCTGCTCACGGGTTTAACAGCTGTTCCCTGTACGAGCCCTGCTTTTCAGGAGTTTGCAGTTAATTTGGTTTAATTCTCCACATAGTCATGACGCACGTGTCTGCTTGCTGTTGTGCTTTACCACAAAGCCTTTAAGGCGTGCAGGACCCTTTAGTTGATACTAGAAGGAAAATATTTAGGGAGTTAAAACATTACCCCCGGCAGCACTTTCAGAAAAATAGAAATGCACTTTGATGTACAGGGCATGTGACAGCAGTGAAGCAAACATCCCCTCCCCATAAAACACATCCATCCAAGATTAAATAAACACGCTGGTCACTTTGCAACGGGAGCCAACAGCACCGGTGGACACTGGCTGGGATGCCTGGTGGGCACCAGCTGCCCCCATCGCCCACACCCGACAGCCAACACTGCACCAAGGTCTGCTGGGTTACCCCAACTCCTCAGCCCCGACTAGCTGCCCCAACCCTTCATTTCAGTCATGTAACCCTAAAAGTAAGCAACAGCAGGAACAGGTTTGAGATTTTTTGATACTATATTTTGGGGTTTAGTTATTCAAGATATTGCTATTACCTAACCAGTAGTAGCAAAACTCTCTATTGCCAAGAGCCTCCAGCAAAGTCTTGATGGAATACAGGTTTGGGGTGAACAGGGGTTTATTTCACTTCTTTTTTAGCCAGTTTCAGTGAGATTTCACTTTAAAATAACATTATTTTTTCCACCATTGCCTTCAAAGAACCATTACTTACAAAGAGATGATGTTAACTACTTGAACAACAACCACCTATTTGGGCAAAGGGCAGCGTGTGCAACTGCTGCATGCAAATAGCTCAAGTGTTCACAGCAAACCCTTAGTAAGTTGATACAGCAGGCCCTTAACAAAAATACAAACACAGTAGGATATCAATATATTTAACAGCTTTAGGAAGAGTGTCCAACAATTCAGTATAAAGATCACACCATTCAAGTCGTGAGACAGATTGTCTTTTTAAAAAAAATTTTAAGAAATTTTTACTAGTCCACAAAAACAGTTCTTTGATTTTTCCCCATGACATTACGATATGTTAAGAAATTAATATTTCAAAGTGCAACCAAAAGAAAAAAGGTTTAGTTTCATGTCTTGCTTTTATGGACTTAATGTTACCGCTGTCTGAAAAACCAGAAAGATTAAATAAGGTATAAAGAGCATTACCAAACAATGAGAAGTGTAATTATGAAAGAGGATATAAACTGTGTTTCTAAATTATATGCAGCAAGCTGCATTAAGCCAACGTTAAGCTCGAGGAGATAAAAGAAACCCCTAAAAGGCAGAAGTTACTTTTTCAATCACAACATCAGCTCTTCTCCCCTCCATTCAGTATTTTTGGTTTTACTCTATACTTTGCAGGTATATTGTTCATTTCTCTCTTCAGAGAGGAAAAAAACCCAAACGACCCCCCAGTACCATGACCACCATGTGCTGTTCTCACCCACATGCACCAGATGTTCTGCAGACATCTCCTGTGATTGACTGAGCTGTGGTACCCCAAGAACCAGAACAGGATCCTAAACCTCACCCGAGAGTAACTGCTTTTAGCTGTGGAAAGCATGGTTTGTCTGTCTTTATTCAAACCCCCAAATGTCACCACAGTAATTCTCAAGTTCTCAGATTTAAAAAAAAAAAAAACAAACCAAAAACCAAACAAATTCCAAAAACTGAACTCTGCATGGGGCTGCTATACAAAAAGTAGATTAGAATAGAATATTTTCAGTTGGAAGGAACCTACAGTGATCATCTAGTCCAACTGCCTGACCACTTCAGGGCTGACCTAAAGTTAAACCACGTTATTCAGGGCATTGTCCAAGTAGATGGCTGGTGGGTGACAGGAGTCACAGCATGCTCCCATCGCTGGAATCACGTATCTTGGAGTCCTTTTTTTATTGACATAGATGCACATTCCCAGAAGCAGGCACTGAAAAACATGTAAAGAAAAAAGCACACACCTCCCCAAACCAGAGAACAGCACACAATTAAACTGTCATGATTAAAGTAGTGAAGGTGCTCTGGGTGGGATCAGAAAAAAAAACACACCCTCCAAAAAAACCAACCCATTCTCAGTTGTCTGAACTCTTCTAATCACCCTATTTTGCAGTCATTTATTCATCACGAGTATGCTGTAAGTTTGCCTTTGCTAAGGTCATTAAAAGCCATTTACTCCCTGCCCCATCCCCCAGAGAACACATCTTATCTAAATCCCATCCAACAGCACTGATGTCCAGCACGCCACACAGCTTACCACTAATGTCATCACATTGTTGACTGCGGTTTTGTTACGCAACAGCCGAAGAGCCCAGGAGAGCAGAGACCACAGAGGCAGGTCTGGGGGAACCCACGGCCCCAGACAGGACCATTTTTAATAGCCACGTCTCATATTTTATGCCAGATTTTAACTTGCTTTGCAGCAACTCTTCCAACTCCTCATGGAATTTACATTAAGCTTTTTACATCAATATCAATCCCCAAGGAGGTCACACACACCAGTAGACACAAAAGGCTGGTGCTAGTCCTTCAAAGGCCCAGCTGAAAACAGCACAGGGATGTCATTTCAGCCCTCAAGAAGGCAGAGAATCAAAACGAGTAACCAGCAGAACACAAACTGTGACTACTCAAAGCAATTGTGAATGGCCTACAATGAATGAAACTCATTCAATCTGAAAAACAACTCATGCTTGTAAATTCACTAAATAATATGCAAGCAAAACCAGGGGTGAAGCTTAAGAACAAAAATATATACTACCCAGAAGGGGAAAAAATAATCTATCAGCATAGTTTTAACTCTTTGTAGGTCTGGGAACTGGCTGGTGTTGTGTTTTTTTAAAAAAAAAAAAAACAACCCACACACACCACCAAAAAAAAAAAACCAAACTTGGGAGCAGTAACTCCCACAAATTATGTTCATGAGTAACACATATTTCATAGTAACTGCTGTTTCAGCCTACCATATTGAGCTTGCTGGCTTAATGCTTCTAGGTTGATCAATTTAACTAATCTTATTTCCATATTACAAGTGAAAAGTTTTTGCTATACGCCTTCTCCACAGCTGATCTCTGACAATAGTTATTCTTGCCCTGGGAGCACCCAGAGTCCTCTCCCAGACTGGAGCCCCCTCCTCTTTTGCACTTAGAGATCAGAAAGGAACCAGAAGCATCAAAACAAAGACCTGGCACTACAATACAATCCCAGAAGAGTTTTAATGATCCTTAATCATCAGTTTTGTTCCTACAGTGAGATGATCTTTTACAGAGTACTGCACAATGCAGAAAGTGACTTGCTAGGACAGTGCCTTCTTTACAGGGCCTACGATCCCCTTTTTGAGATCTACACTTCAGTGTAGCAGCTGAAATCTGAGAGAGCAGCCCCCAGATACAATGAATAATGTATGCTTTCCACCTCTGCTCACGGATACCTTGCTTCTGCTAGCTCAGTGGACTTCTAATTGTTATCTCCAAGAAATTAGCGCAGGTTTCATTCAAGCAGCACTTCCGAAAGCAGCTGATGAACAGAGAGTTCAGCAGGTGCAGCTCCTCTGCAGTCCTGCTGGACACTTACGCTGCTGAAGCATCCTGAGGTCTTGAGCAGTCACAAGACTTCAGGACCCCAGCTCTAAGTCTTGTCCGTAAAGAAGCACCTCTGACAGGCTACTGCCTGCCAACACCAAGCCAAGAGACCAACTGTACGACAGCCTACAGGGGAATGTTATTGCTGCTGGTTCCTGAAATATAATAAATATCTCTGAGATCTCTTCTTCCTTCAGAATGAGATCACAGCAAAGCAGCTCATTTTGAGAGCTCTGGTGCCACTGCAACCCAGCATGCCTGAGGACTAGAAGATTTCCATTAAGACTATGGAATTAGTTCTTTATCAACACTGCAAAGCACAATCATTTAACCACAGACATGGCCACCTGCCAAAACACACTGTCACATCATTAGCATGAACAATGAACACAGATTTATTAAGCAAGCAGAGTTAACAAGTTTGCACATCCTAATCCTCATTATTGCAGGAGGATCCCTCAGCAGGGAGGGCACAGCAATTGATTAGGACACTACAAAGCAAGAGTAAGAAGCAGCAGACAGGAAGAAATGGAGGAGGATAGTTTCCACTGCACCTGCCAACAGGGAAGGTGAGTGGACAGGTCCATACGTGCTGCTGTGACAGCCTCAGCAGCAGGTTTCAGGACAAGCAAAGGGCAGAGAGGCATTTGGCTTCTCGGGCAGCATCCTCATGCTGCCATAACCCTTCACAAGCAATACAAGACCTCTCTCTGTGGATTTGTGGCCACGTCTCCAAAGGAAACCCTAGGGTCTCCCCTTGGCTAGGCAAGCTTTGGCTCAGGTACCAGAAAGGCTGGCAACAACTCACCCAAAGGAGCTCAGCTGAGTCACCTGTGCGTGCTCCTCAGCAGTGCTAAGGCAGGGGCTCCTCCTCTGAGGCCTCACAGCAACCGACAAAGAACAGTCTGAAAGGCTTCCAGGAGCTACGCCTCTGGATGCAGAGGTTGCAGTGGAAGGCAGTAAGCCACAAGCTCTTTCTCTTCCAGAATCCCATGTCCGCCCTCTAAAAATCAGTAAGTACATAAAGAAGGATCACACGCCTGAGAACCAATCATGCCTTGTTTGAAGGCTGCCTCTGTTGCACAGCATTAAATGCCATCCCTGTTCCTCCATCCTTTATGTACTACCCAGGTCTTAAATAAAATACAATTCCCACCGCAACATATTGAGCTGGGTCAGATGCCCTCAACCCCACCGCCCAATTATATCATTCCTTTATCCTATCCCCTCCTTAACTTCTCCAACAAAACAAAAATAAACAAACCCCGCCAGAATACCCGTCATAAAGCGTGCTCCTGTACCTGTGCAGGAGACATGCAGACAAAAAAAGGTGCAAATTTATCAGCAAATAGCACTATGTCACAGCAACCTTGGCACCTGTACAGTGTGACAGCCTGGTATGGGGAATAAATCACAGGGCACAGGAGCAGCTGCAGGATGAAGTGGGTGGAAGAGGGATCCAGGACCTGGGGAACGCTCGTCACGCTGGGCTGTGACAGCAGCTGGGCTGGAGGGAGCATTGCTTCCCCTTCAGGCTGCCACATAAATCCCCATCTGGGGCTCAATTAAGAGTAGGAGGAGAAAAAGCAGAGTAGAACTGAAGGTGGAGTTAATTAACCTTTAAAAGTAATGAATGAAGACTGCAGTGCAACTGATGATATGAACTAATTTATTCACACTCCTCAGAAGCAGCCATTTTGCTAAAGAAACATGTTTATTCTATTCTCAAATTACCTCAATGCAAGTCACCAACAGTGAGTCATATGTGGACAAACAATGAATTGAGAGTCTCAAACACCAAAGTAATTCTATTACCAAAAATAATTATGTTTTGTACATCTGAGTTTCATGCTGATCAATGTCTCTATGGGTAACACGTGAAAATGTCTCCAAATCAGCTATGTTATACTGCTGAGGATACCAATAACCTGACATAGAACAGGCACAAACTTCACCTACAGCTGGGTTTCCTGTCACTTGTCTAAAAAAGCCAGCTTATGGCTTCCCAGAACTTTAATTTCAGTCATCCAAGCAGCACACACACCCGCATACTAACAGGCTGTCCTCTAAGACCTGAGCTTCTTAAGTGACTACTTCCAAATGTATGGTAAAGAGGAAAAATAAGCACACATTTCCTCTTGCAGGTAAGCACAGTGCTAGAAAAATCTGTGAGCTTTTCTTTCAGCAAGCTCCATTCACCAACCCCTGGTGTCACCAAGCTACTGCATGCCACGACACTGACACCATTGATGGTGATCCCAATATAGCATTTGGCCATTTTAGTCTTCATCACAGCAGTGGAAGAGTTACTTTAACAGTTTTAATTTATAGTTTATGCCACATAGCTTCACAAAGGCACAGTGCTGCAGCAAACTCCAAGATCCTTTTCAGTTTCACATGATGAGGGTGTTCTGTAGGTTTATTGAAACAAGAGTATATTTAATTCATAAGCACAAAAAAAATACGAAGTAGTTAACAGGCATATACCTAGTTACTAGTTGGTTTACTGCACCCTTGGCTCTGCAGAAGCAGATTAGATACCTCTCATGGAGCCATCACCATCCAGCTTCACCATCCTCCAAAACCACACTGGTGCCACGGAAGGGACCTGGCACTCCACAGTGCCCCACCACAGTGCCCCTCCTCTCAGGCTGGCTGGTGAGGTGTTTCACTTCACACAGGGTAGCAGCCTCAGAACACACCAAACAACCCAGAGGCTTTATTTCAAAGTTGCCATGTGCATATACTAATTTATTGCGAGTGCATATAATGCTGATAGATTTAAGTGACAGATTTAAGCTATTACTGGAATTAAACCTGTGGAAGACCAAGTTCTTCGCAGGAGGAGGTGGATGCCTCCAATATCCGCTCAGAACAGTGTACCATTCTGAGCTAATTCCTTTATGTATCACTTACTATTCTAGAGTCTATACTTAATACTTACTTTACAGGTGCTTGGGTAGATGTACAGATACAAGAGTCCCAAAGAAGCTCTAGTAGTGACCTTAAGAAAGGTGCTGCAACAGTCCCTGCGACTGAAACGCGATGTAGCTCACTGCTGCACCGACCACAGCCCTAGTGCTCTGCTAAAGTAACAACAAGTTAACTACAAAGTACCACGGCCCGTCAGCCAAAGACCCAGACCCAGAGGCAGGGCAAGCCTGTCCGGCTCCTCCCGTGCCACGCTCGCTAACGTCTCACTGCCAACACCTCTTTGAGCACGAGCGCGTTTACATGCTAAAGCAATCACCACCGTGAACAAGGGGACGTCAGGCACTCTGCCTTCATCCACCATCCAAGCACGTCAACGTACTCACGCCTACAAAACACAACACCCAAGGTCTGCGCTCGCGCAGCGCCGTGTCACCCTCCTGCGTGCGGGGGCACCCCGGGAGCCCAGCCGTGACCCCACACACACCGCCACAACGCCACCAGAGCAGCCAAACCTGAACGCGAGGGACACCGAGTTGTACTCATCGCTTCTGCGTCCTTTAACCACTTCCACCAGAGAAATGGTGGTACTACTAATTGAAAGAGATTAAACGGGAATTTGCCAGTTGCTATTATATCTGGCTAAGGAAAAGGGACTGCGAAATGACCTCAAATGGAATTTCACCATCAACTGAGTCCTTCGGTATGGAATGTGTTCACACATATGCACACATTTACAGGAGCTTCAAAAATTAAACCTGATGCTTTTTTCCTAGGACTGTTCCAAAAACCCCCTTCCAATAAGCCAGCTCTTGTAAATTATTAAATGGGGACATATCCATTACCTCCTGCGTCTCAGCAAGCAGATGGAGTAACACCTGGTCTCCCTTACTTAACCACATGCACCAAAGCTCAGTGCAGAGTTTTGTGTAACCGAAACCTCCAAAATAAGAGCACAGCGTTTGGAGCTGTAGCACACCAGCTCCAACACAGGAGGCCTTTCCCTGAGAGGATACACAAACAACTGACTTTTTCTTGAAATAGTCTCAGTTTCTTATACAATAGCTGTGTCCATTTCCAGTAACTTTGCCTAGTTAAAAAAATATTTAGCATGAATGATTTTATTTGATAAATATACAGAAAAAAAATCAGTATATATCAACCCCCAACACTGCCCTTAATTTTTTTTAACATGCTTCATAGTGGGCAACATGATATTTAAAAGTATAATCTATGACTTTTGGTGGCTTTATTTTAGATTAGTTTGTTTATTTTTAAATTATGGATAATCTTATTAGAAAATGTCTTCTGAACTACCCAATTTTGACAAGCCAGCTCTTTGCTAAATGTATTTTGTAAGTTTTTTCTTTAAAAGCACATTACCCAACATCATTAAGGATAAGAAAAATACAAAAATAAACTTTATCTATCATGATTTCTCCTTCTCTCTACAGCATTTACTCTATATCCACTTAGAGGCTTAAACTAATTACCATTCTTCATCCAGCACCGACTTCAATTGAACAAAATCAGACATTATCAACTACAAGTCACTGAAGAAAGTTATTCAACATGTCTTCCTTTTTTTGTATCATCCTCCTACAATTCTTGAAGAGACCTGTCTTTCTTCTAGTGCTGTTTGATCAGAATTTTACACATCATTTGCATATGTGTTATACTATTTATAAGTGCTACTAGGGAAAAAATAAAAAACAACACACAGACAGAAACTCTTTTCCTTAGAAAGCGATGCCACAGCAAAATGACCAACAGATGAAAAGGTCAAGAATGGTTTTTTTAAAGGCAAAGTCATTTGTAATAATTTAACACTCAAGTGCAGTTTGCCCATATCATAGGAGCAGTATCTCACATATAATCCACATGTTTTCATGGAGGAATGTACTTTCGAGTCAATACAAAAATATCAAGTTTTCCTCTTAAATATTCAGGAATATACATATACATATTTCATACTAATAATATCCACATAAATATTGTATGCAACATACCAATCATAAGGATAAAGTTACCTGATTTTTCTATAAGCAATTTCAGAACTGTTATGAGCTCTTCCTACAGGAATTCCGAACTCAAACATCCTTACCTTTTTCTGGACTTAAATTTTTAAATACTTCAAGGTCTGCCATTAAATTTGTAACTCATACATTATTGGCAAGTAGAATGGAAATTCTCACTGCCGGAAAGCCTCACTTTAATCTTCATGTCTCCAGAGCTAAAACATTTGGAAAGCAATCCTTAGGAGTACAGGAGAGCGTTGCCAGCACTGCTCTTTACGAGGAACGATGAAATCTCCGTGATCCGTAACATAAAGACGGGAAAGCACAAATCCAGAGACAACACGAGGCAACTTTCTTCAAAACCGAGCGGCGCAGCCGGAGAGGGAAGCTGGAAGCATCTGCTCTGTGCTGCTGCTGCGGGACTGCAGGAGCAGCGACTACTTTTGGTATGAGACACGCGTGCACAGCACAGCGACTGAGGCGCTCCAGGCATCGAGGGTGCGTAACGCCTGGAAGAGCTCTAGAGGCGAGCGAGGAAATCCTGCTGGCACCCAGGGAGGCCGCTCAGGAACGGATTACCATACTCCAGCTAAAGAATGGGAGAGTGACGCAGGCTGAATGCATAAGAGAAAAACCACCCTCGCTCCAAAGTAGCTCCCAGCGTCTGCAGCCACGGGATTCTGCGAGGCGGAAGGAGAGAACAGGACCTCTGGGGAACACACTCCCTTTCCCCAGGTTCTGTGCCCCCTCCTCCTGTCTCTGTCACTAACTCGAAGGGGAACAGCCACTGTGCAGAATCAGGCCAGTTAGAGCATGCAAATGGTTTAGCCTGTGCATCACTGAGCATTTGATTTCGTAAGAACAAGTAGTCTCCTGCAAGATGTTGAGCACTAACTCACCCAGGAGCTATAAAAAATTACCATGCTACTAGCTAAATACTGTGCTTGTTTGAGCCAACTCAATGCTACTGAAATCTGTAGGTTATAGTCAGTGTGGAACAATGGGCAGAAACATTCAGACTTGCATAAATTGCATGCGCTTATGACAGAGCCCAAGGGGACACAGTGCTGGAAAGCACGGCAAGAATAAAGCAGGCTCCGTATTCAATGCTTCGCATCTTTGATTTATTGCATTTTCTAATTGTTTCACTATTCAGCTGGCTTTTACACAGTGACATTTACATCAGTGCACCAAAGGAATCCCCAGCTATATTCTCAGATTGTGACAGCACTAAAAGAGGACAGGATTTGTCTAGTGCATGCTAGGAAAAAGTTCCATGATAGACAGTGTGACTAAGAAAAAAAAAACCACCCACCCCCCAAAAACCCCGTAGTTCTACATGGTTGTAGAACTTGAGTGAGATGGCAGACAAGATACAAGTGAAAGTTGACAAGTTTTCCTTACTGAGAAATCATTATTTCTTAGCTGTTGCTAACACAAACAGCAAGACTTCCCACAGTCACCACTTGTCACACTAGATCACAGCACACTGCAAGATGTATGTTGACTGTATCTAGCAGCCTATAAAATGAAACAACCTGCCAAACCCACTGCAGGATCGTTCTTGGCTGCACTCAAAGTTTGTGCTTCTAATCACCCTTTCAGCTGAGGATGGCAGGACATGGCAGAAGTCACACTCTGCAGAGAGAAGTGCCACTCGTTCTCAGTTGTAGCAAGGGAAATGGAACAGCTACATCATTACCCCACCGCTGGTTCACACCTCAGTTCACAAGATCAATGAGGTCATCACTCTGAAGCCCCTAGATAGTTATCAATACATCTGCATTCAAATGAATTGTTGTGTTATAGTTGCAATTCAACAACAAAAAATAATCTGTCACCACTCTATAGCTTAATTATTGATATAACAAATTATCAAGTGCAATCTGATAAGTGCAAATTACTCCCCACTCCTATCATTCTATTAATTATGAGAGGAGCTATACACAAGCATCTAACACCAAAGCTGCTCTGTAAGAAACCTTGCCCAATCATTAACACATTCCTTATTATTTTTGTCTTCAAAATAAAGTTCATTTTAAAACCAGAAGTGCTTAAATGCTATATTGCTTTAGAAATTAGAGCACGCTGTAGGGGTTTAGCAAGAACATAGAATCACAGAATGGTTAGAGTTGGAAGGGACTTCTGGAGATCATCTGGTCCAACCTCCTGCCAAAGCAGGGGGGTTACATTAGAGCAAACAAATGAAGATTTCTATGTAATTCAGGAGACATATGTCAAATGGTATGAAAATACTAGTAGGTTTATTCAATTGAAAAAGCAAACAAACAAAAAAATCACCATGACAATTCTTTGCTGACAAGCCAGGTTCTGCATCCAATCCCTAGCCCTGTCAGTCAGAGTCAAATCTGAAACTGGTGTGCCCTTGAAGACACACTACTTAGAGTTTGACTGTCTGCAAAGGGGAAAGTCAAAAGGCAACCAGTTCACTTTATACCACCTGACACCGCACCTACATCTTATTTAAGCGGTGGCCAAGTGACCCTCTCACCTTTCCAGTTTGCTTTGCTTTCACACACGTCCCCTGTTCTCGGGGGGATCACGACGCTCCTGCTGGGAGTGCTCTGCAGAGCCACACCACACAACGCTCTATCAGAGTCTCAGAGCTGATGGCGACAAGCAAGCTTTCTGAATATAAAATTGTTACTCGTTCCCTGTATCTGGTTAACATCAACGATCACCATAAGACAACGGCACATATTTCCAACACCCACTACTGTTTCATAGGTATCGCACAATCCCAAGATAAGGTTTGGCAGGAAAGGTAACAGACTCACTCGTACGTCTATTTTTCCTACTTACATCTTCTGCCCCATAAGCCCTTCCTTGGGAGACCTTTCCCAATGCTTTGCACGCTTAAATATCTGATTTTTTTCAACTTTTTAAGCTTCAAGAAACGAGTGAACCATCCTCCAAGCCTCATCTCACCGATAGCTTTTGACAATCTGAGCTACAAAAGCACTAAAATTTATTAAAAAGATGTTCACTCACTCAAAATCCATCTCCCCTAGGCTAACAGTATGTTACAGTCATCTTAATTCGCTGTTCAAAAAAAAGTTCTGTCATTAAACCACTGGAATTATTTTGAGATAAGATGGCAAGTACCTCCAGGTACAAAGCAGTGTCAAAACACTGTCCCTGTCATTAAAAAGGGGGATTTAAAGCTTTCTTGTAATATATGCAAACTGTAATTCTTCTCTTTATGCACATAGTTACAGGTATGTTTTCATTTAAAATACACTGTGGCCTGGTTTGTGCCAAAAGCAATGCCAGAGGGACGAAACGGTGCTGGCTTGTCTGGGGGTATAGTTGCACCAGGCAGCTGCCGCACCCCCGCTCACTATTAAAGAGAATTTATTATCAAAAGCATCAGCCTTTGCCAAATCACCAAAAATGGAAGCCCAATGTTTGAACACTAAAAACCACACCTCACAAGGCTTAGATTACTGGACATAGACACAACAGTGCAAGTTCTACTGCAAAATATTCATTTTCCAATAAATGAGAATATGATTTAACTAACGGTTTTGAAATTACGGCATCAGAAGAATATTAATTTCCAGGCTCATCAGTTTTTCCTTTTTCACCGTCAAAATAGCTGGAAACTGGTACAAAGACTAATTCTGCTAAAGAGCAAGAAAAGCTGATTAGAGAACTTCTACCTCTTAGAGTAAATAGATAATGAAATAAGAAGGTAACAACATCTTCACATTCGTCATCTAAATTTAATCTTAGGTCTAAACTGTAATACAACCTCCTCATGAAAAGCCAGCTAGCAATGAATAAAACTTTATATTAGCTGCACGAAAAACCTGTCATTTTTATCAGATTAAAGCTTTTATCAACTCTATTCATTTTAATGAAGACACGGCTCTTTGGAAAGCTGACAAATATACAAAGATGGAGGGGAAAAACACTTGGCATTAGAACTCAACCTCCTCATACACCAACCTGAGACAGATCCCACACATGAAACTCCTCCTTTCACCAAAGGATGCATCTAGTGATAGACACAGGGTTCGTAAAGGTAAGCTACACATTCAATGAGGCGTGGAGAGGCAGTTTCTTCAGGCATTTTAGGCACTATTTTAATCTATGTGAACTTTAATAAATAAATTCTTTAATACCCTTCCTGCATATACATTTTCATTTCCATCTGGTTGTCTCAAGGAATGAATTGTGGATATTTCGCTACATAAATCAGAATATAAACCAAAATCTAAGTCACTGCACTATTAACTTGTTCTGCTTTCCCAAGCATCATTATAAAACTGAAATTGAAGCTGACTATTAAGATATAAGCCTGAATTCTGCAGTCTACAGCTGGCATCTTTAGCACTGCAGCCTCCAGCATAGGGCTTGCATGAGGCTTCAGCAGGGCTAATTATAAAGCATTGCCCATCAGCAAACATCAAGCCTAACATATATGTGCAATTCAGCAAAGGTTTAATATTCTTCCCCCAAAACTCTTGTGCTCTAATGTCAAAAATAGACTATTTTACCGTACAAAAAGTAAAACATAATGCATTTTATGTTCCCATTCATTAGGCATAAAAGCTCCAGATCACTGAAGCAAAAAAATCCTACAAGAACTTGCACAAAAGTGCAGCTTCTCAGACTGAAATGAATGGAAAAACACTGCAATAACACCTGCCATAAGCAATCCCTTGTGAGGCTGTCCAAACCTGGCTGTGTAACAGCAGTAGGTGTTCATCTAATAAAGGGGGTGCACAATCGTGTCTGTTACATTTGGGAAATCTTTGAGATGATGCCTCAAAATAAGCACCTGCCTTGGACTAGGTCTCTCTCTCCCCCCCTCGACTTGGGATGCATATAAGCAGGTGATTTGGAAGAACCTTTTGAAGGAGGAGCTGGATATTCCTGAAACGAGACTAAGAGCACACACAGGAATCCCAATTAGCAGTGAGCAATTTACCCTGCAAGTTCGCTGGTGGCTGGGACAAACAGCTCACTGCACATTCACAGAATCACAGAATCAGTCAGGTTGGAAGAGCCCTCTGGGATCATCGAGTCCAACCATTGCCCTGACACCACCATGGCAACTAGACCAGGGCACTAAGTGCCATGTCCAGTCTTTTCTTAAACACCTCCAGAGATGGTGACTCCACCACCTCCCTGGGCAGATGGTCACAAGCGTGAGTGAATTCCAAAAAACTTTAGGAAAAAAAACCTTAGCTGCATTTATTGACTTTGCAGCTGATATCTAGATGCAGCTTCTGGCTGGGTAAGGACTTACGTTGCTGACGTTGCCACAGGAAGGGTTATTACATACACACTGTTTTTTTTTCCCCTTAATACTTTTAGCCCCAAACATCTGCTAGCAAAGTAGATGGATGTTTGGTCTGACAACACAGCCATTCCTCACTGTTATTGCCAGCAAACAAACAAAATATGATCCACATTTACAGCTTGTAAACCCTGAGAAAATGTTAAAAATCTTTTTCCAAGCCTAGAGGCATGATGTACTTTGTATTTTGGCACTGTTTGCAACAGGAAGGAAAAAGAAAGTGGGTTCATCAAGTCCTCAAGGCTATTCCAAACATTACAATTGCTTATCTGCTCTATTCTACAGAAACTGCTAAAATAGCGTAAACCCAGCTCTGCCGTCAGTTTGTTATTCTCTGTGTGCACACACAGTGCTGTATCTCACTGCTACTGAAGAAAACTGACATTTTTGCTTCGAGGCAGATAAGACTCCCTAGAGTACAAGACACAGCAGCAGCCTCCACTGCTATAACCAAAAATTCAGACATAAACAGATAAGAATTTTAATATCCTGCAAATGCAGCTATTAGCAGCTTTTCCTAATAAAATTATTAAATTATGAGAAATCCTCAGGCAATTTTGATGCATATACTACTTCAGCATCACACGTATGAATGTTCAGTCATTACTCAAAGACAACCAGTTAAAGCCCTGTGGAAAGGCACACAACTGTGCATCAATACTTCTTGCCTAACAACATGCAAGTGTCTCAAAGTATCATTATACTGTGGTAGAGAGCAGCCTGATCTGGGTACAGCAGAATGGAAACAGTGATGTCTGCATTTGCTGTTCACTGCAGCCAGGAATTGAATCAGGACCACTTAAATAGTTCTCCAGCCTTATATTCACATCGGTCAATACACTGCTTGCTACTAATTACAGTCACAACTTCAGAGCAAGAACACAGATAGGATGCTTTAACAATTTTTCCAGAATGTACCAATCTCCACCTCAAGGTACGTTAGTTTTTCCTGTGTCTATTTATATACTCATGGACAATTTTCAATTTGCTCTCGTGCCAACTTTCCCCATCAGTTCAAACAAGCCTTTTCTTCCCTGAGCTTTCCCTTCGCAATGCATGTATAGTCAGCAGTCACATTCCCTCTCAGTCTTTGATTTTCCAAGCTAAACAAACCAGACTAGTCTCCACTTCCCTAGTCCTTTTCTCTGCCTGTTCCCAAGCTCCCCTTGCTCGAATACTGCTGACCAGAACTGTGTTAGGCTGGCCCTTGCAGCACCAACACCTTCACCTTACTCCACGACACTCAAAATTGCATCTACCTTCAACTAACACATCACACAAGCAAGGTGCTGTCCTCCTGTTGCCACATCTCATATGCTTTGTCCTCCACCACCTCCTTGCTTGCAGCTGATGGTCTCCCACACTGGAGCAGAAGCAGTCACCACTTGTCTTCCAAGGGAGGTTCTCTAGCACTCACAGAGGCACCGTGCACTCCAACAGGTTATACTTGCAGTGCTGCAGTCTCATTGGGGAGTTTCTGCTTAAGTTGGTATTTTCCCCCATTTGGTTTGGTTTTTTGGGGTTGTTTTTTGTTTTTTTAATTGGTTGGGTTTGGGTTTTTCAGTGGGTTTTTTCTTTTCTACATGAAAAAAGATGCTTAAACTACTCCCAGTAAACTCAGAGCTTCACTAATCTTATTTATGCAGTCCACGAGAGTTTCTTCCATTTAAACACCTCAGCTGGAGGTGAACAAAGGGAATACCATCTCTTCAGATTCTTAAAGCAGTGCAGGTCCCAGAAGGGTATGAAGGAAACACCAGAGATGAACACAGCTGAGTAGCAAAGTTCATATTGTGTGTGCCTCTGTAGACGCTCCCAGTCCTGAAGTCTCCAGGGAGAAAGATGTTCCCATGCTTTTTAAGGATGCAGTGGGATATTTTTATCTGGCTGGCTCGCACCTGAGGTGCAACAGTTCTTCCAGATTACAGGGTCAGTTACAGATAATAACGGTGCCGCTGTAATGTGACCTTCCAGGCAAGCCTGAGACAACCAAATTAGTCCATTGCTCAGAACAAAAGGGTGCAATTTAGGTTATATGAGCAAGACTGAATTAACATCACACCCTACCAATAGCAGCCAAGTCCCTATTGACACAGGTCTGGAAACAGGTGGAGAGGCCAGAAGATAAAATCAGAAACTAAGAGAAAGAATTAATTACAATTAGGAAAATGCAATTTAAACTAAAGGTTTGTCTTTCTGGGAGAACTTAAGAACAGATAATTGGCATAAGTAACTGACTAATAAGTATGAACAGCTACTTTCAGATCTGCTGAGACAGAATCAGTTATTCACTAAACATGTCGCAGCTTCCTTCTGTTTAATGATTACAGAATATCAGCATTCATAAATGTAAAAAAATAAGCTAATCAACAGCTCTCTGTGCTTGCTCCCTGAAGAGCCACGCTCTTAATGTCATAATATGAAACTATAATAGTAATAACTACCCAAAAAAATCATGGAAACACTGCATAAATTAGAATTAATAGACACTAGAGCTGGACACATCCAACCCAAACACTGAAATGTCAGCAAATCACAAGGGGTTGGATCACAGCACCTTCCTGCTAACAGACAGCACCCTTCCCACATAAAATTCACATTAGATTCTCTTTCCTAATTTCCCAGTGGTGTAAAAAAGTTTTAAATAAGTACAATTTCCTTATGCCTGCCGGAGAAAATATGGTCTCAGAGACAGCTAAGTCCCAGTTTAGTAGTTTGGTATTCACTTAGTCATGCAAAGCCCAAAGTTCCCTGCTCAGTCCCACTCAGGTCTCTCAGAGGCAAGGAGGATGGGTCAAACTTAACCACAAGGCTGCTATCAGGAACAGGGGCGAGCACTGAGCCCGCTCACCCCCACCCATCCCACTGCCCTTCATCAGCACCTGCAGGATCAGAAGGGTCACTGATAAAAAGCAAATCCTTAAAAAGCTTTTATCTGTATCAGCACAGTCCCATAGGAAGCCAACTTCTCTCAAGCATCAGGAGCAACATGCTAATTCCTGGCGACAAGCACACGTCTCCTTACACCATGCTGCTGGGAACTGCCACCTCTGTCCCTGTCCAGTGGGGACTTCAGTTGCCTCCATATACTCAGAGTGAAAGTAACTGTCACTGCAGTGTCTTGCTTAGGTCAAAGAGACAAATGGGAAGCCCTGAAGGATTCTGTCAGGGAAAGATAATCAATCCTGTCTGGTCATGAATGAAAGACAAATAAATTAAGCCATAGAATCTTTCTGGTCTAGGATTCCTGCTAATTATGTCTTCTACTTTAGACGATTATCACTTTGCAGACTCATCACTCAATAGCTGTTCATGGATTACTGGACTTGGTGCTAATGGATCATTATCCAGCCTTTGCGCCATTAGCAGGATAAAGACATTGTGCTGCTCTACCATAAAATACCACCTCAAGCCACAGAGTATGGACAAGACTTTTCTTTCACTTAATCTGATACAGCAAAACTGCAAACACATCCAAAAGTAACTGCTCCAGTTATACACTCACGCTAGAGAACAGGTTGTTGCCTGGAGAGAAGTGTTATTGACAGGCGTTTACCAAAACACTGCAAGAGTGCTCAGGCTCAGCAAAGGGGGACCTGGGTGAAGACATCTGGAAGTCAACTCTCTCCCTTCCACAATATCAGAGAGAACTCAGAAGGAACACAATCCCACCAAAATCAGTGGGACCGCACACGTGGCCTGATAAATCCCAGGAACGAATCTCAGTTTCATTTGAGCAGCAGAACAGTTGTGCCCAGAGATGACAGGTTCACCAATGATGGATTTGTGAGCCATCTTCCCTCTAACACATGTCCCAAATGTAGCGCACAGATTAATTAATGTGACAATGCTGCTGTCAGACTGACTTACAGAAAGTTATTAACATTCTTCTGGTGTCCCAAATAGAACTAGCAGTGCCTAGGGGCAAGAAAAAAGCAGTACAGGGGGAAATGGTGTTGTGTCTGAATATGCTTTTGTTAAGAAGATGCACACATTGATAAATGATTAATTGTCACACTAAACCATTAACTCCATCGATGGTGACATAACCACAGGGACAAAAACGCAGATTCAGTTTGGTTTACAGTGGGTTGCATCGCAGTTCTGTGAGCTGCAAACTTCCCCAGCTTTCTGACAAACACAGTGAAAATGGAGATGTAGATTCTCTAGGGGAAAAAAAAACCAAATTAGCTTTGCTTTTGAAAAAGATGAGTATTTCCATCTCTAATTTATAGGCATTCCATCCTGCTGTTATTAATAGTGCCATAAATATGCCCAAAAGTGACAGTTCTTAATCACTGACTTCGAAGGGAATAAGGAATACAAAATTTGGGCCGCTTAGAGCACTAGGAAGGCACTCCCCCAGTAGGACAGGGGTCTGTTCCAGGCAGGGATGGCTCCTGAATCCTGGTGGTCCCTGGCCCACTGCAGGAGCACAGGCTGGGCTCAGCCCTGCTCCTTACGCCGTGCCCAAGGGTAAAGCTGCCCAGCAAAGGGAGAGAAACCTGCGTGGGGAACGCATGCGCTTTCTACTTAAGTTGATGTATCAAGTTTTAAGCATACATAAAGAGGTCCTGAAAATGAAGTATTTTATATCAAAATGTCTTCAGATATTTCCTGACTTTGCTATTGGAAAGATACTAGCATGTAATCTGTAATGGCAAGAAACCAAGATGTGGGGAGTTGATAGGGGACTAATTAGGGATGACTATTAGGCATCTATTTTGCACAAACGTCTGATCAATACTTGTAAGTCAAGCTCTTCCTGAGTCTTTCAATTCCTCCTGGCTAGGAGCACAAAGGATGGGTACCTGCAGAGACAGTCCCAGAAATGCCTCAGGAGGAAATGTTTAAGTGTAAGGCAGTGCCAGGCTGTGTGAACACAATGAATTCACTTCACTCCAAAATACAATCACCATCTGCACCCAGAGCAACTCTGCCCGCTGCCTATGCTCCAGCTGCTGCTCTGCTCTTCTCCAGGCTTCAACGCTTCAGTGAGCAGCACCGGGGGGGCGGCGGTCCCGGAGCGCCCCCTGGCGCCCCCGCGCGGCGCCGCCGGCCGGCAGCCAGCCCGCTGCTCGGAAATCCGAGTCGCATCTGACAGTGGGAAGCAAAAGAAGCCAAAAATATAACTTGTAACTTACCGTGAAATACACCATTGTCCACCAAGAAGTGCCTGCAGTAGTGCAGACAGCTCTTCTTATCCAGACTCCAGTAACTCATTGTAAGCCGACTTTCTGCTCACCATCAAAGGCAGTGACCCTGCAAAGTGAAAGAGTATGGATAATTATGAGTTAATTTGCAAGAAATGCATAACTACTGCAAGCACTATGAGAGTATTTATTTGTGCCCTTTATGCAAAATAGTTCATTAGCTTCGTACAAAGCATTACAACAAATGCTGTCCTTCACTCTCCGAACGTGCCCATCTCCAAGGACACCCAGGCAGAGGGTGCAGGTCCATCACTCGGACTGAGCTAGACGTGGACCGTCAGCGATGCCTACAAGTACCGAGTTCAAGGCTGCCGAAGCGAGCCCACCCAACCCAGCAGCCGCTGCACCCACGATGGGCTCCTGTTGTCCCCGTCAACCCACAGCCCCTGCAGGCTGTTGTGGGGCCACGGAGAGATGATCAATTAATCCATTTAATGATGCTGTCCCATATTTAACAAACTACAGGCACATCAGACAACACCACAAAACTATAAATGCTTCCCAGTGAAGGCTACCAAAAAAAAAAAAAGATGAATCAAAGGTAATTACCTCCTGAGTTTGAGACCACAGAGTAGCATTATGTGGCTGCAGAGCCTCCTCAGCACTCCCCCTGCACCAGCACACCCCTGCCCTTGGCAGACACTCACCCGTGGGAGCTCGAAATGAACTCTCCTGTGGACAGGCAGCTTGAGCAGCACCTTTGAGGGGGTGCAGTTACATCACCCATGCAAAATTTGTGTCCCCCAGCCCCAAGGGAGCCCAGCTTTGCACAGGAATGAGATGCTCTCAACTCAGAGTGTCAATGCTACCCTGTGCTGAAGCACGGGACAAACTGTCAATCTGCTTTACCATCTTTTCTGCTTCCTCTGCCTCCGTTACACCCCCGTTACTCAGCTGATCACCAGTGGCACCAAACAGAACAAGTGGGAACGATACCCTTCCTGGGAAATGCCACCAGCTGAGGACACCCCAGAGCACCTGGGAGCCTTGATGGCTGCCTGAACCAAGCGTCTTTACCAGCAGGCAGAAGCCCACGTTGCTGCACAGGAGGAAGACGGGGATTCATCTCTGAACCACTGCACTCTTTTCAGAGGCAGACTGCAGAGGACTTCCCAGGAGAACACAGCAGCTGGGCAGCAACCCTTCCCTGCACAGCTCTGTGCTGGCCCCTGCCTTCCCTGCTCGCCTGCCAGCACTGTCACAGGATGAGTTTTGGCTCTAACGCCAGCAGCAGAGACAAGCCCATCAAAGTATTCACGGGTAATTTGCCCCAGATGCTACCACCAATAAGTGCTGGGAGAAGCAAGCAGTCTTTTTGGACACAGGCCCCAGAGCTCTGCCAGGCCAAGCCCCCAACCACCAATTTTTTCTTGGATCCAGCCAATAATATTTATAATCCAGTTAAAATGGAAACGCACAGCAAGCCAGAGCAAAAGACAGACCAGCCAAGTGAGGGGAACAGGAGGGGCTGAAGCCAATCGCTGACAATGAGGTGAGAAACAACCCCCCTTCAGCCCCGGGAGCATTTCCATCACAGCCACTGGCTGTTCCACTGCTGCAATCTGGGACAATGCGAACAATCGGAACAATTATTTTCAGAGACCTGAGCAGTAGAAGTTAACTCATTAATAAGCTGGTGGTTATAACTCAAGACAAGGCTTTATTTGTTTGAGTCATTTCATTGAATTTCTATTCAAAGAATTTCAGCCTTTTGTTTTGCAAGTTGGACCTTACAAAAATCTGTCCCACACAGCAGGAGCTCATGTGCACAGTTATGGCTACAGCCAAACAAACCAGCGTTTCATATTTCTTTAACATTTGCTGCTGGGAAAAACAAAACAAAACAAAAAAACACCAACCCATGGACTCCTTGATCTCCTGTTCTGACACCAGATCCTTTCACTGGATCCTCCTTCTCCCTCTGCTCTTTTATCAAGGTCAAGACTCACGTTTCAGCGATGCAGACACCCCTTCCTGTTCCAAGCCTGCTTTGGTCTCCCGTTTTATCTCACTCCCACCTTCACTCTGGTCAACCCAGCTGCTTTCTCCCCCACGCTTGGTGCAAACGATGCCAACTGCCTTTACTCAAGCAAACCACTCGCAGGATGTAAGGATACTGCTGTTCAAGCCTCCTCATAAAACTGCTTCCAGGGGGGGCCTAGTAAGGAATCCCCCCAGATGAAATTGGCACTGTGAAGGGGTAGCAGTATCCTGCGACCTGGAGGCAAGGTAGAGGGGAGCTAGCTTCCTCGTCTCCTGCCAGAGAGCTGTTGGGTCACATGGGCTCTCATGGACACCCCAGCCAGGGCTGCTCCAGTCTGGAAGGTGGCAAGGTTTTCTTCTGCAGGAGAAGCAGCTAGCATGGGGCTGAAGCTAGTAGCTTGGTGGAAAAGTGTAAAGTGATGTTTATGTTTCCTTGTACTGTTGATCAGTGCAAGTTCTAGAGACTGATAGGCAAATACTAATCTGCTATCTAGGATGTTTCTGTTGCAGGTTTGTGAGGAGGCTGTTCAGTGCACACGTGCAGTTTGCCTCTCCACTGTTGCCTCTGTGGGGAAGAGATGGTGGGAATGATCCATGGCAGGTGTGAGCCAAAAATTACTCTTACCTTTTGCTCTGTCTTAAAACTATCAGTCTCCATTACAGTCTGTGTTTTGGGTATGGCCCATGTATTGTTTACCCTAAAGGCATATTTTACTAAAATTTGGAACACTTTGGAACCCGTTACGTCTGCCAGACTTCATCTCCTACATATCTTGGACTTGCCAGCCATGAGCTTTCATTATAGCTTGCCACAACTGAGGCTACTCTTCTAGCATTAATTAGTAAGGCACAAGCTATTAGTTACTTCATGCGTGTAGGAATAATTCTACCATCATGGTCCAGCCTACTGCCAAGCTTTTTGCTTAAGCCTATAAAAAATACAAGTGGCACCATGTTTTAATTAAGAAAATCATATCCAATATTCATCACTAAGAATTCAGACAAAAAGGATCTTATCTCCTGCTCAGCTCCCACACAGAACTCATGTCGCAGTGGGAGATTTATGGGGAAAATGTTGCTATTGATATATATATGCAGTGCCTCTGAAAGAAACCCTTCAGCCCCCTCCCCTGCCTTTCATGGCTCATGCCAATACAATACTCCTTTGTTCTTGCACAAAGGGTTCCCCAGCACCACGGTGGCCCCTTGGAACAAAGGCTCTCCCTGGCATCAGGGATGAAGGCAGAATCCCAAAGTGGCTGCATCAGCTGACACAAACATCCTGTAAGAAAACCTTCCTAAGAAACACCAGCAATTATTTGGATGGCCCTCAAAGTTATTTGCTTTCCCTGTTAGAGAGCTCTGGGAGAGCCCAGCCAGATCATGCCTTACTGCATTGTAGCAAAAAAAGCAAACAAAAAAACAACCAACCCCACTCTTTGGGCCAAATACCATCATTTCAAATGAACGTGCACTTAGGAATGTAACTGTACACAAATTTGCACTATTTCAACAACATAGTAGAAAAAGAACATCTTGTTTATGTCATAGACCAGAATGTTATACAGGCTATACCTGTATAATTCCTTTTATACATGTAGAATAAGCTACATGAGTAAAAAGTGCCAGTAAGCATATAACTATGTTTAAATAGGGAAGGACTGCACCACCAAATCTATTTTGGCTAAAAGTTACTGAAATCCTGAACAGATATAAATCTGAGTTCAAAACTAGTTTCTGTGGTTACTTGATAACACAACCAATTCAGAAAGAGAGCTGAAAACACTCCTAACTTTTTCCGCAGCTTAGAGGTATCACTCTTTCACGACAAGCAAAACTCCTGCAGGTTCAGCCCTGAGCCCGGCACATTCACACCAAGAGGTAAAGCAATCGCTGCTTCACTACCTGAGCAAAGAGACATTGCTCCAGTGTGTCAAGAATCCATCTACTTTATATCTGGATAAAGTGTATTAACACGTAAGTTGAGCAAGGGAGTCCATTATGTGCTCTGAAGAAACACAGGAACCTGAAGGAACCGTATCTTCTATTTTAGCTGATTAATTTCCATTAAACATGTGTCAGCTGCGTTATTTTAGTATTTTGAGTAGTGTTCCATAAGGAACATCCTTCCAAAGAGGAGGGCAAGAGCTATGATTAGTTCTACTGAACTGTACTTTATGAGAGTTAATGGAAGTAAACTGATTTGCTCAAAGAAATTTGATACAAAAAAATAAGTTAAATGCACATGTGTATGCATGCATATATGTCTGTGTAGATACAGATGGATGAGATGAATAACTATGTTCAGGCTGACTGTTATGGTTAGCAGTAAACTATTTTAGAAAGTAGCTGCATAATCTAAATATTTATCTGCAATATTTAACCTGGACACTGTGCAGGTCCTGAATGTGAAGAGGGTATTAAGCACATGTCCACTTAGGACGAGACAGGAACTCGGTTTGAGTCCAGTGCACAGCTCTCTTGAGAATGCTCAAACAAATTAATTGGTAGTTAAGTGAGCGGTAACAGGGTGGAGGGATTGCTAATCTCCCCTTTTCTCAGCTGCCCTCTCCCCTTCTTGTTTCTGAAGCACTTCAACAGATAACATGATTAAGTCCATCAGATAGTATGAATAGTTCCTACTAACAGGACAGATACTGCAGTTCACCAGTACTTCCCTCTGACAAAACCACAGCTCCAGTTTCAGAGCTCGCTGTTCCAGTGTCTACCCAGAGAACACATTTTGAAAGTATGATTTATAAAAAATGTATTCCTTTCCTTAGCACAAAATGGTGTAAGTAAAAACAAATATTCTGTAAAAAGTTCTACCAAAGTTAAAAAAAAAGCAAGCAGATGTGCCTGGCAATTCTGCCTTAAACAGAAAAGAAAGTCCAGAAAACACTAAATATTCAGAGGGCTCTAGATTTTGGAAGTTTGCACCTATTTCAAATACCTGATAATGATAAATTTTACTGTGAAAAATAGTTCAGAGATACTGGACACTACAAGTAAAAGTATAATAAAGAAAAAAAACAGGTTAGAAATGAGAAGAGCAACAGAGAGTCAAGGAAAGGACACACAAAGTGTGTGATTGGAAATAATACTGTATGAGCTCCAGATATGGCCAGAGAACACTCTTAAAAGCATTAGAGACATCTGTAGAGGAGGGCGGAAAAACCATCTGGCTGGCCCTAAGTAGCAGGAATGTACTGTCCAGAGAGAAACACTGGTCTTTAATCTGGCAGCTGGGATTGTGGTGGGGGCACCCAGAATGACTGCCATCACGTGCATGGCAGCTATTAGCAAACAGAAAAAATAAACACCAAACCACAGCACAAATACTACTTTGAACTTTCCTTGGAGAATACTGAGGTAGTATTCCAAAACCTAAGCAATTTGGCTTCACAACAGATCAACATATATTATTAGAACAAAGACAGGTTAACTGATTTACCTTAAGTTTGAGAGTAAGCAAAAGATTCACTTGCACACCTCAGAACAGAATGAGGGCTGCCCAGATGGGATCGTTGGTCTTTGGTACAATCTCATTCCTATAAAGATACGTTCCAGATCAAGCTCTACATCATTTCTAAAGATGCCATTAGCATTCAGCAGCTTGGCAAACACATTGCAGTGGAAATCAGAGGAGACACTTATCCTAGAACACACTCTCAATAGTCCCAGGGCTCAGCCCTTTGTTATACTAATATTATGAAATAACAGATACTGAAGAGAGGGAGTGGAGTCATTTGCAATTCTGTTTACACCACAACATGCAACCAGGAAAATTTATGCTCTCACCAACTTACTTTCCCTGGAGCATGTTAAATATGCTGCAGGGTTTCTCCCAGGTTAGTTTATCAGTGGCCATCAACAGGAACTTCTTTCCAGGCTTTATACGTTAGAAAAAGAGCTGCTGTTTCCAGTTCGTGTTTTCACTTTCTAAAGAAAGTACCAACAAATCCTCTGGTGGAACAACCTTCAAGCTTTCAGAGACCAGCTGCTGCACAACATGGCTGTAATTTTTTTAAACACCATCCACAAACCAAAGCCATCAGATGAAAAGCTTAGCCATAGTTAGACCTGCAAACAGAATCTGAAGAGATTATAAAATCCTAATATGACAATATTTCATGGGGCATCCACCCATCTGCAGTCTTGGGCTTCTTATTTCACTAAGCCACTGCCAGTCACCTAAATATTGCTAAGCATTTAAGCTGGTCTGAATTCATGCAGATTTAGATTTAGCTGTCATACAAACCCAGGCTCTAAGGGTTCCAAACATCATCTGTGTAAATATCCACTTTAATCAGCATCAAATATCTACACTCACTCAAAATAACTTGCATAAATTCTTATTTCTCTAGGAATTGGTCTGGAGGAACAAAATAAGAGATTTTTGTTTGGTTTATTTTTCTGCCAGATCAGTTCCTTCATCTAACGTGCCACAAGGCCGAGAGAGCAGCTGTGCTGGCACAACACTGGCAGTAAAGGTGTCAGAGTGTGCAAACCAGCACGGCAGCAAAGAAAAATTTCCTGTGGATTTCACTGAGAGCAACTGGAAACTCTTCGAAGTCAGGGTTGACTATTCAAAGGGAAAAGGTCACAAAGGAGTTTGGATTTGGGATATAGATGTTGCACTTACATGCTCTTTAGACAGATGAGGTTTCCTGAAAATGCAGATTTTTTTTTTTTAAACCTGGTATTTTGGCTATTTCCCCATTAGAGCATTAAACACTGATCTCAGTCGCACATCGTTCACCAGATGAAGACATACTCCAATGTTAGTTTGAGAAAGCTGCTTCTAAATATTTGTTAATTTTACAGCAACTAACAATCTACATCAGCAATCCAGAAATAGCATTGTCATCACTGACATTGCTACTGCCACACCAGACCACAGCTCTCTTCCTTGTCCCCTCCTAGTACCAACGCTCTGCTGAGGACACTCACAAAACCATACCCAGCTTCACTTGGCCAGTGCTGAAGGAGCAGAAAGCAGGCAGCAGCGGCTGCACATCTCCCTCCTAACGGCACTAGCGATCTGGGAGGTTCAGCCTAACCCTAACAGTGTCTAAGTTCAATCACACTAGAGGACTGATGCCCACAATTTGCTCCATAAACTACGCTGTCACTTTCCAGGAGAGGACCACGTAGACATCACTGCACAGCACCATACGCAGTGTGTGACCGACAAGTTACCCAGCACCCATTCCTCCCGCCACGTAGCCCACCCAGTGCAGGCAGGAGGCCAGCCAAGCTGTGTTAGCCTGTATAATGGACAACTTTCTTATCTGTCCTACCCACAGCTATCAAACAGCAAACCTTAATCTTCCTGTGGCTGTTAATTCTGATGGAGCTTTTGTTTCAAGTCGTTTCTCTGCTCTTTCTGGGGAGTCATGAAAACCATGTGTCAGCACAACGCGGTGCTGAGGAAGGCGTCAGAAAGGATTTGAACTGACTCCCCATGGCAACAGACCCTGAAAGGGAATTAGCATTTGTTCCCCATTCCTCAAGAAGCCCAAATGGAATTTGGTTTTCTCCTATTTAAGGAATTATTTCCAGGAGGGCAGCATGCTGCTGCCTCTATCGCTCAGCAGGCACTGCTCCAGAAGACACCTACCTTGCACGCTCTGTGTTCAGCGTAACAGTCATCCCACCAGACATGGAACTGATAAATATGAGTAAGCGTACGTGAATGTTTTCCTTACACTGCTCTCTGGTACTCTGCACACCTTTCTGCTGCTTTTGCCAGCTCTCTGTATACTCAGTCACTAATCCAAATCATTTTTTGGTTTTGCTACACAAAGGTTTTCAAACTCAAGATGTTGAACACAAGAGTCTTTCTACACTGAGATTTTAATCTACAGAGAGAGAACTCACTTCACCACGCTGGCAATGCTATTTTTTTATGCATCATCAACACATCTTCAGATTCTATTATACTTTTTGAGATTCTTCTATATTTTCTCCAATTTCTTCTATAAACACCACCACTCCCTTCAAAGCAGGCAGAGGAATGTACAGCAAGCCCAGAAGTGTCAGCCCCAAGAGCCATGCACCCCAATATGAATGGTCCCAAAGCTGGGGGAATTGATTAATCTCATAGGCAGTTTGTGAACTCCCAGAGATTCCTAGCTCATGCCTCAATTTGCCAGGTAAAAACTGGGAGAAGGGAAAAAAAAATCCAACTTTACCTCCCATGCTGCAGATAATAGATTTCCACAGACTCCAATGAATGACACTACTGCATGTGGCCAAGAAACTCCCATTCACAGCACTCAGTCCAGTGGTGTTGATGCTGACTAGGGTGAACTATTGAAAGTGTCAGCAAAAGGAGACTGATGGTCTCCCGAGAACTCATCCAGCACTGCTTTGAGCCAAAGCTCTGGTTAGCACCGCTTCGCCACACGCATCTCTGCCTGGAGCGCGAAACGTAAAAGGCAGCGAAGGGAGTAGAGTCATCACAGAGATTCAGCACAGCAAGAAATTTACTGAACAGCTGTTAATAACATCTTTAGGAGCCTCTGAAATACCTGGCGCAGACTTTAAGACCTTTTCCCAGCAGCAAAATGAAACTTTAAAGCCATGAAGTTGTGATAATCAACGTGAAATGTAGGCTTACTTTGTTCTTACCTATCATTATTTTAGAAAATAAGAAGTCTGTTTCTAGAAGTGAAAATGAACATTTCTCTCCCATAGGTCATTTCACAGCTTTAAGAGGGACCTTTTCTTCCTCAACAGATCAGCAGAAACACACCCTGTATAAAGCAGGCGGTACGCAGCACACCAGATCACACCTGAGAGCATCCATCTCTCACTGGAGTAATTATTTAATAATTTGGATAGGTCATTTTCAGACACTGTTAATATATGAGACCATATTGCTTGTAAAAGGTAACACTGCCATTTTAATAGCTGAAACAGCTACTGCTGAACTTAGAGCTAGTGCTATAACCTATGAAACCCTGGATGTTGCTCAGCTGTAGCACAGAATAATTCAAACAATGTGATAAAACATGGAGATAAAAATAAAATGCCTGGAAAGGACTTGTGCCAACGCAGCCAGCCATGCGCATGGATGATCTGCATCTTGTATGGTTGGCTACTTGCTGATTGATATGTAGTCCCCCAAAACGCAGACATTTCCTACAACAAGACCCTTTTGTGTATATCATCAGTTGGTAATTGCCAACATTCTTCCATTTTTTCTACCAAGACACTACCAAGTTCACTGCCAAACAATGCATCAATCACCCACAGCTGGAACTAAGACCAAGCAAAGAATATTGGAAACACGTTGATATGAGGCTCAGCAATGCACATTTTAGGCCCATACAGTTACAGTCAACATCCCCTACTCCATCTCAGTGACACACTTGGTCACGCCCAGCGTGAATGGGTATGTCAGCTTTGTGTCAGCCCCAATAAATCACGTCTGTAATGGAGCATGGACTGCTTTACACAACAGCTTGCCTCCACTTGAAATGTCTTGCAAGCAACCTTGAATTATTTCAAGTTGAAGCGACTCACGTGGACATCTTTTGCCAAGAGCGATAAACTGCTGTCATGCACACGGCCAGATGCCCTTGAAGCAGTTTGGCAGTGCTCACCTGTGGACCTGGGCCTCCGCAGGGGCACATTTTGCATCCCCAGCATCATGTCCCTGCTTTTTCTAGCACTGCAACAGGTGCCTGCTTCCAAACTGCTGTCAGCAGCTCTGCCCACCTCTCCCTTCTGCTCCTCTCTACTCCCACTGCTCTTGTGGGAACCTTAGTAAGCACCTAGATATTTCCTCACCCTCTGGATCTGCCAACCTGCCTTTCCATCTCCCAAATACATGCTCCACATCACTCTCAACTAGCCAGGTACTAGATAATGCTTCTGTAATGCCAGATGACCAGCAAAAGGCTTCGTGAGTCAGGTAAGCAGAGAGCAAGCTCAGATCTCTGAAGTAATGATAATGCCCTCAGTAGCCACGGAAACTAGAACAAGGAAATCACCTTTATTACAGAAAACAATTCCAGTTTTCTAAAATAAACAAGAAAGAAAGGGAAAAAAAAAAAAAGAGTACACACACTCCCTCCTGGCAATTAGATCAGTCTGCACTAACGTTGGCCAACCTCAGCAGTACTCCAGTGGAAGCACCTTCTGCTTATGGACTTGGAAGAAAAGCCAGATTTATCCCCAGCATAGTCCCGACCCAGTGGCTCAAACCAATTAATCTCTGGCTCATTGCTCAGCCCTGCTCCACCGCCCCACGGAACCACGCTCTGCTGGTGAGTGGCTTTAACACCCTTCCAGTACAACAGCCATGATGACTGCTCAGAACATGCTCTGCACCCTACTATGCCAAGAGGAAAACGCCATAATAACTGTGTTTCTAAAGCCTGAAATGAAAACCTTCATTTCAACACACTCAAGTAAATCTGAAGCACTAATAAAAGAAGTTTCTCTAAGACCCTACAAGGCAATTATGCATTGCAGTCTTAGCTCCCCTGAAGATAGAGGCAGAAAAAAACTGTCCTATTGAAGATAATACAGGAGGTCTCTAACAGACCTGGAAAGAGACCTCTGCTTTCTGAATTTGGAGTGTTTGTGATTTTTTTTAACATTCAGACTTCTTTAAACTTATTTAAAAACCCAAAACAAACAAACAAAAAACCCCACAAAACAAACAAAAGAACACCACCCCCCCACCCTGTGTAGCTGTGGCCCTGGCTTTGCCATCTAGGTTATCAATTTAAATTGAATTGGATCTTGGGTGACACCTTCAAAAAAGAAAATCCTTATGCAGATTTCATTAAAGGAAAACCATTCTATTTATAGAAAGATTACTCTGTAGAGCCAACAGAAATACACTGCTTCAGCACTAAAACCTTCCCCAGAAATAAGGGGAAGCTAAATATTGAACAGAGGACTGATTTACATTCTGTGTTTTGATGCTCATAAAACTGTTTCACTGCCATGGGTATTTCTTGACAATGTTTTAAATTACAGATCAACTCCTGCAAACCTGGGATCTGTTAATAGCGGGTGGCCTCTCCTTTGCTTTTATGGAGTGAAAATTTTATTCCCCTTTACAAATACTGGTGATTTTGATCAAAGTCATCGTGGGACACCCGCCTCAAAGGGTGAAAGGGCAGAAGCGTTAAATCAATTCCCTAGGCAACCTCCCAAGCTGAGCCAGTATTGTTAAAATAATGAGTTGTGCACCACTTGATCCAAAACCACCAGCTGATCCCCATTTTTATAGACAATAAGTAGCATAAAACCAGAAAGTGTCTGCAAGCGGTCAGATTATTTTTCACAAATCATGCATCTTCAACTGATAAAACATAATATTTTTTTCTGTAACAGTCTACGGGCTTTTTTAAACCTAGAAAATGCATACTTCAGAGTTAAAAAAAAAAAGTAACCTTCTCAAACTTATTCCAGGGAGCTAACGTTTAAAGAAACAGGAAAATTTTAACAGCGTGCGTGCACTCTGCTGTTTCTCACCTCCCAAAAAGTCCACATTTTCTTTCTGTCTTTAACTTAGGTGTCTCATTGCAGGCTTGAATCCTGTCTCTTTTCAGTAAGGTTATGCACAGGTATTCTTTCACATTTCAGAACAACAGATGCCCAAAGTTTTCTTTCGCTTCCTCTAAGTTTTGTAACAGACCAGCCAGAAAGTCCCAAGGACAAGTAAATCAGGAGAGTCCACTGAAAACAGGCAAACACTGGGCTTTGTAACTCAGGAGTTAAAGCACACTTTAAACAAAGAGCCTATGACTAGTTCATCAGATAAGGTTTATATCTTTCTCCCTGGAATTTAATAACACTTCTTCTAAAAACACTCTTCGGTCAGCTAGAGTTGAAGCTCCCAGAATTGCTTAATTACAACAAAACATGCATGGAGTATAATTCCAAGCTCATTGTACTTTCTTTTTTTTTATTGAAAAATAGTTCATAGAATAGATTATCAGCACTCAAACAACATATTTTTAGGAAGGGCTCAATCCAGCAAGAGGCTTGACTCTTCTCAACTCCCACCTATTTCAGTACAGGGTTGGGAATAAGCGTGCTCTGTAAACGTTACCCCCGCAACACTCTTCGGGTGATGGCCTCCGCTCTCAGTGGGGTCAGGATTTTATGTTAAGCCTCATTTAACACGGTCTGGCCTGAGTCTAAGGCATACCAAGCGGCTGCAGTTTTCTCTGCTTTTAGCTCATCACCAAACCGGGCGCTGAAACTGTTCGGACACAACCTTAAAGCAGAACCTCCGGCGCCACATGGCAAAAGCAGGTTTTACCCCCAGGAGAGGGGTCAAAGAGCCCAAAAGAAGCCTGGAAGTTTATCCGGCGTGATTCATTATTTAACCAACAGAACAAACACGGCCAACGCAACCGCTGGAGCAGCCCCTTGTGACTCCGGCCGACACCAGCCACACCGCGGAGCACCGAGGGGAAGCCCCTGGTACCGGCTGCGCTGCGGGCGCTGGCTGCTCCCTCGGGGACCCCCCGATGCTCCCCAGGATGCCCCGGGCCGGGCCCTCTGCGGCTCCAGGGAAGGAGAGGTCGCAGTTTTCTTCATAACGCGAGTTATAACCGCGCCCGGGAGACACACAGCGCCTCACCGACCAGAACGTTTTATCCGAGGTTTACAAAGTTACACCTCGTAAACCCTCATCTTAACTTTCGGCTGCAAACACCTGGAAAACCCAGCATTAACTCCCGAAGCGACAGCCCCGCGGACGATCCAGGAGGGGTGCGCAGTGCGCGCCCCCGCCGCCCACCCCCGGCCCCGCCGCACCGAGCCCCCGCGGGGGCCGCACCTCAGCCGCCGCCCGGGGCTCGGAGGGTCCCGCCCGGGGCCCGTACCGCCCGCACTCACCGCGGGGCGCCGAGTTCGGCTCGGTCCCGTCCGGCGCCGCCGCCTCAACCTGCTCTCCCGTTCAAACGCACGGCGCTGCCGCCCGCCCCGGCCCGGCCTGGCCCGCCCTCCGGCGCGGAGCGCAGGGGAAACCCGGAGCGGCACCAAGCCCGGAACGGAGCGCGCTCCCGCCCGCCAGCGGCGTGGCGGCGGCGGCTGAGGCCGCTGATCCAGCCCCGGTGTTGCGGCGGCCCCGCGCCCGCTCCCATTCAACCTGCTCCATTGTGTGCCCGCTCCGAGCTGGCGGGGCGCCGCGCTGCCCCTCAGCGCTGCCCCTCAGCACCGCCCGGGCCGCTCCCGCCTCAGCGCTGCCCCCTCAGCGCCGCTCCCGCCCTCAGCGCTGCCCCTCAGCGCTGCCCGCGTCGCTCCCGCCCTCAGCGCTGCCCGCGCCGCTCCCGCCTCAGCGCTGCCCCCTCAGCGCTGCGCGAGCCGCTCCCGCCCTCAGCGCTGCCCCCTCAGCGCCGCTCCCGCCTCAGCGCTGCCCCCTCAGCGCCGCTCCCGCCTCAGCGCTGCCCCCTCAGCGCCGCTCCCGCCTCAGCGCTGCCCCCTCAGCGCCGCTCCCGCCTCAGCGCTGCCCCCTCAGCGCCGCTCCCGCCTCAGCGCTGCCCCCTCAGCGCTGCCCCCTCAGCGCCGCCCCGCCTCACGGCTGCCGCGGGGCGAGAGGCCCTTTCTTTAACCGTCCCGGGAGAGGCTCCCCACGGCGGGACTCACAGAGCTCCCCGAAGCGGTCCGGCGGGGACCGAAGGCGCGGGGCGGCCCCTCGGACTCACCTTCGCCCCGCCGGCGGTGGGTGCCGTGGAGACGCGCGGGGCAGCAGCAACCGCCGCACCTGCCGCGGGGCGGGGCGGGGCGGCACCGCCCTCCCTCACAGCCCCGGGGAGGCGCCCGCCGCCCCCGGGAGCCGGAGAGAGCGTTCAGGGACCTTCCCCCGAGCAGGCCGGGATCCCTCGGGGGAGGGAAATCGTTGGGTTTAACTGACTTTTTCTTTTTTTTTGCTTTAAAAACCGACAGTGAACTTCAAGTGCTGTTCACCTGCGTTGTCTAACGGAACCCAACGGCAGGGAAGCGATAACCACACACTTACACAGCTCTGGTTTCCCTGACTTATGGCGTACCAATAGCCACCGAAAGTCCTGACGTGAGGGAATGAGCCTCTCTGCTGGAGGAGGTTAAGTCTAAAACTGCTTCTGAAATTATAGCTTTTTATACCTGATAGTCCTGTGGGTGACTGAGGAGCATTTTATAGGGAACCAGCAGGTGTGAGCTCTGACAGACCCAGAGAAGAGCGGGACATCGCAGTGAACAAGAAATGTCGCCTGAGGAAGGTGACTGCTGTCCCAGAGACCTTGGCCGGGGGAAGCCACCCCCCCAGACATCGCTGTGCAGCAGCGAGGCCTTGCTCCATGCGCAGGGCCAAGCTTCTTTGTTAGTCTGTCAGGAAAGGATGCTGACAGCACTGTGCCCACCGCTCTCGGGTGGGCTCTGGGGAAGGCTGGTAATGTTTATGACAACCATTTGCCTTACATACCACACCAGCAATAAAAAGCCTATGCAACGCTGAAGATATTTTTCTTAGTGGGCCATTTGGAGGCCTCTCCTTTCACTCCCTATGGTCTTTTTAAGATGGTGTATTGCTCACAGCGTATTCAGAGTTGCAGGGGTGAAGACACAAGAGCTAAACAGCTTAATCCTTGTCCTTATTCCTCATCACGAAAGAACTGCATCCTCTGCTTGGAAACTCTTGTGTGCATTGCTGCTGTGGCTGACAGAATGGGATAGCGCTCCTCAGAGGCAGTGTTGGATGTTTTTATATAATGGAGAAAAGTGCTTTTTCTCCCCCTGACCTCGCAGTCAGTTCCTGAACTCGGTTCTGCAGAGCTATTTGTTTCTACTCCTGTTACTGGTTTTTCAATAGACAGGCCTCCCACAGAGACGAGATCTGCAACCTCTCAAGCCTTGCACAGATGGAAAGCACAGCTTTGAACTGAGCTGTGCTTTTTTGAGGGGGCAGGGTGTGTTGTTGTTTTTTTAAACAGATAAGCCCTGGATGATAAGGAAAACAGCATTAACAAACAATCACAGGAGTTGACTTTCGTGAAATCAGTTGTCACTGCAATCTCAAATCCCACACCACTCCGTTACTCTCTGTGAGACCAGCGTTGCCCATTGCAGCGCTGATCCCTTACACTAAGCTGCTTGCCTGGGTTTGTATTCTGACCAAGAATTATAGTAAGACCACATCTGCAAAAGTTCCATATGCAACAGATGTGAAGAGAGATCAGAGGCCTGAATTCAAAGATTTTAGATATCCCTCTTCATAGTTCCTTCTGAAATTATTTGTTGGACTATTTCATGGCCATGAATACAGGGAAGGAAACTTCAAAAATCTAGTTCAAACTAAGAGGAGGCTAAGTGAAAAAGCAGCTGTATTGCCACCTTTTAAAGATCCTTCACAAGCCACAACCTAATGGAAAGGATACAGCAATTTGCTGTAATTTAGAAAAATCCCTAGGGCTTTTCTGAACATCATCACAGGTAGAAAGGGCAAAGGGGCCAGACTGTGAGGGAACAAACTTGGTGCATATCGCCCACACCTCACCTCTGCTCGCTAGAAATGTAGCATGCAGTTTCCTGAGATTTTTCTCTCAGCTTTACAGTGGATTTTTGTGATAAATCCTCCTACAGCTCATTTACAAAAGTGAAAAGTCGAGGTAGAATTATATTAACTATTACAAGAAAAATAACATCATAACCCTACAATTATGCCCAGTTTGGAAAAGCTCTTTCAGCTTCCCAGATGCAGGAACAGGAACAGCTATAATCGCTCGTGGGTAGTGGATTATTGCTGAGACTGAATTTGTAGTTTGGGGTTAAAAGTCAACGTTGAGTTTCACTTGGGAGGATGCTACGGCCGATCCCAAATCCCTGACCATCTGTATGACTTTTATGTCCAAGTACCACGGCACTGGCAGGCCTGGCCCTTCCCTCCAGAATGCATAAAACCTGATGCCTCACTTTTTTTCTTTTAAAAAAAAAAAAACAGGCACAGATAAATAATTTAAGATTTTTTTGCACCACACTCTTCTCGGCAAGGAATCACACAGAAAGAAAGAAAATCTGGAGAACACTTCACTTAAAATAAATATTGGGACAGTGGGAGGTTACACAAAGGTCAAGTGTTTGGTATATAAAACATCTAACAAGGAACACAAGAAATTCAATCTTTATTCTGAGAATATTTACAAAATAAATAATAATACACTCTCATATACTTAACACGTGTTTCAAAAATAAAACAAGAATTTAAGTTCTTAGTATACTATGGTCCACCTTTTCAAACTTCATGTTAAAGTTTTATTTTCATCTAATTTTAGATATTTGTAGAACCATCAGAAAAAAACAGCATAGGTTTTTCCTCTTCAAATGAATGTTGTCTTCCAAAAATTCAGATTACTGACATTTTAATTGATATTCTTTGATATACCAAGTGATTCTTTTTCCCCTGAGAAGCTGTAGTTGTTATGACCGTATCAGCTTTTTAAGATCAGCCGTAACAAATTACCTTTTATATCAGTAACAATGCAACCTATTATTCAAGATGAAAGATTTTTAAAACACAAATTATACATAAAAGTAGTCTAAGAACAGAATTCAAACAAAATGCTTGTGTGTAAACACATACCACAAGCTTTGTAAAGGTCTGAAATGGAGTTTTCTAACCAATGTGGGCTACGTAGTAATGACATGGAACAGAGAAGTGGTTAAGGCCGTACTTTGTGAACTAACACTCTGCACCTCTTAAAAACTGGACTGCTGAGGACTTTCACTGTTGGTTAACAGAGCTGTGTAGGTGTTTAGCAGGTGGAAAACCAGACAACTCATTCAGGACATCATTGGGGAAAGTTCAGCTTCAGAACATTTTAATTAGTGGCCTGCATACTACTGCTAAATTTCAATCCCATACGGGTTATAACACGGCATTAAGTAACTGTGGGCTTTCTGACCCTCAAAATTACGGCACTGTTTTTTACCATAAACATCTACTTTACATAAGCCCATCACCTAGGGAACAGGCATTCCTCCAAGCCAGTCTCCCTTTTTACCTTCCAACAGCGCTTCTTAACCAGCTTGCAAATCGTTTCAACGTCTGTACAAATTTATTGTTGCTTATACGATCTCTAATTCTTTCAGAGTAGCTTTCTTCATTCCATATTCCTCTATTTTTCTTCAAGGCCTTTAACTCTGCTCGAAGCAGCCGTTTGTGAAGTTTCCAGTACAGGTGGGAATCATGACGTAGTCCTTCGATACGTGCTGTTCTGCCAAGCCCTTGTCTCAAGATCTCTTCATTTACACACGTGCTGAGAAATCGACCCTATAAAAAAGCACAATATGATACTCACTTCATCTTTAAAACAGTTTATTTTTTTTTGGTGTGAACTCCCTCTGAGATACAAGCTTTACTTCTGGCTAAACCTACTCTCTGGCAGAAAGAGTTAAAAGGAATCCAGCTGACCGTTAAAACATCATACTAATGCCAGACAGTCGATGGAGTAAGCATCAGGGTAATCAGAACTAGATGATATAGTCTAGCACTATCTGACAGAGACATACACTCGTGTCATGAATCAGTCTGCAAGAATACTGGTCTGGAAATCAGATTTACAAACACATTTAAAATTCCTATCAAGATAGATCCTTAAATGTACTGAGATAACCGAACTGCGTCACTATAGTCAAACTCAAAACTGCAGACAGAGGTCAATTTTTGTCACTAGATTTACCTTATTTACTAAAACACGGCACTCGAGTGCCAAGTCCTCCCTCCCGAGGAGCTGGAACCACACCATTTGCTGGGGTTTCAACTCTTGCTGTAACCAGGCCACGCCGCTCGGAGCCAGCTCCACTCCGGCAAGTCTCACCAGCAGCAGACCCTTCGATTGCCCTGATTACAGAGAGAACTTCGGTACTGAACGCAGCAAAGGAAACCGTGTGCTTTGCACAGACCCTCAGCTCTTGGCAATGAATTTATTCCCATGGACTTAAAAAAAAAAGAAAAATAACCCATTTTAGTTCCTCAAAGCATTACTTATTCACAAATCTCTCCTTCAGTAAAACAATTAATTCAAGATTTCGATAAGTGGTTTAAGCTAGTTTATTTTGCATCCAAACAGAACTGCTTTCATTATCAGTTTTATCCGAAGGGGCAGAAGCAGCAGGCAAGGAGCATCAGCGCCTGCAGGTATTTGCAAAGTGTCTCAGAGCGATGGACAGCTCCTGCCGAGTCACAGAACCATCCCCAAGAGCGGGTCTGTGTACGTACGTACGCCAGAGCGTCAGCTGTAAATAAACGCGTGATCCCAGCCGAGCCTTTCTGCCAGGAAGGAGATGAGCTGTGCAAGCAAACGAACAGCCTGCGTGCTAGCTTTCCCTGCCAGAAAAATATCACGATAACGACGCTAATTAATACAAATATTGCTTGTCAAGCTCTTCTTACAGGTCTTCTCAGAGTCTTTTATTCCCCAGTTTCCCACCCGTAACGTACCAAAAGGCAGAGCCAGAATTGTGACCTACCTGCCTCTCAGCCTGCCCCTACCTGCTCTCTGTGCAGCCTCATTAACAGCGACATTTCATTCCTACCCTCGTACTTTTACTCACATTTTCTCTGTATCGCCGTAATGAAAGGAATGCTAATGGGGATGTGTTCCACTTCCAGGCCTTTCTCAGTTATGTGATGTAATTTTCCCCGCAATTTCACATTCTTTTCCACAAACGCCACTGGTATATCCAAAGCGCTTGTAAACTTTGTTGTCTATTGATGGAAAGAAGAGCAAGACAAAGGTTTTAAAAATACGTAGAGCAGTTACAATCATATTAAATCCAACTTCTTCTTCAAATAGTTCAGCAAATTACAGATCTATTAATAGACAGCATGCACAAGTATGTATCTGTATTTTTAATAGTAACCAGCTGCAGAAGCCATTATGTACTGGCCTTTCCAGACCCTGAGGGATGTTCCCTGTGCCCAGGACTTGAAAAGCGTGTTTCTGAAGTGGCCCAAACGGCGCTACAACAGGGGTGAAAGGAACCGAGATGCGTTTAGGGACGCTGGCAAAGAACAGACACGCTGAAAACAAAGGTGGAGCAGGGAGGACAGAACGACACAGACTTTGGTAAGGGAGTGAAAGAGGAGAGGGACAAAAGCAGGTGTCCACCTCTCAGAGGATCACAAGAAGATTAAATTTGACACCACAGCAGTCGGTTAACGGCAGGATTCAAAGGGACAGCTGAACTATTCAATAAAACCTTCCCGTCTGTGGGCCGTAGGGCCTCCTGCTAGGAACACAGAAATGCAGGACCTCGCGGGCAGAAAGCCTGGAGGTTTTTATGAACAGAAGTTGTTCAAGTCTGATCTCACTTGCACTGGAAGCTCCAACAGCCCGGTTAGCACATTCACAAACCCTTGGGTTAAAAACCAAAACCAACCATCAAACAAACTAGAAAAAAAGAAAAAAAAGAATTCTGGCAACATTTATAGTTCAGGCTTTCTGCTAAGATTTTGAAGTAAAAGCTTTATACAAATGTTCTCTCATAGCAAACTGCATTTGGAATTGTGAAGAGGGAAGATCGGGGTAACTATTATTTTTTAAACAGCTGGAAGGACGCAGGAGAAGGGGTCACTCCCTACCTGCGGAGACGCGGCTTTGGCTGGAGCTACAGCGAAGCGTTAGCACACGCCGTGAGCTGATCATTTCAGAAAGAGAAGGAAGATTTAGGGTCATGTTTAAAAATATCCGAAAAGCAGTTCTGTTCACGGAAGCATGGAGAAAAGGTGCGAGGAACCCGCCTCTATTTCAGCTTTATTTGGCCTAGAGGCATGAGACCCTCCGGACTGCACAGCAGCAGGGACGAGGCGGGCGTTATCTGCACCAAGGGCTGCGGGCAGCTGCGGCCGCGGTGCGGGACAAGTTAGAGAACAACGGGGGCAAGGAAGGCGACTCGGTCCCGGCCGCGGAGATGCCGCTTGCGAGCAGACACGCGTGAGAGCGGCGGGGCCGCGCCGGGCACTGCCGCACCTCCCACCGCCCTCCGCCCCGGCGCGGAGCCCCGCGGAGCCCCTGCCCGCCCCCCGCACTCACCATGCGGACGCTCCGGGCCAGCACCAGCACCCCGGCCACCGCCAAACCCGTGCTCAGGCTCTGCGGGCAGAGGAGAGCGGGGCTCAGCCAGGCCGCACCGCGCAGCCCCCGGCCTCCCCCCCCCGCGCCCCGCCGCCCCCGTTACCCGCAGGAGGCTGAGGTGCGCGTCCGCCCACTCGGAGAGGCGGGCCAGGCCCTCGGCCGCCGCGCTCCGCCGCTCCGCCATGGCGGCCCGCAGCGCCGGGGCGGGGCCGGGGGGCCGGGGCCGGGCCGCGGGCGTTGGGCCGGGCCCCGCCGCGGGCCGGAACAAGTGCGCAAACGCGGGCGCGGTGCCGCTGCGGCCCTCGGGCAGGCTCCGGGGCCGGTGCGGGTGTTGGTGTCGAGCTCGCTCTGTTGTTTATTCTTTTCCCGACCTTAGTTCAAAACTAACAAATATTCGTAATTCATTATCAAACGGCTCAAGCCACCCGTTTCCCTCAGCTGAATCAAATATAGAATCATGGAATTGTTTTGGTTGGAAAGGCCCTTCTATGCAGTGCACCTATATGGTCTTTGAAGAAATACATACATTGTAAGAACATGATCTGACAATGATATAAACCGATTTATGTTCACACAGGTCTTCCATTTCTACCAGTTCTAGGTTTCTACATGAACAGGCGGTACATGAGATGATACCAGTAAGTCACAGCTCCACCGTCTGTCCTGGCACCTGTCTCACTTCACAACGATCCTGCTTGGGAAATTAAACCAGGACAAACCCTTTACCCAGAAAAATCCATTTTCTGCCATTTCCCTCCTGCTAGAGTTAACCCACATCTGCCTCCCCCTGCGCCGGCTCAGGCCACGCAGGACCACAAAGCCCCTGCAGTAACCCAGGGACCTACAGCAGCACCTGGCACCATTCACCTTCTCCAGTTCCCACTTTCCTAACAGACTCTCAAGGAAGAGGTTTTGTTGCTTCTTTCTCCCTTTTTAAAAAGTTTTTTTTTAATGTTAAAGATGCTTAAGTCTACAATAATTCTAATCTTTAAAAAAAAATAAATTATTTCGCTTCAAAATATGGTTGGGAGAAAAAAGGTAGCAAGACCACAAGTTTACTGATTCTTTTCAGCAACCTGCTGATCAGCTGGTATAGCAGTAACATGTCTGACTTGTGTCACAAAACATGAACTTAAATTACCAAGTAATAATAAAAAAATAATCCATCAGTTGCTCCTCCAGTCTGAAAGAGACAGTTATTTAATTTAGGTCACATTTCATATCTATTAGTAGGGATTTGGAGTTTAATTTTGATGTTGTCAAGTTCATCTGATGTACCGATAAGCAATCCTCAACCCATCTTCATTAATAACAAGTTTACTGGCACCTTCAGAAATAGGGAAACAAAATTGCCAAGGAAAAGCCAACTCTAAAACACCTGTGAATTTAATTTCCCATATTCTGCACTTCAGAAGTTTTTCCTCAAAGTCAGAAAAGTTAAAATAAAAAAACCCCTCTAGGCCTGGACTAGATGCAGTGAGTGGCCAGTTGTTCCTGCAATGACACAGCACTGAAGTGCCTCACACACAGTTGACCCAGTGGAGACGATCTGGCTAGAACTGGGACTAAAGATCATCCACCTTCGACCACAAATCTCCAGTCTAGTCTTGTATTCTTTTTGTGCTTCTGCAGAGGTGAAATCAGAAGACATAGTTTTGGGAATAAAACCAATGTGATTTTATTTAGCTTGACTGATTTTGCTGTACTTGAAGCAAATGGTAAGAACGTGCTTTTGATTTACTTTTTCCCTGAAACATACAGTAACGAGAGATCTGCAACACCCTCTGGAGCTTGGGATGCCGAGCTGAGGATGTGGTACTTCCCCTGTTGACAAGGCAAGAAACAAAGACTGGACAAGGAAATCATGTACCTTTCAAAGGTATTTTTAATAGTTTTCTTTTTTAATAACGATGTACCGTATACATCCAACAGTGTCTAAGTGCCCTCCCTCGAGGCGTACAGCACGCATGCTGTGCACACTAAGGCACGCGGGAGGGAAGTCGTGTTTGACAAATGCAAGGGCAATGTTTCCACTACACAGCATCAGAGGTAAGTTTCTGTAGCAGCTCTGCCACAGGACTGAGCTCGTTTGATTCACGTGACAGCAAGTCATAGACCAGCTCCCTGGGAATTTGGCAAGTTTGTCACCACCAAACCACTTTCAAAGGCACTGACCATCTTTCCTTACCCCTAGCTAGGAACAGTCACGTTTTTTCCACTGATTTGCAACAGAATGCTCGCATTTTAGTGACACAGAGGAAGCAGCACTATTAATTCATTCCCCCAAAATGACAACTGCCTCCTGAAGGCCTGCACGCCCTCTCCGTTTGAAGCCTGTCTTCTGTGTGCCAGCTGCTGTGCCGTCCAGTTTACATCCTCAGGATTCAAGGCTTAGAGTATTGTGCGTTACTTTTAAGTCCTACCTTACAGCAATTTTTCATCAAGTAAGTACCTTGAATGTAAATCAAAATGCTTTGAAGCAGCGGAAATAAATTAAACAAATGTGATTTGTTTATAAAAATATTTTCTTATAAATCTTTAAAGCTTATAAAAGCCCGAAAATACATTTAAAAGAATCTCCGAAACATTTCATCCTTTGCAGTGTGGTTACAGTTCAGAAAGTGAGAAGAAACAAAGCCCACAGACACTTCCCATGTATCTTCCCACCAGGATCTCCATCGTACAACACGCTTAACCTACAAGTCAGACTGCCTTTGACATCCTTCCCCGGGTCACATCCTTCCTGCTGGAAAATAAAGCGTTGGGACGCAGCCGACAAGGCTGCTGCTGAGACAGACATGGCACAATCAGCTTTTCTGTAGTTGCTGCATGGAAACGTGGATGTCGGTGGTACCAGCAGCCACGACTGAAGCTGGAGCTCAGGGATACGTATGTAGGACATAGGTGCTCTTTGTTAACAGTTGCTTTCTGAACTGACATTTTCAGATTGGGGAGGCACGTGGTATCACGTACAAACATACCACCGTCTCGGCCAGTGATGTGGCATCTAAAAATACCAATATTCCTGTTTATTGATTACAGGATGGGTCTTTTTAATAAAACCAAAATGACCTTGATAGTCCATCCAATATTTAAACTGCATCACTTGGTCCTCTTGCACTTCCAGGAAGACTGTCCTTCATCCTGCAGCTTTTTAAGTTTTGGTCCAAGTAGGAACCACCAGCCAAATCCCAGAATGACACAGGTGATGGATTCCACGTAGTATCCGTCCAAGGTGGTAACACAGGAACCACCAGCTTTTGTGCAGAGCTGAAACAGAGCAGCAGAAGTTGATGCATTATTCTCTGGGAGATGCAGAAACACACAGACCTTTAGAAGTTATACCCTTGCATCTCACCGCTGCGTATTTCTGGGAAAAACATGCCCAGGGCGTTTTTTAATTGCAGAACTGGAAGAAAAAACACTCCAGCATTGAAAGGGGAAGTGTACAGCACACGGTTGTTTCTGCTATTGTTCAGCTTTCAATACTGCTGTAACCCTCAGATAAATCAATCCCCTTGAGTGGAGGTTCTGCCAGCATTTTCATTATTCTGAGACATGTCAAGATCAAATTAGGAATAAGAAGGGAGCGGTGGCAGTGATGGAACATTACCAACTGGCAGGAGGTGAAAAGAGATCAGAGGAACGAGGCGAAGGAGGAAGGACTTCAGTTCAATAGAGGCCCAGGCACAGGGGAACCCGTGGCAAGCCAGTGAGAAACAGGCAGAAGCAGCATGCACTGCAGCAGCAGTTTCCCCTCTGCAACCAGTAAACACTCCAACTGCAGTTCAAACACGTCATGTTTGACTCCTGGAACACTTTATTTACTTAGAGAACATCTACATCCCAAAGAGTCCTGGCATTCAAGAGTGACATAAATCTCAATCATGAGTAAGGGAAAAAGAAAAACCCAACAAAAAACCTCCAAACATTTCCACCCTTCCAAACAGCCGCATTAAAGCTTCTCATTTGCTCAGGAGGCTAATCTGAACCCTCGCTTTCCAGGCAGTTTTGCGTCCTGCTGTTTGATCTGCGTGCAGTAGCACAGCACGTTCTTTGTTCTTTTCCACAGGGCTCCCCAGAAGGGGGATGGCAGCCAGTCACACCGCTCAATTTCACGTGGAAAGTGAAGATCAAAGAGAGCAGAGTAACGTCATGGGAGAAGGTATTGAGGTATCCAGATCGGGAGGCTCCAGAAGACAGAAGGAACAAAAACCTACCACAAAACTTATGGGACTTAAGGGACAGAGAGCCTGTCAAGAACAGAGCCCTAATTACACAACTCCAAACTTTGCAAGGTTTACTCTCAAAAATGTAACTACAGTCTCCTCACGCCGCAGAGGATGCGGTGCCAACCCAGTGCTTCTACCACCAGCTTCTCAACCCAGCCCAGAACGAAATGGACAACTCCCAAAGATCTGCAGTTGCAGAGTAAAGATGTTAGTTACTAAGATAAAATCAGACTTAATTTTACTAGACAGGAAAATTAGCTCAATTAGTGGGAAATTTAAGCATAAGCTATGCGCTATGAAGGTTTTCAAAGGTGAAAAAAAAACACTAAGAGAAGCCATTTAATCAATAAATAATTGACCTTCGCTGCCTCCAAAACTGACCTCTGCAGCCACTGGAGTTCCACAGGTCTGTTCCTGGGCCCCTGCACACTCTTTCACCGTGAGTGGGTCCACAAGCCAGAGCGCCACGGTGGAAGGCCAGTTCCCTCCCAGGTTCGACACAGTATTCAGGAGCGTCATGTAGGTCCCTCCGATCAGCGGATCGCTGACTTTGGCGTTGAAAGCCATTATTGCAACGTACATGCTGTACAGCGTGATCTGTAGCAGAGGTAAGAAAACCCACAGGGCAGTCAGGTCTCTCCAGTTGCAATGACAACTAAAAACTCTAACATAAAAACTGTTCAAAGAGATTGCTTGGAGTTAGCAGCATTGACTGGAAAATAATCCCAACAGGTTAAAATTGCACAAGAGCGAAATTACTTCTGCAGCCTGGCTCTCTACTAACACCAAGAACCAGCCTCGCCACTGGTCTCAAGTCATGCTAAAATGGACCCAGCCTCACATGCACGGGAATGACTCAGGCTATCACTGAAGTATGACAAGGCCAGCTAAAATAGCACATAAAAATAACACTTTTGCATTTAAAATCAACTCTCAAGGCATTGCATACATTTTAGTTCTGGTCCAAAGCCCAGTTTGTACCAGGCGTTTGTGTTCCAGGCCTTTGGATCAGACCCATTATGACATTCCCCCAAAATCAATCAAGTCTTTTCTCTAGGACCAGGATCACATAACTTTATGGACCTGCACAATAAGCACAACCATCATCATGCCTATGAAACTCAGTCAGAATGCTGGGATTTCTCCAGCTCCACCATGCTTTTGAGCTGCTGGTTTGGGGGAAAAAAGATCTGGGAAACAAAAGCAGATCTGGTCAACTGAAAGTAACTTCATAGAAGATGTTCAGTGGAGCACATGGAAGAGGGAGAAACAATATTGGTAAGAGTATCAAAAGTAAATATAGCCATGCAGCACATAGGTCGGGCTGAGAGGAATCCTAGTGTAACTAAGGCCAAAAGCATTTAGAGTCCTCTCGTTGATTGACCTGAAATACCCTCCTGTCCACCTCCCCTTCCCACAGACAGTGTATGTTACCTGATGTAAAGCATAACTGAACAATAGCACAACATAGTAGTAGACAGGAAATCCTCCTTCATGTTTGACTTGAGGAGTCCACCACACCAACAAAGCAAATTCCAGGCCAAGCAGTAATCTGGAGGAATAAGAAAGACAATTTGTAATTCAAGTAATTCTTCCCGTGTGTTTCCTTGATACAAAGCAACTATCAAACATTTATACATACAGAATACATTAAAAGAGTTTATATCTAAATAGTTACAACTATTTCTATCTTAGATTTAGATATTAAATATTTGACAAGCACTGAAACTGTAAACATTTTATACCTAAATAATTGTCTTCCATATAAACATAATTCACTGCCAGATCTACACTAGCTTTCTCCCTTGCCCCTTCACACAGAAATTTGTTTTTGTAGAAAGCAACGCACAAGACACCCAACCAAATCCAGCCAGAGCAAGACCTACCCTTTTCTTTTTTTTGGGCAAAAACATACATAGTTGCATAAGAACACGTTAAGGTAACGGCTACCTGTTGCAGACATGTTACATCCAGTAGCTGCACCAAATGACTGGTCAACGTGCTCCACCACTCTTACGTGCACAAGTAATTTCACAGACAGTCCCAGATCTAGTCAGAGCAATTTGTGAATAACGAACTATCAACACTAAGAGCAGGAGAGTACTGCTCTAAGGCTGTTGTATCTGCAGCTTAACAACACCTCACATTCCACTTTCTTACATGTGTTACTACGTAAATCGTCTTCAAGGCACGAGACACAGAGTTCACCTTACTATGAGAGTTCTGACATATTTTCTTGTATCTGGAAGTTTAAGAGCTACACAAGAAATCCTACACTCGATCTGAATAGACAAATGACTACATTTCTGTCAAACAAGATTTGTTTGTTTTTACCTAAAAGGCATGGCTTTGTAAAACGTGTTCAGGGGCTGGGGCCCCGCTGTGTATTTGCTGATGATCAGAGGCAAGATGATCTGTAAAGGAACCATTGGAACCGCTAGCAGAGCTAAGTGCTCCTTTGGGACGCCCTCTTCCACCAGTTTGAGTCCTGTTACAGCATCTGCTGCTGAAAATCCCACCTGCAATACAAGTTAGACAAAATAAACTGGGGAAAGCAGTGACAGCTTGGCCAAAAATTCAGTTTACTCAGTATTACGTAAATTGAGAAACGTGACAGAGTACAATTCACTTTTGTGTCTCATTTGATTTCCTAGTCTGTTCTGAAACATGTTCTACACTTGCACACTCTTATCATCAGTGCCAAAACTATACCAAGAACATTAAAGACAGCAATGATATTCATGCCTGTGCCTTAATTGCTGGCAGTATCCACAGTGGCCAACACGAAGCTGTGGAAACCTGGTTTGTACAGAGTTGTAGATTCTGGGAATAGCATTTAGGTTAAAAGAAACCTTTTCTGTACTTCTAACTGCAGGCTACACAAACAGCCTAACTGTTTCAAAATGTTTAAAACCAAATTACTTTAATACTAGACTATATCAAACTTCTCTTTAATGCTTGTATAAACACTTACAAAAGCTCAAACAAATGTTTTCTGTTGTACAACCTTACTTAGCACAACGATACAAGCAATTTTGTTTCAAATTTAATGTGAAAATTCAGACCTCTGATGGCAACCACGAGCAAAACTAAGAAATAACTTACATCACAGGGACTCAGCAAGCTTTCAGAATCTGATCTCATCAGCATCTAACAATTCATCTATGTATTACTTACTTTTGCTGTGAGAATCAAGAGACAGAACGTAAGAACTGCCGGCATCTTGATGATTGAGAATAGCAGCTTGTATGTATCAGTGATGCCTTTTGTTTCTTCTTTTGTTGGGGTTAGTTCCTTGTTTTCCTTTTTCAAAAGGGCGACCAGTGTAGTGGTAATTAGAAAGACAGCTCCCCAGAAAAACAGGAAATCTGGGGGGGGAAAAATAAAATAAAAAAGTCTTTCTAGCAGCCATCATCAACAGTTCATTAACAACTCCCTGAGTATCTAAAATGCAGTTATTTTGCAACAATATAAACCTAATAATCAAAAATTGAATGAAAAACTTGAGAGGAAGAAATCATTCACAACTCTTCAGTTGATTTACTGTGTAGTCATGTAACTACTCCGTGCCCCAACTCTATACTCCCTACATAATACCGACCTACCATCTGAAGGGAACAAAGATTTATACTTGTAAGTGTAAAGATGGCCTGATGAAAGCTCTTACACAGTTGTCAAGTAGAGAGTCACTCAAATATGTCTGTTTTAAGTGGCTATTGTACTTGCTAACTCTTAAGTGCTCTATTTGAAGCAGATAGAATATTTGCTAAATTGTGGATTTGAAGGCAGCAATAGTAAAAATAGACGAATATTTTACAGCAAGTACTTTTTGAGTTACTGAATGGATTAATCTAAGGTAATCCTATCCTCCACCTTTATGGAAGAGGCAAGAAAGAACTCAGTAACACGCAGAGGGTAAGACAGAAGTAGCCTTTTATCTTCCTGGTCACCAGCAACTCCAGAAGCCTCGTGGTGACTTTAAGCGAGGGCCAGTGAAAGGGCAAAGGCAGTGCAAAGGTTTGGGCAATTATTAGCTGCTTCTCATGCACAGGAGGAGAACAAGCATGGAAGCAAACATGGGAAGTCTCCTTTAGCTAGACCCTAGCACTGGCAGTGTAAAAGTGGCATTTTAAACCATCTTCTGCTGCTTCCACATCGGTTACTTTTCCCTTTTCTAAAGAAAAGAAGATCTCATAACCAATGCTGTCAGATTGCTCTCTCCTCTATTACAAAAAGGTACCCTAACCATGTATTTTTAAGTAAAAGGTGAGTTTTCAGAGAGTCATGCTAATCACAGCTACTGTCTACAAAAGCCATACAGGAGTGGCACTCTGATAATAGCACTAAGCGTTATCACCCCAGCGAGAGACCTACAGTGCAAGGCCAGGAATAGAAATAGCTTGAGCATCATGGCATGAATACTTCTGGTCAGGAGAGCCCTGCCAGCTGCAATACAGCAACGGCTGGATTAGCCAAAAAAAAAAATAAAGCAGCTATATAGTCCTCTAACAGGCTACAAGCAAAAGAACTTCAAAATTACAGTTTACACAAGGAATTTCTAGCATAAAGTTTCTGGTGCCACCAGTGCTGCCTGGCCCCATCCCTATTTTGTCTCTATCCTATTCCTAGAAAAAATAAACCACTGTGTTGGGGCAAAGCAAACTTTTGAACTAGAACAGGGACAGAGCAGGCTGGAAAATAACCATCAACGAGGGTGCGTGGGGGGACAGGTGTTTCATCACAGCAGCTTTAAGTAATTCTGAACATTGGTTGGACATTAGGAAGCATTTCTTCTCAGCAAGGGTCATTAGCCATTGGAAGGGGCTGCCCAGGGAGGTGGTGGAGTCACCATCTCTGGAGGGGTTTAAGAAAAGCCTGGACATGGCACTTAGTGCCCTGGTCTAGTTGACAGGGTGGTGTCAGGGCAATGGTTGGACTCGATGATCCCAGAGGGCTCTTCCAACCTCATTGATTCTGGGATTCTGTAAAGCTACACAGCTTCACCTCTCCAAACTGTGAAGTTTGCTGCTGCTTTAACTGCCTGACCCAGCTCACCACGAGCCCCGTTACAACCAGGCTAGGACCAGAGAGCCACCCCCCTCATTTCAGTACTGCTCTGCACTGCTTCAGGAGAAGCATGGACACGGCAAATTGTGGCATACAGTCCCATGAACAAGGCAACAGAAATTTCTTGCAGTTTTACCACCCAAAAAAGCATATCCTGCAACTACAGCGTCAGAGCTATCTGCTTGTCTTACTCCACCCAGGTTACTACTCCAGGACAAGTTAAACAGGTTGCGTTGGTGGTTTCTGGTTTCGGGATATTTTTTTTTTTTCCCCAAAGACAGCACTCTTGTAATAGAAACAAATCCATTTGTACAAACAGTGCCAAGGAAGAAAAAAAAGAGAACAAAAAAAGCGGACAGTGAAGGTAAGAATAGACAAACCAAGCTCTCTTCACCACACTAGTGATTTTCAAGTTGCATCAGCAGTAGAAGACGTCAGTCTGCCGCTGGAGCAAGAGGGAAGAGACACGCCAGCACTGCCAAACCACACAGTGTGGGAAAACAAAGGAGAGGGATAAACCAGGAGGGTCACTTTGAGGACTGCTCTACATTTGTTGACATAGAGACCAGATGTGGGGTTATCAACAGGAAGGAAGGAGGAAGACTATTAGCTGCATAGACAAAGTACAGCAGTCTTGGAAACTGATATCCCGATTTATCAATAAAGTAGGTACAGGACAGAAAGCCAAAACTAGCCTTTAAACAACAATTCAACTCAGTTTTGGCACACCTTTTCCCTTACACAGTACAGGCAGAGCAATCAACGTAAGAAAGGGAAAAGAAACTAAAACCATGAGAACTGACTCTGCTGGCCATGGTCCCTCGGGGACTGCAGCCAGAAGCGGTGCCAGTTTCTCCTGTCCTCCCACAAACTGAACTGGCTAAGCTCAACCTTGTAACCAAAACATGTGCATTTTAAGCATCTTCTAGGTAACGTGCCTAACATCAACCACCTCATACAATCTTCCTGAAAAAAAACCCAAACAACCCAAAAACCAGCAAACAGAAGACATCCCTGGACTAACAGCTAGTTATGGTTAGATTACCAGACTCCATTCATCAAAGAGAAAACAAAATCCCCCTTAATTTACTAAAGGCCTTCCTTCAGACATTGGCTACGTGGTCAACCCTGAACACTTGTCATTTCTACTTCTGTGAACAATACCATCTTGGAAGAGTAATTTTTTTTTTAATTTCCCCTTTGCTTCCTCCCAGAAGTAGATGCTCTTAAAAGGCCTCCTTAAAAAGAGGCAAAGCTTTTGGTTCGTTCATGGTTTTTTAAACAATAATCTATTCCATGGTCACTAAACTAGAGAGAAAAAAAAAATCTCTCCAAAGTGCTTAGGTCAGCCAAGACAATGACAAGGCAGGTTTCCTTCCCTCAAGCCCAGAGAAGCGAGGAAGTTCAGTGCATGTAGCAGTGGACTCTGCCAACCTCCTGGCAGGCTGTGCTCTCTCAGGGGCAAGGAACAAACCAAACCTGCTCGATTCACAGCGCCAAGCTCTGAACGGAGCTTTGGTCCAGGCTCAGGGAAGAAGCATCCCCATCCCAGCGGTACCCAGGCAGTACCTGAGAGGGTAACAATCCCTCGGGGCTGGGGCTCGAACCGCAGGTACTTGTTGCAGAAGGAGGCCGACTCGAGGGCCAGGAAGAGGACGTTGCCCAGGAAGTAGCCGGCCGTCTGGCCCACGGAGTTGCAGGTGGAGGCGTAGCCCACGTTCTCCCTGGACAACATGGTCAGGGCCCAGCCGTCCACCGCAATGTCCTGCGTGGCCGCCAGGAACTCGAAGAGGAAGAAAGTCACAGTGAGGGCCACCACGTCGGGGCCGCGGCCCTCCCCGTCGCCCAGCAGCACGTCCACCTGGGTGGACATGTAGATCATGAAGAGCCCCAGGACGTACTGCGTGGGCACCAGCCAGGACTTGCGGCGGCCGAAGCCCCGCAGGTAGACGGCGTCCACCAAGGGGGCCCAGAGCAGCTTGAGGCTGAAGGGCCAGAAGACGAAGCTGAAGAAGGCCTGGTCGGTGTAGCTGGCGCTCTTGCTCTGCAGGATGAGGGGCACGCTGCCCGCCAGCCCCAGCGGGATGCCCTGCAGCACGTAGAGCACCAGCAGCAGCAGGATGCTGCCCAGCTCCGCCCGGCACCCCCGCGCCCCCCGCGGGCCCCGCTCCGGCGGCAGCAGCGCCTCGTCCTCGCCGCTCGGCAGCCCGTCCCCGCAGAGCGCCAGGCCGGGCGGCGCCTCGCTCCTCACGTCCAGGCAGTGGTGGTGGCTCCCGGCCCGGCGCTGCCGGCCGCCCTCCTTGGCCGCGATGGCGGGCGACATGTCTCGGCCGGCGGCGGCCCGGGGGCCGTGCTGCGCCCCGCGGCCCAGGCGGGAGCGGACCCGCCGCCGCTGACGAGACGCCGCGCACCCGCCCGGCCGCCGCCAACCGCTGCCGCCCCGCCCCTTCCGGGCACGCGTGCGCTCGCGGCAGACGTGGCTGCTCCTCATTGGTGCAACGCAGACTTACGTCAGACGCCCGCCCCGCCCCGCTCCCGCCGGGCGGGGGTCAGCCGGGTCACGGCGGCGAGCGGGGCCCAGGCCCGGCAGCCCGCGGGCGGCAGGGCCCCCGGAGCCGGCACAGGCCCGCGGCGGGGCCACCGAAGCGGCTTATCTCTCGGGGCGGAGCAGGGAGCTGCCGCGCTTCCCTGGGCCGCCCCCGCTGTGGCCGGCCCTGCGCGGCTAGAACGGGTGTGGATGCGCGTCCCTCAGAGCCCCGGTATCGCGCAGGCCGCGCACCCACCCCCCGGGGGCTTAAAAACCGTCTCCAGCGAGCGTGCGCCCACCCCGGGCCGGTAACCAGCGCTGTTAAACGGTCGGTAAATAACAAAAATTTACGTTCCGTTATTTTTCACTCTTTGGTCCTCCCGTACCTAACAAAAATTAGTAAGAACCAAGGTAAGCAAATGCTGCTTTTTTCTCCTTTTAATAAAGTTACACGATAATTAGACCATCAGAAACACATTTTGTGCGTCTCACTTTTCTTCTGCTTTTAATGCTTGAAGTATTTTTCCATTTTTTTTTAATTTTTAGTTTTTGAAAGACCTCTCACAGCCACAACGCAATTAGAACAAAAATTGCACCCTGGTACTATCCTTGGGACAAAATCACAGAGGAACCGGACAGTGGTTTGTAGTTCCATGGGCAACTTGAATTCTTACACTCGCACCTCTCCTCATTTCCCTCTCTTTAAGACCAATAATTTTACACGTTCAGAGAAAGGTTTCCAAAATACTTTGGGAGCGTTACCGGGAGACTCACTGATGTCGGTACCTTCCTCGGTGCCTTTTAAGAACTTCCACCTGAGCAGAAATAGAAGATGCGCTTTATACCGTACAATATCGATGCACAGAAAAACACTTACGGTAAAGTCTCACCCCCCGCCTTCGTTTGCACCCGTAAAACGGGCTGACAGAGCCCCGGAGCTCGCGCACCGTAAGCCGGCGCGGCTGGGGGGGTCCGCACGTTTGGAGCGGTGCGGCCAACCCCGGTGGCCCGGAGGGGAGGCCGGCCCGGGCTGCGGCCGCTGTCCCCCCCGCTCCGGTAGCTCGCCCGGGCCGGTGCACACACAGACCCCGCTCCCGACCCCCGGCCGGGCCCGGCCCCGCGCTCCGCCCCTTCCGCCGGAGCGGGGCCGGCTCCTCCTCCCCGCGGCGGAGGCGCAGCCGGGCGGCATTAGCTCATCGCGGCGGCGGCGGCTCCTCGCGGCCCTTTCTTCCCCCTCCCCGCTTCGGGGCCGCTTCCCGCCGGTCGGAGCCGGCGCCGCGCCCCGGCAGCCCCCATGGCCCTCTGCAACGGAGACGCCAAGGTCAGTGCCGCCGCGCTGCCCCCGCCGCGGCCCGCTCCGGGACGCTGCCCGCCGCCCGCCCGCGCCTCACGGGCGCTTTGTGCCGCCGCTGCTGGGCCCGGGTCGGCTCGGCCCGGCCTGGCCGGCGGGCACATGGCGTGGCGGGGCCTGGCCTTCCCCCGCGGCCGCCTCCCGGGGGCTGCGGGCGGCCCCGCGGCGCGGAGCAGGCCGGGCGCCGGGCGGGTGTGGGGCCGGCGGGGGGCCGGTGCGTGCCTGCAGCTGCCGCCGTGCCCTGCCCGCCGCCCCGCTCCGTCACAACAGCGGTTGCTCTGAGAAAATTAATTAATTTCTCAATCAGGGTTTTGATAGGGGTTTTCTCAGACGTTGGCTCACGGCGTGGCCGAGGCGCCTGGGCCGGGTGTGTTCAGTGCCTCGCACGGCCCGCGCCGCCTCCGGGGCGAAACCGAAACGGGGCTCCCGGGGGTAGGGCCGGCGCTTTTCCCAGCCGCTGGCCACGCCGTCCCCACGGGGCCGGTCACAGAGGGAAGTCGGGGTGTTTAATTGCCGCAGAAGCGGGCAGGCACCGGCCCTCGTGCGGGGCACGCTGCCTCCGTCCTGGTGACCCCCGGGGTCGCGTCGCCCCGTGTCCTGTTTATAGTGACAGCGGCAAAAAAGACGCGTGTTGGTGTAGCTCTGGCGTGCCGGGGTGACGAGATGGTTTATGTGCCTTTGTGGAGCTTTTTTTCTTGATAATGCAACTTCTGAACCACAACCCTGCAAGTTGCCTCAAGTCGCTTCTGTAGGATACAGGCCTCGTTCTAGAATTTTTATCTAGTTTGCAAGAAAACACAACTCTGAGGGGTTTTTTTCAGCACTCTGTTGGTCCCTACTTAGATTTTCTGACGTGCTTTTCCCTGACCACCGACGCATCTCCTTTTGTGGCCGGGGCTGCTCGTGAGGGTTCCTCTTCCCTGGGGTGGTGGCACCCAGAGCCAGCTGTGCAACGAGGAGCTGCCTGCCCCAAACCCCGCTCTGGCAGGGGTAACGAGAGCTAATGAGGGCGGTTTCTGCAGGGGGCCGGTTCCCAGCAGCCACTGGAAATCTGCATGCGACTTATGTAAATTAAAGTTGGTCTGAGATAACGGGTTGGGGGCTCTTGTGTCAGTCTCGGGGATCGCCTGGCTTTGAAGGAGTTAGTTTCCTGTTATACTGTGAAGAAATATGAGTAAGTGTTCTTATACCTGCTTAATTTTAATACCACAGGGAAACAATCAAACTCTCGTAAAACCTGTGCTGGCTTGAAAGTGCCAGATCAAGGCTCTTGGTTTAGGCTTGTCCTAAGTTATTCGTGTGGGTGAAAGCTCAGGGCTGAGGGCTCGGACAGAGGAGCCTTCAGACCAGGGCTCTGCCAGGTGCTTCTTGGTACTCCAGAATATGACTGTTTGGTATGTTAATGTGTTTTATAAATTGCATTAATGAAGATCCTGTGAGCATGTGGGTGTGTGAAATGCTGAAAAAATCCCTGATTCTGCAGAAGTGGGCTGTTAGGAACTGGCAGGCTTAGTTTAAAGCACTATGTATAAGTGCACGAGGAATAAGATACGCGGTGTCCTGAGCTGGTGACGCAAGCCTGATGGCAGGTCTTGTACCACAGCTCATTAGAGAACTCATAATTTATTTTTTTTTTGGACACAAAAAAGCCCAGCAGCGATGAAAGCTTTTTTCTTCCGGTGTTACCAAGTGGTAGACGCCTGAAGCACCTTGGGCAGCCATCAAACCAGCTTCGACAGAAGCTCTCAAAAATAGCCAGTTCTCCAGATTTTTGTGAAAATAGACCAGGAGGAGACAAGGCACTCTAGTTATACCCCTGCTGAGGGGAAAACGAGCTTTTAGGAGAAACTGGAGAATCCCCACGAGGAAGAGGTGCTGGCTCCATAACCCTGTCCCTGCTAGAGCTGGGCTGTCTGGTGTCCTCCTCATCTTCCTCCTGGCATGCGTGCGGTATACAAAGCATGAGCTAAACTGCTGTGTTGGCTGCACATTAACAGCATCTGTTCCTTTTTTGATTTTATTAAATGAAGTTTCCCTCGTTAAATTTGGGTTCAAAATCTCTTGGAACGGTGCCTTTGAATAAATAAAGCCAGATCCTGTCCTGACTAACTGCCTTTCTCCTTCCTCTTTTTCCATATGATTTATGGTGGCGTTTCTGTTGGGCTCTCTTCAGAGCTGAACCTCCTCACAGTTCTACTTTAGCTCAAAAGTGAAGTACAGAAACTCCTCTGACACAGTCTGGGTGGTGGCAGTCGCCTGCGTTAAGTCCTGGGATGAGGCTTGCTCGGACGCGTGCTGGGGATGTGCTGCAGGAGAAAAGGCCAGTGACCCTGTGTAGTACTGGGAGGAAATGTTTTTAGCCTGTAGGTTACTCGAAGCCCACGTCTAGGGGATCAGCGAGCTATTAGGCCACCAACTGAATGATTTTTTTTTTTTTCTGGTGAGGTGCATGGTGCCTTGCTCATCTTACGTGTTCCCTGTAAGGAGAGCTGTGTAGCTCGATGGATGCAGTGCTTTTACTGGATTTTAGCCCAAACGCCCTTAGCATCATCTGAGGAAAAACCTTCTGAGCTATGATTAGACGCTGGCTTTTGAGATTTTGGGAGGGTACTAATGGACTCCCAGCGAAACTCGGGCAGTATGCTATTACTTGAAGCCTTAAGCAGCCATCTTTTGGGGCCACATAAATGATTAAGAAGTCGTTCTGATGTTGATGCAGTTGTCTGTGGAAGTGTTCCTCTGATCGTCGTGCAAAATGATGCGATGCTTTGCGAGAGTTTTGTTTCTCAAACTACTCCTGATGTAACTTTGAGCTCTTTTTGTCTCCACACGTGTGTCTCCCCCTCAGCTGTTGCTTGGGCCCAGCTAACTGCACCTGACTGCTCAAAGCAGCTCAGCACCTCCAGGGCAGGGTGCTGCAAACAAGGTTTATTCACTGGCTACAGATGTAAATCCTTGGCCATCGGTCCGGCTGAGCTGATGCCAACAATCATTTGGGTTTAGTTTTTGTTGTTGTAAAAAGTAACAGCTGCCTTCACTGAGTAAGGCTACTTTCTTCTTACTCCTTCTGCAGGTTCTTAGTAGTGGTCTGCAGGTTGGGAAACACGAGGGTACACATGTGAGTAGCACTGCTGGGAGGTGGGACCCGGCCGTGCCAGGGCTGGCTGTGCACCCGTGGCGTGCCCGGGGGGCTGCTGACCTCCCACCCTGGTCTCTTGCAGGTGGAAGCAGAAGGTCTCAGTAAGCTGAGAGCGCTGCAGAGCTCTGTCCCTCCATGGTACAAGCTACAGCATGAAAGGAAAGAGAGAAAGACTTTTTAATAAGAAATAGCACTGCAGGGAATAGTGTTTGCTACAAGATGGGATGAGGAAAGAATCAGGGTTATTGGTCTTTCTTGCAAGAATTGCTAATTTAGAAATTGCTGGTTGAAAATGCCCAGAACTACTCTAGAAGTGATTCCCTCTAGGGAAGGGAAGACAGTTCTGGTGGCCTCTCTCCATGTGACCGGCAGGTTTGAAGGGGCGTTTGCTGCTGCAGTCTGCTCTCCTCCAACACGTGCCCTTTTTGTTGTGTAACCCCAGGCTAAAAAGTCATTAAGAGCTCCCCATCAGGCACACTCAGCTACCAGCTGAGGGAAAGAAATTAAGTCACTGACTCTAACCTGGATTTAGGCTTTTGAGGGATTTAGCACTATTTTTTCTGCTTATGTCCTTTAATTTAGATAAAACCTTTCCCAGCTAGTGCAAACTTTGGAAGTTTCCAGTGTGCTTGCCTTCCTTGGCTGATTTGAAGACAGTTATCTGAGGTGTCTTGTGGTAGCTGAGGAAGACGGCTCAAAGGCAGCCTTTGCTGTGTGTTTGTTGGGGAGAATGTGTCCCAGCAGGATGATGCTCTCCTCCAGAATGACCTGTGGTTGATGTGGGGCTGATTATCTGACCCACGTGGAAATACCGTGGCATGCTGCAGTGTTTGCCGATGTAAAACCCTTTCCTGATTTTATTTCATCAAATTACATTGGCAAGGAAACAGTGTAAGCTTTGAGTTACGGGAAAAACACCCCCAAAGTAAGTAATTTCTTACAGCAGCAGAATTTTTTTCCTGCATGAGTTTCTTGGTGTCTTACAGTGCAGTTGAGTTCACTTTCTTCCTTGAAGGTGCTCCGATGAGGAGGAATAGCTGCCTCTTTTCACAGTTTCTTTTAAAAAAAGAAGAAACTTGTCCCTTGCGTTTTCTAGCCCTCTTTCAGATGTAGCTGAAGTCGGCCAGCCAGTTCAAACGTGATGGGGTCAAAGAGAACCCCTTTGCCTTGTCCCATGTGCAATCTGCTTGAACGCTGCAGTCAAAAATTGGGTTTTTTGAAAAATCATTTTGGCAGAGATTTATTCTAAGTTTCTCCTTTTTATTCTCTCCAGGAGGTGATGTCAAATGGAAGTTCAGCATATGAGGCAGTGTGATGGGGAAAAACATTTTTCTTCTGACTTTGCACTGTCCTGTTTTGCTTGAGAAAAAGGCACATGCTCTTAATTATCGTAGGGAGCGCTGGGCTTTGTCCGGAACTGTAAAATGGAAAAAGCTGGAGCGACTGTAGTGCTGCACAGGGCATATGGCTGCTTATTTATGGCAAGCTCTGCCTTCATTAGCTTATTAGCATTTTTTTTTTCCCCGTAATTGGTACCATGTTTGGTTTGGGGGGATGGGGATGTCATGTTTGTGTGGCTGCTTGGGAGAGCTGTGCTGTGTTAATGTGTAGCCCCTTCGCTGGTCCTTATAAACTTGAGGATTTTTTCATTTAGAAGTTTCTTTGCTAGTCTTTATCATTTTAATCATAAATTAGCATATAGGCAAGCTTTGCAGATGTTAGTCGTTAAAGAGATCCGGCTTAAAGTCTGCGGTCTGCAGTGTGTCCCCACCAAGCGCTGACGTGAGTGCCGTTCGCAGCCGGAGAACGCCGGAGGAGACCTCAAGGATGGGCAGCACCACTACGAGGGAGCCGTCGTCATACTGGACGCCGGAGCGCAGTACGGGAAGGTCATAGACCGGCGGGTGCGCGAGCTGTTCGTCCAGTCCGAGATCTTCCCCCTGGAAACGCCAGCCTTTGCCATCAGGGAGCAGGGCTTTCGGTAGGTTGTCTCCTGCGGTGCCTCTGCTTGGGTGTTCTGCTTGTTCTCTCCTTTCTGTCCAGTGGTATCGGTGGGTGTTGGCAGCGGTGGTGATTGCCTGGGTGTTTACGTGCAATGGCTTTCACTGGAGTGATATTAATGGTTGCACCACAGAAGCACAGAATCAACCAGGTTGGAAGAGCCCTCTGGGGTCATCGAGTCCAACTATTGCCCTGACACCACCATGTCAACTAGACCATGGCACTAAGTGCCATGTCCAGGCTTTTCTTAAACCCCTCCAGAGATGGTGACTCCACCACCTCCCTGGGCAGCCCCTGCCAATGGCTAATGACCCTTGCTGAGAAGAAATGCTTCCTAATGTCCAACCTGAACCTCCCCTGGCCAAGCTTGAGGCTGTGTCCTCTTGTCCTATCGCTGGTTGCCTGGGAGAAGAGGCCGACTCCCACTGCGCTACAACCTCCCTTCAGGTAGTTGTAGACTGCACTAAGGTCACCTCTGAGCCTCCTCTTCTCCAGGCTAAACACCCCCAGCTCCCTCAGCCGTTCCTCATCATTAGCTTATCCACAGAAACACCTGAGTTTTGCTGGGGAAACTTTTTTTTTTATAAATTTTGTGTATTTGCTTCTTAATGTCTTAATATCATTTTAATCATTTCCATTTGTAAGTATAATTTAAGAGGTTGCATTTTAAATATGTATCTGCAAAAATTTAGATGATCTTGCTGTTTTACCTGTTAAACTAGGGTAGCTATTAATCAAGAAAACAAGTTTTGTGAGCTTCTAAAAATGATGTGCTTAGTTTAATTTAAGAAAAAATTAAATAACTAAAGTGGATACTGAAGATATTGTGGTAAATCATGCCAGACTGTTTCTGGGAAGCAACTGAAAAAACTAACTGAAACTACCACTCATTGTTTGCAGCGAGAAAAGATCTCACAATTATTTAGTACTTTATGCATTTCTTGTTTTATTAGGCTTACCAGGGTATGCCTCCCTCTTGTGTGGGGAAAATAAATACTCTGAAGTCTACAAATCATCAAAGACCTTACCTGTCAGTGGGGTACAAATCCAGAAATATGCTGCCTGTGCAGCACTTTGCTGCAGAATAGCATTTTTCTGATCAATGATAATTGGTGAACCAATAAACAGTATATTTTAGTAAGTCAAATAGGGACTTACTGATCCCTTCTGAAAACACGGAGCACAGAAAACCCAGGATCTGCTGGATTTACCACGTAGCTGTTGTGTGAAGAATTTTTCTTTCAGAAATGTTGTGAAAAATACCTTCTTTTGTCAGATCTTGTTTATAATTCTCCAACAATCAAGTCTTTAAAAGATGGACGTACCTAATTATGGGTTTAAAAAAAGATTCCTGCCTATAGGGTGTGTGGGATTTGAGGTGTGGGTCGTAGTACTAACAATGTTTTGTCTCAGACCCGTGCTGGATTGATGCAGGTTTGTAGTGAGAAGACCTTTTCCCCCTTTCTTTTCACAGTTGAAGGTTCTTCATAGTCTTGTGATTAGACCTGTTGGGCTTGTCATTCCGAGTAATTGCTCTCTAAAATGTGGCAAAGCCTCTTCATTCGAAAGGTCACTTCTCAAGGTTAAGATGGTGGTTTCAGGTTATCGGTTACCCAGGTTGGTCAATAAGCTTTGTGTCCACAGTCTCAGTCAGCCGTTTGCATCCAGGAAAGCTCAACAAACACCGACACCAGACGTTGGGCACCTTTATTCAGTGACTGCTGTAAAAATGAGGTTTTATGGCAAGATTTTGATATATATTCCACGTGTCATGGGAATAGTCAGGTTTTTGTGTTGCAGCTCGCGCATGGAATGGGCCAAGGAGCTGCGCTTTGGTCCCTGCTAAGGTTTGAGACACGCAGCAGGACTGAACATTTTGCTAAATTGTATTTACGTGTTGTGTTTAAAAAGCCAGCTCCTCAGTTTTCATAGTTTCAGAACAATCTGTAGTGACAAGTTGCATCTAAACGTGATGGAAATGTTAGCAGTTTCCACCAGCCCCTGGTCCTGGGCCAAGGAGGTGCCTCCGCTGGCGTTAGTCTGAGTTGTGGCACTGGCTGGGCTCTGGCCCGAGCCTGAGGTTGGGGTATCAATGCACGCATTTTACTCCGGGTATTTTGACTTGGTGCCTGATGTGCCTTTAATCCCTTGCAAATAGGCTTTCCAAAGCTAGGTCGGGTTGTTTTGGAAGTGGTTTAAAGTAAACCAGGAAAAGCTGTATTCGTACCAGCGCAAGAAGGTATGTAAGAAATCACAAGGTGTTGCAGTAAAACTTCCAAAATCTACAACCCATTCTAATTTTCATGTCTCCTGGACTGTTGAGAAGGTGCAAGTTCCTCTCTCACCTTCAATTCTTAATTTTTTTTCTTTAATACTTGGGCACATTGGATAACCTTTCTGTATTCTGTGGGATTTTAATTGGTGTGGGAAAAAAAGCAGATTTTAAGACTCTACTTTTTGAACAGGACAGTGTATAACTATTCTGACTTCTCATAAAAATACTCAATTTGTAGGTGTGGCTATATTTCCTTTAATTAATATTAAATAGTGTTCTGTACGTGTGGCACTTAGGCAAATGCTTCTGTATGTGGAGTTATTAGAAGCAGTAACACCACTGGGCATTAAGAGTTTCCAGGCTCTTCCTGGCAGTGTCTGAGTTCAGGAAATTTATCGTGTCTCCGACTTGAACAGAAGTGCCTGTACAGGTACAGTAGGTACTAGTCAAGATCGTTCAGTGTGAAACTACACCTATGCCAGCTGTATGCTTATTCCAAAGCACACTTGTAGATCCTGGCATACAAAGAAATAAATGCTGCCTACTGCAACTCAGAATCACAGAATCAGTCAGGTTGGAAGAGCCCTCTGGGATCATCGAGTCCAACCATTGCCCTGACACCACCATGGCAACTAGACCAGGGCACTAAGTGCCATGTCCAGGCTTTTCTTAAACCCCTCCAGAGATGGTGACTCCACCACCTCCCTGGGCAGCCCCTTCCAATGGCTAATGACCCTTGCTGAGAAGAAATGCTTCCTAATGTCCAACCTGACCCTCCCCTGGCCAAGCTTGAGGCTGTGTCCTCTTGTCCTATCGCTGGTTGCCTGGGAGAAGAGGCCGACTCCCACTGCGCTACAACCTCCCTTCAGGTAGTTGTAGACTGCACTAAGGTCACCTCTGAGCCTCCTCTTCTCCAGGCTGAACACCCCCAGCTCCCTCAGCCGTTCCTCGTAGGTCAGACCCTCCAGACCCTTCACCAGCTTGGTCGCCCTCCTCTGCACTCGCTCCAACACCTCAACATCTCTCTTGAAGTGCGGGGCCCAGAACTGGACACAGGATTCAAGGTGCGGCCTCACCAGTGCCGAGTACAGAGGGACGATCCCTTCCCCAGAGCGACTGGCTGCACTGTTCCTAATAGAGGCCAGGATGCCATTGGCCTTCTTGGCCACCTGGGCACACTGCTGGCTCACGTTCAGCCGGCTGTTGATCAGCACCCCCAGGGCTCTTTCTAACCACTCTTCCCCCAGCCTGTAGCGCTGCAGGGGGTTGTTGTGGCCCAAGTGTCAGACCCAGCACTCGTTCTTGTTGAACCTCACGCCGTTGGTCTCTTCAGCCGCTGTGCTCTGGCTCGGAGGGGTGCCTCCCTCCAGCCCTCAGCCTGTCCCCTGCGGTGAATCGAGGAGCCCGGGCTGGGGGCGGTGGAGGTGGGCTGCAGGGGAGCCCTGGCCGTGCGTCGGTGGGAGCAGGCGCCCTGCGTGACTGCAGCTGAGAGGTGTTTGGTACGTGGGCTCGTTACTACATGATTATTTCTGCCGGTGGTACAGGAGTTGGAAACGCACTGCCTGTTTCTGCTGCTTAAAAATAGAAAAATTCTGTTTTGTCAGTACTTGCATGACAAGCACTCTCAATAATGCTCGAAGAACGCTTTATTAGATGCATTTAATCCCGTGTATGCAACTTCTCTCTCGTCCCATTTTGCATTTCTTGCTCTGAATAATGGATTTGATGTTCTCTGCAAAATAAACAGTGCATGAGTCCAAGGTCTGGTACACCCGTGTTCGATCCTGGGGCGAGGCCAAAAAGCATTGCTCAACTGTCTGCAGTTCACAGTCTTGCAGGTCATCATGGCTTGCAAAGGTCTCTCTTCCCCTTTGAAAGGTTTAATTTTCTGTTATAATGTGAAATACTAACTTCAAACCATAAATGCTTGCATGTATTGGGCTTTTAATTCACAACCTGTGGCTAGCCATCTTGCATCTGAATCAGGGTGGATTAAGGGGCATTTTCTCAGCAGCTTTAGAGATTTGGGAGCCTGTTTTCTGAATGCAGCTCCCCTCCTGATGGCACCGACATCATGAAGTATATATATTGTAATGCTTGGCATTTGATCCCAGCCATCTTGCTTCTCTCGTGGTTGACACTTGGCTATGAGAAATTTAAAATACAGTCACTTTTTAAGGTGGTTTATATTTGACTATGGGGTCTGACCTACGAGGAATGGCTGAGGGAGCTGGGGGTGTTTAGCCTGGAGAAGAGGAGGCTCAGAGGTGACCTTAGTGCAGTCTACAACTACCTGAAGGGAGGGTGTAGCGCAGTGGGAGTCAGCCTCTTCTCCCAGGCAACCAGCGCTAGGACAAGAGGACACAGCCTCAAGCTTGGCCAGGGGAGGTTCAGGTTGGACATTAGGAAGCATTTCTTCTCAGCAAGGGTCATTAGGCATTGGAAGGGGCTGCCCAGGGAGGTGGTGGAGTCAGCATCTCTGGAGGGGTTTAAGAAAAGCCTGGACATGGCACTTAGTGCCCTGGTCTAGTTGCCATGGTGGTGTCAGGGCAATGGCTGGACTCGATGATCCCCGAGGGCTCTTCCAACCTGATTGATTCTGTGATTCTGTGACTTTGTTTAAACTGATGAAATTCTTCTCTGCTAAGCTGCTGGTTTTGACAGCTGTAGCATAGCAAAGTTAAGCTCTGTGTTAGGATATCTGTATTAAAATTTATATTAGAATATATAGAGTTCTAAGAGTATTATGAGACAATGTCATTTTAAAGCAAATAAAGAGATTTAAAAGTAAACAATATATTTAAGTTAATGTTTTCTTTATCTTTTGCCTGCAGAGCTATCATCATATCTGGAGGACCAAACTCTGTGTACGCAGAAGACGCGCCATGGTTCGACCCGGCGATATTTACAATAGGAAAACCAGTTCTTGGAATCTGCTATGGCATGCAGGTGCTGCTCAGAGATATGTTTGCAGCTCTCTTCTAAGCCTCATTTCTGATACTAACTGAGGATGAACTGCTAAAGGACCTGCTTTTCACATATAAGCAGTGTGCCTCGTGCAAAACATACTTTTAAAGTCTAATACTGTGTATTCCTCTCTTGGCTCTGCCATATCAATAGCATAAATGGTTTCTCTTCACTTAACTGCTGTGAGCTGAGTTCCACGCTGCCTTTTGTCACAATAAATATAACCTGGCAGTCATTAACTAGTTCTGTCCAGTTGGTATTGGAAAATAAACAGGCAAAATAGTTTTTCCCTTTGTTTTTCAAGCATGGAATGTCTAGCATAGTTCTTAAGAGTGCTTAAACTTCCCCCCAAAAAAACACTTATTTACCTTAGGACTGAGTGGTGATCCTGCAGGGATCTAGCAGATGTGAGTGAAGAAAAACCAACTTCCCAGGAGACAAGGGATGGATTAGATGCATGACTTTTGCTTGTGCATCTTGTTTTTTTCCAGTGTTAGTGATTTACTAGGCCTTCAGAGGTGCTGAGTAATGGCTGGAAAAACTCCTTTAGAAAGGCTGGTAATTACAGAAACAATGTAGGCACTCCCTGTTCTAAAGGGAAATGTGTTTTATATTCAAATGTACATTAAAATGCCAAGGAAATTGAAAACCACGTTAGCTAGCCTCAAGCAGGGGAGTTCCTTAAGGCTGACTTCATGGAAATGAATCAAGTGTGTGTACTAATGCACTACTGCTTCATTATAAATGATTGAAATCAGTCAAGCACAGTAAGTATAATGTCAAACTAGGTCTAAAATGAAGCCTTAAATCTCTGAAAATTAACGTAGTTGGGAGGTGAAACTCTACAAATGTTTTTTTAAGTAACCAGTTACATTTGCAAGGAAAAAAAAATCTTTATTTTGAGATTTCTAAAATGGAAAATGCAGGTATCCAACTCCAAACGACAAGGTGAGGTTTTAGAAAGAAAAAACGTGGTTGAGAATTGTACTACTCTGATATAGCAAGAGTTATTAAGAGTCACAAAAATAACACTGAGGGAAGAGACATATATTAAATGAGTATAATCATGAAAAACTAGGTGGGTACGTATTGGAGGTCCAGAGCTGTTGTCAGTCACAGGCAGACTGAGGTATAAAGTGGTCCTAGATTGTGTGGTGCTTTTTCATGTAGTGTTTTTGTTTTGACAGATGATGAATAAGGTATTTGGAGGTACGGTGCACAAGAAGAGTGTCAGAGAAGATGGAGTGTTCAGCATTACTCTGGATAACACGTGTTCACTGTTCAGGTACAGAGACGTTTAAAGTTATCAAAACAATATTGGAAATACCAGTCTGGAAATTGGTAGCTGGATGAGAGGGAGCTTATTTTAAAGAAAATAGTGAAATTGCACCCACGCTTATCTGATAATTTCTAATAAAACTTTTACAGCTGTGTTCATGAATAAGCAGGTTACTCATTTGTACAAATATTTAGGCATAACTTCTCAATTGACTCTAGAAACACAGATATATTTGCTTGGAATATTGTGTAAACCCTTATTTGAAAGTAGAACATCTTCATTGAGACACCACAACATGAAAATCTTTGTGTTAAGCTCTTCTGTCCTTCTGCTGTGTGGTGCATTACTCTTGAAGTCGTTGGCACCCATCCAGTTTTTGAAAGGTAATAGAAAATCTGAAACCATTTGTTTTTTGTCTTCCTTTAAAATGGCTTTGTGATCTTTTATAAAACCAGAATTAGATTTCTTTGTAGTTTGTCAGTGCCTCTCAAGTTCCTTGTAATAATTCTAACGGTTTACTCATACCTGGCGTTCCAATTTTATTAACTTTCCCTTGTAGGGCTACTGCAGAACTTTATACCCTGCCTAAAGTCTGAGGTGCCCAGGTTGTCCTGAAAACACTTAGTTTTGAGCTAGAAAACTTCATTAAAATAAAAAGCAAGATTCCAAATATGCTGATTGACTCCAGATGGCTTTACATGTCAAAGAGGGGATATTTCAATATGTTGTTTTCTTTGGTTGATTCTAGTTTTTATCTTCGTTTAGGGGCCTTCAGAAAGAAGAGCTTGTGCTCCTCACTCATGGAGACAGCGTGGATAAAGTCGCTGATGGATTCAAAGTGGTTGCACAGTCTGGGAACATTATAGCAGGTATTTATTTTATACTGAAGTGGTCTCTTGATAGTATTCATTAAGGGAAAGAATATGGCAGACAGTAGTTAGAACTACTGTGAATGGGAACCGAAGAACTCAATTATTTAATTGCCAAATAAGTTAATTGTTTTTAAAAATTTCCTGTATGCATTTGCTTGTATGTTTTGCTGTCATGATAATAAAGAAAGAAATAAACATGAAAATGAATGGTCCTGTGTTTAAATTGGTGGTTTAAGGGAAATTTAGCTTTATTTTTACAGTTTATGTTATTTTAAAGTATGCATGTGTGGTTTCTCTTTGAAATAAAATAATGTGTGCCCTTAAGGCAGAGGAGGGGAAGACCTGTACTGTGGTGTGCAGTGTAATAGTACAAGTCGAACTGTTTAATTATTAAAGCTTGATTAACTTGTTATTGTATTTAATATTATTGCATGAATGTTCAACTGACCAAAAAAATAACGTTGGTACTGAAAGGAATGTTTCAAACATTACACACAGATTGTCACAGAAAAATGTCGGACCTTAGAATTTGGTTTTTGAAAATCTTTGAGATTCTTTCCTAGGAGATAGGAGACCTGGAGAGGTGATTAGTTTGTTGAGCCACTTAGTAAGATCTCAGAGTATTCACCTGGTTCATTTTAAATCTTTCATTTAAAAAAAAAAAAAGCTTGAGATACTGCACAGAGAGAATAAATCACTCAGAATGTATGCTTGACTTTCTTGGGTATGCATTTCACTTCCAACTTTTTTTTGTCATGCTCATTTCTTTGCACCAATGAAGGCATAGCAAATGAATCTAAAAAACTGTATGGAGCCCAGTTCCACCCTGAAGTTAGCCTCACAGTGAATGGAAAAATGATCCTGAAGAATTTTCTTTATGATATTGCGGGATGCAGTGGTACCTTTACGGTGGAAAACAGAGAACTTCAGTGCATTCAACATATCAAAGAGAAAGTGGGCTCATCAAAAGTCCTGGTAAGTAGATTGAATTGAAGCTGAAAGGTTATTTGCAAAAGCCTGGCAGAGACACTGATGCTTACAGTTATTCAGGTTAATTTGAAAAATGCAGAATTGTCATGATTTGGGTAACACATTAAACAGGTTTTAGAAAGTTTGCACAAATGGGTCGATAACATTGTTTGACTTCTTGTTTTCTTCCAAATCATTGACTGTAAGTCAATAGTCTGTTCTGGTCCTCATAGCTGCATCTGAATTATTTGTTAACACTTTCCCTGTAGACAGCTGACCAAATTTTGTTTTTTTTTTTTCCTTTTTTCCTCATCCTTAGGTTTTACTCAGTGGCGGAGTGGACTCAACAGTGTGTACTGCTCTCCTGAACAGAGCTTTAAACCGAGATCACGTCATAGCTGTACACATAGATAATGGATTTATGCGCAAAAGAGAGAGTCAGTCTGTGGAAGAGGCACTCAAAAAACTTGGGATTCAAGTTAAAGGTACCATAATTTTGTTAAATATGCCTGATACCACTAATGACGTGGCCAGTCTTCTAGAATGTACGTGTAGTGTTTTGTTTCATTGATTTAAATTGAGCTTTGCAGGTCTCAGATTTTAGGCACCAAAGCATGGTTGCTGATTTGGAGCAACCTAGGCCTATTCACAGAATTTGAAACCTAAAATCTTAAGCCTTACTCATTTGGTTGGAGCATACAGTGAACTGACCCATCTCTTCAGTTGTTGAGATTAAGACCTTATTGCAGTCTACAACTACCTGAAGGGAGGTTGTGGCGCAGTGGGAGTCGGCCTCTTCTCCCAGGCAACCAGCGATAGGACAAGAGGACACAGCCTCAAGCTTGGCCCGGGGAGGTTCAGGTTGGACATTAGGAAGCCTTTCTTCTCAGCAAGGGTCATTAGCCATTGGAAGGGGCTGCCCAGGGAGGTGGTGGAGTCACCATCTCTGGAGGGGTTGAAGAAAAGCCTGGCCATGGCACTTAGTGCCCTGGTCTAGTTGCCATGGTGGTGTCAGGGCAATGGTTGGACTCGATGATCCCAGAGGGCTCTTCTAACCTGGTTGATTCTGTGAGATCTGGTATCTGCTGTTGGGGCACAGCAAAGCAGCAGATGGATGCTGCAGTCCCTTCTCTGCTGATGGATGAGTAATCCTTTCCAGCTGCTGCAGAACTCATTTGATTGCAGTTTTCTTCAGTAGTTAGTTAACAGCCCTCCACTGGGGCTTTATTTCTTGTCCTTGTTCTCTTTCTCTTTGAACCATGAGCTCATTCGGGTGATTGAATGCTATTAGAGCCCAAATTACTTTTTCAAGGCATTTTTTTTTTTTACCCTCCTGGCTTCGAAATAGGTGCATGCGTTTCAGTTGGGTTTGGAGTAGCTTGTTGAGAAGCAGGACGTTGTGAGAGAGCGGAAGGTACCTTGTCACGGCCGATGAGAAGGTTTAGAGTGTTTTGGTGCCTAAAGTACAAGGAGGTCAGAGAAGACAAATTATGTATATTTGAGTATGCAATGAGAACTGATTTATTCATGAGCAAGAGCTGCCTATTCCTGGGGCTGTGCGTAAGTGCTGGTGTGAAGTGATTCTTGTGTTGGTCAGGGAACGTGGCACTAGGTGAGCAGTTCTTTCCCCCAGCCTGACGGTGTGAAACAGCACAGGGAGCTGGCACGTTAGCATCTTGCAGATGGGGCTGCAATATCCTGATGCAGCGAAGTCTAAGCTTTGTTCTACACACATCTTTCTTTTTTAAAATTATTACTTTTACTTTTTTTTTTTGTGGAAAATCTCTGCCTTATTCTTGCACTCTCTAGACTAATAAACCTGGGCTCTGGCAGGCTGCCAGAGTAACAAATTGAGGGAATCCTTTTGCTGCAGATGCCTCTTCTGTAGGTCATGGAGTTCAGTGCTGGTAAAACATGCCAAAGAGCCTCCTAGCTGATCTCTGCATTGAGATCCTCTCTGAATTAAGAGGCATGATGTACCGTGAATAAATAGTGCATCGTTTAATTTTGGTTGCAGAAAGGCCTTGGGGAAATACCATCCTGTAAACTATTCAAATAAAGCAAGTAAATTATAATCCAAGAGGGGAGGCAAGAACTGAACTTTCACGTGGTTGCCTAGCCTCACAATATGAAAAAATTGCCCTCTAGAGTAGGTTAATAAGAGAAATAAAATGCTTTTGTTAGAATTAATCTTTGAGATATTGAACAGCCCTATTTAATGCAGTTAATGGTCAAAGGACTGGAATTATTTTTATTTTCTTTTTTAAAGCAATAGAGTGAAACTTATTTTTTTGCAACCTTGCATAAAAGTAATCTTTACTAGCTTTGCCAAAAAATCCCTGTCATTTCATGCAGTGGTGAATGCAGCTCATTCATTCTATAACGGTACAACAACTCTGCCCATCTCGGATGAGGACAGAACTCCACGTAAAAGAATCAGCAAGACCTTGAATATGACTACAAGTCCTGAAGAAAAAAGAAAAATTATTGGTGACACCTTTGTTAAGGTAATGTTTATAATTATTGTATTTTTTTTTTTAAATGCTATATTTTCTAGGTAAATCTTCTATGTCAGCCTATTTCATTCTGAAGCACTGTGCACTCAGTGGCATCAGTAGTCTTGTAAGTTATGGATGATCCAAGAAGCCATTGGTACGCTACCCTAAGCCTAAACCTTTGGGCAATCCATGGTCACAACGTGGTTCACAAGCATTGTACTAGATCCACTGTCATGTTTAGATATGTTGGCCATTCATTTCTGTTGCACAAAGTTCCATGTAATGTTGTTTTCACCAAACTGATGGGTAACGTGAATTGGGGAGCTGTTGCTCTGCTGAGGACGAGCCCTTTTCCATCTGTCAGCAATCAGTGTTGGTGATGCTGGGAGAATGTAACATCTAACAGGCAGTGATGTTCCTGTAGTCTGAAGGTCTGTTTTCCATTTTCAGTTCAATAAAATATGGGATTATAGGACTGTTTCAGCAGTGGGCTAGTGTCATCATTAGTCTTCCTGTTTGTTTGTGCTTTTGTAACTGAGTAGCATTTGTTGGGCAATCCATTATCTTCCTTTAGACCTTCAACAACCAAAAAGTAGACTGGAACACTTTGCTTTTTTTCTCTCCATCTTATAGATTGCCAATGAAGTTATCGGAGAAATGAATCTGAAACCTGAAGAGGTTTTTCTTGCTCAGGGTACCCTCAGACCTGATCTCATTGAAAGTGCTTCCCTTGTTGCAAGTGGCAAAGCTGAAGTCATCAAAACTCATCATAATGACACAGAGTTGATTCGAAAGTTAAGAGAAGAGGTAAATGAAAATGAGGATCCTTCTGGTATCCTTCTGGTTCTCACAGATGTGAAGCTGAGTATCAAGAATGAACAACTCCTATGTTTTGCTGGTATAACCATCCCATGTTGACGGGGACCCTATTCTGATGGGGCCCTTTAGATTCTACTGTAATGTGTTGCAATTTATTACACTTCCTTCTAGCTGCTTCATTCCCAAAGGAATCAAAATTGTTTGAGTGTTGTCCAGCGTTGCATACTGAGGAAGATGTCAACAGATTGAACGTAGATTCATTCAGTGTGAACAATGAAAGCTCTTTGCTCACTATTGTACTTTTTAACCCTCAAAACAAACCTGCAGCCTAGTAAGGAAGCAGAGCAACACCAAATGCCTGTAGCAGGAGAGTGGTTTAAGACTTCTCAGACAACTTTATTCTGATTTGACTGGAATTCATGATGTAATGGGTCACTTATTCTTTCTGTTGTATCTTGTTCTGAGCACTAGTCAATGGGTAACCTTTAGATAGTCCAGATCTGGCACATTATGGATTCAGGCAAGAGCGGCGACAGTGCTTTAGTGAAAAGATAATTGCTCCTGTTGAGAAAGAGGACCAAAATTCTCCTTCTCTTGAACCTCTAGTAACATTCAGCACTGCAAGCATAGTATTCTCCTCTCTTGTGAGAGAGCGTGAGAATAATACATTTAAATGGGTTGAAATCTAGGGATAGTTCCTTCAGGTACCTACAGGGATGAGTTCTTTCTGTTCTTATGCAGCTTCTGCATCACGTTACTAGTAACCTGATGGGCTATCTGCCAGCGGGACGCTGGGGGCACACAATCTGTTTGCCAGTTGTCAATTTTTGAACCCATAAATCTTGGTGAAATGGCCCAACATGGACATCTGTGGATGATGACCAGGAGGTTGAAGATGATATGAACACAGGAGGTTGAACTGTCTGAAGATAAGCATGCCAAGTCCTGTCTCTCTGATTGCACTCCCAATCGGTCTGTTTAGTCCAAAGTCCACAAAAGCTTTTTGAATACCTTTCTCGTGCAGAGCTCTTAACTATGAGCATATGAAGCAAATGTAGGAGACTGCCCTGTTTTGCCTTTTCTGACGTTAGAATGGTAAGTTCTCTGACTGTGTTACAAAATAAGAAAGAATCAACACATGAGACATCACGTAATAACCCTCTTGGAAGGTACTCTTGTTATGAGGCTTGACCTACAGCTATAGCTGCAGTGATTGAGCCATTGATACTTCTGGCACGAGCTTCAGCTTCCTTGTCTTAGCCTCTGTCCTGCAGCTGTTTCTACAAAGCCCACATTCACCCGTACTTTTATTTCCAGTGTTTATGCAAGTGTTGGCAGCCGCGCTGTGAAAAGCAAACCAGTCTGACTGCCATAACCTAAACATTTGAGCCTTTTTGTTTGAATATGTAAGCTGGAGTGTGAATTGTTTTCTTTTTTTTTGAAGGGTAAAGTAATAGAACCACTGAAAGACTTTCACAAAGATGAGGTGCGAGTGCTAGGGAGAGAACTTGGCCTGCCTGAAGAGCTGGTTTCGAGGCATCCCTTCCCAGGTATGAGAGCTGGTCTGTGCTGCTTGGTGAGGGGCTACATATCACATCAGTATTGCTTAGAAAATACTTATCCTGTAGAATAAATTTATGTTGGAGCATAAAACTTACCTCTAAGCAGGAAAAAATGGATGGATTTATTAGTTTTTACTTACGCAGGATCTTTTTTCAGGAAGAGAACATTTGAGAGCAGCTTTGTTATGTAGAGTGATTAAAGGAGAAGTTTTCTAATTGAGTTTGCTTTTAGCTGTATTTTTCTTTTTAATTGTATAAGCCAGAGCAAGAATTATCAGTGAAGTGCCACCGAGTGCTGCCTGAGCTGTCAAATGTGTCTTACTTGAAATAATGGCCTATATCTGCCTGCCTTTGAGGGGCGTTTGCTGTTTTGAAAATAATGGAAAATAATAACAGTTCTCCACCAGAAAATATCAAAGTCTATAACAGAGCAAAGCCCACGTCCTTTTGAGGGGGTTGTTTCTCTGTGCGTGTGTCCTGCAGGGTGTGCAGCAGTCACTGGCAGAGCGTGTAGGCTTTAAACCACCAGCCAACTGAAGGTGTAGGTAAATAATGCTGAAGTGTACCAACAGAAACACTGCTCTGGAATAAACTGCGTGTGTATTTTTTGTCTTGTAGGGTGTTAAGACAGTTGAAGTACTGTTACAACAGCAAAGCATACTGTACTCCATGATTGACCCGCTGTTCTAGGTGCTGTCGCATTTTTAGAGGAAAGTCGCCTTTCCTGTTATTTATTATAATATTTTATCAACTTTGCATTGCAGGTCCTGGTCTAGCAATCAGAGTGATCTGTGCTGAAGAGCCATACGTGTGCAAAGACTTCCCTGAAACAAACAACATTTTGAAAATAGTTGCAGATTTTTCTGCAAGTGTTAAGAAGGTAACAAAACTGCTAAATTCTAATATGCATAATTAGGGTGATCATTCTGTATTGCCCTGCAATGAGGCTTAAGCTGCAAAAAGCCTAAAACTAGTTATTTGAGCTCTTTAAGGAGGAATGCATTCCAGTACAACTCACTTGAAGCCATTCAGTATAGTACAGTAGAGTTTTTTGTGCCATGACTGGTAGAAGGGTAAAACAATTTCTGGAAAACAGAAGTTTATATACCCTTCAAACTGTTAATAAATTTTGTTTTAGTTAAACTTTGTGCAGATGAGGATTTCTGAAGATTTTTTCCTCCCTGAAATAATTGTAACTTTCTAGATTTGCATGCCCTAACAATCACTGAATGTCTAAATGAAAGAGCAGGAGTGAGGAATTGGTGCTTGCCAGATGTCCTGAACAGAAACCTGAAGTTTTTAATGGATAATGTTTTAAGTTTTCAATCTCTCAACTGTAAGGAGCTTCATGATTACTGTAAGAGCACTTGAACTAAACTGCAGGGGGCTGGAAAGGCGTTAGCAGAGGCCAGCTCTAAGTCTGAAGTTCAAAATTACTTTCAAAACACTGAGGGAAGTATTTCCTTGAAAATGCGTTGAATTGTGGTGTAGCGTAACAGGATATTGCTTTGTTCTGTAGCTGAAACAAACAACAAAAATGGAAAGTACAGCTTTGTGAAAGAGAGGAGGAGCACAGGCAAAGAGCTTCCCCGGTGGGCTTGGAGAGCTTCAGCTTGAACTACGTGCAGTCCAATCAAAAACAACTGCTTTTGCTAAAATTTAGTTGTTAAATGAAGGGTATTTTTTAAATAATTGAGGGGTAAATGTGGACTAAAACAGCTACTTAAATAATAATATTTGCATTTTACAAGTTCTGTTTGAGTGCTTGGGAGCTTTATTGAATTAGTATTTATTTTTCTGCGTCTTTGCTCAGCCACATACTTTGCTGCAGAGGGTCAAAGCGTGTACAACTGAAGAGGACCAGGAGAAGCTGATGCAGATTACAAGCCTACATTCACTGAATGCCTTCTTGTTACCAATCAAAACTGTGGGAGTGCAGGTAAATGGCTTCATTCCAGGGGTGTTCTGAAAGCTGCTTCCTAGCAGTGTGTGGCAGGCTGCAGCGAAGCGTAATAATTGCTGCTTTAAGATGGAAAATAAAGGGCTTGACTCAAGAACATAAACTTCAAGTGACTGTGGTAGCTGTGTTATTGTCATCTGTCAGTGCTGGCGTAGTGCAAAGGTGTCAAGATACCTGAGTAGACACTTGAGTAAATGCCAGGTATTGTATTTGAGGATGTAATTAAGGTTGGATAATGATGGTCACTTATAGGCAGTTTCTTCACGACGTTCATAATGTTGTAGACCTCTGCTGTAATCCTGTAGCCCTCTTTAAGGCTCAGGAGTCCTGGACTAAGTTGGTCAAAAAAACCCCCTTCTTCCTCCATTTGAACATGCTTGTTGCCCTTCCCTGTGCTATGCCCTTATCCTCGAGGGGGAAGGAACCAGAGCCACAAAGCTCACATTCAGTTATTATTTTATTTTAAATTTATAGGGTGACTGTCGTTCATATAGCTACGTTTGTGGGATCTCTAGTAAAGATGCTCCACACTGGGAGTCCCTTATGTTTCTTGCCAGGCTCATACCACGCATGTGCCACAATATAAACAGGTAAGTGTTTTGAATTATCTTTGGTTCTAATGATCTACTTCATCTATGGAAGTTCAGCATGCACAAGCATTCTCCTGTTTAATATATGGTAGATTTTTTTATGTGTTGGACAGGTGTATCACACAGAGATTGCAAATACACAATAAATCAAAACAGAGGTTTATTTCTGGAATTACTAGCTTGAAAGAAATGGATAGCCTATCTCCTCATTTTTTTAAGCACTTGATTGGACAACATCCAATGTAACTTACGTAAAATCTTTTTTGAAAGGTTCCAAGGCTGCCAATGAGTTGTGGTGACATGCAGTATTTTTTTTAATAAATAAATAATAAAGCTTATTTACATGGGGCTGTCAGTTCTCATGGCACATGGGAAAGCTCTGAAATTGGGCATTTAATTTAAATTGAGCCCCCTTGTGAATATGCATTTCCTAGCTACGTGTGTGAATACGTCGTAGTAAATCCTTGTATGAGGCCTGACTGGCAATATTATACTTTGCTTTATGTTCTGCAACATATAAAACACAGTGAGTGAAATTAAAAGGTAAAGCTGATGTGACTGAATTCAGAAGATATTTTATTTCAAAAGTAGTTATGTAGATTTATAAATAACAGTGTTAGTGCCCTGTGATGAACACGCAGCTATTCATTAACAGTAAGGCTTACTATTTATTGGGGTTTTTTTGGTGGTTTCCTATTAGAAGACAGAAATTGTAAGCAGTTATTAAGTAGTTTTCTTAGAATAATCTTAACTTTTACTGACATAAAAGTAAAATTGAAAAAACACCCTTTGCGATACCACTGAGTTAGTATTTCTGGTTGGGGTTGTTTGTTTGTTTGTTTGTTTTTCCCCAAAGGATTATTCTCTTGAATAAGGGCTATTGCTAGGCTCTAGCAAACCAGAATGAATTAGTAAGTTTGGCTTCCAAAGCTAGTATGCATGTCATGTTTGTAAAATATATGCATGAAGTTATATTAATCTCTAGTTAGTAGCTAAGGAGAAAAGAAAATATTCTGCCTTTTTCCTGTTTTTATTTCTCACTGCAATGCTAAAGATGCAGTCTGTAGGTAATCTGTTTTATTCCATCTACGCAAAATGTGTTTTTCCACCATCCTGTTTGTTTTCCAGAGTTGTGTACGTGTTCGGTCCACCGGTGAAAGAACCTCCCACAGACGTCACCCCCACTTTCCTGACAACAGGAGTCCTCAGCACTTTACGTCAGGCTGACTTTGAGGCTCACAACATTCTCAGGGAGTCTGGTGGGTACTGGGCCTTATCCCATGGATTAGACTCTTGTTTCAAGATCCCTGCAGGCCTGACTGGGTGTAGTTGTAGTGGTACTGTCAAAACCTACAAACTTAGAATCATAGAATCACAGAATGATTTGGGTTGAAGGGACCTTAAAATCTAGTTCCAACCCCCCTGCCATGGGCAGGGACACCTTCCACCAGCCCAGGTTGCTCCCAGCCCCATCCAACCTGGCCTTGAACACTGCCAGGGAGGGGGCAGCCACAGCTTCTCTGGGCAACCTGGGCCAGGCTCTCACCACCCTCACAGCAAAGAATTTCTTCCTAATATCTAATCTCAATCTCCCCTCTTGCAGTTTAAAACCATTCCCCCTCGTCCTATCACTCCACACCCTTGTAAAAAGTCCCTCTCCAGCTTTCCTGTAGCCCCTTCAGGCACTGGAAGGTGCTAGAAGGTCTCCCTGGAGCCTTCTCTTCTCCAGGCTGAACAGCCCCAGCTCTCTCAGCCTGTCTCCAGAGCAGAGGGGCTCCATCCCCCTGATCATCTCCGTGGCCTCCTCTGGACTCGCTCCAACAGCTCCGTGTCCTTCTTATGCTGGAGGCCCCAGAGCTGATCTACAAAGAAGTGATAAATTAATGGGATGACAGGCAAGAGCCCTTTCTGAAGGTTGTAGGAGCTGATAGCTAGAGGACAGGACTTGCTAGCCTTTCTGCTAGCAGAATTAATTTTAGGGGATTTGGGGGACTGAGGCTTGCCTCTGACACATGGCGAAGCTCAGAGCTGTGGTGCTTCACTGCAGTGCCAGCTTCTGCAAACAGTACCGTTAGCCAGCTGAGAGTCAGCCGAGTTACTTCTCTTGGCTGATGATCCCAGCCATTGGTATTGACCTGAAGGAAAAAAACTGTAAAGAAACTTGACGTAGTTTCTAAATCATGTTTTTTTTGTGGAAAGAAGGGAGCCCATATACTAAGTCTCTAATGGTGATGGTGCTCACTACCTGTGGTGGTTTCGTATTTCTTAACTTAAAGTAAAAGCTGTATTTGTAAACCCAACCACGTCAGGCGAGCAGACAGTCATACTTCAAACCCTGCACGTCCAGGGAGCATTTGATACCCCGTGATAGGGTGCACAGGTGGAGTCTGGGAATAGAGTAGTTCTGAGGTTCAGGTGGTCTTTTGTTTGGTGGGGTTTTTTTTAAACTTAATTACATGTGAAGATGTGATACGTGTGGGAAGCCGTTCATCAGACTTACCTATATTTTGTATAAATCAATTTACAAAGGATATCTTCTTTTGAAAATACAAGATCCCAGAAGATGTAAACATAGCTCTGGGTGTATCATTTGAAGTACAGGTGGGAAATTCTGTACAACTTCTATCACGCTCGTGTCTTTAAACCAAATTAATGCACTTTGTACTACTGTTTTCTAAAGGTTACGCCGGAAAAATTAGCCAGATGCCAATAATACTGACACCGCTGCATTTTGATCGGGACCCCCTACAGAAACAGCCTTCCTGTCAGAGATCCGTGGTTATCCGAACGTTTATTACAAGTGATTTCATGACTGGTATTGCAGCAACTCCTGGTAATGAGGTTCCAGAAGAGGTAACACGGGTTTTCAAGTTTCTTTTCAACATGAGCTAGTATTGTAGATAACTCAGTTTGACTTTCTTCCCTCTCTCTTGATTGCTTGCCTTGACTTTGATTTTATTGCAGTTTTTGGTCTCTTTTGTAGTATTCATTAGGAAGAATATGGTGGTGTTTTGGGGAAAAACTGTAAGAAAGTGAGGAGCTGGCAGATGGGTGTGACAAGCTTAAAGGCTTTCCAGCAGAACTGAGCCAAAATACCATCAATTAAAAAAGAAAGAATGCCCCAACCATTCCTGGGATTTTGAAATTAATTTTTTGCATTAGTAATTGGAAGAGTCCTGACTTACAGAATTGCCCTTGAGCCCCACTTCTGATTTTACTGGAACCTGCTGATTAACATCTCAGTGTGCTGTTTTCTGTTTAGGTCACTAAAAGGATTTAGGAGTCAAGTTCAGGCATATTTTTCTAGGAAACTTTATGCACGTCCAGTTGCAAGTACTTTGTCTCTCTGGGAATGCAGTGTAGATGAAGAAACAAATTGACTTTTTTTTTTAAAACATACTTTAAAAGCATATAGGCATTGTTTAGTAGTTGTATGTAGCTGAAGCCTTCTCCTTCAAGGCAGTCTATCCATTTAAAAATAAATGATTCAAGGTTGAGTTACCATGTAAACTATTCCATTCTATAAAATGAGGATTCGTTTGACCTTGAAGTTTGTGTTTGAAAACAAGAACCAAACACCACAAAAGCCACAACCAAACAAAAAACCCCACATTCTTCAAAATATAAAATGGTCACTTTAAGGATAGGTAACAATGTGGTAACAAAATAGTAGAGGTTGTAAAAATACCTGTATTTATGGGGAAAATGATCATATTTGATTAAAAGTTGTGTTTTTCCATGGAGAGCAACGCATTGTTTCACTCACCATAAATGAAACAGCGTGTCACCAGAGTGGTGGTGGTGTGAACTGTGGGATTTTTAAGGAAGCTGAACTTGTAAGGATCAGCAAATTCTCATTGAGGATACTTTTGCTAACGTGAGTGGATTGTGAACTCTGGAGGACAACTCCCAACGCAAACCCTTCCCTTTGGATGCCTCTCTCTGTTTGTTTTACCTTTAGAGCTCCCTTTTTGGTTTTGAAAGGGGTTTCACTCAGGCTGTGGCTTTGTGTTTGGTGGTGGTTCGGCTGGAGATGGTGGTCTGAGGAAAGTCTGAGAAGGGTTGATGGTAACACAGAGCAGCCCATGTTCCTGCTGAACTCCCAGGGAATGGTTTTGAAGCTGAGGGAATTGTGTTGCGATCAACACCCTGGCTTAGTATCAGTGCCAAAAATCAGCAAGTTCCAAATTACCATGAAGCTAGAGGTTTTCTTCAAGTCTACTTTAGTTCTTAATTGGTGGTAATACGCTGATAGCTATCAGCTCTTTCTGTCTTGTGTATAACAGAATGAGTGTGAACAGAGTTTTCCTTTTCTAAGCTTCTCTCGGGTAGTTTCCATCAGGTCTGGTTTTACATGCTTTCTTCTGATATTTTTTTTTTCTCCACAACAGGTTGTGTTAAAAATGGTGGCAGAGATTAAGAAGATTCCTGGCATTTCTCGGGTGATGTATGACTTGACATCAAAGCCACCAGGAACTACGGAGTGGGAGTAATTAACTTTTTTCTATTGAAGTACTGTGTGCAGTCTAAACCATATCAGAAACCATTCCCAGTGTTGACATGCAGTACTGTGAAAGAGTGACTGGAGCTGCTACATCGCATCAGATTCCTCTCCTGGAGCATAAACCTGCAGTTAAGAGCTGTGCTGGGCATAACAACTGAGCGGGGCTGAGGATTTGTACGGGTAAATAATCATGGCAGCGTTGCCGGTGCGCAGACAGATTCCTGTTGCTTTTGCCTTTGTCTTACCGATTATTCCTGTTTTCATGTGTTATTGTTAACTGTCATTTCAATGTCTCTTTGGTTTTGTACACTGTGTCGAAGGAGACAGTTTATTTAGTTCTACCAAAAGCGTTGTTACAACCTAAAAACGTCAGATGAATTCTTTGTGACCAACCGCTTTTGAACGGATTTATTATAAATAAATATTTTGCCAAATGGAGTAGTGGGTACTGTTGAGTTGTGGAATTACTGTGTATCTGTTGTATGCTGTTAAGCTTGTTTTATATTGTTTGAACTATTAGCCCCTGGCAATAACGTTGAGCTCCAGAAGAGCAATGCTGAAATCCTCTGCGATGGCCCGTCCGTGTCTCGGTGCTCGCTCCCTCTTGCAGTGCTCGGTAGGTGTGCGTGGTGGTAACGGACGTGTAAACGCCGGCTGATCTCAGCACACACCCACTGCCTGTGTGCACACACCAAATTCCAGAGAGCGAAGTGTCTTTGTGTGCTTCTGGGGACTGATAGAAGCGTGAAAACGGGAGTGCAGTTTGGAAAGCTCTTGCAGCAGAGCTGCTGGGTCTGCAAATCCTGTTTCTGTCCTCGGGCGCTTGCGCCGCGGTCCCTTGGCAGCCTGCTGCTGCTGGGCTTTCGTTACGCTCCGTGACAGTTTATTTTCTACACATTTGCTTTTACAGGATTTATTTTTTGTATGTATTGTACTTAGCTTGATCGTTAAGATCAGTATAGTCGTTAGCGTGGAGTCATGGTATCGGAGGTGACTTACCCAACCCATGTAGATCCCTTACGTCCTATGTATCCTGCTGTTCATGTAGTTAAGTAAGCAATAATTGGAGAGGTGGTTCCTTCGGACGCCTGTGCTTTCCTGATGCGTTGAGGCAAAGCTATTTCCATCCCCTGAGAACGTTGAGCATGTCCTGCGATTGCTGTCTGTGGAAGGAACAGTTAATTCCTGACCCAAGCAGCTTGCTGGGTGCCTGCTGGGTACCTCCACCCGTGGAACCGTGACCCTGTGTCCAGGCTCATCCCTCTTACCCCTTTTTTCAGTTGAAGCAGTTGCGTTTCATTCGGCTGCAAAATTACCATCGTATTATGGGGGTGAAATACTTGTTTTAAACTGTTTGATAACATGGAGTATTTCATGGCTGTAGCTACTCACATTTCCACTGACACAGGTTTGTGAACTGGAATAACGGTTGAAAGCGTTTGTTCTGTGTTCTTCTGATTGCAACATTTTCCTCTCGTTCTTCCATTTGCTGCCTACACATTACTGACATTTAGTTTAATTTCTGCTTATAGGAAATGGCTAATTTGCGTGCATTTATTCCTCTGCCTGTGTCCTTGAGGGGTGGTGTTTCACTTGGGGAAGGAGGTGGCGTGTTACAGCCCCTCTGCTCTTTGGAGCCCTTTGGGGACACGGGAGAGCAGCAGACCAGCGGCCAGAAACTGCCTCCCCCTCGCAGCCCTGCTCCTGGCAGCTCTTGTAGCCTGGGCCAATGGATCTGCACTGGTATCTCAGTTGCCTCCTTTATAAAATGGGGTTAGTAATTCTCACCCACATCCATCGTAACCTCTTTGAACCCTTTGGATGAGCTTTTTGTGATGTGAGTGAAGTATTACCAATATGAATGTTCTTTTGTTACTGGGCTGTGATCTGTGAGAGCCACCAGTCAAAACCAGTGTAAATCGGTGTTTGCTGTGGCAGGATCTGTTACAGCACGGGTTCTGTTGGAACCAAGTTTTCATTGTAGCTTATCTGGAAAGAAAGCTCCCTAATGAAGTGATGGCCTTAGAGTACATTTTAACTGCTTGCCAGAAAAAGCTGAGGATCCTTGGTTCCATTATTGTGTTGGTATCTCAGACCTAGAGGGTGCAATGACACAAAATGGTTGGACTCGATGATCCCAGAGGCCTCTTCCAACCAGATCGATTCTGTGATTCTGTGACAATGAATTTTTGGTGTGGTGCAGAATTCCTTCAGCTTTTTAATGCTATAGCAGTTGTTCCTTGGTGTAAGCAGGCTTGTTCTTGCTGCCGCCGCCACCAGCTCGTGTTACCTTGACAGCAAATGGGCAAACCAGAAGGAACGATTAAAAAGTAATGCAAGGAATATAGAGCACCTCTTAAACCCAAACCTTTCTCAGTTTTGACCGAGACAGTTGGTCTCTGTGTAAATAAATCTTCAGTGTACAGCCCCGTAGTTATGATGTAACTCGCAAGAAGACTTGCGTGGTGATGGTGATGCCCGTTGGGTTGGGGCTTACATTAACTGCTGTTCCTCTGGCCTCCGAACCTGCAGCATGCCTGGACAGGAGTCTTTCATTCCCTGCTTGTTGCACACTTGGAAGCCCTTTTTGGAGTTGCATCTGAACTGTAGGCACGATGTCTACCTGTATTCTATGTGTGTGCTGGAGTTTGACGTACACTTCTACCAGCTTTTAATCACCTGGGTTGCTCTCATGTCTGCAACGAATGGAGCTTGAATGGTTCCTGTGCTCTTCAGGAACATGCTTCAGGTTTGTTGGTTTTTTAAGCCAGAAAGCTGAATATTGAAAGGTTTAGGCATAAACTATTGCACTATAATCAAAATGTCTTACTGAAATGAAATTTGTGACCTTTGGCTCTCTTCCCCCCGTTTGACATCTGTGCCATGCGTTGTAGACGTGGTGGGTTGATCTTAGGAAGGTTGGTGTTATCCCAGCGGTTCTTGCGTGTTTTTATGGAATCCATGTGTGTTGGACAGCCAGAAGTGGAGAGAAGCATAATACTCTGTTCACATTTCTTAAAAAAATATATATATTTAGCACCTAGTTTACAAACTAATAACTGTAGCTGCCCTGTACAATTGTTCACCTCGAGTCGTCGGTAAAACATGTCAGCAGTTAGAGGAATTTGTATTGGGGGCATTCCCCGTCATTCTCAATTTTTAACATTTTTCTGCTTGTGAAATGATAAAAGTACTGTGAGCCTTAATTTTTATCCACAAATAAAAATATTATGTTTGAACATTGGTGTGACTTATTTTCTTAGGGCTGTGCTGCCCACAGCCCCCTGCCCCATCTCTCCTGGCGCCCAGGACCCATGTACCTGCAGGGCTTTGCAGGGCCTTGATCCAGGGTTTGGAGGGGTTTTCTTCCTGCAGGGAGTCTCCAAAACAAATGTCACACTTGGTGTGTTTCTCTTCCACAGCTCAGTGACGATGGAGGCTCTGGGGCACAGCCCTCTGCCTGGTTTCCAGCCTGTCTGGAGGGTGCTGAGGGATTTCCCAGAGGAGCAGCGGGAGGGACCTGAGGTAAGGAGGGCACGGAGATGGGGCTGAGTGTCACCCCGGAACGCTCTGGGAGCTGGGGTGTGATGGGTGGCTTTGAGCGAGGCCAAAACTTTTTGAACTTCACAAAATGAAACGGAATTTGGATTATTGGGGTTTTGTTGTAGATTTGCAAGAAGTTTGTTTACCATTTCAGCGCAGGCTGGTCCTGCAATCCTGCACGCTGCAGCACGGGACCCTCTGTGTCGTGGTGGAGTTGCCCCTGCTTTCGTTCCCTCAGGTAAGGATGCTTAAATTAGTCTCCTAGAGACGCTGTATCAGTTAAGTTACTGATAGGTAACTTAATAGGTGCAGGGCACCTATTTCTGGGGTTGCTGCTCTCGCCCTGTACTGACTTTCTTAAAGGAGTCCTTATTCTTCTCTCTCTCTTGCTTCACCTTAGTCCAGAACTGATTTTTTTAATAGAACAAAAAGCTTTTATCTTAAAACGTTTCTACTGCATTTTGCAGTGAACTCAGCTCCAAAGAAAGGTTTGTAGCTTTGAGGTTGGCTCAGTCGCAGTGTCATTTCCATGACTCTACGTAAAGCTCAGCTCCAGTCCCTTGGGACTCTTCCTCCTCAAATTTAATTTCCCATCGAATTTCACGCATCTCATCAGAGAAGAGACGCCGAGACAAAGTGCTGTGGTTGTCCCGAGGATAACGGCTTCCTTGGGAGCGCAGTGCTGGGATGGGAATTGCATCTCATCTGGGGGGGAGTGGATTATTTCTGGGTCTTTAATTGCCTGAACATGAACTGCAGAAAACTGAACCAGTGCTGTAATTTAATTACTTCATTATAAAATGGAACAGTTTTAACATTTGGGTGAGTTGTCTGGCTGTTGCACCGTCGATTCCTGTATGGTTTTGCTCACGCTGGTGTTGAAGATGGCAGAGGCAGTCCTTACAACGCATAAAAGTCAGACAGGTGAAAAAACCCCCAAACAAACCCACCCCAAAGGCCAATATAAAGCTGCTCGCAGGATTTCTTCCTTTTTAAATGGTTTTTAGGGTGGAAAAAAAGGTGGAAAAATATTCAGGGATAAACCTGAGTTTTGTGGACAGCCTGAGTTTGAATTGTGTGTTAATTAACACAAATGTTAATTAAAGAGAAACACCTTCTGCTCCTTACAGGGTCCGGTGGTGGGTGACAAAGCTGAGGGGCCATGGCTGGGGTGGGCGTGGGGTTGGATCGTCCCTCGTGTGCGTGTCCCCCGGGGTGAGCCCCCGGCCCCGCTGCTCCCCCTCTGCAGAGGAGGGTGTTTGCCAGCCGAGTCGTGCGCACACTTCCCTTAACGAAGGAGAAATAATTCACAGCTGCCATGCATAATTTAGCGTGCTCTGACGTGGGCTGCCACCCGACCGTGGGCGTGCGGGGCCCGTGACCCGGCCACGGCCACCCGAGTCCCCGCACTGTCATTTCCCCCGTGGGAGCCTGCGGTGCCGTGGGGGAGAGGGCAGCTCGGCACGGCTCCCTGCAAGTGAGAGCCCCTGCCCGGGGGGTGCTGGGCTGAGCTCCTGCAGCTCAACTTCAAGAGAGATGTTGAGGTGTTGGAACAAGTGCAGAGGAGGGCGACCAAGCTGGGGAAGGGTCTGGAGGGTCTGACCTGCGAGGAACGGCTGAGGGAGCTGGGGGTGTTTAGCCTGGAGAAGAGGAGGCTCAGAGGTGACCTTAGTGCAGTCTACAACTACCTGAAGGGAGGTTGTAGCGCAGTGGGAGTCGGCCTCTTCTCCCCAGCAACCAGCGATAGGACAAGAGGACACAGCCTCAAGCTTGGCCAGGGGAGGTTCAGGTTGGACATTAGGAAGCATTTCTTCTCAGCAAGGGTCATTAGCCATTGGAAGGGGCTGCCCAGGGAGGTGGTGGAGTCACCATCTCTGGAGGGGTTGAAGAAAAGCCTGGCCATGGCACTTAGTGCCCTGGTCTAGTTGCCATGGTGGTGTCAGGGCAATGGTTGGACTCGATGATCCCAGAGGGCTCTTCCAACCTGATTGATTCTGTGGTGCAGTTTGTGCCGTGTGTTAATTTTGTCATTGTTTGGGCAAGGTGACATGTGACAAGTCACTTACAAGTGCCCAGCTTATCCTTTCATGTCTGATCTTCTCTCTGGGTTTTGTGGAGCGGAGGTGGGATGCTGCTCAGGACATTGGGAATGCAGCAGGAATCAGCAGGTTTTGGGGATTTTTGGCAGGAGGAGCGGGTCTGGGGCGCAGGTGGCAGCTCGATGCCCCATCCCATGGGTTCTCCTTTGGAGCTGGGCTCGCTGCTTCCCCTGACTCTGCTCCTCACCTCCAGGAACCAAACGCTGCCCTGCGAGCACACAGACCTGTCCAGGAAGAGTTTTAGATGCATCCTTGGAGCATTGAGGCTGCTCAGCAGGGAATTCACAGCTCAAAAACTTGTCAGCTAAAGTGGATCAGCCTTTTTGTCTGAAATTTACGCAGAAAAGTGAAGAACGACGTGGGTGGTTCTGCACCTTTTCGTACTGTTTGAAAGCAGATGCTGAACGACCGGGGGATCGTCAGGCTCCAAAGGCTGGTGCACGTGTCCAGGCGTGACCTGCCACTCGCCTCCAGAAAGGTCTGAACATCTGAATTCCCCTTGACCTTGGAAAATCTTCCCCTTTTGGTCATGGGTTTCTTGATCACTAGTTGCTCTTGAGCGAACCCAGACCAGCTGCCTGTCGGTGATCTGCCAGAGGCACAAGTCACTACATTTAAGTGCTGTCAGAGCTGGGTGAACCACTTAAACCCAATTAAGTACCCTAATGAATCTTTCCCTGATGGAGTTTCAATTACCCTAAGTAGAAGATGGTTTGGAGCAGGAGTGCTGTTAGCCTGCAGGCTGTCGTTTAGGCTCTTGCTAATTGGATCATGCATTTGAAAATTACTGTGCTCCCATGGGATGAAATCTGTGTGTTTACGTAGATATCACGGATACTTTCCAACCCTGTACCTGCAGAAGACTTGCATTTTTCTGCTTAAAAACCTCTTAGTAGGACCTTCCAGGTGATTAACTGCTGCTGGTTTATCCCGCTTGAGATGAGCTGTGTTGGTGTATGCAAACAGATTTTAGATATGTGTATATACAGGAGAAAAAATTTGGGGAGCACTTGTTCAGAGGCCAGTGTGGAATCTGAGGAGCTGGGGTGGATTTTAAGACCAATTTAAAAGAGGATGAATTTTAAATGAGTTTTAGTAGAATTGCTGGATGGGGATTTGCATCCTGTGTTTCTTCAGTTTCGAATGAGGCAAAATAAATTTGTTGTGAAGAAAATCAGGACAGAATTTCCAAGTGTAACGTTGGGAGGCCCTTGTTGAGCAGATTTAACAGAAATGCACATGCTGGTAGAAAAGTGCTTGAGAGATTATAGAAAAAACTTTAAAAAACTGTGAATTGTACTAATTCATCGTGGGAACCTAAGGCTTTTCTGAGCAGGAAACGTCTACGGGAGATTTTTAGAAACGCTTCTCTTATTTCACAGAATCAATGAGGTTGGAAGAGCCCTCTGGGATCATCGAGTCCAACCATTGCCCTGACACCACCATGTCAACTAGACCAGGGCACTAAGTGCCATGTCCAGGCTTTTCTTCAACCCCTCCAGAGATGGTGACTCCACCACCTCCCTGGGCAGCCCCTTCCAATGGCTAATGACCCTTGCTGAGAAGAAATGCTTCCTAATGTCCAACCTGACCCTCCCCTATTTACCTCTGAAAAACAGGAGGTTTGACTCAGTGTCTGGGCCAGAGGACGATGTGTTAAACGCGTGTTGTGCTCCTGGAGGTGGCGAGGCCGCGTGTTACGGGAACGTTCTGCTTTAAAGCTGGTGACACCAAGGATATTGTGTGGTTTTTAATGGCTGTTCTGTACCTCTCTCGACTTTGTCATTGCTGTAACCTCCCTCCCTTCCAGCCCGCTCGGGATTGTGCCCTTAATACAGATAAGTGCAGGGCTTTACGCTCGGCAGCGGGAGATTAACCCACCCGCGTGGGCCAGGCTTGGCCTAACGCTCTTCACGAGTGGGATGTTGGGCTGTTGGTACCAATGTGGGAGAGGGTTGTGGGGTGGGTGCTGCGGGGGGCTGCTGAGGTGCTCGTGGGGCAGGGGCTCACCCCCCCAGGAGCTGCCCCAGGGCTGCCCACAGCCCCACTGGGAGCCAGCCTGGAGGTCCTGGCTGCCCCAGCCCAGCATCATCTGCTGAGGAAGCCGAGTATTTCAATATTTAATTATATCAATATTTAAAGGCAGCTGGGCAGCTCTGCTCTCAGGAAAGCAATCTTTGTGCATTTTTTATAAGGCCAGCCAGGGTCTCCTTACCTGCGGGACATATAATCATCCAGGAGACACTATCCGATAGCGTCACGTTATGGGAGCATCACCCTGCACAATAGCCTGCTGTACGACCAACAATGCCCCATTTAGAGAGGAACAAAGTGTCAGCATCTGCTTTTAATTTAATTTACTTTTAAGGTGACTGATATCTTTTAAGGGCTTTGGGAGCAACAGGGTGTTTCTGTGGTTAAGGAAATGATCAACACGGAAGGCTGAGTAAGCACAATGTGCCTTTTATCCAGCTGTCCAAGAACTGTATTTTGCTTTTGGTGAAGTGAAAGAACTTGAAGAATCTTATAAGGCTTGAGACTGCGTGTCTGTAAAATCAGAATGTATTCCCTCTGCTGCTCAGGGTTGGTTTAAAGGCTTCTGGAGCTGCTGGAAACCTTTTCCTTTTTGGGAAGTGCTAGAAAGCTTAATGACAAAGGAGGGAATATTTTAGAACAGGCACAGAACTAGAATCTGGCAACAGCTCAAATTTTGAGTCATTTTTCTAGAGTTTTGCAAAATTTGCAGAGAACGTTTTAGCGCCGTCTCTGCTAAATAGGTTGGATAACGTCATTTTCTGTGGCAGGTAAATTTTATAGGACTTCTTCCAAAGGGGAATGGAACTGCTTTCTGAAAAAGCACCTAAAAAGAGCTTTTTTTTTTTTTTATGGAGTGGTGGCGAGAGCCGGACTGGTCCCGGCTGGCCCAGAGGGGACCCAGCAGCAGCCCGGGGGTGCCTGGAGCAGGGGTAGGAAGGTGGTGGATCCAGGCTCTCCTGGGGGGTGGCAGGTGGTGAGGCAGGGGACACCGGCCACAGCTTGGGAGCTTCAGGCTGGATGTTGGGAAGAGCTTTTTCAGGAGAGGGTGTTGCAGCGGGGGAAGAGGCTGCCTGGAGGGCTGGGGGGTCTCCAGCCCCGGGGGTCTGCAAGGCTTGGGTGGGAAAACTCATCTGGGGCTGGTGACAGAGCTGCTGTGAGCGGGACGCTGCGCCAGGGCCCTCCAGAGCTGCCTTGTCCCTGGTCCCTGGAGCCCTTCATCCAGCCCCGGCCCCTCTGTGGCCGCTGGCAGGTCACTGTTCCCCGTGAGACCCCCGCACCCGCCGCGCAGGGCACGCGAGGGCCATCAGCCTTCGTTTCGACGCAATGGCTTTAAAATCCTGCCTGTCTTTAGAGGGCTTTTTTCCTCTTTGCCGGCCTCTCTCTCCCAGCAAGGGTACGTGTGTGCTCCTAAAGTGGCTGCTGTGATTAGTGCTGTAATCTCCGTATCGGCTTTTACGTTTCAAACCAGGAGGGAAATTAATTCAGCTCTAGTGTCTGCTCCTTTCCGACCTTTTCCCAAAACACCGTTTGCTCAGCAAACGAATGGATCAGGAAAAGCCATGACGTCGTTCTCGTCTTAGGGGCGATCAAACCCCTGAATTCCTGCGGGTCCCGTGGAGGATGGGGGTTCCTACCCGCGGTGCTGGACCACCGTGCGTGGGAGGAGGAGGAGGAGGGCTGGGGCGGCCAGCTGAGCTCCAGCGTGACCAGGCTGGTGAAGATATCGATGCTCTGAGGCCGCATCAGCAGGAACCACGCTGCAGCTTGCTCGGGCCAGCCCACCTGGCCGTGGGTTTGCCGTCGAGGGGAGCACACGCGTGACTTCACCCGCGCTGGCTGGAGCCCTCCCATGCTGACAGCTGCAGCGAGCTGGACCTTTTTTTCCCCACCACTATCCACCTACACACCTTGTTTTGTACGAGGCCAGTCTGGGTGCGCTGCTGTGCGCGTGGCTGCGTGTTGTTTTTTAAGACCCATCCTTATCTGTTGCAAAACGGAGCCCACTGGCCGGCGGGGAGCTGCTGCAGATGTTTCCATGAGAAGGTTGCGGCTCTTCTTTCTGGTTAAGCTCCGCAGACACGTCTCTAATTACAGCTTTGTGGCCGGCGTGAGGTTATAGAGGGAGGGAAGCGCGTGCTGAAAATCAGTTTACAGGATTTGAGTGCTGGGGGTGCTGCCTTCGCCCCGGGGCAGGACGCAACATGCTGGCGGCACGCACCGGCACCGTGGGCGGCAAGAACGTCGAGGAAGCCCTGAAGCTGAGGAAGCAGTCGGTGCTTTCCCTGGGGAGCAGGGAGAGAGCCCTGAAGAGCTCCTCGGAGAGCGGCAAGGAGGGCCGGGGCCGCGGTGGGCAGCCGCAGCAGCGTGCCCGGCGCCTGGCGCTGCTGCGGGAGCTCGAGATGAACTGGTACCTGCGGCTCTGCGAGCTCTCCCACGAGTACACCATCGCCTACACCACCGGCATGCCCCACAGGTACCCACACGGCTGTCCAGGCAGCAGCAATTTGCTCTCTAATGATGATAGTAATGATGATGATAGTAATGATGATGATAATAGAAAGTTTTTGGCTTTACAAGTCTGACTTCTTTGATTATTCGAGGTTTTTTTCCTGCACTATGATGGATGTGTATTACAGAGCTGAAAATTCTGCAAACTTGTTTCTTAGTTTCTCTTTAGAATCTCTTTAGAATCTCTTTAGAATCCCTTTAGAATCCCTTTAGAATCCCTTTAGAATCCCTTTAGGATCCCTTTAGGATCCCTTTAGAATCCCTTTAGAATCCCTTTAGAATCCCTTTAGAATCCCTTTAGAATCCCTTTAGAATCCCTTTAGAATCCCTTTAGAATCCCTTTAGAATCCCTTTAGAATCCCTTTAGAATCCCTTTAGAATCCCTTTAGAATCCCTTTAGAATCCCTTTAGAATCCCTTTAGAATCTCTTATAGTTTCTCTTAGTTTCTCTTAGTTTCTCTTAGTTTCTCTTAGTTTCTCTTAGTTTCTCTTAGTTTCTCTTAGTTTCTCTTAGTTTCTCTTAGTTTCTCTTAGTTTCTCTTAGTTTCTCTTAGTTTCTCTTAGTTTCTCTTAGTTTCTCTTAGTTTCTTGGTTTTGTAACTTCTTCTGCACAAACTGCCTGTGGTTCTGTGGCCTTATTTCTCACGAGCTCTTTTGTCCAAGTGCCTGTAATTTCGTTTGAATTTAGTTGAAAAGCTGCTGCTGTCGTGCAGGGACTCTGTGGGTGACAGGAGAAAACGGCAGAAAAACCTCTGCTGGGTGCTGCTGGCCCCGGGTCCACGACTCCCCCTTCCCTCCCCGGCCCCGGGCAGCAGCGAACAAGCCGCTCAGGAGGGGAAACCTAATTTCTAATTCCGTTGATCTTAAATGTCGCAGCCTCCAGAATCTGATCTTACTCCTTTAAAAAAATATAAGGGGATCTTGGTATTAGTGGAAATTAGATGTGCGACACTCTAATCTCCTGCGCCGAGTAAGACCCTTAATGAAATAGGAACCTGAATAGGAGTTGCCTGGTGTCATTCTCTCAGTCCCGCTGTCCCCAACAGCAGCATGGTGGGGACGGGCTGGCAGAGGGAGGACGGGGGCTTCCATCATTTTCTAATGATGCTGAGCTACACAAGCCCCTAAAACTCTGAACCAGTGAAACTCGTGTCGAAAAAATTCAGAGCTTGTGGAAATATTTCTTTGCTGTTGGTTCACCTTGAGTTATAGATGAGGAGAGAGCTGGATCTGACAGGGGGTAAAACAAAAGGGGGGTTTATTTTAGGTGATACGGAGTGTGGATAAAGGGAGAAGTCAGGAGTACCCCCGTGGAGCTGGGGGGCTTGGGGCAGCAGGGCAGGACCCCCGCACCACCCCAGCCTGGGGGTCGGGGACACTGAGGTCCACCAGTGCCCTGACACAACAGTCGCAGAGAAAGAATAACCGGGTAATCCGAATGTCCCTGCCAAAGTCCCCTCTGTGACATTGAATGATAATCTTTTAAAATATGTTCTGGGTTTGGGATCAGTCTTTTTTTTTATCTGCTTTGAAAGATTTAAGGATTAGTTGAGTTCATGATACATCCATCGCTTGATTATTTAACTTATTTTTCCAACGTATTTGGGGTTGAAATGACAGAAAATGGGTTGAGTTTTTAAAACAGAAGGGCCTCAGAAGTCTGCCTCCATGGTGTGTATCAGACTGGTTCACTGTGGGCTGGTGTTGGCCAGGAAAGGTAACCGTGGTCCTCCTGGATGTTGTCTTGACCAGAGGGTGCTTGGATGCCCCTGGGCGCTCGCTTTGGTGATGCCACAAAACCTGTGCTGTTTGTCCCATCACCCCTCAGGGACGAAGACCCCGAGAACCAGAGACTTTTTGTTTGCTATTTAGCAGTGACAAAATAACTGTTTGCTGGTTTGGTACGTTTATGTTTAGGCCAAGAGCTCAGACGTGTGCCTGCTGCCCCATGCTGAGAGGTAGCCGGTTCTGTGGGGATGGAGGTTTTGTAGCGGTGGTGGCATCTCAGGGGCTTTGTCGGCTCCTCTCCCACAGCCCGTCTCCATCTACGCATGGGCTCCTGTGGGGGCATGCAGCCTCCCAAAAGCTAGGGCTTGTTCCCTGCCCTGGCTCCAGTGCCCGTAGCTCGTTCCTTCCTTAAGTATTTCCCTCGTCTGTTTGTTGTTATGTTATTTTTCTTCTTCTTGGTGTTTGACTGCTCCGTAACCTTTGTTTTGGCCTTGGATTGAATCCCAAACAAATATTTCTCATTATCTAAATATAAGACCTGGGAAACAGGGTCGGTGCTCTATTCCCGTTGGCAGTCCTTATCCCTTGGAGTACTTGACCATTATAGGTTTCAGCAGATGAACAAGATTGCTGATCTTGGCCAGAATCCTTCCTGGGCATCAAAGTGAGCCAGTTGCAATAATATAAAGAATGTCTGGGAGAAAAATACAGCTCCATAGTCCTGCGGTCGTCTTGGGCAGTACAACCCAGCCCATACCGTCTTGTACTGGGGGGGGAGCGTGATGGCACTGGGCTCTCCTCTCAGCAGAGCGTATGGTGGAAGCTCCTGAGGACCCCGCGCTCCAGCATCTGCTGGGCGTCGAGGATCTCCGCAACTCCGCGTGAGGACCATGCATTTGTACAAGCCCTCCTGTGCGGATATCCCACCCCCCAAGCCCAGCCTGCAGAAGCCGAGCGAAGCGTTCCTGAAAGGCAGGAAGGCGAGCGCGGTTCCCAGAGCCTGCCCTCCCACCGCGGGCTGGCCGGCGAGGCTGAGCCAGGCCACCGAGCTGAAGCAGCTGGAGAAGTTCCTACACCTGCATGGGCTGTCGCTGCAGGAGACCGTGCGAGCCGAGACGGGCATGAAGTACAGGTACTTCTGTGTGTCCCTTGCTGGGGTGGCTGTTTGGTGGCAAACAGCTGGAACTACGGGAACCTTGTCCAAGGAACCACCTGACACGGTGGCCAGTCTGTGCCGTAGGTCTGTGCACACCTCCAGGCAGGCTCACAGGATCTGAAGGTGTCATCTCCTTTAGTAGCTTCTCTTTAAGTTTTCTGAGCACTGTAGGAATCAGCACGGTTTTGAGCAATGGTGACCTGGTCTCTTAAAACTGTGAATTTGATTTTTCTCTTCTCACATTAGTTGTTTGTGTCTGTCTACTGAACTGCCTCTTCCAAATTTGGGTAGAAGTACTTACTCTTTCTGATGTTCTGATGAGAACTCATTAGATGATCATTAGGTCATTAGATGATCTTTAAGGTCCCTTCCAACCCAAACCATTCTATGATTCTATGTGCATTAGAAGGATAAGGGCTGAACAGTGAAGCACAAACCATGGAGAATAGGGGTGTTGTGACTGAGGCTGGTGCTTCCATGTAATGTCTGGCCCTGCTCTGCCATAAAACTGGAGCAATCGGGCTGAAAGCCTGAGAACTGGAGTGTGGCTGGGTTCAGGCAGTGACATATGTGGCTTGTGAGCGTCCAAGGGAGAGGGCCTCGTCCGTGCAGGGAGCTGGGACAGCCTCTGGGGCGATGGGTGAAGGCATCGCTGTGCTTTGCCTGTTGGTTGACATTTTGGTTTGTTTCAAAAGCGAGTCATTTAGAAGGACGACATCCCGTATGGAGAGCAGATAGATTCTCTGTGCTTTTAATAAAAGAAAATTCTCTTCAAAACGCTTGTTTTCTATCAAAATTGGCTTTTGCCCATGGCTGGTCTGAGCTTAACTCTGAAAGAAGACATCATCTTCACTGTTTTATGGAAACAGCACCGTTGTGTCGCAGCGTTAGCTGCTGGCTGGGGAGGTTTGTTGTGGTTTGGAGACACTGTCCAGGGAGGATGGAGAAAACTTCTGTCGGGATGGATGCCCCATCCCCAAACCTGCTGGAGACTGAGTTTTTAAGTCACAGAAAAATGTAATTAATGAGATATTCTGGGGCTGCCCTGTGCTCCAGGGGTGCTTGGTGTCAGCCTCGAGGCTTTACCCAGTGCCAAGGGCTGTGGTTGCACACTCAGCTCTAGCACAGGCTCCATGTGAAGAGCTCCGTACACCCTCTGGTTTAGGCTTATAAAATGGAATTGGTTCATTTATAGGATGATTAGTTCTTAGTTTGTTTGACAACAATAGTATTTCTCTCAGACGAAATGCCATTTGCAAAGCCAATTTGGTGTCTTATTATCCAACGAGGTGTTCGTTGCACGGCTTCCTTCCATCCACACTTTGCTGGGGTTTGAGCTCTTAAAGACCAGACTATGTGGGCTGGGTCTGTCCTCCCGGCTGGGGAGCGGTGACTGTAAAACTTCTCACTGTTCTGCTCGTGCATGGTTAAAATAGTGTCTCAGCTGCAGTTTGAGACCCCGGAGGTGAAATGTTATACGTGTATGTCTGCAAAAGCACCCAGGCAACTTTTGCAGAACATGCTGTTGGCAAATGTTATATGTGGAAAGTATTTATGGAGGTCACGGGCTCCCGAGGCGCTGCTGGATTAACCCACGCAGCAGCCTTTGGAGACGGGGACAGAGTTTTCTATTCGTATTTGATCTGTTTTGTATTTAGTTGAGGTTTTGTTCAGGGAGGGTGAATTCTTGCTGCAGCACACAAGCCCCCAGCAAACTCACTTCGCTTGGAGCAAGCCCCCACCAGGCTGTCCTGCGGGAAACCGTGAGGAGTTCCTGCACGCTGAGAAGCCCTGGGATGCTCTGCCTGGGTTGTGTTGCTTTTGTTGGTTCAGCTGATTAAGAAGTTGAAATTTAGGCTTGTCCTGCTGAATCACAGAATCAATGAGGTTGGAAGAGCCCTCTGGGCTCATCGAGTCCAACCATTGCCCTCACACCACCATGGCAACTAGACCAGGGCACTAAGTGCCGTGTCCAGGCTTTTCTTAAACCCCTCCAGAGATGGTGACTCCACCACCTCCCTGGGCAGCCCCTTCCCATGGCTAATGACCCTTGCTGAGAAGAAATGCTTCCTAATGTCCAACCTGAACCTCCCCTGGCCAAGCTTGAGGCTGTGTCCTCTTGTCCTATCGCTGGTTGCCTGGGAGAAGAGGCCGACTCCCACAGCGCTACAACCTCCCTTCAGGTAGTTGTAGACTGCACTAAGGTCACCTCTGAGCCTCCTCTTCTCCAGGCTAAACACCCCCAGCTCCCTCAGCCGTTCCTCGGAGGTCAGACCCTCCAGACCCTTCCCCAGCTTGGTCGCCCTCCTCTGCACTTGCTCCAACACCTCAACATCTCTCTTGAAGTGCAGGGCCCAGAACTGGACACAGGATTCAAGGTGCGGCCTCACCAGTGCCGAGTACAGAGGGACGATCCCTTCCCCAGACCGGCTGGCTACACAGCGTGGGCCATCCCGTTTCAGACAGATACAGTGAGCTGGGCTACGGAAGGTGGAAGGCTCTGAGCGACGGGATTGTCCCTGCACCGGGTGATTAAACAGGCTTTTAGCTCAGGAAAAAAAAATGAGTGACGGGGATTACAGCAGATGGGTTTACAATCAGGAGCAGCCTGTAGCCAGTAGCTCTCTGCCCCCCCTAAGGCAGGAACTGGGGGAATGCAAGTGGAAGTTGTGGACAGCAGGTCTGGATCCCAGGAAACGCTTTCCCTGCATCGTGTGATGATGGTGGGAGCTCGCTGTCTACAGTGGGGCTACTACAGAGAGGGCGATTTGGGAACGATCGCTTTGCCATAGCTGCCTTTCCAGGCTCCCTTGATCAGGCTCATTTCATGCATCAAAGCTTTAAAATATCTAATCTTTAGATGGCAAAATATATGAGAGCGCTTGATGTGCTCCTATAATCCTGCGCTGTAATCCCATCCTAATCCCACTTCAGGGCACGGTTGCATTATATTGATGGGGATACAGCTCACAGCGTTGCTTGTTTCCCTATTTCTTGTGCAGACTGATCTCTAGAGCTGCATCCAGCTGTGTCCTGTCTGTAACAGCCAGCGTCAATTTTCATAAGTGGTTTTTTTTTCCTTTTTTTTAGTCTGTCAAACTCTATGCCTTGCTATCTAGTGCGATGGCGATGGCAGACATTCCCACGTCTACCCTTTTTCCAAATGATTTCAGTTGCCACTTGTTTTTTGTGTTATTTTTGTAGGGTTCTTGCCCACACCACGCACGAATGGGGGAGGAAGGGATGAAAACAGGGGATGTGTGTGGGTGAGGATGTGGACAGGGCATCTGCGTGTGTGTACGGTGTTTGTAGCGTGGTATTTCCTCCTTGGAGTAAGAAATCCCGTTTTACACCTTCAGGAGAATGGTGTGTGTAGCCTGCGTGCAGCGTGAGCCCCATCTCCCCCGCTGGGTTTCAGCAGGAGGAGCTCTTCAGCTGCTCCTACGCTGCTGCTCCCTCATCCTGCTGCCTTCTGCTTGCTGTCATCGCCAGCGAGAAACACGTGTGTGTGTCTGCACACGCGTGTACGCACACACGCGTGCACACACGCTTCCTTCTGTGGTACAAAAACCCTCCCCGAAGCTGTGTAACAGCTCGGGCTCAGCCTGCTGGTGCTGCCAGGGTCACTCGGCCCCTCTGGGGGAAGCTGCCCGTGCCGTGGGCGCTTGGCTCGTGGGGAAGGCAAAGCAGATTGGCTGCATCCCCATCCAGCGCCGCGCCGGGGGGCTGGCTGGGAAGTCTGGCGTGTTTATGGGTATATTTAGACACGGGTTTGGAGTCTGCAGTCTGTGTGCGCCCTGGGATGGAGCTCAGCCTGCGTGGTCTTGGTTAAAATAGGTTTTTTTTTCTGGGAGTCTTTGGGCTGACTTTGGGATCTGCTGAGACCGAGTCCTCGCCGTACGCTGACACAAACTGCCGAGGGCTGAGGTTAGCAAAATCCCAGCTAAAGCTCCTCTGGCAGCTGTCAGGCTGGTGGTTTGTTTCAAGGCTCCATCCTTCAGGAAACTACCATAAAGCGGGTACCTGACTCGCCAGCCGTGGGGTGTGCTCCACAGCGCCAGCTCTGCGCTTGGCATCGCAGGGGCTGCGGCTCAGGTGGGGTAAAAATGGATTTTCGTCTTCAATACAAAGCCGACTCTGATGCAATCCCAGCTCTTTTGCTTTGCTTAATTGAAGTAAATAACTAAACGCGATGGCAGCTGCTCTTCCGACATCTTCCTCCCGCCCCGCAGTTACTCCTCCTGCCCATCCCCATCCCTCCCATTGCAGGTCTCCCAGGTTGAGCAGAAAATTACAGAATCACAGAACCAACCAGGTTGGAAGAGCCCTCTGGGGTCATCGAGTCCAACCATTGCCCTGACACCACCATGGCAACTAGACCAGGGCACTAAGTGCCATGTCCAGGCTTTTCTTAAACCCCTCCAGAGATGGTGACTCCACCACCTCCCTGGGCAGCCCCTTCCAATGGCTAATGACCCTTGCTGAGAAGAAATGCCCCTTTTCAGCCTTGGCAGTGCAGGTCTATGGCCCAGTCTGTGCTTTGCAAAGGCAAAACATTGTGGATAAAAAGTGCCTTTCTGGGACCTGGGGGTATCGGGAAGAATTTAGCAGAATCAAAGAGTGTCTGAGAGGAGGCAAAGCTGCAGTGAGATTCCAATCCAGCTTAATTTTAACCTGGATCTGTCGGGCACAGGGACCCCTCATTGTCGGGCTGCAGTTTTCTCCTCTTCCTCAGAATTCCTCCAGCATCAGGAGACAGTTGCCAGGCCGGGGAAGGGGGTGGAGATTTAGGTTACGGTTGACGCCAGCCCTGGAGGAGGGCGTGCAGGCTCCTGGGGTGCCGCGGCAGGGCTGCCCCTTACACTTAGTGTACACCTTACACTAGGTGTAACCACAGTAGTTCAGGGTGCTGCTTCAAGCAATAACTCTCCTCTGGGCGCTGGTGCAAGTACCACTGGGTCAGGCGTGCACCCAGCAAGCGATGGAGCTCAGCAGGGTGACTCTTTGCACCAGACTTTGAATCAGAAGTTGCTTTTTTTTACAGCTTAAGCAAGCCAAAATGATCAACTGAGAGGTATTTTTTATTTTTCTGTGTTTTTCCCCATGCTGAGGTGACCACCTCTCTAGTTCTGCCTCTCCCCATCAGGCAGAGGCCCCCGCGGGTGGGACTGCAGGCTCCCCATCTACGCTGTGTGCTGCTTCCCAGGGGGGCTGGCTTGAAAGGCGGCTTTCTCCATGACTAAACTCCTGCTGCAGACCTGCCACTGCCTGATAAGCTTTTTTTTCTTGTTTTCATAGTTGCTTGGCTTCATCCCCGTGCCAGAAAGACTCCAGAAGACAACAGAGCGTTTCCATAATTCCGGTAGCACGGTGGCTGTTTTCTCAGAGCAAGAGGACACAGCCTCAAGCTTGGCCAGGGGAGGTTCAGGTTGGACATTAGGAAGCATTTCTTCTCAGCAAGGGTCATTAGCCATTGGAAGGGGCTGCCCAGGGACGTGGTGGAGTCACCATCTCTGGAGGGGTTTAAGAAAAGATGTGACATGGCACTTAGTGCCCTGGTCTAGTTGCCATGGTGGTGTCAGGGCAATGGTTGGACTCGATGATCCCAGAGGGCTCTTCCAACCTGACTGATTCTGTGATTCTGTGTTTGTGAAGTACATGGAGGTCCTTAGTGTGTCCAAACAGGAATGATGGGGCTGTTTAGGGGAGCTGCTTACAGCCGTGCAGCCGTAGGTGGGGTGAGCAGGTCCCCCCGCCAGCCCTCCATCGCCCGTCGCAGCTGGGGTGATGAAATGCACATTTTTCGCTGCAGAAAAAGACACCCCGTAGCCTGCAAGAGTAATTATTCTTTCCCCCTGAGGACCTAATGAGCGGTTATGCATTTGGCAATAAGTAACGATGCTCTTACAAATCCTTTTGTTAATTAAAAGGGCGCCGTTCCAGTATGAAAGTGGTTCTACGGTGCCGTTTGGGATGCACTCGGAGATCACAGAATCAACCGGGTTGGAAGAGCCCTCTGGGATAATCGAGTCCAACCATTGCCCTGACACCACCATGGCAACTAGACCATGGCACTAGGTGCCATGTCCAGGCTTTTCTTGAACACCTCCAGAGATGGTGACTCCACCACCTCCCTGGGCAGCCCCTTCCAATGGCTAATGACCCTTGCTGAGCAGGGTCTGCTTGCCTGGCCAGCACTGGCCCTGGGAAGTACAGCAGATCCTTGGCTTGGAGGTGCTTGGCAGTACTTGGAGATCCCCTGAAGACTTGACGGGCCTTGCATTTAATTTACTAAAATGCCATTACGCTGCTCTGAGGTACGTCGTGCTCCTGCCTTGGGTGCAAAACAAAAGAAAAAAGTTAAAAAGCCTTTGCAGAGAGCTCTGGAAGTGAAAAGAGCAATATTTTTCCCCCTTAGTCCAAAGGGAGTGGAAGGAAAATTAGGGAGCTAAAGGCTTCCTGGAACCCCTGGCTTTTACCCAGGGGGAGAATCGCCCTGTTCAGGTAAAAAGCAGATTCCAGAAGTCCTGAAATGATGATTTTTTTTAACCAGCGATGTAGGCTAGTGAGGAAGTCGTGGAGGAAGTGCTGACGCAGCGTTTTTTGCTGGATTGCTTTCCCCGAAGAGGGAGTGTGGAAGGGCAGCGATGACATTAATTGGGCTGCAGATCGTTTCGTAGCAATCTGCTGCATTTCAGCAAACGGCGTCGTTCTGCCTGATGGGATAGTTCTCCTCAGTGAGTCATTCCAGCAGATGCCTCGCGTTATTTCGGGAGCACTGGTCAATGGGAAGAGTTTCCTCTCCGAGGAAAAAAAAACCCTCTTGTACTGTGCAACGGAGCTTCACGCAGCTCTGGGTGTTTTAATCGTGTTTAATCCTGTTCAGTGTATTACAAGACATTAAAATAATGGTCTGGAGCCCATCTTGTGAGCCGCTGGCTTTCAGTCAGCTGAGAAATGAAGCAGATAACATGGGAAAATTGAATTGCCTGCTTTGGAGAGGGGTGGTAGAGCTGAGAGGTGATGGGTGTTTGCCAGCGCGGGGATAAGCGACTGATTAATGGGACTGGGCGCTGGAACTTCCCTCCTCTTTGCAAGAGCTCTGGGTCTCACTTTCAGTATTGATCCTTTCACATTTTATTAAGTGACAATTGATTTAATACTGCGTGGCTCTGGCTGACCGTTGAGAAGCGGCTCCCTCGGTGCCCGGGGGCTGTGGGCTCTCAGCGGGTGCTCCTGCCGAGGGGGTGCCTTGGACACCCGGGGGATTGAAAACTAGATGGGAGTTTGTTCATTAATCCCTCATGAGCAGATCTCTGTGGTGGACGGATCGTGAAAGAAGAATGGGGGGGCTCTGAAGGTGGGTGGGTTGTTTGGAAAAGGCGCTGCCCACGGGGAAGTTGCCTCACACATTTATCACCCTGCTGGCATCCCGCTCAATTCTAATTAGGATTAAGCAAAGCTAGTGTATTTTTCATGCCGGTTTTGATTTGCTTATCACTTCATCACACCCTGAAGGATCTGTAGCGTGAACGTGGGGATGGTCCCTGCGGAAGAGCGGGGCAGCACTGACAGCGTCGCACAGCATCCCTCCCCGGGGCTGCATCCTTCTAGACTGGCTGCCCGGGGCTTGGCTGGGTGGACTCTTCGATGGGTTAAAAACTGGCTGGATGGCTGAGCCCAGAGAGTGGTGGGGAATGGGGCAAAGTCCAACTGGCAGCCGGTCACTAGCGGTGTTCCCCAGGGCTCAGTTCTGGGGCCGGTGCTGTTCAATACCTTTACAGATGATCTAGACGTAGGGATCAAGTGCACCCTCAGCAAATTTGCAGATGACGCCAAGCTGGGTCGGAGCGTCGATCTGCTGGAGGGTAGGAAGGGTCTGCAGAGGGATCTGGACAGGTTGGGTAGATGGGCCGAGACCAACGGCATGAGGTTCAACAAGAACAAGTGCCGGGTCTTACACTTGGGCCACAACAACCCCCTGCAGCGCTACAGGCTGGGGGAAGAGTGGTTAGAAAGAGCCCTGGGGGTGCTGATGGACAGCCGGCTAAACGTGAGCCAGCAGTGTGCCCAGGTGGCCAAGAAGGCCAGTGGCATCCTGGGCTCTATTAGGAATAGTGCAGCCAGCCGGTCTGGGGAAGGGATCGTCCCTCTGGACTCGGCACTGGTGAGGCCGCACCTTGAATCCTGTGTCCAGTTCTGGGCCCTGCACTTCAAGAGAGATGTTGAGGTGTTGGAGCGAGTCCAGAGGAGGGTGACCAAGCTGGTGAAGGGTCTGGAGGGTCTGACCTCCGAGGAACGGCTGAGGGAGCTGGGGGTGTTTAGCCTGGAGAAGAGGAGGCTCAGAGGTGACCTTAGTGCAGTCTACAACTACCTGAAGGGAGGTTGTAGCGCAGTGGGAGTCAGCCTCTTCTCCCAGGCAACCAGCGATAGGACAAGAGGACACATGCTTCCTAATGCGAAGCTTGAGGCTTTCTTCTCAGCAAGGGTCATTAGCCATTGGAAGGGGCTGCCCAGGGAGGTGGTGGAGTCACCGTCTCTGGAGGGGTTTAAGAAAAGCCTGGACATGGCACTTAGTGCCCTGGTCTAGTTGCCATGGTGGTGTCAGGGCAATGGTTGGACTCGATGATCCCACAGGGCTCTTCCAACCTCATTGATTCTGTGATTCACGCCCCGGCCTTAACACATGGCACGTGTCCCCAGGGCCAGCAGCCAGGCTCTGTTTGCCCATGCTGTCGTGCTCCTGGTTTTGGTCCCTTCTGGGAGGACGGAGCCCTCGGAGCCCGGCGGCGGGCACAGGGCTGGAGCTGGTAACAGGTCTCGGGTGCTCTCAGAGGCAGCCCGGGCTGGGCACTGGCTGAAAACCTGCCAGAGCGATGCGTTTTAACTAAAACATTTAATGAGAATTTTGATCAGTCTTCCTCAAGCACAATTACAAATGCAAATTAAGTTTTTCATGTGGAACCAGTGAAAATACGATGACTGTTTGCTAGGCAAGCACAGCGCTTTTGTTCCGCAGCGTGTTTCCTTGCCAAGCTGCCAGTGCTGTTATCAAAAATAAACGTTCCTCACGGGTTTAGATATGCCCCGAAAGAGCTACAAATGTCTCACCAGTGCCCGTGTCAGCCCAGTTTATGGAGATGTAACGGAACTTCTGCCATCATAAGTAATTAGCCCAGCAGGAAACCAATTGGCAAACAGCTCTTGAGGTGGAGTGAACTGGCCGAGAGATGCGCACGGGCTGAATTTATCATCAGAGCTTTTATGGCCCAATGAAACTTTTATTGGGACATAACACAGAATTTATTGTAGAATCACAGACTGGTTTGGGTTGGAAGGGACCTTAAAGCCCATCCAGTTCCACCCCCCTGCCACGGGCAGGGACACCTTCCACCAGACCAGGTTGCTCCCAGCCCCATCCAACCTGGCCTTGAACACTGCCAGGGAGGGGGCAGCCACAGCTGCTCTGGGCAACCTGGGCCAGTGTCTCACCACCCTCACAGCAAAGAATTTCCCTGGGTGCATCCTGCTGAGCTGCAGAATTATCGTGTGGAAGCCTGAAAACCAAGGATTTGTGAGAGTGTATTAAGATAATTCTCGTGAAGGCCAGTCTTGGAGACTGCTGCCCAAAACGTCCGTGCTGGATTTTGGAAAGGCAGCTGCGGTGGCTGCAGCGAGGTCTGGGCTGTTAGATAGAATAAAGCAGGGCATTTTTCGTGTGGAAGAGCTCCAAGGGCAGAACTCTGCATTCCCCAGGCCCCACTCGGGAGCAGGATCCTGCTGTTGCTGCATTTTTAGTGCTTCCCTGCAGCTTGCTGAAGTTTGGCTGCTGCATTAGGTTGCTGTCTGCTCTCGACATTGAAGGATTTCAGTTAAAGACCTTAAAGCGGCTGAGATGGCACCATTAGTGGTGACCTGGGTTGCAGGTTGGCATGCAGGGATGGGGGCTCATGGAACGGGCTGCTGGGCTTGGTGTCCAGCCCTCCTCCGTATCGCAACCTGCAGCCCAACACCACGGTGTGTCCTCCACGGTGCATAAACCTCTGACTGAGATAAGGTGCAAATGTACCCTGATTACGTTGTGATTCATTGAGAACATCCCGGGGTCAACCAATCAATCAATGAGGATGGAAGAGCCCTCTGGGATCATCGAGTCCAACCATTGCCCTGACACCACCATGTCAACTAGACCAGGGCACTAAGTCTTGTCTTAAACCCCTCCGGAGATGGTGACTCCCCCACCTCCCTGGGCAGCCCCTTCCAATGGCTAATGACCCTTGCTGAGAAGAAATGCTTCCTCATGTCCAACCTGACCCTCCCCTGGCCAAGCTTGAGGCTGTGTCCTCTTGTCCTAGCGCTGGTTGCCTGGGAGAAGAGGCCGACTCCCACTGCACTACAACCTCCCTTCAGGTAGTTGTAGACTGCACTAAGGTCACCTCTGAGCCTCCTCTCCTCCAGGCTAAACAACCCCCTGGTAGCCCGCACATGTCCTTGCAGATGTGCCAATCCCACCTCCCTTACCAAGCAAAAATGGGTTATTTGGGTTAAAGAGGAGCTGGGCAGGTGCCAAGGTGCCTGCAGCGGTGAGGGGTGCTGCAGAGGGTATGGGGGCAGCCTTCTGGGGCGCCCACCCATCTAGGGAGATAACTGGGATGGATTCATTTTATCAGCACGCAAAATTTAGAAGACAATTTTGTAAGAAATTAAGGTTAAGATTGAGAAACACTCAGGTTATTTATGTAAAAAATGAGATTTCATATAAGACCTGCTGTCTTAAAAGATTGACAGAACCTGCCAGAATTTAAATGTAGCATATTGGTATTACCGAAAATACAGGTTTAGCTGGCAATCAGCTTAAATTTAATGAAATGAGTAAGATGCTAATTGGTGTGTGTCCAGTGGGATGCTGTGCTTTGGTAGAACAGCGCGGTGGAGTAATTAGTGTAAATAGCCTGTGACTGCAGCCATCGAGAAGCAAAGGCTCAAGCCACACTTGGCAATAATTTTTTAAAGTTACTTCAGTGTAAGGTGAAATTTAAAATAAAATAAAAGAAAAGAATAAGTGGCGTGTTCAGCTTGAGCCGTGCCAGGGGACTGGGGCTGCACCACCTGGAGATGTTTCATCCACCCCAGACCGAAGGGCCTCCAAGCTGGTGAAGGGTCTGGAGGGTCTGACCTCCGAGGAACGGCTGAGGGAGCTGGGGGTGTTTAGCCTGGAGAAGAGGAGGCTCAGAGGTGGCACTGGGGTGGCACGGAGAGCCTGGCCAGAGGCTCGGGGCTGAGCCTGAGCTGCCACCGCACCCCAGCATCGTCCCCTGATGAGGCTGTCACATACTGCTTGTATTACAAGCTCAGGATTTTCGTGACACAAACTTATGTCATTTTAACATTTTAGTCTAGAAGTGATTATCTTGTTCAGGGAAATGAAATAAATCCTGTGTTTAAATACATATTTCTTTGGCAGAGACTGTAACCCCTCTGCAATTAAGCAGCTTGAGTTAATATGCTCTGTGGGACGTGCCGGCAGAACGTGACTGTCCCTTTCTGTCCCCTCCTTGGCACATGAGGGCACGGGCAGCCATGGCAGCAGGGATGGTGACCAGGGCCTGGATGACAGTGACCTGGGCACGTCCCCAGGACCAAGTCACACCGTTGGGCAGTGCTGGCTGCAGTGGGAACTCGCCAGACACGTATAGAGCAAGACGCAACAATACATCTGTGCCCAGCAAGAGGATGCTGCATGTCCCTCAGAGAGGAATAATCCCGGCTTTGTCAGTCTTGCTTTGGGCTCTGAAAGCCGAGTGGGTGCTCAGCCTGCGTCGGGCTGGCTGCACCACCGAGGCAAATCCCCGTGGGTGCCACCACCAGCCGCATCCCCCAGTCCCGTGGAGACACGGAGGATGTCCTGGACGAGGCCCCACTGCGGGGCACCGTGGTGGCTGCGACCCCGTGGCTTGTGCCCCCAGGTGACACACTCTTTTCTGGGTATTTAACAGCATTTATTTGGGATCTGTAACACTAACTCACTGATGACCTGCCTGGAAATTCTCGAAGCTGAATTTTGTGTCTGAGATGGAGCCTTGCAGGGGTTAGTTCAGCTCGTTATTACTTGGCTTTCTCCCTTCCACCCCACAGACCAGCCCTCCCTCCCTCCCTCCAAACCTCGTGCCGGGGGGTCCATCTGCCCTGAACCCGCTCCGAGGGTGAGCCCAAGGGGGCCACGCATGGCTGGGAGTGTGTGGGTCTGCTGTGTGATTCACTGTTCATCATCTTCTGGAAAATATCATAAAGGAGCTTTCTTTACTCTGCTGTGATGCTTTCCATCCCCACAGAAACGTGCTGTGTGAGCGTTAACGAGCCCTTAGGCAAACAAACCGCAAAGAGGTGGTCAGGAGCTGTTCCCCTATCACCCTGGGCGTGGGGGGTGGCCTTGGCTGGCTGCCACCTGCCCACCCAGCCGCTCTCGCACCCAGCAGGATGGGTGAGGGGGAGAAAACCGTGGTGTGTCCCTGCTGCAGGGGGGGAAATCAAAGCTTTGTCACCCTGGGTTCAAAACAGGTCGTCGTGGCCATACCAGCACCTCTGGCTGCTCTCTTCTTGCCACCGCTCCTGCCCCACCTTCGCCTGGAGCAGGAGGGGGCCTGGCAGTCACCGGAGAGGCTGCGGGGCTCCAGCCTCGGGGCTACGCGCACCCAAGGGGTGGGGTGCTGGGCGAGGGGGGCTCTGGAGGTGCCCCCACCCACACCCAGCCCTCCTGGGAGGAACTGGACATTGGAAGGGGCTGCCCAGGGAGGTGGTGGAGTCACCATCTCTGGAGGGGTTTAAGAAAAGCCTGGACATGGCACTTAGTGCCCTGGTCTAGTTGCCATGGTGGTGTCAGGGCAATGGTTGGACTCGAGGATCCCAGAGGGCTCTTCCAACCTCATTGATTCTGTGATCCTGTGATTCTGTGGGAGCCTGGGGGCAGATTTAGGAGCGGGGTGTGGGAACCCCCCTGTCCCATTTCCCACTGGCCTGGGCAGGGCTGGGGCAGGGACCGCTCTGCGCTGCCACCCACGCACACCCCATGGGCACCCGGGGTGGGCACCGGCGGGCTCGGAGCTGCGCTCCCCGCTGCAGCGAGGGGATGGGGATGGGGATGGTTCGCCTCAAAGGCTTTGCACTGCGGCTCGTCGGGCTGGCGATGCGGGGGGAGAAGGGATTAACCCCGGCGCTGCTGCGCCGGGCCAGAAGCACGGGATTAACGCGTTAACTCGCCCGCACGCTGTCGCACAGCGATATCTCTCCCCCTCCGCCTTATTTATTTTTTTTTCCCGTTTTCCCATCGAATTATCCCCCGCTATAAGAGCTCCTCTCCTCGCCCAGCGCTGCCGGCAGCTATTTTTACCGGCAGCATCTGCCTGCCTCCCCCCTGAGCACAAAGGCGGCGGGTTCCCACGCTCCCGCAGCCCCCGACGGGCCGTCCCGGCCCCGCTGCGGAGCCGGCATGGGTGGGAGGCAGCGGGGGCTGCGGCTGGGCGAGCCGGGGGAGGCTGCGGGGCCAGCGGAGGGTCGCTGAGCGGCGGGGCTGCCTGCTCAGCACTTTGCGGGCCAGCGGGCGCTCGCAGCATGCCCGCATCGGTGTGAAACCGCATCCAGAGCAAGGCTGCGGCGAGGCAGAGCGGCGGCTGCGGGCGGCTCGGCATGAAGGAGCGGCTTTATGGCTCTGAAAGCGCCTGACTGGATGGATGCTTTTGTCTGAGCAGCGGCAAACGCTGCACGGGGAGAGCGGAGAGCGAGCTGAGAGCGAGCTGAGACCTGCTGCTGCGGTTGCTTTGTCGGGTCGGGGGCTCCTCTCCCCCTGGCATCGCAGGGACGCAGCCCGGAGCCCGCCGCCTCTGTGAGCCCGAGGTGGGCACCTTTCCTGGGCTGCCTCGGTGAGCCCGAGGTGGGCACCTTCCCTGGGCAGCGTTTGGGAGCGACCCCCGAGGTGGGCACCTTCCCTGGGCAGCGTTTGGACCGAGCCCCGCGGTGCCAGGCAGCCCGGGGGCTCCGGCCGCCACCCGGACGGTGACCAAAGGGGTACGGAGGGCGCGATGCAAGTGTCCATCGCCTGCACAGAGCACAACCTGAAGAGCCGGAATGGTGAAGACAGACTCATCAGCAAGCAGAACACCACGACCCCCAACGTGGTGAATGCAGCCCGGGCGAGGTTCCGGACAGTGGCTATCATCGCTCGCAGCCTGGGGACCTTTACCCCTCAGCACCACATTTCCTTAAAAGAATCCACCGCCAAGCAAACGGGCATGAAATATAGGTATGGTCATGGGCTCAGTCTTTGTTACGTTGCAGTGTAATAGCTCTTTACTTTGCCTGCCTGCAGCTGATTTTGCAGAGGAGCTCTCTGCTGAGGTTGTTAATAGATTTTTAAACTTGTCCTTAACTAAAGAGCGTTTGGGTGTTAATGTTTTTGCAGGCATATGTATTTGTGATTTTATACAAAAAAAACCACTTGCCTTGGGTAGATTATGCACAACATTGTGAATTTACGACAGTGGTGGTAAGATGGTTTCTACTAAGTGCTCAATATAACTTATATTGGCAGTAACGACCAGAAAAATCAATTAGCAAAGCACGTTCGAGGCTGGCCAGGAAAAGTTCATCTGCAGCATGTTATATGGGGCGAAAAGAAGCGTGTGCCTTGGGTACCATTTCAGGGATCACTTCATGACTTTTCGCCTGGTTCACTGGGTGACGATGAGATCAAACCCGGTTTTAGGTGAAATGCAGAAGAAAAATGCAGGGGAATTCTTATAAAACGCCTCGTGTGTCTTACAGATGTTTATTCTTGTGAGCCTAGGAAGGAAAAATAGCGACTGGCCGTGACTTCAGTGTGGGGTGCTCCGTGTGGGCAGCTGATAAGCATCTCTGTCACACCTCCAGCCGAGCAGGAGAAGGGTTTCCGTGACTTTGGTGTTGGGTTTTGCCTGTTCGGGATGTCCCTTTCAGCAGCTAAGGGGTGATGTTGTTGGGACCTGGGGAAGGGATGCTCTGCCCCCCTTGCCTGCCTCCCTGCGCCAAGCAGGGTCCCTCTGGTGCGAGGGGGTCTCGGTGGGCAGGGCGTGGGGAGCATGGCGAGGGGCACAGGGCTCCTTCCCAGCCCATGGGGTAATGGCCAGCTCCTGCGAGGACGCGGGGCTGCAGTCACACTGGTTTTACCATCCTGGGGATGGATGCAAAGCCAAGGGGGCTTCAGCACCGTTACATGAGATCCAAGCGTGGGGGCTGGTGTAGGCAGTTCTGTGGCTGTGAAAATGTCAGTATTGACCCTCCAGGAACAGCGTGGACAGGGTGCATGGAACAGAGTGAGTTGGGTGCTCAGCTGTGATTTGCCAGGACTTGCTTGGATGGTTGGTAAATAACACGGCAGCTTTGCCCGAGTGGAAGCCCAGCCTGTCTGTCTGCCCGCTCCCAGGGCTCGGCCAGGACCAGCTTTCAGCAGGAGCATCGCACACTCCTGCCGCTCACTCCGGTGTCGTGGGGAGCCTGTGGCCAGGGCTGAAATGCTGGTTAATATCTCCTGGAGCCAGCTCCCAGCCGGCCGGGTGCTGGGGGTGGCGTGGAAGGGCAGGATCAGTGCTCCGGGGGGTCCCAGGGGGTTGGTAGTCCCAGCTCCTGAGCGCTGGCCCCAGCTGTGGCGAGGGCAGTGTTTGGGGATGGTGGCAGGTCCTGCCTGAAGAGGCAACTCTCAAAAATCAGTATAACTTGTCCTTTAATGAGGTGCCCGCAGCCTCCAGGCAGAGCGGTGCCAACCAGGAGCTCCCCGGGACCCCTCTCCCCTCCTGCAGCCCTGTCCAAGCCATTGCACCTCCCTGCCTCAGTTTCCCCTGTAAGAACATCTGTGGGAGACGTGTCTTTGATCACGTCGCTCAGAGACATGGTCTGGTACCAAGTTGTGGCTTCTGCTCGTTAGGCTTAAGGACACCACGTACTAATTGTCAGCCGTTATCTCCGCTGATTCCCACAGGCTCCCAGCGCCATCAGTGGACCAACACGCTGGGTCATTGCGATTCTTTGCTGCCCACATGACACAGCCTCCAACGCTGGGCCTGTGTAAATCCTTTCTGGCTTATTTCCAGCTCGGGGGTCAGTGTGGAGGGCTGAATTCTGCCGCTGGTGCTCAGCACAGCCCCGACGCTCCCTCGGCGTTGGCTGCCCGAGGCCTGGGGAGCTGCAGCAGGAGTAGCAGCTCGGTGGAGACAAGGCTGAGGTTTTATCTTCATGACTAATCCCTGTTTCTGCTCCCAAATCTCTCCGTATCTCGAGCTGGTTTCTCCCCCAAGAGCAGCGGAGGGGAATGTGGAGGAAGAGCTGACGAAACCTCCAGGCTCAGCTGCGATGCTGCTGAATCGAGATAACCTTTAGGTAGGGAAGCCGCCTCCCAGCAGCGATGGAGCTGATGGTTTGTGTCCATCCCTGGGCCTGGTGCCTCAGTCCGAGGGAAATCCAGCACCTGGAGAAGCCAGAGGCTTTTCCCAGCGCTGCAGCAATAACCCTGTGAAGTCCTCAGCTCCTTCCATTTGAAGCTGAAGCCCTTCCCGGTTCATTTTCTGCTTGAATTATGTCCCTGATGCTAAGCTACACAAGATGTGCTCCTTAAAAATGACACGCCAGCTGAGCTGCCCCTTGTTCTACACTAAAACCACCCACACCCGCTGCCCCCTTAGCCCCCAAGCCCCCCCCGGCTCCGGGACCAAATTGGAATATAAAAGACAAAGTTTATGGGCATAAATACGGGAACACCTGCAAACATTAGAAACTCAGGTGCATTCCTGTGAGCAAACCTCTGCCTTGCGCTCACTAAATCTCATTTTGCTGCTGGATCGTGGCATCAGCCAGCTGGGACCCCCCCAGCCATCCCCTCTGCTCGGGGACAGCCCCAGCTGCCTCTGCTGGCAGAAGGCACCCAGGGAGAGGGGCCATGCCCTTTTGTCCTTGGTAATGCTCCACGTCAGTCCCACCAGGGAGCCTGCCCAGGTGCTCGGGCAGAATATTTGGGATCACTTCAAGGCTTTCCCTGAGAACGATGCAGCTGCAGTGCTCGGCTTGGACCATTGCAATCTGCCGTGCCGCTGCTGAGGACAACGGAGGTGTTTGTGCATCCCTCCGATGGGCGGCGTGGGAGGAGGGCTGGCAGGCCGGGGGTTCACCTGCTTGGGACCATCAGAAGGCCACAGCCTGGGTTCTTCTCACAGAGTCAATCAGGTTGGAAGAGCCCTCTGGGCTCATCGAGTCCAACCATTGCCCTGACACCACCATGGCAACTAGACCAGGGCACTAAGTGCCATGTCCAGTCTTTTCTTAAACCCCTCCAGAGATGGTGACTCCACCACCTCCCTGGGCAGCCCCTTCCAATGGCTAATGACCCTTGCTGAGAAGAAATGCTTCCTAATGTCCAACCTGAACCTCCCCTGGCCAAGCTTGAGGCTGTGTCCTCTTGTCCTAGCGCTGGTTGCCTGGGAGAAGAGGCCGACTCCCACTGCGCTACAACCTCCCTTCAGGTAGTTGTAGACTGCACTAAGGTCACCTCTGAGCCTCCTCTTCTCCAGGCTAAACACCCCCAGCTCCCTCAGCCGTTCCTCGCAGGTCAGACCCTCCAGACCCTTCACCAGCTCGGTCACCCTCCTCTGGACTTGCAAACTGAGCCTTGTACCAGTCTCCCCATGCCCATTCTGGCTCCCCGCCAGCCTGCTCCGGGCTAGGGAGTTCAGCGCACGGGCTCGGGGCTCAGCGCCGGCTCCAGCCGCTGCGCTGCCGGTTTGGAGCTGTCAGCAGTTCAGAAATAGCCCTTTGTGAGAGCTCTGCACACACACGGGCACGAGGGACCCGATTTACAGCGCGCAGCTCTCTGTTTGTGCTCATAAATAATTGATGGCGGCAGCTTTGACCATTAACTCCAGTGAGAGCCTAAACAAAAAAACCTTTTAACCACAAAGGCACATGGTGGAGTCGGTATCTGTGCTCACCCTGCGGCCACACAGAGCCTGGGGCAGGGTGAGGAGAGGTCGGGCACTGGGATACCCACCCCTCCTGCCCGGTGTGGGATGCCCAGCCCTGTCTCATGATCCACTCCTGGCCACTGTGGCTGTGGTGGCTAGCAGGGCTGTGAGGAGGCAGCCTGGGAACCTCGTCCCACTCGCCCAGAGCTGCATGGGGACCTGCTGCTGCCGCCTGCCCGCTCCCTTCTCCTGGAGCAACGCGAAATCGTGGTGCCCGTGCTCACAGAGAGCCCCGTGCAGGGTGGCCTGGTCAATCCTTTTCTTACGTGGGATTTTTTCTGGCTCGCTGCCTGGCTGCTGCAGGCTCTGGGACCTGCCAGCGTCCCGGTGGCCCCGAGGCGGTGCCCTGGCCACCCTCCAGCTGAGGCCATCACATCCTGATGGCTAAAAATGCCTCTGCAGCTTGAAGGAGCTGGGGGTGTTTAGCCTGGAGAAGAGGAGGCTCAGAGGTGACCTTAGTGCAGTCTACAACTACCTGAAGGGAGGTTGTAGCGCAGTGGGAGTCGGCCTCTTCTCCCAGGCAACCAGCGATAGGACAAGAGGACACAGTCTCAAGCTTGGCCAGGGGAGGTTCAGGTTGGACATTAGGAAGCATTTCTTCTCAGCAAGGGTCATTAGCCATTGGAAGGGGCTGCCCAGGGAGGTGGTGGAGTCACCATCTCTGGAGGGGTTTAAGAAAAGTCTGGCCATGGCACTTAGTGCCCTGGTCTAGTTGCCATGGTGGTGTCAGGGCAATGGTTGGACTCGATGAGCCCAGAGGGCTCTTCCAACCTGGTTCATTCTGTGATTCTTCACTGTGTGTCTGAAACTGTGGGTTCTTGTTGAAGTGTGTTAATAAGAAGCTGCTAACACGTGTGTCTCCGGGGGCTCTGGTGGGATGTCCCTCTTCCCCCTCCTGGCAAGGCATCCCCGTGCTCAACTAACCCAGGGTCAGGGCCGTGCTCCATTGGCTCCGTGCACCAATTACAGATGTTAAACAGCACAGTAAAAATACTACAGCACAAAGAAGTCCTCATCCCACATTTCTGCCTCAATAAATATCCACTGTCAAACATAACTAAGGTATGTAAGAAGTGTAAACCTCTCAATCCTCTGGTGAACTCACCCCTAACCATAATAACCACCTCATCTATTTAGGAATCCATGGTCTGTTTAAGTATTGCTGCAATTATGAGTAGTTTTAACCACTCACATGCAAATGGCACAATTATTTTGGTATGAAATTACGTATTATTTCAGTAGCTCTCCACATCAGGTGGGTTTTTATGGCTCATCATCTGATCTTCATTTTATTGCTGTAAATTAAGACCGATCCAGGGAACGGGATGGATTTACCCTGAATTCACAATGCATTTTCCCCCAGGACTGTAGCTTGTAAGGGCTACAAAGAAGGGAGGAATAGCACAAAGGAGGAGAAACAGGAACCAGCTGAGTAAACAAGATCTGTGCTGCTTTGTGCTGCTCCCCAGGAGTTTGTAGCCTCTAAGCAAGGCTGTGGCTTCGGTGTGGGCTGGATTTTTCCCGTCTCATCACATTGATGCAAAAGCCGTGTTTGACACTGCAATGTGAACACCAACGGTTTGCCGTGCAAACTCTAAGCACAGGGTAGTGTGTGGAGTTGGTTGAGGGTGTTCTTGCTCCTGGCTTTCGTGCCTGCAGTAAACAGAGACTCTGCAGAGGTCTGGGCTGAGGGTGAGCACTGGAGATGGATCTCCTCTTCCAGGTTCCAGACAGAGCAAGAACCTCCTACACTGACTTTAGTTAATCGATAAATGGATTTTTAGTGTTATTTCCAAGTATTCTCCTCATCCCAAACCGTTCCCTGCAGCCTGATATTTCCCATTTAAAATCTGCATGACAACGTTAATCTAATGCTTAAATGGATGGAAGAAGAGAGGTAGTGCAGAAACACCGCTAATTTAATTACGTGTGAAGCGCACAGTTTAAGATATTTAAAATGTATTATTTTAGCATGGCTGCTTTGGCAAACCCCACTTTGAATGTTGAGCACGCTTATTTTTACCTTGGACTAACATTATAAACCGCCATCTGTAGAATATATTCGTTAAGAAATTAATTCTCAGTAAGGAAAAGAAAATGTTCTGTGTGAGACTGTGTGTGAGCCCAGGGGTTAAAGCTGGGTGACATTGTTCCTGGGGTGACATTCCCCTTTGCCTGGGGTCCAGCTGAGCTCTGTGGCAGGGGAGGGATGGCTCCATGGAGCTCTTTCTGCAGCTCCTGCTCCAGCACAACTGCCCGACATTTCAGTATTTGGATAATATCCAACAAACCAAAGTCTGGTGGCTCTTAGTGGTGGGTAGAGACCTGGTGTAAAGTCAGTGGATGGATCTTGCTGATGCAGAGGCACCGCACTGAAGAGTTTCGGGAGCTATTTTCTGGCAAAGCTCTGCTCGGAGAACAAAACAGACATAATCAATGGGACGTGAAGCTTGAGAAGCAGGACAAGCAGTGAGCTTATTGAAAAATACAGTCCTGAAGCTCCTGGAGGCCCCTTGTACGTGACACCCACAGAATCACAGAATCAACCAGGTTGGAAGAGCCCTCTGGGATCATCGAGTCCAACCATTGCCCTGACACCACCATGTCAACTAGACCAGGGCACTAAGTGTCCAGTGTTTGCCCAGGGCTGCTCAGGCTCCAGCCCCTTCGTTAGTCTCGTGATTTGCCACAATTAGCCTCTGCTGCCTGTGGAGGGAATACGTGTTTTCCAGTTCCAGCTGATTCAACCCCTTCAGCTCAGTGACTAATACTTTCCAAGGTGGGTCAGTGGGTGGGGAAGGAAAAACCAGTGACGGGGGTTTACATTTTTGATTTTGCCTCTTTCAGTCTGAAGTAGCACTGAAATGAGAGAAAGAGGCATCTATTATTTACAGCCCTCTGGGATTGTTGGCCAGTGACGGCACAGGCAGCACCCTACGCGTAGGTGTGATTTGCTTGCTGATTTCCTACGTGGGTAAAGCGGGATTGCCCTGGGCACTGTACCAGGGTTAGGCACACGGTCCAGGTTTGTGGGTCTTCTTGGGCCCCGCACTTCAAGAAAGATGTTGAGGTGTTGGAGCGAGTCCAGAGGAGGGCGACCAAGGTGGTGAAGGGTCTGGAGGGTCTGACCTACGAGGAACGGCTGAGGGAGCTGGGGGTGTTTAGCCTGGAGAAGAGGAGGCTCAGAGGTGACCTTAGTGCAGTCTACAACTAACTGAAGGGAGGTTGTAGCACAGTGGCAGTCGGCCTCTTCTCCCAGGCAACTAGCGATAGGACAAGAGGACACAGCCTCAAGCTTGGCCAGGGGAGGTTCAGGTTGGACATTAGGAAGCATTTCTTCTCAGCAAGGGTCATTAGCCATTGGAAGGGGCTGCCCAGGGAGGTGGTGGAGTCACCATCTCTGGAGGGGTTGAAGAAAAGCCTGGACATGGCACGTAGTGCCCTGGTCTAGTTGCCATGGTGGTGTCAGGGCAATGGTTGGACTCGATGATCCCAGAGGGCTCTTCCAACCTCATTGATTCTGTGATTCTTTCTCCAGCCCTCCAAGATCTGCAGCACCGTGGGGCTGGCACCGCTGCGGGGCCATGGGGAAGCTGGGGGTTAACCCGTGCACAGGTGTGATGGAGAGCTCCCTCGTCCTCGCTTGTTTCTGGAAATAACTTGGTTCATTCAAATCTTTTAGGAACCGCTCCAGTGCCGTACCCAAGCCCGGCAGAGTGCCTCTCAGCCAGGCGTGCTGGGTGGGAGGGAAAGGGTGGGCAGGAACGTCGCGTGCAGGAGCCTCCTCCATGGCACGGGTGGGCGCGGGGAGGCTGAGCACGCCAGCTCGTCTGCCGGGACCACGCACCGCAGCCCCCATGCTTGGCCAGGCCCATCGCTTTGGCCTTAGCTACATTTTAATGCGTCATCCGCAACTTTTCTGAGGATGCAGCCAAAAAAAAATCCTGGGGAATTTCAGCTGAAGCGAGCACCTACGCAGCCCATGGCCCTGCGAGGCTGGGAGATGAGTTGGGAAGCGTGGAGAGAGCCAAGAAACAGGGGCCAGATGCCACTTAGGCACCTGCCTGTCCCCTCGTGCCACCCGCACCCGGGCTGGCTGCCCCTCCTGCTGCCCAGCTGGGGTTTGCGTTGCCCGGGACCCACCTCCTGGCTTCGCTGCTGCTGTTTTTCAGCCTATCGATCCTGTTTTGCCTCTGCAGCTATTCCACTAGCAGCAGGTTTTCTTTCTGACTAAACCAAGTGTTACTACCCAACATCACTGCTGCAGCGGTGGGGATGGTCACCAACGCCCCCAAACCCTGTTTTACTGTGGCGGGGACCGCTGGGCAGGGTGGCTGTTCAACTGTGACTAAAGTGAAACAATTTCCATTTAGAAATGGGGAATATTTCTGAGGGACGAGCAGGAAGGCAGTTTGCATTAGAGTGAGGAAAGATACAGACTGGTTTGGGTTGAAGGGACCTTAAAGCCCATCCAGTTCCCACCCCCCCGCCACGGGCAGGGACACCTTCCACCAGACCAGGTTGCTCCAAGCCCCATCCAACCTGGCCTTGAACACTGCCAGGGAGGGGGCAGCCACAGCTTCTCTGGGCAACCTGGGCCAGTGTCTCACCACCCTCACAGCAAAGAATTTCTTCCTAATATCTCATCTAAATCTCCCCTCTTGCAGTTTAAAACTGTTCCCCCTCGTCCTATCACTCCATGCCCTTGTCAAAAGCCCCTCTCCCGCTTTCCTGTAGCCCCTTCAGGTACTGGAAGGTGCTAGAAGGTCTCCCCAAACTGACGCGGGGTGTCTGGACCCCCCAGCTCGCTGAGGGTGTGCAGGTGGCCCAGCGGCACATGGACCTTCCTCGCTTTGTTACCTCTGAGCAAGTAAATGGGTTTAAAATACGTAAAACAGTGGAAAGCTGCCGTTCTGCATCCCTGCAATTACTGCTCGTGCGGGCTGTAATTTAGTGGAAGCCGCTGTGCGTGTTGTGAAGTGTTTTGTTTGCAAAATGGGAGACAGAAACCATTATTTTCCTCTCTTCCCACCCACACCACTTAGAGACAACCTCCTGCCATCGGAGCGTGCTGAGGGGCAGCTACTGCTTGTGGAAAACCTGCGGGTCCTTCTGAGCTGGTGAGGCGCAAGGAAATCCAGCCTTAAAAGCAGGAAACCACTCAAGTTAATTAAAGAAGAGAATTATCACCTCCGTGTTGCCTCACCCTCGGTGCACAGCAGGGCTGAGCCGCGCTGGGGGCTGCTGCAGCCCCATGGATCGGCTGAGGGAGCTGGGGGTGTTCAGCCTGGAGAAGAGGAGGCTCAGAGGTGACCTTAGTGCAGTCTACAACTACCTGAAGGGAGGTTGTAGCGCAGTGGGAGTCGGCCTCTTCTCCCAGGCAACCAGCGCTAGGACAAGAGGACACAGCCTCAAGCTTGGCCAGGGGAGGTTCAGGTTGGCCATTAGGAAGCATTTCTTCTCAGCAAGGGTCATTAGCCATTGGAAGGGGCTGCCCAGGGAGGTGGTGGAGTCACCATCTCTGGAGGGGTTTAAGAAAAGCCTGGACATGGCACTTAGTGCCCTGGTCTAGTTGCCATGGTGGTGTCAGGGCAATGGTTGGACTCGATGATCCCAGAGGGCTCTTCCAACCTGACTGATCCTGGGATTCTGTGACACGTGTTCCCCACTCTGCAGGTCAGAGGCGGGGGACGTTGGGTGCGCTGCAGTGGGAGAGGGCAATTGGAAAGGGCCTTGACTTTCATCAGGTTTTTGTTGTTACTTGAAGCAGCCTCTTTTTTCCAGGGAACAAATTACACATTTTATTCAGTTTCTGTTCAGAAAGGAGCAGTTCTGGAGCACTAATGGGGATGTTTCTAAGCAACGTTGTTTTCCCACCGCCAGCTTCGGGAACAGTGACTTTTTTTTTTTAGATTTTTGTAGCAATAAGCTAAACTCTCTGCAGTTTGCATGCAGGAAAACCTTGTCGTGGTTTTCCTGCCACCCGGGCTGCTTCGTAGGACCAACCCGCGCAGGATCCATCCTCTTGGTTTTGCGTTTCTGGTAGAGGTTGGGTTCTGTGGGCAAAACCACCGACACAGGGCAATTAAACTAGGGCTGGAACAAGCAAAAAACCAGCATTATCTGGTTTCTGTAGAGCTCTTCTGAGCCTGATGACTCTTCTGTGGGTGTGGAGTGGAAAATGTTTTAGTCATTGTATGTGTTATTGCAGAGATTTTTATTTAAAACTGATGTTTTTCCTTAGAAAAACCTGTCACTCTCTCTTTCATTCCTGATGGATAGACAGACAGATGGATGGGTGGATAGACAGGCAGGTGGATGGTTGTCCTGATCCCATTGTACAGCTGGGAATACTGGGAGCAGATAAGCCTAAAGCAGGGTTTGCTCAGCACACCTCAGGCTGAAGCAGAGCAGCCCAACCATCACTTACTGCTTTAAAACCTGAAACTCTTTGGTTTTAGCCTCCACCAAACACGAGGCTGTTTTGGAGACATCTCCAGGCTGGCTGGATGAAGGGTGGGGGGAACTGTCAGTGCCAGGAGCTGATCCCAACTGGGAACTTGACTGGGACCAGCAGCAAAGCAACTCTCCCACCTGGATAACCAGGATGGGTTTTCTTATAATTGCTTTGTCCCTTAGCAACAGGGGGAACCACTTGCAGGTTAATGAGTTGATTAAGCAGCGCAGGTGGCTCAGCCCATAAATCCCTGCCCCGAGGGTGCTGGTTCAGTCCTTGTGCAGGGCTTTGTGGTGGGTCTTGAGCTGCTGCTCTTCCAGCCATGGGTGATGGGAAGCATCTGGTACCCTTGATGCAGAGATTAATGGTAGGTTGTCTGGAAGAAGGGTGCTACTCTTTGTGCTGCTTCTTGAAGTGGGTTTGCTCTGCACCAGGGCTGGGTGCTGGGGTAGGTGCTCTCACCCATTGGGGCACCTGGGTCTGTGTGGTTTTGGGGGCCTCCCCCTTGCTGGATGTGGCTCTGGAGGGGTGGGGGAAGCACCTGCCAGTGGTGACTGAGGGGTGCTTGGTGCTGCCTGGGCACGGGGACTGTGCTTGATGGCTGCTTGTGGTTCCCTGCAGCCTGGTGTCACATCTGCCTCCAGCACTGCAGAGTTTGCTGCCATTGATGGGCTCTTTTACTGATTCCCCTAAACCAGAATTAATTAAAAGTGAATAATTACAACTGTTTTCTGCCCTGTGCCACAGGAGACAAATACTATCCCTGCCATATGGCATGGGCTGCTTTGTAGATGTGTTTTCTCCCCCGCTTTCTCCCCCTTTTCTTTTAATTAACGAGACTGTCAGCTCTTAAAATCCCCCAGACCTGACCAGGTGCCAGTGTCCCACACTCTGGCTGTCCCCGTGCCTGCTCCTCCTGGGAGCTCCATCACCATCCCGGCTGCTGTACTGTGTTGGACGAGGCTCAGGCAGGTGCTAGACCAGGTTTCAGGTGAGGGCTCTGGGCTTCTCACCTACACACGGTTTCACTTGAAAAGGTTTTTCTCAGCTTGGGGGAGGCGAGAGCTTAATGACTATGGGATTATAATTGGCCACCCCCCCATGTACCCTGTCAGTTAATGGGGACAGCAGCAGCACAGGGGAGGGCAGGTTCTTCAGCAAGAAAGGGGTTAGTGTTCTTAAAAGGCTGGCTCAGGCAGAGGAGGTCTGGGGGAGGCTTGTGAGTAGCTCTTCAGTGGAAAGGCTTTTCTAGCAGCGTAACGGGGTGGGACTGAGGAAATAAAATCTTTGGTTAAATACTACAGAAATTTCCTCGTGGGATGGTACAACGGAGCGTGTCTGCACGGCAGAGCTGGTGCCCTGAGCTGGGTGACCACTGCGAGGTGGTGGAGTCACCATCTCTGGAGGGGTTTAGGAAAAGCCTGGACATGGCACTTAGTGCCCTGGTCTAGTTGCCATGGTGGTGTCAGGGCAATGGTTGGACTCGGTGATCCCAGAGGGCTCTTCCAACCTGACTGATTCTGTGATTCTGTATTATGCTGTTATAGGCAGATTTATGATAACAAAAAATGAGTTTAAGTAATTTCTAGTGATACCCGGGGTGCTGCTGCCATGTGGGGGGGTGAGGAAGGTTGGAGGGTAGCTTGAATTAAGTCTTTTAAAAGGAAAACTGGCAACTAGGGGAAAACTTCCCAACTGACTTGTAACTTGTCTTTCTTAGTCATTACAGGAATGATTTCAGACTTGCAGGTAGCCAGCAATGCTATAGGATGTTATTCCCTCAAATATCTTCCCTGAGAAGGAGTTAAATGGGCTTAGAATTGCTGCACAGTCAAATTATTCTCGCTTTTCATTGCCAAATATTCATCTCTATTTTAAACCTCGAGTTCTTGTCTCTTTAACCAAAATTAACATTTCAAACACAATCTAATCTTTCTATATAGCTGCATTACAAGGAAAAATCCCCTGGGAATGGATTTCATCCTCCTTTGTTCCCGAGACTCTTGAAAAACTCATTTTTTCCCCCACATTCTTACCATCAGGCTCCATCCCAGATGCCTCTTGTTGCCCTCGTCACCCCTCTGTGTTTCTGCAGAGCACGTTACTCCTCTCTTTTCCTTTTCTGTCGCTTTTTGACTCCTTGATGCTGAACCAAAGAGCTCTTGAAGTCAAAAGTTGTTGCCTCGGCTCTTCCCATGCGTGTCAAACCCTGGCTCCTCAGACACGTAACGAGCTCTTCTACCCCATCGCACAGATCTGCTCATCTCTTTATCCACTATTTTCCTCGGGTTTCCCTGTAACTCTGCTCACAGCAAAGTGGCTAACAAGGAAAATGCTTTTTTCCCCCCCAGCTTTTGCAGCCCTGAGCGTGTAGGCAGGGCTGGATCCAGGCTGTGCCTTGCCACGGCTGCTCTCTGTGTCCCTGGTGTCACCCCGTGAGCATCCCTCTCATTTACCCGCTTGTTTCCAGCAAAATAATTAACTTGGGCCTAATTAGCATCGCAGCAGGTCCAGAAGCAAGGTATCTTTTCTGAGTATAATTTCTTCTGTGTTTAAAAACTAAGCTGTGTGGTGGGGGTTTGGTTGTGGCTTGTCTCTAGCTGTGCTGGGATGTGGGGAGCCGTGCTCGGTCCCCAGCTGTGGCTCCTGTGTCCCAGCACAGCTGTTCATTTATTGATGGATAAGGAGCACTGTGTCTGCTGGAAACAAGGGAGATGGGAATGGGAATCTGAGAAGGCTTCACGGGACCCGATAACTGCTGCCCAGGCAGAGGCTCTGCTCTTTGCTGCGGGCTGGGAAGAGGCGCACGCAGCCCAGCAAGGAGTTTCCAGGTCTCTGTGGCAGCTGAAATAACCCTTTCACCTGCGGACCTGATGCCTACCAGGCAGAAACCCCAAGCTTATCCTGGGCAAAACCCCTACAGCACTGGGGATTGCAGCTTGGAGGATGGATGGATGGAGGAGGATGGATGGATGGAGGAGGATGGATGGATGGAGGAGGAGGATGGATGGAGGAGGAGGATGGATGGAGGAGGAGGATGGATGGAGGAGGAGGATGGATGGAGGAGGAGGATGGATGGAGGAGGAGGATGGATGGAGGAGGAGGATGGATGGAGGAGGAGGATGGATGGAGGAGGAGGATGGATGGAGGAGGAGGATGGATGGAGGAGGAGGATGATGGAGGCACAGTGTAAGTGCAACTCTCCACTAGCAAGAGAAACTGAGAACTTGATTCTTCCTGGTGAAGCCCTGCCAAGCGTGAGGGATCAGTCACCAGCCCCATGGCTGTGCCTCCCGTGGTGGGTCCCGCTGCTCGCTCACCCCTTCCCAGCAGGAAGGTGCCGTTCCTCCTTCCAGGCTTCCCCTGCCGGGGCTGTCAGCGTGTGCTGTGCCCAGTTGTTGGCGTGGGGTTGGCTGGTGTTTAGCAGCTGTCGCTACATGGATGCTGCTGATGGCATCTCAGCGCAGCCGAGGACCTGCGTGTCCTTGGGCGATGATGTGCCCTCTGCTTGGAAAAGCCTAGTCAAGGGAAATGCCTTCCCTCCCGGCATGCTCTTTTGGTACCTCGGTGTATTTTTAACAACATCCCTGAGCCGCAAGCTGTGTTTTCGATGAATCAGGCATCAATCCCCTGCGCTCGTTAACCCAGCGCAATCTGGTGGAGCCGCCGGTGCTGCGGGGATGGTTGTGTCAGCTCGAGCTCCCGGCTGTGCAGCAGGGAAAACGTCACCTTTGGTTTGCTGGGGAGAGGAGAGCTGTGTTGAACCAGCGTGCGAGGCTGGGCTCTCGGGGGCTTTGTGTCCCCACGCCATCCGCTGCCCCAGGCACTGGGACAGGGCAGCGTGGCCGTGGTACGCTCGCCTGCCCCAGTCCTGCTCCCTGGAGAAGGAGACTGGAAAGATTTAAAATTAAACTTAAAATACATCTTTTAGAGCTACAAAGAGCAGAAGCAGCGTGGTGCATCCCTTCCCTTCGCAAAATGTTAGTGCCCTCGCGTCTTCCAGGTGTTGAGTGTGGCTGTAAATGTCCTTTATTAAAGGTTTTGGTGAGCTGGGTGCTTTCAGTGAGGTTTGCGTGGCTCCTGCCATGGCACCGAGTGGGGCTGCCCACAAAAATCCACATCCTTCGTGCAGAGATAAATCTAAATAAAATAAACCCCACGCAGCGGGTCGGGCAGTGATGTGTGGGGAGCGGCGCGGCTGCTCCAGTTCTGCAAAGTGCAAGGGAAGCGGAATATCAGCGAGGGGAGAAGCAGGGCAGCTGTGCTAATGGGAAAACAAAAGCATGTACGAGAGAACTGATTTTTAATCAGCTGCTTCTAGGTTAGGCAAAGCGATCCGGAGAGACTTGAGGTTCCTGTGATGTCCTCTTTATGCTTCGTTCCTCAGCAGCGCTGACTGCCAGGGTGGAAAGAGCTTTTTTTTTCCACTCCTGAAAGTGAATAAATAGCGTCAGCACAAGCCCCTGGGAGCGGTGGCGGTGCCAGGTCCGTGGGAGGTCGGGGCTTGGAGGGGGGGTGGCACGCTGGGGACTTTAACAGCAGCGGTGCTGGGGGCAGTATGTGGGCAGCCCCGTCTCCTCTCTGCCTGGCATCAGCAAGTGCCGAATGAAGCTGGGTGACCAGGGTGATAATGCTGATGGATAATTACTAACAAATACACACACAACAGCCCCACATTCCCTTCTCCTCCAGGCAGCCCTGGAACCCAGTGCCACAGTGGGACATGGCTCTGCCTGGTCAGTGTGTCCCAGAAAGCCTCGCTGGCCCGGGCGGGCAGTGGGTGAGATGGCCCTCGGGGTGTGGGGGCAATGGGGTCTGCATGGCACCGGGCAGGTGCTTCAGCATCCCCCAGAGAAGCACATGAGTGTCAGCTCCGTGCCAGTTTGTACAATTGTTTTGTATAAAGATAATTTCTGGCCTTGAAAATATTGTGAGAGCTTCCACCGCCAGCCCTGAACACCCCAGCTGCCCACGACCGCTCAGGAGGGTGATGGCTGATCCCTCCCATCCCACACGTCCCTCCAGAGCCCCCACCCTGTGCCAGGGGGTTCCCTGGGGAAGGGAACTGCAGCCGTTCGGTGATGCTCTGCCCCGGTACCCATGGGCACTCCAGCAGCTCTGCCCAGGGAGGATGCTCAGCCCATGCATGACCAGAGCATCTAGTAACAACTGGGCACCTCCAGCTGCGGCAGGGCTCGCTTGTCCTGCTGTCCCAGTTGCTATCCCAGGGCAGCCATCCCCAGGGGGACGGGGGCTGCTGCCGGGTCAGCTGCTGGGGAATGTTTAGGTTGGAGATCAGAAACAATTTCTTTCCCCGAAAAGGTTGTCAAGCACTGGCACAGGCTGCCCGGGGCAGTGGTGGAGTCCCCATCCCTGGAGGGATTTAAGAGCCGTGTAGATGTGGTGCTGAGGGACATGGGTTAGTGGTCTTGGAAGCTGCAAAATAGGTGTAAATGTATACACATAGTTGTTTTTACTTGGTGGGGTTTTTTTTGGCTTTTTAGGGGGGTAGAGGGTTGCTCAGGCAACCCCCTCCCGAGCAGCTCCTGAGTTTGTTTTGTAAGAGGGGCTTTGCACTGCAAGCTCTTGGCATGTGCACTGTTGGCTTTGAATATAGACATAAAATTTTCCAAGTACTCGGGTCACGTGTGCGCTAAGTAAATGGCAAAGACAGCTTTGGAAATTCAAACACAGTGTTCCTGTCCAGGTTTGTTACGGGATTCAAGAAAGATGTTGAGGTGTTGCAGCGAGTCCAGAGGAGGGCGACCAAGCTGGGGAAGGGTCTGGAGGGTCTGACCTACGAGGAACGGCTGAGGGAGCTGGGGGTGTTTAGCCTGGAGAAGAGGAGGCTCAGAGGTGACCTTAGTGCAGTCTACAACTACCTGAAGGGAGGTTGTAGCGCAGTGGGAGTCGGCCTCTTCTCCCAGGCAACTGTTGATAGGACAAGAGGACACAGCCTCAAGCTTGGCCAGGGAAGGGTCAGGTTGGACATTAGGAAGCATTTCTTCTCAGCAAGGGTCATTAGCCATTGGAAGGGGCTGCCCAGGGAGGTGGTGGAGTCACCATCTCTGGATGTGTTTAAGAAAAGCCTGGACATGGCACTTAGTGCCCTGGTCTAGTTGCCATGGTGGTGTCAGGGCAATGGTTGGACTCGATGATCCCGGAGGGCTCTTCCAACCTGGTTGATTCTGTGATTCTGTGGATCAGACTTTGCAAAGAGCTGGTTATCGTTGTAGACGTTCTCAGGGTTATGCTTTGTGCTGGTGAGCAGGGGAGGGTTGGCATCGTCATGCTATTCTGTGCACGGATGGGTTTTGTTACGCAGGGGTCCTGCTGTGCTTTCACTCAAAAAAAAAAAAATGATGAAAAAGAAAAAAAAGACTAGAAAAGGAAAATAAAATCAGGTCAGTGCCTGCCCCAGCTGCGCTGTGAGCCTGAGGGGTCGTGGTGCTGGAAAGGCAGCTGCAGTGCTTCAAAGAGCTCCTCCAGGACAAATTCCTGTCTCATTCCCAAAATGTTAAATTCCCATCAGCAGCTCTAAATTTTGGGTACAGTAGTGGTGTTGGGGGGCCCTGGGGATGCCTTCGGTCACTCTCCCACGTGGGAACTTGTGCTATATGAAAACTACCTACAATGGTCATGAAATCACACATAAAAAGGGAGAGCTGAGAGAGCAGGGCACGACCTGTGCTCGTGTCGGGTGTTTTGTCCGACCCGTTTCACCATGAGGAGGGAGTTTTTTATTATTATTATTATTTGGCTTTAAACAATTCATTAGGAGCAGCAAAAATGATTGCTCACAGCACTCTGCAGTGGAAGGTGGATAGATGGTCCTCGAGTTATACCTTGATCTGGCAAAAAAAATTGCAGAGATCCAGCTGTAACAGAAAGGATGAAGCAGGGGGGTGTAATTAAAAGGGTATTTTGTGCTGCAGCGATTGGTTTAATTTAGGGTAGGGCTTCAATGCATGGCACATTTCATGGCCTCGGGGCTAATTATCTTGTCTCCAGCCTGGCTCTGGGAGGTGGGGAGAAGGGAAATCGCTTCATCTCGCTTACGCTGGAGAGCAGCTGGGGTGAGGGATGGAGCTGGGGTGAGGGATGGAGCTGGGGTGAGGGATGGAGCCGGGGTGAGGGATGGAGCAGCTGGCTCCCCCGGGCTGGGAGATGCCAGGGTGTTTCATTCTTGGGGAATCCATGAGCCCGGGAGCCCCAGTGGTACCCAGACTGGGGGTCTACTGCGATGGGTGTGGATGTTCTGATGAGTGGGAGAGTGAATAAAGCGAATTCTCTAATTGGTGTTACTACAACGAACACCAAACGATGATGAAAGAGAAGGGAATGTATGTGCCTGATTCATGGGAGCCCATATGACATGAGATGTGAGATACAGCTGAATGTGTGTGGGTTTGTTCCCAGCCCCACGAGTGCCCACAGCTTCTCGCACAGCCTGGTGAGGCACAGGGTGGAGTCACCATCTCTGGAGGGGTTTAAGAAAAGCCTGGACATGGCACTTAGTGCCCTGGTCTAGTTGCCAGGGTGGTGTCAGGGCAATGGTTGGACTCGATGAGCCCAGAGGGCTCTTCCAACCTCATTGATTCTGTGATCTTCTCTGGCTGCTGCTTTCCCACCAGGCTATTTAAGTTGTGTGTCCCTTAGAGGGCTTAACAATATTTCCTAACTATTTTCTTTTCCTTCTAGAAACCTTGGGAAGTCTGGACTGCGAGTCTCGTGCCTGGGCCTGGGTGAGTAACCTTTGCTGCAGCCCCGGGGCGATGGGGGCTGCTCCTGGAGCCCAGCCTGAGCGGGCAGCTCATGGCACAGGCTCTGCCCTGGGTCAGTAACAGCTCTGTGCGTCAGCCCGCGGCGGGAGGCGATGTGGAACTGTATGAAGGGTTACGGCATAAAATCCTACTAATGTGACCCGATCCCCACGGGGGACAGCCCGCAGAGAGCATGTCTGAATGTCCCCAAGAGCTTTAATATCAGAGCTCCAGCCTTGGGGGACGACAATCTGCCTGGGCTGGGGGCAGATTTTTGCTTTATCCAGCATGTGTGCCGTGTTATTTCTGTTCCATAGGGATCTGAAAACAAAAGAATGTCTTCTCCAGAATCATCAACATCAATATAAAGAATATTTTACATTATCAGTGTTTTACCATCTCTAAGCACTGCGGCACACGTGTGCTGGCCCTGCAGTGATGCTCTGGTGATGCTGCTGGGCAGGAGCGTGTGCGATGGAGCAGACAGCTCCTGATGGCTTTACTCATGCGAGTAATTTCTTTTATGGCAGCTGAACCGCTCACACGAAGAATGCTTAAAAGGACATATACGTATATATATATATATTTAAAAAAACTCCAAACACTGTAGAAAGGAGGAGGATGTTTTTCTCCCAGCAAGCGCTCTCCCGCGGTGCAAGGCTGGGGCATGAGGAGCGTGCAGCCCCCGGGGATGGATGCCCAGCTCTGCCAGGACCCCTCCAGCCCTGGGTTAAGGGGGGTCCTCATTCCCACGGGGCTCAGAGGTGCTGGCATGTGGAGGTGGAGGCACCAGTGCATCTTTAGGAGAGTGACTGGGTGTGCTGGGCTCCTGTGCCGCAGCCTCGGGGGCAGATGGGCGAGGACCTGGACTCTGCCTGCATTTGCCCGCTGTGGCCATGGGCACCCCTTCCAGCTCCCTGCTCTGTCCCATCCTCGTGCTGGTTGTGCTCATGGGGCAGGTGCCCCGTGACAACTACCTGAAGGGAAGTTGTAGCGCAGTGGGAGTCGGCCTCTTCTCCCAGGCAACCAGCGATAGGACAAGAGGACACAGCCTCAAGCTTGGCCAGGGGAGGTTCAGGTTGGACATTAGGAAGCATTTCTTCTCAGCAAGGGTCATTAGCCATTGGAAGGGGCTGCCCAGGGAGGTGGTGGAGTCACCATCTCTGGAGGGGTTTAAGAAAAGACTGGACATGGCACTTAGTGCCCTGGTCTAGTTGCCATGGTGGTGTCAGGGCAATGGTTGGACTCGATGATCCCAGAGGGCTCTTCCAACCTCATTGATTCTGTGATTCTGTGGGTCAGCTCATTTTTTCCAACATGCTTTGAGATTTGATTTTAAAATAGAGTGAAATGTGAAAGTCACCCTGTATCACAAGTCATGTAAATAAGGCCCGTTCTGACAAGAGCAGCTCTTGTGGTTAAAATAGATCCAGGCTTTGAAAGGAGTTGTCTTATCTGGTGCAGAGATTTTATTTTTTTACCCTTACAGTTCACCAAGAACTAATGTTTTTGTGGTGGAGAAAAGCAATGGGAAGGACACAGCAGCAGGAAAAAAATGTTTTGCAGAGCTTTTCTTTAATTTCAAGCATGTGGAACTGCAGCCGCATCTAAATATATTGAGCTTTTGTGAGCGCAGCTGCCAGGGATAAGTGGGGGATGAGGAAGGAGCCAGTGGCTGCTCTGGGCAAGGCTCGGGGAGAGTGGCTGGGCATCTCGGCCAGTTCCACCAGCAGTGAGCCCTGCAGGAACTGGGGACAGGGGACCTGGGAAGCCCGGAATCCAGTTGCCACCTTCTCTTGAAGGGACAGGTATTGCAGTCTACAGCTACCTGAAGGGAGGTTGTAGTGGAGTGGGAGTCGGCCTCTTCTCCCAGGCAACCAGTGCTAGGACAAGAGGACACAGCCTCAAGCTTGGCCAGGGGAGGTTCAGCTTGGACATTAGGAAGCATTTCTTCTCAGCAAGGGTCATTAGCCATTGGAAGGGGCTGCCCAGGGAGGTGGTGGAGTCACCATCTCTGGAGGGGTTTAAGAAAAGCCTGGACATGGCACTTAGTGCCCTGGTCTAGTTGCCATGGTGGTGTCAGGGCAATGGTTGGACTCGATGATCCCAGAGGGCTCTTCCAACCTGATTGATTCTGTGATTCTTTGTGATATTTCTGTGGGGCAGCTCGTCCTCCCCCTGCTGCAGAGCCATCGGGTGCCTGCCTCGGGTGCTGCTTGTATGACTCTCCTAAGCAGCTTCTCTTTCGCAGTTCCCTAAAAGATAAATGTCTTTCCCCAAATTCTCTGCAGCATGAAAATCTAATTTAAGGTGTACTACAGTTTCTGAAGGCTCAGCAACCCTCCCTAAAAGCCTTCCCAAACCTCATGAGGTGGGAGGGTTCTTCATCCCGCGGGATAGAAAAGCGAGCAGGGAAAGACAGGCAGCAGGATGGAAATCAACGTGTGCCCTTTAATTACATCACTGTCCAATTAATTCATTTGCTGGGTGCCGATTGCAGTGTGTAAAGCGTGGTCAGAGGGTGTGTTAGCAGTGGGCGTTGCAAGGAAAGGCGTTTGGGAAGGGTGGCTGTGACAGCGTGAGCGTCGCTGCCAGACCCCCCGCTGGGGCCGGGACCATCCTGCTGGGCTGAGCCCCCCTGGGACCCAGCACCCTGGTGCTGAGCCCTGCTCTGTCTGGGCCTTCCCCTCCTCCTCTGGGCGAGCCAACACCAGGCCAGGTTTTAATTGAGGAATTTTAGTAGTCAAAGCCTGGGCAGAGGCACGGGCTGGCGTGAGGCCCTTTCCGTGCTGCTGGCGCTGAAATGTGGCTGCAATGCTGGGGGAAAAAAACAAGGTCACGTTTTTCTTGTAGTTAATTCAGAGCAAATCCTGCCTGTGGAGGCTGCCTGTTGGCTTTTAGAAAATATTGAGACAGCCTCCAACGAGGTGATTAGCCCCGACTCCAAGGAAACGAGCAGCAGGGGGAAACCAGCCATCCCAAAACCCAATTTGATGTACAAAAGCACAGAATAAACCTTCCAAAACGAGCGGCCACCAGCAGCATACCCCGAGCTCACAATCGGGTACGAAAATAGATGTTTTCTGCTGTTGCCCCTCGGTCGCTTTGCTCTGGGGAAAAGCTTTTGCAAATCTGGCAGGTAAGAGAAACGTAAGCCCAGAGGTCCGTGGTCCCAGGACGGTGGTGAAGGGGTCCGGTCTGGCTGGTGGCTCGAGCGCCAGCCCAGCCCCACGAGCCAGGTCTCCCCGTGGCATCGTCCTTGCTGGGAGCAAGCCAGGATAAAGCTGTGCTGGCAGGAGGTGAAGCGGTGGCTCTTGGCCAGGAACCCTTTGTTTCCTGCAGAGGTGACACATCTGCTGGCAGGGCCATCACTGAGCGGTGGATTTTGCATCAGCAAATAACCCAGCAGTAATTACACCTTGCCAGGCTCTGGGGTGTGATGGAAATGGAGCCAAATCTGGTGTTAATACAGAAATTCCCCCGTTGAAGGTGGGGATATCCAGCTGGGAAATGGCTTTCCAGTGCGAGGGAACAACGTGGCAGGTGAGGAGCAGGAGCAGGAGGTGTCCTGTTGTGGGCCCCGCACTTCAAGAAAGATGTTGAGGTGTTGGAGCGAGTCCAGAGGAGGGCGACCAAGCTGGTGAAGGGTCTGGAGGGTCTGACCTCCGAGGAACGGCTGAGGGAGCTGGGGGTGTTTAGCCTGGAGAAGAGGAGGCTCAGAGGTGACCTTAGTGCAGTCTACAACTACCTGAAGGGAGGTTGTAGCAGAGTGGGAGTCGGGCTCTTCTCCCAGGCAACCAGCGATAGGACAAGAGGACACAGCCTCAAGCTTGGCCAGGGGAGGTTCAGGTTGGACATTAGGAAGCATTTCTTCTCAGCAAAGGTCATTAGCCACTGGAAGGGGCTGCCCAGGGAGGTGGTGGAGTCACCATCTCTGGAGGGGTTTAAGAAAAGCCTGGACATGGCACTTAGTGCCCTGGTCTAGTTGCCATGGTGGTGTCAGGGCAATGGTTGGACTCGATGATCCCAGAGGGCTCTTCCCACCTGGTTGATTCTGTGAAATACTTCAGATTTTTTTTTCTAGTTTTGACTAGAAGGAGTTTCGTTCCCCAAATGACTCGTTTCTGCAGCATCACAAATTTTTTTTCTAATTTGTCAAATTGAAGCTTTGGAAAACAAACTCAGTTTTGGGAAGAGCTTCAGATTTCAACAAATCGATGCATTTTGGCAGTGGAGGATCTTACTGGCGCTCCCCTGCACGGGTTCATGTGCCAGCCCTGGGGCCACCTGGGCCAGCTAACCCTGTTTTTAACCCTTTTAATCCCAAGGAGCTTGAATTTTGGTAGAGCAAATTTTTTGTTGGGAAAACCCTCTCGTAGTAACGGATTATTTTGTTCTTTCTAGGGACATGGGTCACTTTTGGAGGTCAAATCTCAGACGAGGTAAGTAATGCTCGGTGTAAGTATAACACATGAAATAAAAACCGATGTGAGATATTTTTAAAGGAAACCATGGCTACTGAAATCAGAGGAGCCTGTTCCTCTTGAGGAAATGGCAGAGAGTTACTACGCAAAGCTTGTGCTTCTGCCACATGAGCCTTAATGAATCTGACATTTCCAGAGACCAACTTTAATGAAATCCCCCCCATCTATCCCATAATGCGATCCCCTTTTCCACGCAGATTGGAGTGATATTTCCTCCTTCCCTTTGGCAGTGGCACCGTCCCTGGAGCAGAAATTGGAAACTACTTTTGCATCATGTGCGTAGTCACCACAGTCACCAACACAAGGTCCCAGCTTACCAGGAGCTGCCTGGTGATTTTTTTTACCTAATAAGATGAAACAAACTAAAACGAGCTTGGGTTTCCTACACACTCTTGTCCATACCAGATGGCTTTTAATTTTTGGTTAATGACCCTCCTGAGTGCAGGGCAGCAGGTGGGTTTCCTTCTGCATTGGGTCCACTGTGGATGCTGGTCATCAAAGGGAGAGCACCCTCCTGCTGTCTTTCCCAGAAACCCCAAAATAACTTTTGCAGAAGGGAAGCGGCCCAGGAGTCTGAATTCAAAGGTTTTTTTTCTTTTTTAAGTCCCTTGATCTTTGGTGGCATTTCTCCTGCTGCTGGAAGACTGCTGAGTTCGTGCCTGTTCCCTGGTGGTGCAGGCTGGCTTGGAACAAGGCGGCTGGTTAAACTCTTACCATGGAAATATCCTTTCTGTATTAAACCCCACATGTTTGCAGAGTATCTTGTATAACCCTAATTAAATCCTTGGCCGCTTTCCTATTGGAAAGCCCAGGACTTTCCTATGAGAAGAGATTAATTCCTCTCAGGATCCAAGGGAAGTTGATGTAAATCTGTGCTTTGGCGCTTCTTGGGCCAGCGCAGGAACCCCTGGGTGCGCTACCAGAGGGTCTCACCCCCGGGCAGGGGATGCCAACACCCCTCCCAGCCCTGCTGAAGCCCCTTTGCTGCACCTTCAGGGGCTTTTCCCAGTGTGGGAAAGTGTTTTCCCACCCCTCACCTCTCCATCTCTGCTTCCCCGAGGTGGCCGAGCAGCTGATGACCATCGCCTACGAGAGCGGCGTCAACCTCTTCGACACGGCCGAGGTGTACGCGGCCGGCAAGTGAGTGCCCAGCATCCTGCCCTGGGGTCCCTGCGCCTGGCTCTGCTCCTCCCCGTGTCACAGTCACGATGTGCAGAGCTGGGGTGGTGCTTGGGAATCCTCCTGCTCCATGAGGGGCACAGAAAAATGGAAGCCAAAGCCCTTTGCACCCAGCCGGAGCCTGAAATGTGTCACTCGTGCCACTTGCTGTTGGCACAGGGAGAAAAATGTCCTGAATAAATGAGCAGTCGGCGTGCATTTAATGGTGACGGATGGCCCGTGCCAGGGACAGCTCCCGGCGCGGGGAACCGCTCTGGCTGCAGCAGAGCTGCTGCTCTTAGTGCTGCTGCAGGACTGGGAAAAGGAGTATCCAGCCGTAATATGTTGGACCTGATTGATACGGCTTTGTTACCTTGGTGTAAAAGGTGGGTAGGGACGTGGCATCCCTGGCGTGGGGACAACGCGGCTGTGCTTCCCAGAGCAGGTCAAGCAGGCGCAGGGCATGGGGGTGCAGGTCCGTCCCCATGGCAGCGGGTGGACGAGGTGCTTTGTACTGATGGAGGGGACCCATCCCAGGTGGTGCTGGGTCACCCAGGGAGGGGAGAGCAGCACGGGGTGGCTGTGCCTGGGGACCCGGGGCGGGTGGCAGCCACGATGGTGGTACCCGGTGATGAGCATCCTCCTGCTCTCTCTCTCACAGGGCTGAGGTCATCCTGGGGAACATCCTGAAGAAGAAGGGCTGGAGGTACGGTACCGCCGGCTGGAGCTCCCCGCCACCCCCAAACCTGTGGGACCCCCAGGAGGGTCCTACTGGGCTTTATAAATGATGCTGGACCAGGAGTGAGTCCTGCTCTTCCAGGCAGGGCCGGGAGGTCGCACATGTGATGAGCAGCCAGACCTTTCAGGTGCCAAATAAAAACGCTCTCCTGGGTTTTTGGGAGCACACACCAGCTTCATGCAGCTGTGACCACCAGCCTGTGGTGCTGCCTCAACTGTGGCACGAGACATCGTCTCTGTGCGTGGCACAGCTCACATGGCTCCTGGCCGATCCCCCATCGTTGCCACGCGCAGCGTGTCCAGACGGGTGATGTGTGCCTTGGTGTCCTTATCTGCATGTGTTAAAGATGCAAAGCTGTGATGGGTCTTCATCTCAGGTAGCCTGGTAGGAGATGATACCTAATTTAAATGATGCACATTAGCATATGTCGAGTAGTTTTTAAGAGCATTTACATAATCTTTAAAGACCTCCCATGAGTGTCACATCCAGCCTTCAACTGAAGAATGGGTTCTTGTAGTGCTCTCTCCAAAACCAGTATCCCCTGTGTTAGGGGGTGGGTAGTCAGGAAGAAATGTTCTGGGTACTGTGGAAGAAAAAAATTGAGTCATGTCTAGCAAAAGCTGGAGAAATTGTGTTGTACACGTACAGTTCTGCAGTGAGGTAGTTTGCAGATGATAAATCTTTGATTTAATGTAGCGATAGGACAAGAGGACACAGCCTCAAGCTTGGCCAGGGGAGGTTCAGGTTGGACATTAGGAAGCATTTCTTCTCAGCAAGGGTCATTAGCCATTGGAAGGGGCTGCCCAGGGAGGTGGTGGAGTCACCATCTCTGGAGGGGTTTAAGAAAAGCCTGGACATGGCACTTAGTGCCCTGGTCTAGTTGCCATGGTGGTGTCAGGGCAATGGTTGGACTCGATGATCCCAGAGGGCTCTTCCAACCTCATTGGTTCTGTGATTCCCTTACCTGGGTTGTAATTTTTTTGGTAATAATAATTTCTCTGTTGTGTTTGCAGGAGGTCCAGTCTGGTCATAACCACAAAACTGTACTGGGGTGGCAAGTAAGTCTCACGGTTCCGCGTAACGGGGTTTGCTGCTGCGTGTGTGTCCCATGATGGCACCTGGGAGGGGTGGTTGGTTGCTGTCATTTTCCTTCTCACTTTGCCCAGTGTTTTAAGGAGTTGGAGCCTGGCAGAGGTGGCACCCCACAGACACTGGTGAAGCTTTTTCCACCATGTTTCAGAAAAGCTTCAGGACTGAAACAGAACACATTTCAAATGGAAAGATCAAAGTTATCTTGTTCCATCCCAGAACACACAAAGTTAAAGAAATTAACTTTAAAGAAATTAACTTCCCTGGGAAGAGGCCCCAGGAGCTGTAACCAGCTGTGTGAAGGCTGCTGGCTCTGAAATCACAGACGATGTCAACGCAGCCCCGGTGCTGGGCTGTTTAAACCACGACACAAACCCAGCTCTCCCCCCCTGTCAGCACCTCAGCCCCCTGACAGCCGTGCTCCTGTTTTCCCTTTGCAGAGCTGAAACGGAGAGAGGGCTTTCGAGGAAACACATCATCGAAGGTACGTGTTGCATAGGGCAGGGGCCCGGCTGTGCCCGAGTGCCCCAGTGTGGGCACAGGGGGATGCAGCCAGCCAGATCCTGGGGCAAACGCTTTCCTGTGAGCCAGGTCTGCTGGACCACACCTTGAAACCTGTGTCCAGTTCTGGGCCCTGCACTTCAAGAAAGATGTTGAGGTGTTGGAGCGAGTGCAGAGGAGGGCGACCAAGCTGGGGAAGGGTCTGGAGGGTCTGACCTCTGAGGAACGGCTGAGGGAGCTGGGGGTGTTTAGCCTGGAGAAGAGGAGGCTCAGAGGTGACCTTAGTGCAGTCTACAACTACCTGAAGGGAGGTTGGAGCGCAGTGGGAGTCGGCCTCTTCTCCCAGGCAACCAGCGACAGGACAAGAGGACACAGCCTCAAGCTTTGCCAGGGGAGGGTCAGGTTGGACATTAGGAAGCATTTCTTCTCAGCAAGGGTCATTAGCCATTGGAAGGGGCTGCCCAGGGAGGTGGTGGAGTCACCATCTCTGGAGGGGTTTAAGAAAAGCCTGGCCATGGCACTTAGTGCCCTGGTCTAGTCGACATGGTGGTGTCAGGGCAATGGTTGGACTCGATGAGCCCAGAGGGCTCTTCCAACCTCATTGATTGAGTTTGGTGGTACAGGGGGGACCAGCCTGTATGCTTTGGTCCTGGCTTGTCAGAAGGCATCGTCTGTCTGCAAAACATCAGGTTTGCCCCCCCAGAAATGGCAGCTTTGACTTGCATTTGGCCATTCCCCAAAAGGACTGTCAAGTGCTGGCACAGGCTACCCAGGGCAGTGGTGGAGTCCCCATCCCTGGAGGGATTCAAAAGCCGTGTAGATGTGGTGCTGAGGGACACGGGTTAGTGGTAGGCTTGGCAGTGCTGGGTTAATGGTTGGACTCGATGATCTCAAAGGTCCTTTCCAACCCAAATGATTCTGTGATTTGCGTGTTTTATCACCAGAATCTGCACCGGCCCATTTGTCACAACTCACAACTTTCAGCAACCTCCATTTGTTCTGTATACGTTAGAACATAGACTATACAGAAAATACTACTACTGTATTGCCCTCCCTGGGGTGTGGGTTTGGCCATCCTCCATCTCAGAGCAGCTATTTCGCAGTCCCAGGGAGCATCACCACAGCATGGGCAGTTTTGCCTCATAGTAACCAGCTCGTGCGTCTGGGATTGTCCTGGCAAGTTCTCATTAATTAGTATTTACAGAATTCAGCTATGTGGGGATATGACTTTTTCATTAAGGTAATGCTGGAGAAAGTTTTCTAGCAACATTTTATTGAACTTTCGTTTGAATAGTGTGTGTGGTGGTGGTGTCATGAGGTGGTTTCCTGGCTGCTGGTGGCACTAGACCCAGAAGTGCTCACGGGCCATCCAAACCCATCCATTTTCCATTTTTTGTGGAGCTATTTCATGAAATGATAAAAAAATGCTGGCAGCAGTTGAAATAACTTCACAGAACACACATCAAATAATGTTAAGGTCAATGTTAGCTATTTTCTATAAATACATTTGGCAAAAATGGCCTTTTTTCATCCCAAAACTCAGCGAATGTTTTCCGACTGCTCTATTTTGGCTCATTCTTCATGAACACTCATAAAAACGTTTTGCTCCTGGGGGGATTCATAGAAAATAAGTGTTTGAAATCCTCTCCTCTCTCTCACACACACACACGTAGGCTTTTGATGCCATCTCCCATCAGCTCCTCGCAGAGAAGCTGGTGAAGCCTGGGCAGTCCTGGACTGCAGCTGCGAAGCAGAACCATGTCTTGCTCTGCCAACCCAACGAGTTGGTGGGCACGGCTTGGTGACCCTGCAGAGAGGGCAAAGCCCTCTGTGGGGCTGTACCTGCTCCTCGTGGCACATCTAACCATGTGCCACCATCCTCCCATCCAGGACTGCGTTTCTGGAAGGTCCCCCTGGGGCTTCGTTAGGTGGGACAGGACCGAGGCGACGTGCCCTGGGACATAATTCAGATTAAATTACCTCCAAAGCGGAGCGCTGAGGTCAATCCCTGGCAGCTGCCTCCTGATGGGCTGACCATGGGCACGCTTGGTAACCAGTATCTGTTCCAATCCCAATCTCAGCGTAATTGGAAAATAAACCCAATTCTTGTGGAGGGGGGACTCTGCATGTGGCCATACTGGTGTTTTCTTCTTATGGAGCATCCTTCTTGTATGCTCTACGGCTGTGTACGTAGGTGCTATGTATACAAGCACACCGAGCTCTGGTTTAGCCCTAATGTTGGCTCTGGTTTGTATGGTTGAGCTCCATGCCACCACACCCCTACCTCCCTCTGACCATCCAGGCTCTTGTCTCTGCTTTGCCGTTCCCAGGGCTAAAGGCTTCTCTCCAGAGGCTGCAGCTGGAGTACGTGGATGTCGTCTTCGCCAATCGGCCAGACAATAACACCCCCATGGAAGGTTAGTGGAAGCTCACATTAAAGGTTTTAACGTGACTGATCCTGGCTTGCAGGCTTAGACTGATGATGGTAGGAAATGAAAACAAATTTTTATTAAATATTCATGTGGGGCAGCTTAAATATGAAATATGTCATTTGTGATATCCTGGAGCTCTATATATTTACACTTCAGTGCAATGAATTTGTACCTCTTGGGAGGATGCTGAGGTGTTGGAGAGAGTCCAGAGGAGGGTGACCAAGCTGATGAAGGGTCTGGAGGGTCTGACCTACGAGGAACGGCTGAGGGAGCTGGGGGTGTTTAGCCTGGAGAAGAGGAGGCTCAGAGGTGACCTTAGTGCAGTCTACAACTACCTGAAGGGAGGTTGTAGTGGAGAGGGAGTTGGCCTCTTCTCCCAGGCAACTAGTGATAGGACAAGAGGACACAGCCATTCGCACTGTGGCAACAGATTAGCTTCACAGCTAAACAAGAACCAGCAAGAAGACAGACTTGCAGGCTGCAGAAGCTGTCATAGATGTGTACACCTAAATCAAACCAACCTGGAGCTTGACAGGCCCCTCTGAAGCTCTTGGCTTGACTTTCAGTGGTTGTGACACCAGTTTTCCTAAGGAATGTGGGGCTGTGTGACCCAGCACCAACCCTGGATGGATGGAGGATGGATGGAGGATGGATGGAGGATGGATGGAGGATGGATGGAGGATGGATGGATGGTGGTACCACTGCCCCAGCTGACCAGCGCTGGCAGCTCTGGGCTCAGGGAACTGGCCTGGGATCTAGGACCAGTGCAGATTTTGCAGTAGCTGATGAGGTTGAGGAAGGTGCCACGTTGTATCCCAGAGGGAGAGGTGACCTCTCTGCTCAGTCGGTTGTCACCTAACGAGGCAGTGCAGGATGTATTTCGCGTGGCACAGCTGATCTTGGGCATTTACAGCTTTTAGGATGCTGCAGATAGTGCCAGCAGCGCTGGAGCTTGGCAGCGAGGTACAAACTGTGGTGCTTGGTGAGATCTTGAGCAGGGTAAAAATAGGGCTGTTTTTGTTATGAATGGGGTGGCGCTGACTCTTTCCGTGTACTTCATGCTTTTTTTATGGTTCACCTACTAAGCCACTTCTACCCCAGAGCATCTGCTGAACCATCTGCCGGTTCTGTGCTCTCTGGCACGCACAGTAAGTGCTGAGCTCCCTCCCCAAGCCGCACAATCCCCGCTCCCCCCCCGATGTGCTTGTGCTTTTCCCATGAACAAATAGCTGCTGCGGATGGAGAGCGATCCGTGGGTAACCTTAGAGTGTTCCCTGCTTGTGCTACTCATGCCAGCACGTGAGGGTCCTGCTCGAGGGAGTAAAGTGGTTGTATGCTGTGAGGTACAACCAAATAAAGGATGAACCTTGAATGTCCATTTGGCTTGTGGTGGGAGGCAGGTGAGGCAGCTCTGATGTCCCCCAGATGCCACGATGGGTGGCTGGGTGTCAGCAGGCGATGGAGAAACCCTCCCCCAGGCTGGGCACGGGCTGCCTGGGGACGTGTGGGTAACGGAGGGTGGAGAAGAGATGAGTTTAATACAGATTTCTTTGTTGTAGGTGGCCCTGGTCCCCAAAGCGGCAAGCAAGCAGGGAGGGGAGGTGGCACGGTTCCCATCAGGGAACTTTGAGCTACTGGAAAATTATTATTATGCTGCTTGAGGCTGTTTTCTGCATTTTGAAACATTCATTTATATTGAAAAAAAATCTCCCCTTCTTAAGTGATGCCATTTGTGCCGCCCAGCTGGCAGAGCGAGCGGTCTGGGCACACACTCTCACAAACCATCCCATTGCCACAGCCATGGGAGTGGGCTCTGGTGAACAAGGAGAGAGAGATATCTCTCTCTATATATATATATTATTTTTTTTCTGAGTTGACTTTAGTTTTTCCTGAAAGGAAAAGGTGGGAGAAATTAGAACAACCATGGACTGAAGTGTGTGAGAGGTGTATGATGAAATGCTTATCAAAACAAAAAGAAAAAGCAAACAATATCTGGCATTTGAACTCTAAACCCCTCAAGCCAACATTTCCCTGGAGAGGACATCCCCTGTTCAGGGGGCAGGCGGTGTCTCTGGTACAGCCCTTGGGGGTTATAAATGGAGACGTCACCATCTTTAGCTGCTTGTTGCTGCCTGCAGAGGAAATCTCACAATTCCAGCAAGATTGGCAGTGTAATCTCTGCTCTGCCAAGCTCCTTTTTTCTTTTTCCATAAATAGGATGAGAATCCTTATGATATAAAGGCTCTTGATGTTGAGACAGCGATGCCTGGATTGGTTGTCCAAGGCACACACCAAGGGATGCAATAAACACCCAGGGCCCCTCCGCGCAGCCCTGCCACCCACCAGAGCCCTTCACCGTGGTTCGGTGGCTCAGGAGCTCACGTGTGGGCACAGGCTGCTGGGCCCCTGCCCCTTCCCAAGGGGAGGGTGCACTGAGATGGGAGGTGGTAGCAGAGTGGGAGTTGGCCTCTTCTCCCAGGCAACCAGCGCTAGGACAAGAGGACACAGCCTCAAGCTTGGCCAGGGGAGGTTCAGGTTGGACATTAGGAAGCATTTCTTCTCAGCAAGGGTCATTAGCCATTGGAAGGGGCTGCCCAGGGAGGTGGTGGAGTCACCATCCTAATGTTCCTGGTGAAAAGAAGCAGGACCAGATACATGCTTTTAGTAAACAAATTTTAGAATAAATGTAATTTATCTTTTAGTTGATTTTTCCAACTGTGCTGCCCTCTTGTGTTAAATTTTAGAAGAAATACTGTCATAAGGCGGTGGGAGGCAACAGCCAGTTGGTAAAAGCAGTTTTTAAAAAACTGCAGGTCAGAAGTCTTTACATTCACACTGTTAATGCTCTTTCATCCGTGCTTGAGCACGAGAACACACCAGAAATAGTGTTCAATGCGAAGCTGCTCAGGCTTGTCAGCGTCCTTGGCATTTATAAGTGTCTTTGGGAGGATTCAGTGCTGAAAAATTGGCCTCTGTGCAGTTCTCATACTTTTTTCTCAGCAAGGGTCATTAGCCATTGGAAGGGGCTGCCCAGGGAGGTGGTGGAGTCACCATCTCTGGAGGGGTTTAAGAAAAGCCTGGACATGGCACTTAGTGCCCTGGTCTAGTTGCCATGGTGGTGTCAGGGCAATGGTTGGACTCGATGATCCCAGAGGGCTCTTCCAACCTCATTGACTGATTCTTTTCTCCTCCTTTAGAAATTGTCCGAGCGATGACCCATGTGATAAACCAGGGCATGGCGATGTACTGGGGGACGTCGCGCTGGAGCGCTATGGAGATCATGGTAAAGGGGGTTTTAAGGAACACGGTGACACTCAGCAATTCTGCTGAAAGCCACGCTGGGGGCTGAGCCACAAGCGTGTGTCTGGGCTGGGGACGTTTGTGTTTTACTCCATCCAGCATCTGTTCACCCAAAATAATTTTAAAACCTGTTCTGTAATGAGCCTGATGTTGATTAGGAGAAGATGGGCTGATCTAGTGGTTTGGGTGTCTTGGCTCGTTTAATGGGGGTTGTTTCATTTGGGTCTTATTTGGCTCATTTCAAGACTTCCAGTGAAGTGCCCGTGGCCACTGATGCCCTGTTTAAGACATGGCTCCCAGTAGCAGCTCCGTGACCCATGGGACTGTTGGAGCTGCTGCGGTGGGGACAGTCCCTGCGCAGGGAAGAAGCCCCCCGGGTGGCACCGCTCTGTGCGTGTCCCATCCAGGGGTGCAGATGGGAAACAGCCCTGCTTGGCCACGGGGACCTCGTGACGGCTTTACCTGAAAAACCCCAGACTGGGGGACCAGCGTCCTCACAGCTTGTCCTTGACGCTTTGTCAGAACCATTTGTTGTTGCCCAGAGAGGTGGTAGATGCCCCATCCCTGGAAACGTTCAAGGTCAGGTTGGACGGGGCTTTGAGCAACCTGGTCTAGTTGAAGATGTCCCTGCACATTGCAGGGGGTTGGACGAGGTGACCTGTGTGGCCTTGCTAAGGGACAGCAAAACTTCATTGGCACTCAAGGAGCGTTGGCTGGTAGGTTATGGCCCGCGAGATGCTTTTACTCAATGAATTATTTCATCTACTGCTTTCTCTTCTCCAGGAAGCCTACTCGGTAGCCAGGCAGTTCAACATGATACCACCCGTGTGCGAACAAGCTGAATACCACCTTTTCCAGAGAGAGAAAGTGGAGGTTCAGCTGCCAGAATTATATCACAAAATCGGTGAGTTTGTGGCTGCTGTGCTGTTTGTAGAGAGAAACACGGAGCAGGGTGACCTGGGGCTCGAGATGGAACCAGTGCTCTCCTCCCCTGGCTCTGAAGGGCACAGACAAGTATCTATCTAATGACCTTAATGAAACAAGGGCTTACCCTGCCTCTGATCAAAATGGGTGTTAATTGCCGTGGCTGCTTCTTAACCCTTTGAGACCCACGTGGACCATGTGGGTGCCACCTCTCCCCTGCACCAGTAGACACTGGTGCCTCCTCGTGCATCTCCTGCCGTGGTGTCCAGAGCAGCTGTGCTGAGGACCAGGCTGAGAGGGGCTGGGTGAGAGCTGGTGCCCCTGTCCAGCAGGGCCAGCACCAGGAGAAAGTGGTGCTGTAAGGGTGGGTGTAGGAGATACCTGGGCAGGAGTTCAGTAGTGACAGGACGAGGGGGAACGGTTTTAAACTGAAAGAGGGGAGATTTCGATTAGATCTTAGGAAGAAATTCTTTGCTGTGAGGGTGGTGAGACCCTGGCCCAGGTTGCCCAGAGAAGCTGTGGCTGCCCCCTCCCTGGCAGTGTTCAAGGCCAGGTTGGATGGGGCTGGGAGCAACCTGGGCTGGTGGAAGGTGTCCCTGCCCGTGGCAGGGGGTTGGAACTGGATGGTCTTTAAGGTCCCTTCCAACCCAAACCAGTCTGTGATTCTATACTTCGCTGCAGCAGGAGCCAGGATGGGGGGGTCTTGCAAGAAGGTTTTGGATGAATAAGCTGGCTGGGGTCTTCCAGGAAGATGCCGACTGAACATCACTGCCAGCGGCAACAGAAACAAGCAGCAATTGTTTAGCTTTTATTTTTTTTTAACCAAAAGTCTTATTTTTGATACAACTCTGATTTCTCCCAGTCCCCTAAAATCTCCGTCTCTGTCTTCTCTGCAGGGGTCGGAGCAATGACGTGGTCTCCACTAGCCTGTGGGATCATCTCAGGGAAATACGGCAACGGGGTCCCTGAAAGCTCGAGGGCTGCACTAAAGGTATTTTTTTGTTGCATGTTTGAGAAGTAGATGTGCTGCTTTTGTGAGGGCACTTGCCTCCTCCCACCATTATCCTGATTTTATTCTTACTGGGGGTTATGGGGTCTCCTCCCGTATCGTGCCTGTGGCAGATGTTATTTAATGGTTTGAAAAACAGCAGAGCATTAAAACATCATGGATTTGGGGGAAAAAACCCAACTAAAACAGTATTTAAGGTTCTGTATCAGCTGACAGGCAAATTCAATGCCTCCTGACAAGTGCCAGCAGACTGACATACGTCCCCGTGCTGGTTTTTGCTCTGCTTGGTGCTTTTTTAAAGGAAAGACACAGTCTACGCTGACTTCCTTACAAAGGGCAGTGTTTTCAAGCGGGTATTTCATTGCATTCGTGATTTTTTTTTTTCCAAAATAAAATATATTATTAATATTTGGTAAAAGCAGGTAGCGTTGCAGAGAGGGAGCCCAATTAAACTGATGAGAGTGAAGCAGAATCAAGTTTCAAATCTGGAGCTGGGAGAAGTGAAATCTCAGCTTTGTTTAATTAATTTTCTAATCTTGAATGGTAATAGTAAAGTATCTGAACCAAGATCAGATATTCTTGATTTTTTTTTTTTTTTTTGTGGGGTGGGGCGTCAAAATCCTCTAAAGTTGACGAATAGTTCACTTTTTTCCCACTTTGCAATGGGATCCAGTGGCCCAAAAATCACAGAATCACAGAATCAATCAGGTTGGAAGAGCCCTCTGGGATCATCGAGTCCAACCATTGCCCTGACACCACCATGGCAACTAGACCAGGGCACTAAGTGCCATGTCCAGTCTTGTCTTAAACCCCTCCAGAGATGGTGACTCCACCACCTCCCTGGGCAGCCCCTTCCAATGGCTAATGACCCTTGCTGAGAAGAAATGCTTCCTAATGTCCAACCTGAACCTCCCCTGGCCAAGCTTGAGGCTGTGTCCTCTTGTCCTGTCGCTGGTTGCCTGGGAGAAGAGGCCGACTCCCACTCCACTACAACCTCCCTAATAAAATAAAATGGAGGAGGTTCCAGGTTGCAGACCGAGTCCACCAGTTGCCTAAAGCCGGTGAGATACAGATGTAGGGTCTCCCAGGAGACACCCTGGTCCTGCCATGACTGCTTCAGGTAGCAAAGTGTTGTGTTACTCAGCCTCCGTTACCTCCTGCGTTGGGTCTGGCTTTTTAAGAGCTGTTAATTATTGCCTTAAAGCTAACAGTCAATCCCAATGTCGTTCACCTCCAGTGCTACCAGTGGCTGAAAGAGAAGATCGTAAGCGAGGAAGGCAGGAAGCAGCAGGTGAAGCTGAAGGACCTGTCGCCCATCGCCGAGCGCCTCGGGTGCACGCTGCCCCAGCTGGCCGTGGGTAGGTGATGGGATGGGGACGGACGTCACTGCAGACAAAGTTTGTGCCTTATGGGTTGTGGAGAGATGAGTGCAGGCAAAACCTTGTACAAACCCCTACAGCTACAGGTACTCTGTTGGTGCTGCCATCATTTAAGTGTCTGTGATGGTTGGGTAAATGGTAACGTGGAAAAAGATGCATCGACTTTCAAATAGGACAAAGTTTGGCCTTGTCTTTGTAGTATCTACAGATCTATTTTTTATTTAAAACATTTAAACAATGATTTACTATCAGGAGTTAAGGAACAAAATGCCCAAGACATGGAAAGGCTCAAGATGGGCAATGCAACACCCCGTTAGGAGAAGGCTAACGCATTTCGAGGAGCACAGCAGAAGAGCAAAACACAACACGCTGTAGGATATCGAAATGCTTGTGAGGTAACCCCTGGTCCGTTAGCCTCACACAAAATACTTTTTTTTTTTGAGGAGTAAAGTTAAAAATGACTTAAAATAATATTGTTTCCAGCATCATCACCAGGCTTTGACTGTCAAGAGGGCTGGTGTATCGTGGGCCACCCATGCGGGTCCAACCCCGACCTGCCTGTTCCTCTGAAGGGTCCCTCCCCGAGTGGAAGCCACTGGTTGTTCAGCGTGCTGGGCTGACAGACATAAGAGAATGCTACTTTTTAAGAGGAGTTGCTTTATTTTGGGTTTTTTGGGGTTTTTTTTTTTTTTAAAACAATTATCTTTGTGTTGCTGAGAGCCAAGGCTGGAAAGTCCCACCCACGTCTGTTAGAAAAACGATCCCCAGTTCAAACAGCCAAGAGGTGAATCCCTGTGATTAGTGATAGGTAAAAACCAAACCCTGCAATTAACTGCTGGACCAGGGGCCAGGCTCGAAGGGGATGCTGGAAGACCTGCTGTATGGTTTATCTGACCCACACATCTCCTTCCTGGTAGTGCCAGAGGAGTCAAGTGAAGGTTGAGACAAATAATGTTGATGTTGTTTTTCAAATAGAGACAGAAGCTCTGACAGATATTAGGATCTGGAGTAACGCCGTGTCATGAAGCCCACGTTCCTGACCATCTTGTGCCTTTATTCCCAGCATGGTGCCTGAGAAATGAGGGGGTGAGCTCCGTTCTCCTCGGATCCTCCAACCCAGAGCAGCTGATCGAGAACCTGGGAGCCATACAGGCAAGTGCAGGCGGTGGTGGCATCTCCCCAGAGGCGGGGGGTCAGCTACTGCCCAGCTCCCCGTGGGGGTAACACCAGCACACCTTGAGACTGGCACCCTCCTTCTCTTAATGTAGTTGTAATAGTTGGCATTTTGTTTCAGGCATCTTCCAGTTGTAATTACACGCGTTAATTAAGCAAACTATGGTGCATCACCATAACTTACAGCCATTTGTGGTAGTTATAGAGGTATCCAGCAACAAGAGGGTGGCATCAGCAGGTTTAACGTAACTGGAAAAGAAAGTGACACGATTCCAGGACGCCTTGTGATATATTCTGTGCCAAATCTCCCACGGGGCACATGTCACTTGCATCCACCTTAATTATTTGCTGTTGCTTTTCACAAGAGCTGCCTCTGATGTTCTTGCCACCAGCTTGCTTCCCACTGCAGCCGAGCAAGATGAAGTTTAGGAGCACTTCTGTGATTCTCTCATAAGATAAAGATACTACAGTAGTTTTTCCTTTAAGGGAGAAAGGTATTAGATGAATGTTTAAATATCTGTCACAAAAAACCCAGGGGAAACATTATTTGATAAAATCTAGATTTAAATTTAGAAAAATCATTAATGGAAGCGTGATTAAACATCAGTTTTCTTCTACCCCTAGGTCCTTCCAAAGATGACATCCCATATTGTAAACGAAATAGATAATATTTTGGGAAACAAGCCCTACAGCAAGAAGGACTACAGATCATAATGCAATGCATGAATTCCCTGGACTGCATGGTCTGACAAGTGCTCTGTACAGAAGTACAGCCCCGAATCAATATCCAGTCATGAGAATCATTCAGCAGCTTGCTGCTCGGTGTCTACTGCCACTGGATCCTTCGAGATGTGTGCTGTTGCTACCAACCTGCAGTGAAATTTAAAAGCACAGTTGATCTCTCTTCTAACCAAGAATAACCTTGTATTTTCTTACCTTCGACTGAATTACTTTTACTTTACTCTTAGCACCTCATGCTTGTGCTGTGAAAAACACTTGTAAAGCAAAAAATAACTTATAACCTTCAGGTACTTGGTAATTAAAAGAAGGATGTACAGATCTATTTTTTCAATGAAGAAAAGCCAGATACAACTTAAGGTTTTAATAAAACCACATCTGGGAAATCTCAACTATAAACTTTCTTCAGGTTAACAGATAGAAGGGGCAAGCTCAAATTTTCTGTTTTCTTTTGTATGCTGAATATATGCTTTAGATTTCGTTTGTAGTTGAATAAAGGATGTGAGACAGAGAATTAGTTAGAAATTAGATAGCTCAACTCCTAACTATACAACTATTTCAGCTGTGGAGTGCTCCTGGGAGGTATTTCTGAGTACAGGCCAGAAGAGCACCCTTAGAAAACCCCAACACGCATGTCAGGTTAATACAAACAACGGCTGTCTGCAAAACTCTACACAAACCTTAAACCAAGAAAGCCATAAAATTATTGGGTTTTGCACCTATAGAAACCTGCCTCTACTTCTGCCTGCTTGTAGCCATAGCTATTGCAGATTTCAGTACTTATGAGCTTTTAAGGATATAAATACTTGCATATAACATATAGCTGCTGACAAATAGCAGAAAAAATCAGGTACGTACTTTGGAAGGTCACGTTTGCTTTAACTCGTTCTGGAATCGGGCATAAGTAAATGAATAGTATTTTTAAGACACATTTTGAACAGGTAGGGGTTTTTTTGTGAGCATTTCATCCCTCTCCAGGAGTTGATAGTAAGTATTTAGGTATTAATTTGCCCATCTCAAGAACCACGTCATATTTTACCATGAGTTTGCTTTGTAAATGATTTCAGTGAGTATTTCTCACCCGTACTGAATCACATACTTTGGGCATATACATACTTCCTAGGGCTACAGCTCTGTACAGTATTTGTAGGACCCTTGTATTCTAGTCCCCTTAACCCCAGGGTATCTGCAGAGAGTGCAGTGGGCCACGTGAACAGATACCAATACTCGAGTTGTCTTCTCCTGTATTTAATCCTGAGCTATGGTATGTGTGAATGAACTTAGCTGCTGTATATCCAGAAATGCAGTCTGACTTGGACTTCTGCTTGGACACAATAAAAGCATTTTGTGCATCTGATTTTATACTTCAGAGCCTTGTTACTAACAGCGAGACTGATTTTGGAACAGCAGTGGTTTATGTTGAAAATGGGTATGTGTCATTCCACAGGGAACCACTAACCTTCAGCTGTACCCAGGTCAGGTGAGGGACAATGACCTTGGGCCAGAGGAGTGGGTACAGCCAGGGAGCGAGGGGCTGGTCTGGCTGCACATCTTGGAGCAGGTACTTCTAGAAGTTAGTCTCCTGAGGCAGACATCAGTTGTATTGGAAGGGGCTGCCCAGGGAGGTGGTGGAGTCACCATCTCTGGAGGGGTTTAAGAAAAGCCTGGACATGGCACTTAGTGCCCTGGTCTAGTTGACAGGGTGGTGTCAGGGCAATGGTTGGACTCGATGATCCCAGAGGGCTCTTCCAACCTGATTGATCCTGTGATTATACTGAAGAAACTCGGGTGCAGCTTGTAGTGGGGATTGCAAGAGAAAAACCAACCAACCTCAGAAGCAAACAAAAATTAAAAACAGAAACAAAAAAAACCCCAGCACTTTTCTGTGAAGTCATCCACAGAAAAGACGAGGCTTTCTGTAGAAAACAACCCACCCACCCACCTGCTTTTGTTTCAGGCTGCCAGTGCTGCAAAGTTCTCTCTGTCCAGAAAAATTCTGACACGCACTACGCTCCAGGCCTCGGCAACTGTCAATACCAAAAAACTAAGGTAAGATGAAAAGCTGTTAATAAAAAGACTCAGTGAAGTGATAGTAATAGCAGAAGAAAGTGCTGCTTCACATCACTTTTTGCTAGATGGCAGATTTCCTGGAAAATATGCCTGCCACCTTCCAAAGCACCTGACAGGGCAGTCTTACCCCTACCACTGCTGACAGGTAAAATGAGTGTATTGGCATTGTCTGCTCACGTGCCTGAATTTAAGTACTGTGTACTTTTAGTAGGAACTGAGCCAATCAGCACTGACCAGCAAAACAGCAACGGGCAAGTCCTGCTGCTTACAGAGCAATCAACTCATCCCAAAGGATGCTAGAAGTGTTGTAAGTCAGCAGGCACTGGGTAATGAGGTAATAGTTTCTTGAGACTGTCCTGGTTGCAATTGTCAGAAAGAGATGTTACACTTCAGCATGCTCTGAGGCAAGCCAGATGTTCTGTCTCCTGCACTTCAGGATCTTCATTTTACTATATTTTACATGAATACAAATCTTATTGAAGTAAAGATTAGCAAAGTAACTGCTACATTAAATCTGATGATAAGCTCTCTTTCTGCCCTGTTTAGGATTCCAAGTCTGCAATGGCAGTATCTGTAACTTCTACAATGGCATTCCATTAACAGTAGTAGAGTTTAGCAATTAACTTAACAGCTGCTTTACTGACAGCATGAAAAAAAGGAAAAGGATTGTCTGATAAACCCATTATAAAAAGCCTGCTAAAGCATTTTTGTTAAGCTGTGCCAGGAAAACTGCCAGGGTTTTTTAATTATTTATGACTTTAAAGATTAATGGGGGGGTATATTCAAACCACTTCAAAAGCTCTTGTCTAAGAGGTTTAGGTTTTATCCTGACTCCAAGTTACTTAAAAAAACAGTATTTCCAATGAAAACAGTACATGTGGTGACTTGTAGAAAACTCCTCTCTTCTGGAAACAGAGTTGACAAACCTACACATGCTGCTTGCCCATGGAAATACCTATTTTTTAAAAAATTAAGAATGGAAATACAAGGCATTAAATGACAAAAAAAGCCTTTTTATTAAAACTTTTCAAGTTACAATGACAAATGGTGGCTTGTCACTTTTTATGATCAGTGAGTTTGGCTCTTACACCAGTCACCAAACTTACAGGGGAATGCTGCTACAGGTTGTAAGGACTTTGTACAGGTTTGTGCTGCTGTGTAGCAGCCCCTCACGGTGTACTTGTCTGACAGTGTCTAGTATCACACGTAGGCAGTGTCTCAGAAAGGTTATGTCTGGTAACTGCTCACCCACCACTTCCTTTCATTGCTTAGTACAAAAATTCATTAATGCAGTTATTGAGTAATACCATGTAAAGATACCAAAAGTAAATATAATTCAGTTTGGATTCAAACCCTCCCCCCCCATACCCTCAAGCAGTCATGCCATAAAAAAAATGTATTCCTATTCCACCCTTAAACTTTTGTATGGCAGTTGAACCCTCTCACAGAAATAAATTGGTGTGGGGTATTTTTTTGTCTACTTGGATCCTGTAGATAGCAGAGCAATCAGTCCAGATGAAGCACTTATAGAAAGAATATAGTTTCTGCAGGAAAAAGGTTAAGGACATATACTTGTAAAGATACCACTTTTGTACAGAACACTTAGTAGACAAGGAGTTAAATGGCCTTTCTCTGTAGGAGTTTTAAAATTGCAACATCATAACCTGAAACACAGCTTAAAATCAAAGTGTTAGCAGGACACTGGAATGTACTTAACCTCAAAATTCAGACACCCATAAAGTTTAGCCTGTTCTCTTAAAAGTAGTTATAAATACTGTTAAAGACCACAGATCTTCAACTAATATATGCTGCCCTGATTGGCAGTACTTAGTTACTTAAGTAACAAAAAATTTTACTTGTGAAGTTACTGAAACTGAACAATCCTGTAACGTAAGAGCACAGTGTTTCTGTAAGAACACAATTTCTGCCTCCTCATCCCACAATTACAATGGAAATGGCAAAGCCATAATAATTTCTGTGTATTGTCCAACTGATATCCTTAAAACATGTCGTGTCAGATGTTAAACTTTTATGTGAGTGGGAGTGGTTTGTTAATTTTTTTGTATTCTCTACTTTTATGTTGAAGTGTTTCTCAGCTGAGTTACTACAATGAACTGAACCTATCAACAATCTCACAACCCACACAACAAATACAGCTACTAATGACAAGCAGGAATGGGAGTCTGGTTGTTTCAAGTGCGGTAATAAAGGATACACAGTGGGGTTGAAATTCTTCAGCACAAAAAACGAAGCAATGATGACCAAGACGAGAAAGAGAGTATTGTTGTAGAAGATGGAAAAAGTTGTTGCTTCATAGTCTGCAACTTCATTTTTCTTCCACAGAATTCTAGGACCAAGTAGAGACGTTATTTCAGGCATATTTAAATCAATGCATATACTGGCACACCCACTGTTACGAAGTGATCAACACCCAGAGTGTAGTAAACCACATAGTGCTGCTCTTGTTATAGCCAGCTTCTAAAAGACAGAGAGCAGCAAGAACTACCAGTCACCTCATGAGTTAAAGACACTATGTACTATGCACTTAGAAGTGTCTTACGCTTGTTTTCCTACCAGGCACATCAAACCTGGCCCTTTGTAATCACACTTTTGGTGAGGTTCCAGCTGTTAGATGCTACCAGCGTGCCTGGCAAGCAGAAGGGAAGATCCAGATTTTGGCTACAAAGAGTTGACAGTTCATGTCCTTGTATTACAACAAAGGAGAGAAAGAAGAAAACAAAGAGGATTACCTTTCATCCTTCTCCTTACGAGACATCTTCCTATTGTCTGCCTCAGACAGCTTGCGAGTAACTTCTTTGGAAACAGCATCTTCTCTTTTCTGTGCTACTCTGTAGGAAACAGCACTTATGTTAAAGTTGAAAAAGGGGAAAAAAAAACCAACCCTGGGATTATAGGAAGTTGTATTTGCAGTGAAGAATAATACTTTGCCAAGACACTGAACAGTTTTGCCAAGTTGAAGGGACAAGTAATAATTAAATTACTAAAAGTATTAGTTAAACACAGTTTGTAGCAACATCCACTGAGAATGAAGGTACTTTTGCTACTTCACCATACTCTTAGCTGACAAGACCAGTCTACTCCACAATTACAAGAGAGATGACAAAACCAATTAGGAGATACTTCTATGTAAAATAGTTTTTGGTGTAACATTTCAGACGTTCTTATTCATAAGAAAATAGTTGTAAATGCTGGTTGTGTTAAACTATTAATAATAAAGCCTACTTCAAATAGCCACCAAACTTACTTGTGTTTGAGAACAAACTTGACATTCTTATACGCAAAAGCGACAAGATAGGTACTGATAAGGGTCATCACACTATACAGGACTGCAGACTGAACAAGATCCATATGCCATATCCTCCAGTAAAGCCCTTGAAGAAAAAAAAAAAAGACATTTTGAGTGGTTTCTGTCTCCAAAAAAAATGCCCCCGCAGGAGCCCTACGCAGCTTACTAGCTCTGTAACTGGGCACTGGCTCTGCCAGACCCAAGCCAGTTCCTGCAGAATTACCTGGGGGTCTCCGAACTGCATTAAAAAATACTTTCGAACAGAAATCTCTGCTTTGCTTTTAGCTGAAAGGGCCCTTATGAGACTATGTCCAAGCCGCTGAGCAGCAGTGCAGCCGGCCGGCAGCTGCAGGCAGCCCTCACGCTGACACGTCAGTGCTCCACCGGCAGCCCGTCCATCTTTACAAACCACACACCAACCACCCGCCCGCCGCTCCAAGCACGACCGGCTTCGAAGCTGGATCTAACACGGCACAGAGACACCCAAGTTAATCCCGCCTGGGGTCGGCTCGAAGCCAGCTAAGCCCGGGGCAAGGCGGGACGCAGCAGCGAGGGGACCCGCACCCGGCAGCGGGCCAGGAGCCCGAGGCGGGCTGCGGGGAGCCCCTGCTCCTCCTCGAGGCCTGCTGCTCCCCCTCGGGCCTACCGCTCCCCTCGAGGCCTGCTGCTCCCCTCGAGGCCTGCTGCTCCCCTCGAGGCCTGCTGCTCCCCCTCGGGCCTGCCGCTCCCCCCGCCTCAGAGCCCCCCCACCGCCTCCCCGGGCCGCCCCCGCCGCTCACAGATGGGGATGGCAGAGACGATGAAGGCGTTGCCGAAGAAGAGCGCGGAGGACTTGGCGGAGAGGTTGCGGCTGAAGTCCTGCAGGAGCAGATCCTCCTCCGACTGCTGCCGCCCGCCCGGGCCGCCCTTGGGAGCCATGGCGGAGCGCGGGCCCTGCCGCCGTCCGCGCGCCGCGACTGCTTCCGGGTCAGGCCGCCAGCGGGGCGGGGGCGGGCCCGGCGCGGGGCACTTCCGGGGCGCGGGGGCGCGAGCGCGGGCGGCGGGAAGGCGGCGGGAAGGCGGCGGGAAGGCGCCGCGCTCCCGGGCCCTCACGGCCGCTATGGCCGGTACAGCCGCTATGGCCGTTCCCCGGCCGCCCGCTGCAGAGGCCCTGAGGCGGCCGCTCTGTCTGTCGCCCGCCCCAATACGGCGGCACGGAGCCCCCGGCCGGCCGGCGCCGCGGCGCAGCCACGGGAGGCCGCCGGGTCGCGGTGCCTGAGGCGAGTGAGTACGGCTCGGGGGCGACCGGGAGCGGGTTGACTCGGGGCGGGAGCGAAGCAGTACCGGGAACCGGCGCGTTTCCCCGGCGTTTCGCTTACCCGGGACAAACCAGCTCCGTCTCCCGCGGGGCTGGTACAGCCGTCGGCCTGCGTTTGTGTTGTGCTTTTTTAACGCGTTCGGGTCTACCTGCACTTTTAAAAAGCATTTTTTAATTGTTTTAACTTCTACAAGTGTTCCCTCATCTCTCCTCCTGCCCACATGCCCCCGGGAAGCCACAGAAAGCGTCCCCGCAGCTTTATTTACCATCTGCAGTTTGTGGTAACAGCACGTAGGAGCCCTATTTTCCGCAATTACTAATATTGTTTCTTTATAAGAAAAGGTATGAGGTGCACACGATGAGGAAATGCTGGCTGGAAATGAAGTTATATGATCAAAAATGATTATGATAGAGATTTATAAAATGTTTAAGTGCAGAAGGACTCTGCTGTTTGACCGCGTAATAAATTTCCAAGGCCAAACGGAGAGTGGATTTTCGTGATTCAAAGTGGATTAAACATAGCGTGATAACAGAATGATATCACTAATGTCATATTATTTACAGGCAACTCTGGGAGTTACACTTCAGCTAGTGAGACCTTCCTCCTTGGCTTGGGAGTACGGGATCCCACATCAGCCGATCAGATGAAGCGCAGGAGCTCTGAGTCCCAGCAGAAACAGCCGTGAGTACCCAGCCGGGGCCGTGCACGGAAGGAAAAATTATGATTTTTTTTTTTTAATAAGGAATTCTAACTTTTAAAATGAAAAATTGTTTTCTCTGCAGAAATTATTGAAGTCATCAGCAAGGTTTTAGTGGATTGTTACTTCGGGGTCTTAAAGCACCTAAAGATGTGTGCATGTATTTCACTGGACTTGCAAGCGTGCCTGACTTTCATGGATTTATTTATTCTTGATGAGTATCTATGAGTTTCTCCTACAGGAAAGCTGGAGAGGGGCTTTTTACAAGGGCAAGTAGTGACAGAACGAGGGGGAATGGTTTTAAACTGAAAGAGGGGAGACTGAGATGAGATTTTAGGAAGAAATTCTTTGCTGTGAGGGTGGTGAGACCCTGGCCCAGGCTGCCCAGAGAAGCTGTGGCTGCCCCCTCCCTGGCAGTGTTCAAGGCCAGGTTGGATGGGGCTGGGAGCAACCTGGGCTGGTGGAAGGTGTCCCTGCCCGTGGCGGGGGGTTGGAACTGGATGGGCTTTAAGGTCCCTTCCAACCCAAACCAGTCTGTGAGTCTGTGATTTATTGTATGAAACACACGGATAGCTCTGAAAACCTTCCTTCTAATGTCTCTTTTCCTTATGCCCTGCATCTCTGGGTTACATTAACCTGTTCTGAAATGGCTTCAGCCATTTCTGGCTTCCACTGGCAGGGAATGCAGTCTGCCCATTAGACAGCACTCTGAAATCTCTTCTGAGGGTGGTACTCCAGCAGGCGTGGAGATCAGGCCTGGTTTCTTTGTAAGACACGTTAAAACTAAATGCGTAGTAGGTAACATCACTATTTGATCAATGTTACCAATGATAAGAATTTTCTTATTAAAGAACATTGTTAGAGTTGTATAAAGTAGTTGGAAACCGTGGGAAAGATGAAGTTTAAGCTTGTTTCCAGATTCAGATGTAATCATTGACTCTGTTCTTGCACAGATTTCTTCCTTCCACTCCTCTGGGTAAACTCATTTTGTGTTGTGTGGTGGAATGTAATTAAACCTAACATTTTGTTCTTGGTTTGAGTTCACATGGGCAGGGTGCTGTCGTTTTGGCACAAAATCTGCCTGGTGACCATCTCTCCGTTAAGATCAAGTATGACAGTGTTTTATGCAGTGAAATAATGAAAAAACAAATGAGCACTTTGCTTTTTTAAAAATCCTGGCACTGGCGAACTGTAGCTTTAAGCAGCCACGCTGTGTACAATGAAACTGTCACCAAAGCTTCATGTTCACTTTAAGTGTGTCGTAGTTGCTTCCCCACAAGTAAATTGAGCCACCAATTTCTGTCAAAACAATTCAAGTTCTTGTTTAAGTGCCTAAATCTGCATTGTGCTGACTGCGTCTTGTCTGAATCCTCATTCAGAAGCCGTTGGGAACATGAGGCATCAAAATCAGAGGAACAATGGCTCCATGACCCAAAAGCAAAGTTCTTCTGAGAACAGAAATATTAATGCTGTTATCTTTGTAACTTATGAAGTATGTTTCTTACCAAATTGCTTTCTAAAACAGAGAAGCAGTGATAAATATTCTGGAAATACACAGATTATCCTTTCTGCTCTTGCTTTTTTTCTAAATCTCTAAGCTGGACCAAGCTTAAAATTTTACATGAGGGCAGTGGCATCCAGCAGGATTTGTTTTGTCTGTTTTCTCATTGCCACTTACCTGTGTGAAGTACAGACTCCAAAGCACATTTGTGTCAGATTGAAAAGCAGAATCTCCAAAGCAGGTGAGCAACCTCAGGTGGGTCGAGAACAGAACCAGGAAGCTGCTGTGGTGGCTCTTTCAGGAATAGGTGCCCCAGGACTGAAGAGCCATGAGTCCTTGTCGCTCCAGTAGCAAACAGCAGTGCAGGGATACGGGGTTGTTCTGGCCCCATAATGGTGCCTTGTCTCCTGCATGTCTCCAGCAGGTCAGTGCAGGAATACCTAGGGTATAACTGATGTGTGGGGTGGGAGGAGCTGACCATTTTTGCTGTCATCTAGTGTTAATATTGGGACATCCCAGTAATTTTTATGGCGAAGTGAATTGCTCTGTCGTTAGTTACCGTGGTAGCTGACATCTTATTTAACAGAAGAATTAAAAAAGTTCAGGTAGAAATGTCTTTTTCAGGATCACTATCACATTCCAACGTTAACAGTTGCATCAAAAAGAAATACTGACGGGCAAGAAACCTCCCTGAGTCCCACAGAAGATAATATTTGTGATTAAAATACATATCACCCCAGTGGTGATGACAGCTGATCTCTGTGGTGGTGTACAATTCACGTTCATAAAGTAATGTAGAACATCATGTGCTGTGTGGAATTACAATGCACACCCTTAATCTCTCTATAACAAAACAAATGTCCTCAACGTGGGCTTTGATACACCCTCTCTATTCTTTGCTTTTATAACATTAGTTTGTCAGAGTAAATCTTCAGGGATACATTTAAGAGAGACCTGATGTTTTAAAAGTGTTTATTTCAGCCAGTTATGGAATGTAACACAGCAATGAGTCCAGCTGTCTGTCAGAAAAGGAGGGTCTCATTTCTTTGATGTTGTCTCCAGATGCTTGCATGTGTTTTTTTCAATAGTACCAGTGGTGATACTCTGTTATACTTGGGGGTGAGTGTGTTTTCCTCTTTTTAAGTTAGGCTAAAAGGCCTTTGGCCTCATGTTTACCCTGGATTTGATGTTTTACTGTGGAAATGAAGCATCTATGCAGTGTCTTGCATCTTTCTCAGTCCATTATATATATGCTAGTACTATATGAATTTTAGTTTAAATCATACCACAGCCAGAGGAATGATCCCACTCATGTGAAAACACCTTTTTATTTTCCATATGCAACTACATTTTGAACCTACATTCAAAGTTAAAGCATAAACTTGGCCGACCTCACAACCATTAATTTTGCTGCCTACTTACCACCCATTCTGGTTTTGTTTGCTTCTCTAAAAGGGTTTTTGTTAAGCACAGAAACAATATCTATTATTTGCTTTCAGGAGCCATTTCATTGCCAGGTCCTCTGGGAGTGATGACTTCCTTTTGCCCTTATTTAATTGTTCTAGCTGAACATTTCATTTCTGTTCTAGCTGAACCATTTCACTTCACATATGTGGAAGACCTCTGTCTACTCTGCTGTTTTAACCTAAGTAATTCACTGAAATAGAGAACGTTTCCTAGCAGTGTGGATACAGCCTAAAAAGTTTGTGACTGAGACTTAACCTTGCAGCTGTCTATTATAATTCTCGGGGGAAATTGTGTATTCTCCTCATTCTGGCTAGAAGAAATCTGGACAGATTTCTTTCCATGTTTCCTCTTACATCCCTCCGTCCTCCCCAACACTTGTTAGGTGGGAAATAAATTCCATAGTTTTGAAAACTGCTAGGTTTTCACATTCACATCTGAATCTAAATTCAAACTAACTTTCTCAACGGCATTTGTTCCAGAGTCAGTGGAGTAAACTATGTCCAAGAATTAAATCAGAGCAGAGCAAAAGCTTCACTATAGTTAAGATTGAAAAACCCCTCATTGTTCAAAATCACACTCTTGTAATAGTCTGAAATCCTGGTGTTTACTTGGGTGTATTGAAATTTGTCATGCAGTGAGGGATTAGCTGAGTTTTGGATCAGCTGATTGGGGACTGTTGAAATAGGAAAGAAAAACCTTCTTTGAATAAACACGCGTGACGCTCATAAACTAAGTGTCGTCTTCTGTCTTTGTGTGAGCGAGGTGGATGAGCAGCTTCCCAGTTGTGTGCTGTGCTTTTTTTGAAGCATTCTGTGGTGTCTGAGGTTTTAAATTGAAGACATAATCTGGCTGTATGATTTTTCAGCCAAATCAGTTCCTCGATGTGGTTTAGAAGTAGCCCCCAGAAGAGCACAGTCTGGGGGTTGGTAAGGAGTGGCACTGTCTTGAACCAGCGTTGTTTCCAGACAGTTTTGAGAGGACAGCTTGCTTGTCTGGATATGAATTTGGGAAGAATCTGTGATGCTGTAAGGGCAGGAGAATATCTGAGCTATCCTCTGTGTTAGGAAAAGGGAAGATAGTTGCAATAATCATTGAGGCAAACAAAGCAGAGTACGTTATCCAGTGCTGTTGCTTCGTGAGTTCTCTCTTACCTTGTGAGAACACCACATTGAAATACTGTGAAACACCCTTCTGGAATGCTGAATTCAGCAACACACGGATTTCTGAATTCCAGAAGTAAAGCATTTACAGTGTACTCCCACACAATAATTCTTCTGTAAAGAAATAATCTTTCAAATGCATATTCTCCTTCTCAAACATCGAGCAGAGCATCTCTCCTACTCATAGTCACTTAAGGCTATTTCAGCTGATCTGGAACTGTGCCTAGCCCATTGGATGCACATGATATGTTTGTGAATAATTTTATTATTGCCATTTTCAGGAGTTAAGTTTGAAGATTTGAACATTAACAGTTATTTCTCAAGCTTCAGATTTTTGTTCTTCATCTCCTGCATCTTGGAAGAAAAATGTTTTGTTGAATTTAGTGTTAACTTCTTCCATTCATTTATTTTATTTTTAATGTAAGATGTGAATGCTGCTGTTTTCCTCCTTGCTGTTTGAATCATGCAGAGCTTGGCAGAGCAGTTAAATTTATACTACTTCTCCCTTTTATATTTTAAGGATTGACCTTTTCAAGGGATGTCTAGAGATCTTCATTCACACTCAGCTCTTCAAGGGTCTTACAAGTCTTTGTCGAATCAGTGTTTTACTGGGTAACTAAAGCTCTAATGAAGGTTTGCTGTAGTGAGCAGCTCTTAGCTGGCTTTTCAGATGTAAAATACTACGGTACTGTTACCTGCCAGGTGTCCCTTTATGATTTGTTGGAAATTTTGGTTGAAGAATGGACATTATTTACATGTAGATAGTACTACCTGTGTGTGTGTGTTAGAACTAGCTGTATAAATTTTAGTTGGTTGACACTGCATTATATAAATATATTCTCATTGTGTTTAGTTTAAATAGGAGCAGCCTACAGGAGAAAAAACAAAGCCCTGCCACCCACACATCACTGCTCACCGTGTGGCAGAATCCATGTGCTCCAGAACCACCAGCGATTTAGAATGAACCTTCAAAACATGTCAGAGTTACATGGTATTCTATCAGTCGGTTTGTGTAGCTCATATTAGTTAAGGATGGGTGGTCAGCGTTGCCTTGGCCTTCACTAAATTGACACGGCTTATGCTGATGGAAGAGACTTCCACGAGAGGGTGCACCAGTGCAGCAAAACCCTTTATAAACCAAATGAGCATGTCCTCGTTCTGGGCATATTTTATGTCATTTTCTGTGTTAACTCATGTATCTAAATGAACTTCAAAATTGGCTGGATGCTTTAATGTCCCAGAGCATCCCTCTGGTCTGTAGCAGATGGACACACGATGCTTTGCGGGTGAGTAAGTCAGGAAGTTTAGTTTTGAGCAAGAGGCACTGTTTGCAGAGGTCCTGCTCACACTGATGAAAGGCTGTCTTCAGCCTCCAGTCACAAAATGCTCATTTTGGCTTTTTTTTTTAGTTTTGAAGTATCATTAATTTTCCTCACAAACTGGTACAACAGTGGATAGTACAGCTGCAGGAGAAAACTCCATCTAGAAAGATGACTTCTCGAAAGACTGCTGACTTGAGTATGACTGATATAATTTTTTTTCTGTTTCTATTTTGTGATAAAATCATTTCTTGTTTCATAAGATAGACGAGAACTCTTTGTAACGCTTCAGCTTAAGCTGTGTAATCACAGAATCACAGAATCAACCAGGTTGGAAGAGCCCTCTGGGATCATCGAGTCCAACCGTTGCCCTGACACCACCATGTCAACTAGACCATGGCACTAAGTGCCATGTCCAGTCTTGTCTTAAACCCCTCCAGAGATGGTGACTCCACCACCTCCCTGGGCAGCCCCTTCCAATGGCTAATGACCCTTGCTGAGAAGAAATGCTTCCTAATGTCCAACCTGAACCTCCCCTGGTGAAGCTTGAGGCTGTGTCCTCTTGTCCTATTGCTAGTTGCCCGGGAGAAGACGCTGACTCCCATTCCACTACAACCTCCCTTCAGGTAGTTGTAGACTGCACTAAGGTCACCTCTGAGCCTCCTCTTCTCCAGGCTAAACACCCCCAGCTCCCTCAGCCGTTCCTCGTAGGTCAGACCCTCCAGACCCTTCCCCAGCTTGGTCGCCCTCCTCTGCACTCGCTCCAACACCTCAACATCTCTCTTGAAGTGCGGGGCCCAGAACTGGACACAGGATTCAAGGTGCAGCCTCACCAGTGCCAAAATGGCACCGTACTGATATGCTAAAAGCATTCAAGTGTTCTGCTGCATGTGTAGGCCAAAGCTCTAGGTCCATTCCTCTAAGGCTGCAGCCCTAGGATAGTGAGGGATCTCTGCAGAAATGATTAACAGATTTTCCAGGAAAAGGGCCTGCTTTTGAATCATGCATTCCCTGTCCGAATACATGAATCATAAATCACTTACAGAGATAAGATTATCTGATAGTCAGCAAAATAACTACAAGTATGGTGATATTCGTATGTGTACCATACAATCATTTTTTTTCTGAGAAATGCTGTTTTCACCAAACTTTCAGGTTTTATTAAATAAGAGAAACAGAATGGTGTGCTTTTAAAACTTTTAATTTACAGTAGAAGATTTAATTTACAGTACAAGATATTAAAAGCAGGTGAATTTGAGACCAAGGAAATTACTGGGGTTTGTTACTGCTAGCTGCAAATGTTGGGTCTGGATTCAAAAAGTTTCATTTACTAATAGTGATGAATTGGAACTACTCTACTTGAGTACTTGATACTTTTGAGCAGGGTAAAAGGGAAGAATACGAGGTTTTACTAAAAAATTACCACCACACAGTGAATATGTCATTTAACTAGCAAGAAGATTTTTGTTTTGAAGACTATAAACTAGCCACCTTCTTCCATTTACACCAGTTCTAGATGATCATGTGTAAGCAGATGAGGGTTTGTTTTTTTTACGTGCTTGTGGGTAGTGCCAGGAGAATAATCTGTGTTTATCTTTTTCTTAAAAACACTGTGCTTTTAGGTCATTGTCTTCCAAAGAGCCAAATGCATCTCCCAGTCAGGCAGGCAATACTGCTTAATCATCTGAGGTTCCTCGCTGTATCTGATAGCAGTAGGGCACAAGGAGGAATAGTAATTACTGTAGTTATTTGCTTACTGATCCTCTTGCTCTGAATGTAATGGCATTTTCAGCAGCAATTCTTCATTCTGACAGTGGCTGGAAATCAGCCATTAGATACACAACACAGATGCCCCCCAGCAAAGTAGGGTCCCACCTTTTCTAGGCTCTGACATGAAGCATTTGCCACTCCCCGGAGGTCCTTCTTCTGACCTGAAGTTATATGTACCAGCCTGGGCAAAGTTCAGTCAATGTTGAGTGTTTCCAGTGGAGGGAGACTTTAATTGATAGAAAATTTCATCTCCACATGCTTGGACCTTGAAATTTCTGCCCTCCTCATCTTCAGGAGAGGCCAAAGCGAGACGTAGCTCACTAGGTGTCACTCCAGAAGAGGCTACCGGCATGTGGGTGCTGTATAAGCCTTTGCTGCCCTCCTCTCTCTTCATTAGTGAAAACTGGCTGGCATTATTTTACCTTCATATAAACACAACAAGCACTTTTTCACTTTTAAAAAAACCAATTAAAATTACCACTCTTGGTATTAAGAGGGAGTTAACTGGACTATTGCAGAAGTCTAGTAGCTATGGAAGAGTCAGCACATCTCGGTAACAGGGTGAACTGAGCAGAGATTTTCTTTTCCCATCTGTTAACTTGTAAAAACTGTCTGCACCACTGACATTTCTTTCCTCTTGGTACTCACCGATCCTGACTTGCTGGCACATGTCTGTGTCAGAACAAGGGTAGGGCTTGAAACGTTATTTGAAAGTGATTAACATTTGTCATCAAGCATTGGTGTGGAAAAGAGCCATCTCTTTGGTTAATTTTAAAGCATTACTGTAAAAATCAGCTACATCATAGATGAATTCCTGAGTTTGATATTGATTTCTGTAATAAATGTACATGAATAGATTGTTTTTCCACTGCTAAATCAAAGTCAGTTTAGTATTTTTATTAAAATAAAGGTGGTATAACTTTGTAGTCTGTTTCCTACTGCAAATAATAATTCAGTAGCTTAAGAATAACAACTTTCATTTCTTATTTTCAGCATTCATGTGTGCTGCTACATAGCAGAGAGAGAGGCATATACTTCATATGTTCTCTTTGACTTTGAAGTGCTAAATGGTTGATCCGGTGTGTCAGGTGTAATCTCAAAATAAGTTCAGTTCCAACCAATAAAACTTTCTGTAAGCATGAGTTTGTCATGCAACTTCTGCGTTGAGTAGCAAGATCTTGGAATGATAGCAGTGGTTTTGTGATTTATCATGCTATCAGTTAAATGAATCACCATAGTATCAAAGAAAAGTAGTCCTGCAGTACTGATGGCTTTGCATGATGACCTTGAATCACTTTTTCTGGAAAGGCTGCCTTAGATAGCAGGGAAAGGTGTGTGCCATGTACCACCACATAACATCCTGGTGTTTCTTTTCAGCAGTTTCAATGTTCACCTGCTCCGTAACTGAGAAAACGAAAATGTAACCATGTTAAAGGTCTTAGCTGACTGAACTAGGCAGTGCAGTTTAGAAAGATATCCTGAAGGTGGGGAGGTATTTTAACTTCATTAACTTCTTTTCCTGGTGACAAAGAATCAGGAAAAAAAGGTTTTAAAACATGTTGGTCTATATCCTGCATTGGTTTTGCTCCCAAAAATGTGTTCGCAGGGATTCTTAATCTTTAATGAGAGGGCTTCCCCACACCCACTGCTAGCCACCGCCAACAGTTTTTCCCTCTGATTCAATGGCAGAAGATCACAGAATCACACAGACTGGTTAAGGGTTGGAAGGCACCTCTGGAGATCATCCAGCCCAACCCCCTGCCCAAGCAGGGTCACCCAGAGCACGTTGCACAGGGTCGCGTCCAGGCGGGTTTTGAATATCTCCAGAGAAGGAGACTCCCCCCCTCCCTGGGCAGCCTGTGCCAGGGCTCTGGCACCCTCACAGTAAAGAAGTTCCTCCTCATATTCAGATGGAACTTCCCATGTTTCAGCTTGTGCCCATTGCCCCTTGTCCTGTCACTGGGCACCACTGAGAAGAGTCTGGCCCCATCCCCTTGACACCCACCCCTAAGGTATCTGTAAGTGTTGATAAGATCCCCCTCAGTCTGCTCTTCTCCAGCTGAACAGCCCCAGCTCCCTCAGTCTCTCCTCACAGCAGAGATGCTCCAGCCCTCTGACCATCTCCGTACCCTCCGCTGGACTCTCTCCAGTAATTCCTTGTCTTTCCTGAACTGGGGGGCCCAGAACTGCACACAGTTACTCCAGATGTGGCCTCAGCAGGGCCGTGTAGAGGGGCAGAAATACACTGGGCTAAAATAAGAGCTTGGGGCAGTGACTGTTCCTTTTCCTTCTTGCTGGAAATGCTGAGAGTGAGAGTCTGTGCAGGACAGACTTGGGCTGTAACGGCTTTGGAGACCGCCTTGTTCCCCAGCATCCTTCCAGTCCCCACCAGCATTTGCTGACTTCCCTTCATGTAACACATCAGAAAAGGACAGTTAACCTTCCTGTGATGGGATGTGTTCATGGTGCAAGTATTGAGGTAGAAAAAGAGGTATTGCTTCTGTCACTGGAAAAAAATATGTTGGAGCCAGAGAACTTTTTTTCTGAGCATGAGCATTCAAGTCAAAGCCATTTCCCTTCTTCCATCAGCAAGTGAAGTGTGCATACTGATTACTGCCTTATTTGCAAGTCAGAATTGTAGATTGCACTCGCTCTGATGCAGTTTACCATCTGCAAGAAATAATTAAAGCTTGCTTTCTCTTGCTTAAGATTTAACCGTGTATTTAAAAATGAGATCATGCTTTCATGGTGGTCATATTTTCTTTATATATTTGTGTGGGGTAGCCTCAGAAATGGGTGTATGACCTGCTGGCGTGCTGTGATGGATTTCCTTTAATTATACATCTGTTTTGAGAAAGCTGGTTATTCCAGGCATCCATCTTTCCCCAGTTACATCCTTACAGTCCCACTGCAGCGGGAGCCGTGCATACCTTAGCGTGTAGTTCAGCCATATGTGCTACTTATTTATATCTCCTGCATGAAATAAGCTATTCCAAACAGATCATTTCTGTTCTGGTAATAGAAGATGAACGCAAGTGTGTGTACGGTTCTTCCTCACTGAATGAGGATGTGACACATTGCCAGTCACCGTGCTTGGGAAAGCTCTTGGTTTGTCGAGGCCAGACAGAGCAGGGCTGCGCCTGTCTGATGTTTCAGACACTCGAGTTCAATTAATTTACAGATGATAATTTGTTTTCAGCTCCTGTAGATGTGGATGCCTTCTTCGCTCGGCCTCTCTTGTGTCATTCTATAAGAAGGCAGCTCAATTTTTGTAATTTGTTTGTAGAAATGGCATTTTCTCCCTGCATTATAAACGCAGCTGTGCAGCGTTTGCAAAACGCTCCGTAAAGCTTGTGCCATCTCAAAATGACAGTTTCTTTCCAGATGCCTGTATTTCTGTATACAAAATTTCATAAAATCACCGCACAGAAGGAATGAAAGACTGGTTTTATTTAGAAAGGAAACAATAACACATGTAATAGGTGTTCCATCAACATAAATTTCACCTTCTGAAGTTATTTACCTCTTTATAAGTTATCTGGCCAAGTTAGTGATGCAGATGCGCTGAATTCTGGTGGTGTTGAGTCCGTGTGACTTGCTGGCCATGTCCTACGGAAACTTACTACAGAAACACGAGCGTGTGATTCACCAGGGAGGCATCCCAGGCTGTCACACCAGCAGCTGAGCTGCCCCACCGTGCTCTCACACACGCACAGCGTGCAGCCAAGAGATGACAGCACGCCAATGGCTTTGGGACAAAAGAAACCATGCTCTTAACGAATTCAACCTATAAAATACGCCTTGTAAATAAATAGGAACTTACTGTAATTGATTATATGTGCTGTACTTGATGCTTTCTTTTTCAGAGTGTGTCACAGGGCCCAAATCCTGGCAGCCCCGTGCGAGAAGGGGGCTGAGCTCACCCCGTGGAGGTACAGAAAATGAGTCACGGTGACTTTTGTTCCAGGATGGGCTTCTGGTTTACTTCTTAGTCATTAATTACTGTTCTTTGAGCAACGTACACCGTGAAATTCAGTCCTGTTTGGAAGTCGAGCGTGCTATCTTTGGCTTTAGCAAGGGCTGTTTATTCCAGCGCGCTGCGTGACTGGTAAGCTGCGGGAGCTGACGAACTCGCGTGTTCCCAGGCGCAGCTCGCTCCTTGCGTGCGAGCACACCCGCACGCACGCCTCGCCCCGCCATCGCCCTGCTGCGGGTTATTTTTTGCCTGAGGAAATCCTCCTTACAGCCCCGTGTCGGTGCGGCGTTGGGGCTCACAAGGGGGAGGGAGGTGAAACTAAACGCTTAAAGCGTGGTCAATGAAACGCGAAGGCATCTGTTACCCCTTCGCTGTTGGGAAGGACCCAGTCAGGGCGCTTTGTTTTCTCTGGTGTCACTGGTTACAGTGCGGGGGCTTCACACACGCCAAAGTCACGCTGCAGCCCGGCCGCCTTTGTCTCCATTCCGGAGCCCCGGGGGTCGGGGGAGGCGGAGGGGGCGGGCCGGCTTCCCGGCACCGGCGGCGGGGAGCAGCCGCACCGCCCCGGCCGCCTCGGAGAGCTCCGCCCCGGGCCGCGCAGCCGCCTGCCCAGCGCGCTCGGGAAGCGATACTTAAAACTGGGAGGGGAAGATGTGAGGGGCAGAGGGAGCTGCGGGGCGGGACGGGCGGTGTGGGCGCAGCTCTGGGCGGGCAGGGCTGCCGTGAGCCCCGCCGCACTCCCCCGGGGCCCGGCTCCGGCCTCCCCCCGCCGCGCTCCCCCCGGGGCCCGGCTCCGGCCTCCCCCCGCCGCGCTCCCCCCGGGCCCGGCTCCGGCCTCCCCCCGGGCCCCGGCTCCGGCCTCCCCCCGCCGCCGTCTCCCGGTAACCCCGAAGGCGAGTGGCGAACCAGCCCGGGACTCCCGGCCCGAGCCGCAGCCGTTCCTGCGCTGTGGCCGTGCAGACACGGACGTGCTGGCGCCCGGCTGCAGCAGCCCGTGCGTTTATTTCCTTCCCCCCCGCCCGCCCCAGCAGGCTGATGCGGTGTTGGAGGTGTCCTTAAACCGGGGCAACCCGCAGGAATCCCACGGGAGGGGAGCAGAAGCCGGTAGGTCTCAGCGGGGGAGCGGTGCTGGGGAGGGGGGGACCTGCGGGAAGTTGCGAGGAGGTTTGTCTGCTTGCTCTTGTTGTTAGGTGTTGTGTTTGAGCTGTCGCTTTTATTTTTCCTTCTTTTAAAATTTATTTTAGGGTCACTAGACTTTCTTTCGTGAAGGAAAGGGAGGTGTGGTTCGCGTGAGACTTAGGGGCTGAAATCTCCCACCAAGAGCTTCCTCTGTTGAAATACATTGTGCAAATACAGCGTTGCTCGTGGGGATTGTTAGTGTTGTTTCTAAATAATAGCGACTGGTTTGGGGTGTTAAAATGCTGAATTAGAAATGCCAACAAATTCTGATGTTCTTTATTCCTACTTTGTTGGGGGATTCAGCTCTATATAGTAAGGCAGTTCCTTAAGAATAGCAGCAAAACTTAAATTATACTCAAGGAAGCAATACCAGTGTTGAAGTAGCGTTAAAGATAGGGCTGAAAAATGACCATAAGTCACTTGTTTGGCTCCTCGGCACAGCAGGACTCCTTGAACCCTGGGAGATCCTCTCACATACCGCAGGGGCACGATGAAGTGAAGCATCTGATTCCTTTCCGAGTTGAGGATTCTTAAACCTTGGAAGTATTTGAAGGTTTAAGGTACACTTGGTGTTTTAGAAAGAAAATTGCCTGCTATGTCTGTGGAAGAATAACAGAGACACCAATAATTTTGGAGTTTGTTTTAACTGGCAAGCAGATATACCGTTTGCTTTAAATTTAATCAAAAAATGGGAAACTGGAGAGGTACAACTATTTTTTTTTCTTTTTCCTGGCGATCCTGACGTGCTGTTTCCCAGGGTAATGCAAAAGGCTTATGAACGAATGTTCCAAAATAAGGAAGACTCTGTGAGAAATTTTCTGGAGCAAATTGTCAGCAGTAAGAAATTACTGCCAGATTTTATCTGTTTTCTGGCGTTTTGTTTTGTCATGAGAAGTTACTTTGCTCGGAACGCATTTATCCAGGAAGCAATCGTTAATGTGCTCTGCTCTAAGCTTTGAGGCTGCGTGCCAGGAGATTGAAGAGGGTTTAATTAAGCGTAATCAAACATTACAGGATTCCTGATTAAAAGGTATAGAGCTTGCTTTCTGGTGACGTACGAGACGTACTATTTATTTGCACTTTAGAAAAAAATTTTTTTCATGTTGCAAGTAAATTTTTCTCTGCTCCTGAGTAACCAGCACCCCTTTGTTTTCTTCGCTGCCCGGTTTTAATTCGTGTTGACTGTTGCGGGAGGCAGAGGAGCTCGGTGTGTCACGGCAGGGTGACGGAGTGCAGCCAGCGCGACTGAGTCAGTGCGAGAGTGTGTGGGCATGTGAGCGTGGCTGCGTGTGAAGTGGGAGGGCCAGGACGTGTAGGGGACTGTCAGTGTCGGATGTGCAGCGGGAGGAACAGGGTGTCAGCACTTGAATTCCCGTGTCTGAAAAGCCAAGGATTAAATCCTGGCCCCTGCTGAAGTCGGTGTGAAGTTTGCCGTTCGTTGAAGCGGAGCCAGCGGTTCTCTGAGGATGCGGCTGGGTGGGTGGGTGAGATTGTGCGAGGGAAGATGTATGTGAATGGAAGGGGGATGTGTACGTCTGCCTGCTTATCTGGTGGGAGAAGAAATGCTTTGTGAGTGATTAAAGTGTGGTGGGAACGTATGTCTGCTGATGCGTCTGTTCTCCGGTCCGTGTGTGATTGAGGCATAAAAATGAACAATGCAGCGTTCGCTTTTGTGGAATATAATGAACTAAAGTGCTGTTTATTATTAAACATCATCGCAAGGAGGAGGACAGCAGACCATCCCCCTTTCCTGCCCCCCCTCTGGGGATCGTGTGTGCGTGCCTGAGTGTCTCTGAGATTTCGTGTGTGAGAAGACGATGAGTGTGTGTTTGGGATTAATTAGCCTGAGTTTAGCTGGTTTCATGCTTTACGTGCCTAGGGGCTACCCACAGTCACAGAGAAGGGAGGAGTTTGCTGTTGCTGGCTCGAAATCCTCTCCAGGGGTGATCTTGTTCGTGTCAACCATGAGCAATTAGAGAGATTAACTGTCTTGTTTTCCTTTCTGCCCTAGATTGATTCTTGTGAGGCTCTGGGACGTTTGAAAGTGATTTGGAGAGAGCAAAGTCTGTGTCTGATGGACGCCGAACCAAAGCCAGCGTGTGTTGTGCAGCAGACTCACTGCCCAGGAATGAAGTGCCCTCCTGCAGAGGACTTTCCTCCTCAGGTCAGACTGTCTGAAAAGATACCACCAGTGAAGCCTTGCTTCAAGAAGAAGCAGCAAGTGCAGAAGAGGCTGGACACAGAAACTCTCCGGGCTTTGCGGCCAATCTTCACCAGTTTGCTGGGAGCTGGGACCTTGGATAGGGTCTTTGTGCCCCGAGGCCAAGGTGGCGGTCATAGTGATTTATGTGAACCTGCTGTGAAAAAGACTCTGGACCTCGGTACTTCTTGCCCCCAACCACAAAGTAACGTGACTGTGCTGATGCCAACAGCTCCAGATGTGCAGAGTCAATTGCCAGTAGCTCATCCTTCTTCTGGGCATCCTGAGCAAGATGTCCAGTCAGGAGAGCAAGGCTTCTCACCAGAAACTACTCCTGGAACGGCTGCTGATAATAGTAGTGAATCATTCCAGGATCATCCTTTGCACCCAACTTCCAGTGATGGTGCAGCTTGTCCTTTGTTTCCAGACAAGATTCTGGAAAGCTACACATCTGGTTTGTTCCAAGAGAACAGCTGTCCAATGCAATACAATTTGAGCCCAAGCAATAAATTCAGTGCTGGGATATTCCAGGATAAAAGCGAAGAAGCTTCTCTTGATCTGGTATTTGAGCTCTTGAACCAACTGCAATATCACACCCATCAGGAAGACGGAATAGAAATCTGTGTGGATTTCCTCCAGGGCACTTGTGTTTATGGCAGTGATTGTCCCAAACATCACACGGTCTTGCCTTATCATTGGCAAGTGAGAAGGACAGCAACGCAGAGCTGGCAAAGTGTGACCAATGATTCCCAGGAGCATCTGGAGAGACTCTACTGCAACCCTGACAACGATAGGATCAAAGTGAAGTATCGGTAGGTAACTGAATTTACTCCCTTGCTAGCAAAGCCATGGGTGCTTAACTGAGCAGCAGTGCAGAAATACAACTGCAGAAATACAATCTGTGTTCTTTTTTCCTGATGTTTTGTGTACAAATGTTTCATGAACCCTGTGGTGATGTTACCTGAATAATATCTAACAAGTTTGCCACGATAGAAAATTCTTGCACATCTATTAAAACTGCTGTTTATGGTCTGGAAAGTATTCTTTGAAGCTGAAGGACTTGAAGTGCGTGAAATAAGAAAACTTCAGTTCTGTAGAAGTTGAGAGAGTTGACAGAGACTGTTGTGTAACATTGTGCTTGTTCCTGACATTCCTAATTAGTCCTGTCTCTGAGTTAGAAAAAGTGGCAGCACGCATGAGCCTTGCAGCGGTTGAAACAGGAGTACAGCAGTTGCTTTCTGCCCGTGTGAATCCAGAGTGACTGTATGCACTCCAAGTGCAGTTTTCATAGTTGCATTCCAAGCAACTAAAATCAGCTGGATGCTCTGTTAAGTCCTTTGACTGGAAATTTCATATAGTTGCTAATAGATGTTTCAGCTAATTCACTATGAACAACCTGAGCAATCCCTTCAGAAATGCTGATCATCTGTTTAAGTTGTCATCTAAAAATGTTAAACCACTTATTGGAAGTTACTGTTTCCTCTATACAGTTTTTATCTACTCACTTCCTGAAATTAGAAAACAGTGTTTAAGTTTCCCTGGTTGTGTTACCAATTCAGGCTTGATCCAGCACCCTGAGATCTAAACTAAAACTTCTCCAACTTTTATAATGCAGGTTGTGTTCTGAACAGCAGTGGGGAGTGCTGATGTTTACAAGTTTGTCAGATCTCTATACTCTGTGTTCTCGTGAGTGCAGGGTGTAGACTGCTCTTTTTTTCTTCTGGAGGAAACATACAGTGCAGATTTCTCCTATCTTATCTGCCCTGCCATAATCTGTGAGCCTGGTGTAACTCATCTACTCGTGGTCAGTTCAAAGCAGCGCTTCCGTAGTTGTGTGGTAAAACCTTCACGTTGCCTTTGCCATCTGAGTCCTTGTGGGTTTGTTCTCGCTGCCTCTTCCTCCTTCCAATTCCTGAAGAAGTATTTCCCTTCTACCTTAACGTTTTAATTTGAATTTACTGTGCTGAGGTTTCTCATTAGGCACCAGAGACCCAATCTAATGCTTAAAGTCAATGTGAGACTTTCCTTTCACCTAACTGGACATTGGATTAGGCACTCAGGCTCCATCAGCCTATGGATTCATCCTTTTTAGTGAAGACAATACCAGAATATTGATACCCCACGCTGAAAATGAAAGTGAAGTAGGAAATAAGAATTATATGTAATAGGGAATAATCATATTTTATAGAATTGTCTTGAAAAAATATGCCAGTCTGTTTAAAAAAAATTAAAACCCTTGTAACTGCATAGTAGATAAAATTTGCTGTATTTTACAACAGAGAAATTTCCATATTTTCAAAGTATTTTAAATGATTTCTGAAAACAAAACAGCAAATGTAGAAATGAGACAAGCCCATGCAAGCAATTTAAATTGGAGCTCTGTGCAAACGAGCAAGTTTTCTTTTTGAAGCCTGTATCGCAGAACCCATCGCTACACACATGATCTACGTGTTCGAAATGATGGAGTTAAGACTGATTAATTTTAAAAGAAACAATGCTTCATAATTGCTTAGTCATCTCCAGCCTGTAAAGTTGGCTGAATAGCATTGTCCGCCTTTACACTTACTGTGCAGGTTTCCAGTCTGGTGAGTATTTTGGTCTCTTGGTACACAGAGTTTCTGTCTGTCTGAACCGGTCGAGAAGAAACTTATCGGGTGCGTTGCCAGACACGTGACATTCTGTTACCCTGAGTGAAGTCAGAGGAGCAGCGTGAGCTCAGAAAACCCGGGTGTGCTGGGTCAGAGCTCCACTGTGGGTCCTGCAGTTGGCCTGAAACTGCTGTCAATGTGGAGGCAGGTTCTTTGAATACAAACTAGGCTTCATCACGTTGAGTTGAACTGGCTACCCAGTGAGGTAAAAGCAGTCTACTCAGCCTAAAATCATTTTAAGCAGCAGTATTTTCTAACTAAATTCTGTTTCAAGCTGCTAATTAGCCTGGAGAAGAGGAGGCTCAGAGGTGACCTTAGTGCAGTCTACAACTACCTGAAGGGAGGTTGTAGCGCAGTGGGAGTCGGCCTCTTCTCCCGGGCAACCAGCGCTAGGACAAGAGGACACAGCCTCAAGCTTGGCCAGGGGAGGTTCAGGTTGGACATTAGGAAGCATTTCTTCTCAGCAAGGGTCATTAGCCATTGGAAGGGGCTGCCCAGGGAGGTGGTGGAGTCACCATCTCTGGAGGGGTTTAAGCAAAGCCTGGCCATGGCACTTAGTGCCCTGGTCTAGTTGCCATGGTGGTGTCAGGGCAATGGTTGGACTCGATGATCCCAGAGGGCTCTTCCAACCTGGTTGATTCTGTGATATTTCTATAGCCTCTACTCTTGTTCTCTTGAAAGATGTTGTGAAGATCTTTGCTTCAGTCAGTGCTACAAAATCATGCCCCAGTGCAAGGTTGGATGACTGTTGTAAATTTACAATACCTGCTTACTGCGGAATGACATACTGGTGGTTTCTGTAACTCTTGTATTTATTTCATCCCTTGGAAGAGCTTCATGTTTGGAGATAAGTGTCAGTGAGAACCTAGGAGCGAAACTTTAAGGCTAGAGCTTCTCATTTCAAACATTGAATGTGATACACATCAAAACTTAGACTTAACATGGTTTTCAATTAGATTTTGAAGTGGGGGATAAATGTTTTACTACGTATTGTCACCAGTTTCTTCGTGTGCAACATCATCTTGTATCAGAAGAACCCACTAAACCTTTCGCTGTGGACTGCTTGGACTCGGAGTGACTCTCCATGGAGTTCACTGGTGGTCACTGCAACCTGCCTTCCCTTATGTTCCTGGGCGATGTTGTGTCTCCTGGCAACAAGATGCAGATAGCAGCGTGCTGAACCTTGCCGAGAGGCTCGCAAACATGCTAGAACAGCTCACGGTTCACATGGTTACCGCATTATTTGGCTAAAGCTATTAATCTCTTGTGGTCAGACTAGCTTTGCAGGCCTATCTATACAGATTGCATACAACGAGGAAGTGTCTCTTCAGCAGTTTGCATGTCCAAGAAAGGCCGTGCAGAAGCCACCCTGACAACCAGTGGGTGGTAGTTGTTTATTTTCCTTTGTTTTAAACACAGTTTATGTGGCGTAGTAAGTAATCATTACAGCCTGCGTGCGTAACGTTGCAGTTGTGTGCTGCTCCAAGAAAGCTGGGCTGTTTGAGAAAGTCTTGGGCTATTGGCTCAAGTAGAGAATAAGCTCTAAATTCAAATATGATGTTCTTCAAGTAGCTATTTATATAGATCTTTCTTTGTCTCAATGTTATTGAGATGAGTAATGTAAAATACACATTCAGTTGTCGTCTTTCACCTAAGGGAACGTGATCTTGAAGTAGGAGAAGTGGTAAACCTTGTGTAGTTACTTTGTAATACGACTGCCTCAGATACTCATTGCAGTTTGGCCTCAAACTGAATATAAAACTTTATCATAAGTTGTTTATATTTTTGCTTTAAATCTATCAAGTATTTAGAGCTGAATACCAAGCTCTCTAAACAAATGGGGGAATAGGAGCTTAAGCAGGTTAAAATACTTCGAAGCACTCGGTTTTCTTCATACATGTGAGGAGAGGCCCTGGAGGAGTTCCAGCCTGCAGCTAAGTATTTGAGAGAACAATGCCAAGTCCTGCTTTCCAGCAAGAGAGTACCCAAGCTGGGATATTTTAAGATGCTCTTTAGTCAGGGGAAATACTTGGCTGCGGAGCTGAGCAGGCTTTCCCCACACGCACACCTGTCCAGTCATGCATATGTTGCTTTTCAAAATAAGCAACATCCTTACTGATTACACCAGGATTTGTTTAAAACAGCTCTGCAGCTCCTGACCCACCAGTTTCCCCTCTTTAGCTGAAAATTCCACCTCTCCTCTTGGCACAGAGACAGCCCCGTGTGCCATGGGAACTGCAGCGTCTGCTCAACTGCGTGTGCCCTGGCGTAGCCTAACTCAGGTGAAACAACACCTTCTCATAGTTGTTTTGATTTTTTTTTTTTCCCTGTAATTTCTGTAAGTTTTATGAACTGGCTCCTCCTAGCTAGAAGAGGAAGGCCAGAATGCATGGCTCCAGTTGGGGAAAGGCAGGCAGACCTTCAGTGGTGCACATTCTGCCTGGGAGCAGTTGAGTAGTTACTCAGTAGACTTGCACACTGCTTAGACGAAGTCACAGTAGAGTGTGTGTTCCCCAGTGGGGTTATCACTGCGCATGGAGAGGCACCTGGGACGGAAAGGGCAAAAATAAATGTAAAGGAAACTAGTTTTCCTTTGTGCGTGTGTTCGTGGGATAACTTGTTTCCCTGGTGCTGTTAGAATATGTCTGTACGATCGTATAGAGCACAGCAGAAGCGTTTCAGTCTTTCAGGGACTTCTGCATGTCTGACCAATTCAGTAGTTAAATTTAGGAAGTTATCTTTCTGATCTGCACAGCTGCCACAGTGTGTGAGGGAACTCATGTGTTATTGATAACACCGGAGATGAGAAAACAGCTGAAATTCACTGTGCCTGGCGATTTGGTGTGTGGTGTTGCTTGAATGTACACAGCTGAATGGTTTTGAACTTCTTTTAATTCCTTGCTAGAAGGAATGCGAGGCAGAGACTCTAAATGAAAAGCATGTGAAGTGATTTTAGAAGTGTTTGCCTTGTGCTTTATAATAGTACGCTCCAATGAATTCCTGTTCGCTCCACTTTATAGTATCATTTCCATATGAAATAAAAACCTAATTAGCTTCTAGCTGTACAAATGCAGGGAAGTTACAAGTGTTACGTTGAGCTGCCTCAGGAATCAGCAATCACCCGTAGATCCCTTTTCTTGTTTCACGTCAATAAACAGATTATGGTTTTGGAAACAGCTGTCACCTGGCTTCAGGTTGAGGTCAGGCTGTTCCCTGCGTACTTATGGTAATAAACCAGCCCTTTCTGAAACAAAGATTTATAAGTGGTGAAACAGATTGCTCAGAAGAGCTGCTGACAGGTGATCCAGGAGGCCCAGCGTGGTGGCATTGTCTGCCTGCCCGTTTGGGTAAGGATGAGGAACAGAAAGAGTCTGTTACAATTATTTGCTCAGCAAGGGCAGTGATTGTGAAGTTCCTTCCTAGTTGGTGCATGTATTTGTTGAAATCGGTGGGGCTTTGAGCTGAGTAATAATTGCAAAATTTGGCACTTGAAGTCCAGTGTATAAAGGAGCCCTTTTTTGGGAGCTGCACGTGGAGGGTGTGATGTGAAACGCTGGGTGGAACATTCAGAAACTGAAACATCCAGAGCTGGTGGTCACTGGTGTTAGCCTTGTATAAGAGCGTATGATGGAAAGCATTGATGAAATTGATGCAGTTTCATTATTTATCATGTCTCAGAGGTGTTTTAAGTCCTGAAAGTGGATAGAATTCTTAAAAAAACAAAAAAGCAGCAGGCATGTCTGTGCAGAACATTTTTGAAAAATGGGACTTTAGACTCCATCCAAGTGCTTTAGAAAGTGTTTGTGTTGCAGCTTTGTGAAAGCAAATGCCTCTCTCGTGATGTGAAAACCCTGTCCTGCCTCAGCTCTCTTGCCACTCAGAGCTGTGCTTGTGCTGTCTCTGGAGCATGAAGTGATATGAAAATTAAAACTAACAAACAAAACTCTCTGCAGAACATAGCCTCATCCGGTGTGGGGAGGAGACCTTTGAAACCAGCAATCTGCCTACAAGGACATCCATGTTTATCCTCTACTGCAAATAGGAGGTGTAACTTGGGTTTGAATTATGAAATATGGTGCATGCAGTAATCCTTGGGAGGTCTGAACGTGTTTGACATCCTCATTCCTGCAGACTTCTAGAACTTGACAGCGCTGCACACCAAAGGACCACTTTAACCCAGTGCCTCATGTTCAGAAGTGGCCAACAGCGGGTTCCTTGGGAAGAGCAGAACAGCACAAACCTTCTCAGTACAGTCTCTTACCTTCCAGCAGTCGTGCCTCCACGGCTGCCTGATCCAGAGATGGTATCTGTGTGTGTGAGACAGCTTCTCCCCACCCATGCCAGAAGAGCTCTGCGGCCAGACTTTCATCTAAGCTGTATCTCTATCTGGACCAATATCCTAACAGTTACATCAGATTTACAAATAGGTGAGTCAGGCTAGACCCTCTCACTGTGAAAATTACAGAATGTTACTTTTCAAGCACCCCCAGTCACTGTAAAGGCAGGAAAACCTTTGCCCTGGTGCAGAGTGTTGCTTCGGTGAGGGCAGGTTCCTGTTTTCCTTCCACGCTCCTTATATATAACTGGGATTTGGCAACATTTTTATTGCTGTATTGTGAAGAGCTGTTTGAAGACTGTCCCTTCGGGAGCGTCACCTGGGCCCTTCCTTACTGTTACTTCCTACAGAATCTGTGTTGGTTTTGATGGGAGCAAACCTTGGCTGCTGTTGTCCAAGATCTGATGTTCCTATTTGAAACTGCCAGTGCCTCTGCTTAAAAAGGAAGATCTGAAGAGGATGTACTTCAAGTGAAGTTGGGTTTCATACAGTGGAGTTCAAACACGTGGTCCCTCGCCCAAAGCTGGACTGCAGCCTGCAACTTCAAACAACTGTTTGCTACAAATAAGATGAAATACTGACGATTTGGGGTCACCAGAAAGTGCAAATGCCTGACTTGCACCTCCTACAGTTGCTGCGTTCGGTTTGACTAATCTTTCAGCCTTGAGTACAAAAGGTTTGCGTACCTGTTTGGATCTTTTAAGCTCGTTTGTTCCCCTGAGCAGCTTTCAGGTTGTTGCCATCGCAGAGAGGAACTGGGTTAGTCATAGAGAGAAAATCAACAGTTTCATCGTCTAAGTGGTGTTTGACTCTCAGCCTTGCTTTGTACCACAGCTGTTCTGATGGGAACCGAGTTTCATTTCCTGTACAGACCTTTGTTGATCGCCAGGTTTCTTTTTTTTTCTGAACCCTGTTTGCGGTAAGACTCATGACTTATAACTGAACTCAGGAGGAGTTCGAAACCACATGCGTTTTCAGAGCACTTACTTACAAAATATTTCTCCTAGTCATCTATTTGTACATAACATCTAGCAAACATTTGTCTTACTGAAAGGGAAGAGCACAGAAGATTCACACTTTAGACTGAAGTTCTTCAGAAGAATGCAAGGAAGAGTGAGCCCAGATAGCCTTATTTTAGCAGGCTACAGTCCTCTGAAGAAAGACTTCAGTGTTGTAACTTGCTAGTAGAGGTACCTGCTCAGTTCAGTGTCCTGAAGGGATTATGCCTTTGTGTTATTTTTTGTAGTTAGGGTACAGACAATGCAGCTTCCTCGGGGAACCAGTCTCTGCTGTTGGGAGCACTGGTGGAGTTTTATTTTGAACCGTGCTGTTGTACACCACCAAATTTGGGTTTGTGTGCTGTACTCTTAAGAGGGTTCAATGCACTTGTTCTTTCAGTGCAAATAATCCCATTGAACTGCTTTATTTTGCAAATAGAGACCCTAATTTGGTTAGTGGGTGAAGAGCAGTTCTTAAGAAGCCTCTGTTCCCACCTCTGTGGCAGATTGTCTGGGGGACATGGGAGAAGCTATTTTAGTCTCTCCCTGTGTCTGTCTTTTCCAGGGGAAAGTGAGGATAGTCATTTTCTACCTCAGAAGCAAGACGAGGCAAAGTTTTGTGGTGTTGGCAGAGAGCTGTAATAAATTTTTCTGTAGAAAAAGTGTTGTTGCTGTTACTGGTTTCAGGCTGTACCGGAGGCTGTTCCTGCTGCGTGATGTGCAGTGGGAGTAGCACTTTGCCCCACCAAGGTATTTGAATACATTTCCTGCTTTCCCAAACGTCTGACAGACTTTAGCCTTCATCATCTCCTTCCCACTCTTCTCCTGACTGATATTTCCAGATAGAGACTTCAAAGTCCATGAATAACAACACTAGATTTTTTTTTTTAATTGCATTAACTACAAAATTGTCCTTTTCTTTAACACAACCTGCCCAAGGAAAGGACCAAGAGCGATGGACCCTGTTCATGGAGCTCGCCTTTCGGAGGTGGTGCAGGGGAAGTGTTGGGGTGGGTCTGTTTCACCCCAGCACACAAGAAAGGAATTTAATTGCAGGTTTTGTGTGTATTTGTTCTGCCTCTGTCGTCGTAGTAGCGAGGGTTTCGTGGCCGTTGCACGTGAGCCTCTCCTGCAGGTGCAGCTGGCCGTGCAGTCACGTACCCGTGGTGTGTTACGTGTTCTCTCGTGCTCACTGCAGGGCACAGACAGGGCGATGTGTGCCTTGCTGGTTTGTCCTTGGTTTTTCCCTCTCCTAATCTATATGTCAGCCTTAATCTATATGTTATGGAGGGTACCCTTTACTTTAGATAGTGTACACTGTACCTCAGGAGTAGTAAATCATTATACTGTGTGAAGATAAAGTGAGTGTCGATCTGCTGGAGGGTAGGAAGGCCCAACGGAGGGATCTGGACAGGTTGGATAGATGGGCCGAGACCAACGGCATGAGGTTCAACAAGAACAAGTGCTGGGTCTTACACTTGGGCCACAACAACCCCCTGCAGCGCTACAGGCTGGGGGAAGAGTGGTTAGAAAGCGGCCTGGTGGAAAGAGACCTGGGGGTGCTGATGGACAGCCAGCTGAACATGAGCCAGCAGTGTGCCCAGGTGGCCAAGAAGGCCAATGGCATCCTGGCCTCTCTTAGGACTAGTGTAGCCAGCCGGTCTGGGGAAGAGATCGTCCCTCTGTACTGGGCACTGGTGAGGCCGCACCTTGAATCCTGTGTCCAGTTCTGGGCCCTGCACTTCAAGAGAGATGTTGAGGTGTTGGAGCGAGTCCAGAGGAGGGCGACCAAGCTGGTGAAGGGTCTGGAGGGTCTGACCTCTGAGGAACTGATGAGGGAGCTGGGGGTGTTCAACCTGGAGAAGAGGAGGCTCAGAGGTGACCTTAGTGCAGTCTACAACTACCTGAAGGGAGGTTGTAGCGCAGTGGGAGTCGGCCTCTTCTCCCAGGCAACCAGCGCTAGGACAAGAGGACACAGCCTCAAGCTTGGCCAGGGGAGGTTCAGGTTGGACATGAGGAAGCATTTCTTCTCAGCAAGGGTCATTAGCCATTGGAAGGGGCTGCCCAGGGAGGTGGTGGAGTCACCATCTCTGGAGGGGTTTAAGACAAGACTGGACATGGCACTTAGTGCCCTGGTCTAGTTGCCATGGTGGTGTCAGGGCAATGGTTGGACTCGATGATCCCAGAGGGCTCTTCCAACCTCATTGATTCTGTGGTTCTGTGATGTGATGCTAAAGAACACATCAGCCATAACCTTGAGCATCTCATGTTCTTTCTGTTCTTGAACCCTAAATTTGGGGTCTTTCACCTATATTTAGGCCTCGGGCAGTTGGGAGGTACAGTTGTCACCTTTGCTTTCATCACTGGTGTCTTGAAGCTGAAGGCAGGAATGTAATCACTCAATTACTTGCTCTAATCACAATTCATTTTTTCTCATGGCTTGGCCTTATGTAAGCTGGTAATAGGCTTTTTGATACCAGCAGAAGTGCTTTAACTGAAGAGCTGTTATTAAACAAGTTTGCTAAATATATTTTAGGATTTCAATGCTTAAATGCCAGTAAATGTTATAATTTGGAAAAGTTGATATTTATGAATAGATAAATACTCAGTTAAAGAATATAAATAAGCATTGGAGTAATATATATTTTATGTGACTCAAGGTTTTTGGGGAATTAGTATCTTTCCTTATTCCCAAAGTTATAATTAGGGGAAAAAAAAAATGAAGCAGGTAGGCTTTTGGGCACATAGTGTGTTTTTCAGACGCAGTTGCTTAAATAAAAGCATTTGGCTAAAATTCTCAGCTGTATAAAATAACACAGTGTTATTCCAGGTGATTTATTGTTAGGTAGAAAACGTGTGTGGAATTTAAAAGTTTTCAGTTGGAGTATTCAGGGGAAAAATGAAACACTTGTGTAGTTTTTGGGGTGTTTAGATATTTTGGTCACTTAATTTTCTGTTTAAATTAATGGGAAGTAGCATTCTAAACACTTTACCAACTTCAGAAATAAAAATACCATTTTTAAAGCATCCCTAATTTAACAGAAGTTTGAGTTTCAGGAAAATTCTGCTGTGTTACACCTGAAACTGCTGAACCTTTCCCTGTTCACAGCTAAGGGGAATGGATAGAGGATGCCATGCCAAGAAACATCTCGACCATGTTTTTTCTTCAAGAAATAATTTCAGAGAGCTTTTGGGGGTTCTGAGCTGAGAGAAACTGTAAGTAAACCCAGGTAGCAAGTGCACAGAGCTGGTGTCCCCAGCGTTAGCTGGAGAGGGGTGGATTTGGATTAAGTGAGGTGAAGGCCAGTGCTGGGTGTGCGGGAGCAGGGGAGCTGAGCTCTGCTCTTCTCTGCTCTTCTCTGCTCTGCTCTCCGGCACGGGCACGCACCGAATGCCGTGACCTTTGCAGTCAGGCAGACCGAGCAGTTCTCTTTGGGAATGGGAAACAAGAACACTCTGTGTTGTGTCATACCCAGGCTTTCAAGTAGGATGTTTGCAGGGGTGGGTGGTAAATCAGCTGTTTTGGGGCTTGATGCCTTGGTCCTTGTTGCGGCGATTTGTCAGCGTGAGTCAACGAGCGATGATCATCCTGTCCTCAGTTGCTTCCAGGGGAGGGGAGTCTGGTAAAGAAGAGGCAGAAGCAGCGAGCTACAACAATGTAAAACATCCCAAACAGCAGACAAGCATTACATTTTTCAGTACTGAGAAATAATTTGGCACGATCTATACAGGTTTCGCAGAAAAACGTTTCGCTTTCAGAGAAGCTATTTTCTGTAAGCTGCATTCACAGATGCACGGTCAACCCGGAGTTTTAGGAGTTCATCCCGAAGACCTGCTTGCTCTGCAATAAAAGCATGAGGAAAAGCAGTCTCATGCTGTGTTCATCTCGAAAAATATTTTTCCTCCCACAGGGCCCCCCGTTGCATTGCTGTGATTCCGCTTGCTTTGCACAGAGCCCTGCGTGGCTGTTGGAGACTGTTCTAACACAGGTGGGCCCGTATCAGAAATGCCCAGGTCACGTGTGTAAGAGTGGTTAGAAAGAGCCCTGGGGGTGCTGATCGCCAGCCGGCTGAACATGAGCCAGCAGTGTGCCCAGGTGGCCAAGAAGGCCAATGGCATCCTGGCCTCTGTTAGGAATAGTGTGGCCAGCCGGTCTGGGGAAGGGATCGTCCCTCTGTACTCGGCACTGGTGAGGCCGCATCTTGAATCCTGTGTCCAGTTGTGGGCCCCGCACTTCAAGAGAGATGTTGAGGTGTTGGAGCGAGTCCAGAGGAGGGCGACCAAGCTGGTGAAGGGTCTGGAGGGTCTGACCTATGAGGAACGGCTGAGGGAGCTGGGGGTGTTTAGCCTGGAGAAGAGGAGGCTCAGAGGTGACCTTAGTGCAGTCTACAACTACCTGAAGGGAGGGTGTAGTGCAGTGGGAGTCGGCCTCTTCTCCCAGGCAACCAGCGATAGGACAAGAGGACACAGCCTCAAGCTTGGCCAGGGGAGGGTCAGGTTGGACATTAGGAAGCATTTCTTCTCAGCAAGGGTCATTAGCCATTGGAAGGGGCTGCCCAGGGAGGTGGTGGAGTCACCATCTCTGGAGGGGTTTAAGAAAAGCCTGGACATGGCACTTAGTGCCCTGGTCTAGTTGCCATGGTGGTGTCAGGGTGATGGTTGGACTCAGTGATCCCAGAGGGCTCTTCCAACCTGTTTGATTCTGTATCGGAAGCCAGCCATGTTTCAAGTGCCTGTGGAATTTGTTTTCCAGTCTTCAAAATTTTACAGACCTTTAACTTTTTAGGGTATTAACCTGTACATGATTGCTTTTAAGAGAGCTCACTGTGCCAGTGGATAATCTTTATCGTGTTTAGAGTGTGTGTTGATTTTCAGGTTCTCTTTGCTTTGCACTGCTTTAGCATAGAAACATTTTTTCATTATCAGTTTTCACTATAACACATGCAACATACAAAGTGATAATAAAATTAAAAAATCCTCTGGGTTTTACCACCTTCAAAATAATTTGCTCATAAAGAAAAGGTTTTCCAGTTCTTTGCACTTTCTTGGGGGTCGCAGATCTTTGGAGTAGGGAGAACTGTGTTACGGAATTAACTTGAAGAGAGATCAAAGTGAGAATGAATGTTCAAATTGTGAGGTTTTGTACTGAGAAATATGTTTCTGGGTCTTTGTTTCATAGCATACGCAGCACACTATCTGGAGTCTTGATTCAGGACTTGGATTTGGAGGTGCAACGTAACCCCAAAACAGCGAGTCCAACTCCTCACTCCAGAAGGACAATATAAACATCAATCACTAAACACGCTTTCCTCAAAAATGATGGCTTTATTAGCACTGAAATTCAGAATTGTAAGGTAATTTTGATAAGAAAAAGCACACGTCCCTAAAGCAGCATTAATAATATATTCATGAAGAAATTAACTCAAAAAATTATCCTTATGGTGCTGCCTGCAAGTCGTATAAACAATAACACAGCTTGGTGTTTCAGAGAGATGCTTTCCTCATGATTTCACACATTGTTTTCAAATAAAGTAGATTGTAGCTCGTTGTTATGGAACAAAATGAATACATACCAGGAAGGTGGGGTGATCTGATACTAGTTTTTTCACTCCAGAAAGCATGTCTATTTTTTTTAAGCCCTACATTTACTTTCAGTCCCTTCGTACTGGTCATTTATTTTGCTCAGTGCTGGTTTTCCTTCTGCCTAGATGTGTCTCCTATCACTTGTAGCTGACGTTTCTCTTTGTGAGCCGCGGGGGCAGCTTGGATGGGAAGACCCGGGTTGTTAGGATACACCTCCTACGCAGAAGAGCTGGTTTCCTCCTGTACTCTTATTCCAACCATAATGATTTTGACGCAAGTAGGGAACACACTGTTAAACCTTCTATGGATTTGGGGCGATAGTGTCGTCCTGACAAAGTTTACATCTTAATTATTGTGGTTCTACGACAGTTTTTAGAGAACCACGTGCAGGGAACTGGGAAGATGTTCCTTTTCGGTAGTAAGTTCTCGGTGTAAAGGGGAAGAAAGCTGGCTGGAGCCGACCCTGCTGCCGGCAGGTCTGTGGTGGCAGGGACAGCTGCCCATGGTGAATGTCCCAAAGTGAATGGGACAAAGCTCGTGCTGGCTGGGGCTTGGTCTGGGGGTGCTGGTGGAGTTGCAAAAAATGATTGTTGTGTCCAAAGAATTTTAAAAAGTAGCTCATGGAGTTGCATTTTTAAGGCATTTGATTTGATCTACAACTACCTGAAAGGAGGTTGTAGCGGGGTGGGAGTCGGCCTCTTCTCCCAGGCAACCAGCGATAGGACAAGAGGACACAGCCTCAAGCTTGGCCAGGGGAGGTTCAGGTTGGCCATTAGGAAGCATTTCTTCTCAGCAAGGGTCGTTAGCCATTGGAAGGGGCTGCCCAGGGAGGTGGTGGAGTCACCATCTCTGGAGGGGTTTAAGAAAAGCCTGGACATGGCCCTTAGTGCCCTGGTCTAGTTGCCATGGTGGTGTCAGGGCAACGGTTGGACTCGATGATCCCAGAGGGCTCTTCCAACCTGGTTGATTCTGTGATTTCAAGTATCAGCTTGATTTATGTTTACTGTGAAGAATTCAAAGAAAATATTTTACAGAGTCTCAAAAGCTGCCTTTCCGGTTGCCAAAGCTTAGTAACTGTTAATGAATAGGAGTAAGCTGACAACTTGTAAAGAGATTATAAAAGTAGAAAACTAATTATGTAAACAGCATTATTTTGGAAATATGTTAATCCAAGTTCTAAAAGTTGCTTCCATAGGGAATGCCTATGACTGTCATTTCTTTCAGTTTCTATGCGTTTCTTAAGATTGCCAATAAACGAGTGATTGTCTAATGCTCAGCTGAGCTTTAGAACTCCGTGCTTTACTTGAGGATTTTCTTTAATTGGATGTCTCTCTCTTAATACTAATGAAGCAGCGTCAGAAGCTGTTTGCTGAGGCATTCCCCAGCACACAGAATCCCAGAATCAATCAGGTTGGAAGAGCCCTCTGGGCTCATCGAGTCCAACCATTGCCCTGACACCACCATGGCAGCTAGACCATGGCACTAAGTGCCATGTCCAGTCTTTTCTTGAACCCCTCCAGAGATGGTGACTCCACCACCTCCCTGGGCAGCCCCTTCCAATGGCTAATGACCCTTGCTGAGAAGAAATGCTTCCTAATGTCCAACCTGACCCTCCCCTGGCCAAGCTTGAGGCTGTGTCCTCTTGTTCTATCGCTAGTTGCCTGGGAGAAGAGGCCGACTCCCACTCCACTACAATAAGCGTGACTTTGGAAGTGTAGAGGATCTGCACTTTGATGTCCTCCTTTAGATGAAGTGCATGCTCTGGTTCTTACGCCGTAGCCCTCTGTTGTTGTTAGGCCCTTTGGAAAGCGCCAGCCCCTTTACATGCAGTTGCATATTAGTGTTGATTGTTGCAGCAGCAACAGAGCTCCTCAAAAAAGGCCAGTATTCCTCAGCGTAGGCTCCAAAATTGTGAGATCATGTTTCCTTTTCATATTATGCTGGTTCTCTTCTGCTGCACGTGATGAAAGATACTCGAACTCTCCGGGGGATTGGCAGCAGATGCTCCTCATCTGGAGCCATTAATGTTTTCTTTTCTTCCCTGAAGCACTGACTTTCACAAGAATAACCTTTGAATAGTATGTGGCTGCTTCATCAAATATGGTTGTGGGACGTATTTGCTTAGTATGCTCAAAATGTCAAGGATGTGTATATTGATTTTGGTACCGTTCATGCACACTGAACAAATACCAGTGCACTGGGAAGGCTGCTGGGTTGGGGTTTTTTGTCCTTCTGTGCTGAAGACCATGTTTTTCGTCCCTCTGTACTGGGCACTGGTGAGGCCGCACCTTGAATCCTGTGTCCAGTTCTGGGCCCCACACTGCAAGAGAGATGTTGAGGTGTTGGAGCGAGTGCAGAGGAGGGCGACCAAGCTGGTGAAGGGTCTGGAGGGTCTGACCTACAAGGAACGGCTGAGGGAGCTGGGGATGTTTAACCTGGACAAGAGGAGGCTCAGAGGTGACCTTAGTGCAGTCTACAACTACCTGAAGGGAGGTTGTAGCGCAGTGGGAGTCGGTCTCTTCTCCCAGGCAACCAGCGATAGGACAAGAGGACACAGTCTCAAGCTTGGCCAGGGGAGGTTCAGGTTGGACATTAGGAAGCATTTCTTCTCAGCAAGGGTCATTAGCCATTGGAAGGGGCTGCCCAGGGAGGTGGTGGAGTCACCATCTCTGGAGGGGTTTAAGACAAGACTGGACATGGCCCTTAGTGCCCTGGTCTAGTTGCCATGGTGGTGTCAGGGCAATGGTTGGACTCGATGATCCCAGAGGGCTCTTCCAACCTCATTGATTGTGAGATTCTATGTTTTTTCCACCATTGTCGACAGAGACTTTTGGAGAGTTCATTTGCCCTCACAGCACTTGTCTCTGTGTTGTGCCCACCTCAAGCTCATGGGACATCCTTGTGTTCATGGGGTTGTGTGACATGAGCACAGCCACACCGAGGGTATCTCCAAGGAGGAGCATGCTGGCTGTAGCTCTGACTGCTTTGTTGTCTCTCAGTGAGCTTTTTAATGGATTACAAAAGATGAGAATTCTTTGTTCTTCTTGTTCTTTGCAGGGGACATGAGTTTTGGGTGGATTTAAACGTCATGAAATTATATGAAACTGTTGAGTTTGACCAAATGCGGCGGCTGTCCACACCTTCCTGCCCCAGCTCCAGCTCCAACTACTACACGGTCTGGAAATACTTCTGCAGGGACCACTTTGGCTGGAGGGAATACTCGGAGGTATCTAACACGTTCCAGAATCCTGCTTTGGGGTAACCCAAAAGTGTGTGTACAGCATGTACAATAAATGAGATATACATTTTTAGTCTGTTTGCTTTTTGAACATTCCGGAAAGTTTTGTAGAGTTACTGTTGAGGAAGATAATGAAGAAGGTCAGTGTTGGACTGAAAAAGCAATGAAAGGACAGCTCTCCTGGTTGGACTGCACCTTGAATTGTCCCTGACAACATCAGGCACGGAGGCTGACCAAAATGTCAAATTTGAGAGCAAAATGACCCATGTCAGTACCAAAAAAGTCCTTTTTAATCCCTAGAAATCAGGTTTTGAGACACGGGAGACAGCTTTCCGCAGCCTTTTTACCACCACGGCCATTTAGCTTTGCAGTTTTTATTTGCCTGTCCCCAAAACCATCACAAGGCAGGGTGTGAGCCTCTGGAGTCACTGGATCCAGCCCTTTGGAGACACTGGATCCAGCCCTTTGCTCTCTCGTAGGCTGCACCTGCACTGCTCAGTTGGGTGGTCCCACGGCTGCCAGCCCCCCTCCTTAGGGACCTTCTCCTAAATGTCCAGTTTAAATCTGTTCACTAATGATTTATGCAGCACAAATAATAAGAAGTTTAGGGTGTTCCCTGAGAGGAGGAGTTAAAAGAACTGAGTTTCTCTAGTGTAGAAAATAAAATATGAAAATATGTTAGTATAGAAGATTGTTCTACAGCAGACTTCTGCTTTTCACATTCAGCAAGCAAAGACAACAAGTAAGTAATTTGTGGCAAGGGAGTTTGAGCTTAGATATTGGGAATAACATTTGACATGTGAAAATACAACAGCACCAGCACCAATTCCGTAGGGGGGTTGTGAAACCTGCCTTGTTGACAGATCTTACAAACAGGTGACGGAACATTTTTCAGTGTACTTGTGCCTCAGAGCAGGGGAAGGGAGTAGAGAGAGGGATTCTTTGAGGGCTCTGGCCAAAATATTAATTTTTAAGCGTGTAATTTATTATGTGTGTGGTTTTGTTTTCATTTTCTTGAAACAGCCTGTTGTAAGGTTGATAGAAGAAGCCAGCTGCTGGGGCCTGAAGGAGGTTCGGTTTGTCACCTGGCATAACCAGTATATCTTAAACATCAAGGATGGGTTCCAGCAGAACGCGTGTTTCAGAAGAGAAATCAAGAGGAGACCCCTTCTGCGCTCCTGCGTTGTGCTGATGCCGTTCTTACAGTACGTATCCCAGCAAAATGGAAACTTTGCATTTGTTCTCCACGTTGGTCTGTCCATGAGAAGTGTATTCCTTAAGGCAAGGAAATAGGCATCACTGGGTAGCAAAATCAGAAGAAATACTACAAAAATTCAAGAAAGATGTTGAGGTGTTGGAGCGAGTCCAGAGGAGGGCGACCAAGCTGGTGAAGGGTCTGGAGGGTCTGACCTACGAGGAACGGCTGAGGGAGCTGGGGGTGTTTAGGCTGGAGAAGAGGAGGCTCAGAGGTGACCTTAGTGCAGTCTACAACTACCTGAAGGGAGGTTGTAGCGCAGTGGGAGTCGGCCTCTTCTCCCAGGCAACCAGCAATAGGACAAGAGGACACAGCCTCAAGCTTGGCCAGGGGAGGTTCAGGTTGGACATTAGGAAGCATTTCTTCTCAGCAAGGGTCATTAGCCATTGGAAGGGGCTGCCCAGGGAGGTGGTGGAGTCACCATCTCTGGAGGGGTTTAAGAAAAGCCTGGACATGGCACTTAGTGCCCTGGTCTAGTTGCCATGGTGGTGTCAGGGCAACGGTTGGACTTGATGATCCCAGAGGGCTCTTCCAACCTGGTTGATTCTGTGATTCTGTGAAAAATCTCGGTCATATTGGCAGCTCTTGCTTGTCATTTTTCAAGATAAATATCTGAGGAGGTCCTTACTGCTGGGCTCTGTTATGTAAAGGTTGTTATGTACCTTGTGGATCTCGGAACATCAGAAGCACAGATGTACTTGAGGTTTGCCCAAGTATTTGCAGTGTTCAAGGCCAGGTTGGATGGGGCATGGAGCAACCTGGTCTGGTGGAAGGTGTTCCTGCCCATGGCAGGGGGTTGGGACTAGATGGGCTTTAAGGTCCCTTCCAACCCAAACCAGTCTGTGATTATCCAGCTTTTTTTAGTCCCATAAAATTGAGCATTGACAAACATGTTCTAATTCTCAAGCACAAGTGGAACACGCCTTGTTTTTATTGTCATCTCAACTGGGGGCGAGCACGCTTGCCCATCAAAGGCAGGGTGAGGAAAGTGTTGCACTGCAGTAATTTTTGATTACAACTCATAAAAATGCCGTTTTTGTGATTTCACCAGCACAGCTGGAAACACTATTGTCAGAGTTCAGTGGTTGGGAACATATTGTCCTGTGAGCAAAGGCGTGGAAGTCGTTAGTCTGGCTGGCAGCGTGGCACGTGGGGCCAATCAGGGGAGCTTTAACTGCGGCAGTAGGTGAGAATGCTCATTAGCTTGCAGAGTCGTTACTGCGTCTAATTGCGAGGTGAACCTGAGTTTGGTCAGGGCCTCAAAACAGGGTTGTTAGAAATGTTTTTAGATATGGTTTTACAGGAAGGACACGACAAATTATTAAAGAGATACTGGGAGGATGTGGGTCTACAACTACCTGAAGGGAGGTTGTAGTGAAGTGGGAGTTGGCCTCTTCTCCCAGGCAACCAGCGACAGGACAAGAGGACACAGCCTCAAGCTTTGCCAGGGGAGGTTCAGGTTGGACATTAGGAAGCATTTCTTCTCAGCAAGGGTCATTAGCCATTGGAAGGGGCTGCCCAGGGAGGTGGTGGAGTCACCATCTCTGGAGGGGTTTAAGACAAGACTGGAGATGGCACTTAGTGCCCTGGTCTAGTTGCCATGGTGGTGTCAGGGCAATGGTTGGACTCGATGATCCCAGAGGGCTCTTCCAACCTGATTGATTCTGTGATTCTCTGTGGGTAAAAAGACCAAGTGTGGACTTTGTGGTTACAGCAATTCTGATTCCCATCTTAATGAAAAATAAGGATTTGGGGTATTCTCCTGATGTTCTGCTACCATTTTACTGCAGTGTAAGTCTACAATTTTGAGATATGCTAAAATCATGCAATTCCCACTAAAATTAGTGGGAATTTAGAACCAATTTAGAACCAATTTAGAACCAATTTAGAACCTTGAGGGTTCTACGCTCACGCGGCCTTGAGCATAACTATTCATGCCAGCTACCAAACCTATAAGCTCTGAAATTTCTGTTGTTCTGCAGTAAACCTCATTCTTATTTTCTTTATCTAAAGACCTTGTAACACTGACTTAAAAATCTACCAATTCTTAGCAAGGAATAAAAGAGCATGTTAAATATTTATGGGAGCTGTCCTGAAGAAGTCGGTATTTACCTCCACTTCCCACACAACGCTACCTGAGATTTGTTTATTTCCCTCTCCTCCTACCTGCTTAAATCTGTTATAAAGTTGGGAAAGAACTCGAATAGGAACTGTGGGAAGTGGGTGATAGTGGTTCACAAACATTGACTTTTTAATGGCTTCCCTTATATAATAAACGCTTACAAATAATTCACACTAGTCAGAAGAAACAAACAAAGTACACCGAGGGATTGCAGTGTTTTTATTGTGTCTGATGTCTTACTCTTTAATCCATAACTTACTGTTAATCTGTGCTTGGTCTTCCAAGCATTAGGAAGAGTGTGGCCAACAGGCCAAGGGAGGTTCTCCTGCCCGTCTACACAGCCCTGCTGAGGCCACATCTGGAGTAACTGTGGGCAGTTCTGGGCCCCCCAGTTCAAGAAAGACAAGGAATTACTGGAGAGAGTCCAGTGGAGGGGTACAAAGATGGTCAGAGGACTGGAGCATCTCTCTTATGAGGAGAGGCTGAGGGAGCTGGGGCTGTTCAGCTGGAGAAGAGCAGACTGAGGGGGATCTTATCAACACTTACAGATACCTTAGGGGTGGGTGTCAAGGGGATGGGGCCAGACTCTTTGCAGTGGTGCCCAGTGACAGGACAAGGGGCAATGGGCACAAGCTGAAACATGGGAAGTTCCATCTGAACATGAGGAGGAACTTCTTTACTGTGAGGGTGGCAGAGCCCTGGCACAGGCTGCCCAGGGAGGGGGGGAGTCTCCTTCTCTGGAGATATTCAAACCCACCTGGACACGACCCTGTGCAGCGTGCTCTGGGTGACCCTGCTTGGGCAGGGGTTGGGCTGGATGATCTCCAGAGGGCCCTTCCAACCCTTAACCATTCTGTGTGATCTTCTGTGATTCCAGTCCAAGTGTGGGTGAATGAGGTTCTGCAGGGATATATTTTACCCACTGCCTTTAGGAGGAAAAAAAAAACCAAATGCACACTGTAATATGGCAGAATCATTCTTAGAAAAATCCGTCTTCTGGGTTTCTGTTAAACTATTAATAACCAGTGAGAAGAACTGTGAGCTGAGTCAAATCCATGCAAATCAAGTGAGGTCTCCTTTTAGCTTTGAACAGCAGGGCAAAGCCACGTGAACACTTCTTAAAGAGTATGTCTGCTCTGAGGTGTGAGTGGTACAGTTCACTGTCTCGGATCCAAATCGAATGTATCAATTTTAAAATAGACCTTTTTTTCCCCCCCAAGTTTTTTCCTAGACCTGAAAAGCTCAGCCTGCAATCAGAAAATCATGTTAAATTATTTCTGGGTCACACAAAAAATCACCCACAGTCCGTTCAGGCTCATATATCCCTGGCATTAAATATTCTGAAAGCCAACCTGAATTCACATTTCTGTAGGTGAGATGTGAAGGGCAGCAGAATTCTTCCTTAGCTGGGTGATTATGTTGGCTCTGCAGAGAGGAGCAGGCAGACAGAATCACAGAGAATCACAGAATCAATGAGGTTGGAAGAGCCCTCTGGGCTCATTGAGTCCAACCGTTGCCCTGACACCCCCATGGCAACTAGACCAGGGCACTAAGTGCCATGTCCAGTCTTCTCTTAAACCCCTCCAGAGATGGTGACTCCACCACCTCCCTGGGCAGCCCCTTCCAATGGCTAATGACCCTTGCTGAGAAGAAATGCTTCCTAATGTCCAACCTGAACCTCCCCTGGCCAAGCTTGAGGCTGTGTCCTCTTGTCCTATGGCTGGTTGGCTGGGACAGTCCGCAGCGGCTCTGGGTTTCGGTGTGCCTGGAGAACAGGTCGGCTGGGAGCAGAAGTCGCAGTTATGCAGTTGCGTGTCTGCAGGGAGGCAGGATCTGGCCTTGCGTGGTGTCAAACCTTGGCCTACCCAAGACAAACACACAAAGGATTCACTTGTCCCATTTCTGCCTAGCCAGAACAGGTTTTCTCCTTGTGCTTTGGCAGTGATGTGTTCTCAGAACACAAGTGACCTGAGAAATTTCATGAACTTTAAAGTTTAATGAACATTAGTTTAATGAAGTTTAATTTAAGGTCGTCTGTGAGGTTCAGAGACAACATTTACCTTGGGTCTTTCGAGCCAGGCAGTGGGTACCCCTGGCTTCGTAGCTCTTCCTGACAAGAGCTGCCTACTTCGGAGTTTGCATTCATTGCTGGTTGGTCCTGGAGCCACGAGCAGCTTCTCCTATAAAAATACTTGGGTAAAATCCTCACCTGGTGAAATTTTGAGGTAGTTCTTGCAGCTGAAAGGCAACCTCAGCAGCTTGCAGGAGCTGAAGAGCTGTGTGCTTAGGGTGTGAAAACCAGAGCCTGAACCTGCAAGCTGTACGTGTTCAAAGCATCGGCCTTGACGTAAGAGGGGAGAACCACCAGTAAGGACCATTCAGCCCAGCAAGGCTGGTTTGTGCAGATGATAATCAGGTGAGCAGAAGCCACAAATGCCACACTCTTCATCTAAATTTAGCAGCTTCAAGAGTGTGAAAAGTTGCACAGAGGTGCAGGTATTTGTTAAGAGCAAAGTCTTGCCACACCGCAGCTGGTGTCCTTAACTGGATTTTACTGGTGTCTGCTCTTTTCCTGGCGTCCGTGCCGCTCTCCTGCCAGGCAGCAGCTCCCCTCCTTCGCCCCTGGCAGCATTCCCCAGAGGAGGGGCTGCTCTGTCGCATGGAAATCAGCAACTGTAAATGCAAATCTACATCTGGCCTGTGCAAATGAAAGGGAGAGCGCCTTCCTCAGCGGGATGCGGGCTGGTACTGAGAACGCAGCGTCTCCTCTTCTGCAGAACGCAGTGGAACAGCGGCAGGTTTTGCCTGTAAAATGTTATTAGTTGGGGTTATTCATTATTCATACTGCACAAGCCAGTGGATGTTTCCACTCCTTGTATTCTAAGGAAATTAGGTTAAACGTTGCCACATTATTCATCTTATTCTGCATGTTAAAATCACTCCTAGTTTATAGCCAACATACAAAATAATTCTAGTGTTCTGCCTGTCTGCAGTGTATAACCCCACCCCAAACACCACCGAGCAGGAAGATTTCCTGACGTGGAACAGCGTCCCTGGAAGTCAAGATTTTGTCACTCGTTTGTGAGGATGGGGGAGTTATTAAAGCAGCAGAAATAGCTGGTGTGTTTGTTGCAAACAAGCAGTAGAGATGTGAATTGTTACAGAAGTGAAGAGCAGCAACTGGGGTTGTTTAACCTGGAGAAGAGGAGGCTCAGAGGTGACCTTAGTGCAGTCTACAACTACCTGAAGGGAGGTTGTAGTAAAGTGGGAGTCGGCCTCTTCTCCCAGGCAACCAGCGATAGGACAAGAGGACACAGCCTCAAGCTTGGCCAGGGGAGGGTCAGGTTGGACATTAGGAAGCATTTCTTCTCAGCAAGGGTCATTAGCCATTGGAAGGGGCTGCCCAGGGAGGTGGTGGAGTCACCATCTCTGGAGGGGTTTAAGAAGAGACTGGACATGGCACTTAGTGCCCTGGTCTAGTTGCCATGGTGGTGTCAGGGCAATGGTTGGACTCGATGATCCCAGAGGGCTCTTCCAACCTGGTTGATTCTGTGATTCTGTGATTGCTTAACACGTTGGTGATGAAATCAACGTGATTCGAAGCTCTTGTTTGTGACTGTTAAAGCACAGACTTCTTCTCCTTCCCCAACCAGGACCTTGGGTGGCAGCTCTCCAGTACCCTCTGCATCAGCTGGACCAGCTTCCTCCCACGTCTTATCTCCGACGGCCGTTACCTCTCCAAACTTCTATCCTGAAACCTGGATCAGTATGGATCCAGCTCAGGACTTCATCCAAGTGCCTGTTCTGAAGGAAGATAAAAGCTACAGAACCATTTATAACCTGTTTCACAAGACTGTGCCAGAGACCAAATATAAAATATTGAAAATTCTGAGAGTGCAGAATCAGTTTCTTTGGGAGAAATATAAAAGGTAAGATAACACAAATACTGTTCCTTTACAATAGTGGAAAAATACCTTAAAATGTGTAATTTGGGCTGCAAAATAGATATTGATCATTAAGTAGAACACATAAGCTCCAGATTTTCTGAAGGAACATCTTCAGTTGAACAACTTTATCTGGAAAGTATCCTGAAATTTCCTGTTTGAGAGGTTTAATATGTAACTTCACAGAAACTTGGAAATAAGTCTAGGATATCTGCTTGAAAAACCTTTGAGTTCCCTTTCAAGCCCAGTCAGGAGGCATTGCTTTCATCCCACGATCTCTCCGTTGAAGGTAGCCACTAGTGAGCACTTGGGAACTGAGAGGAAAGGAGATCTGTGGATTTTCCCTTCCCAAGAAATGCAGAATCTCAGGAGAAGTCGAGGGACGACTCCAAGTCTCTGTGTGAGCACAGGCTGACTTGCTGACAGTGTTCACGCTGGTCTAGAGCATCTTCGCCCACCCTTTGTCTCAGGAATTCCTCTCTGTGGCCTCTTCTGAAGCTGTAGCAGGATTTAGTTCTTGCACAGCCCGTGTTTTCACCATGAGGAGGATTTCCTTCCGTGTCCAGGGTGAAACACAGGCAAAGATAAGTGGACACTTCTCAAGCTGCTTTGCCTTGCCGCTGTGCAGGTGGAGAGCTCTGCCTCCAGCAGTACCAGCTCAGGACCTTTCAAAAATATACTTCACACAAGAGCTTTATTTGAAAGTGAAATCCATACAGAGATGTTTTCATATCTCCTCTTCAGCTCTGCTCTGCCAGAGGACAATGCTGATACTCCAAGAGCAGTGAAAGCTGCATTCCCTTGCAGGTCTGCACTGAATAACTCACCTTCACTTTCCGTTTTCTCTTCCAGGAAAAAGGAATATATGTCCAAAAAAATGACTGGGCTCGACAGGATCATGAACGAAAGGCATTTGTTCCACGGCACCTCCCAGGACGTGGTGGACGGGATCTGCAAGCACAACTTCGACCCGCGCGTCTGCGGGAAGCACGCCACCATGTTCGGGCAGGGCAGTTACTTCGCCAGGAAGGCCAGCTACTCCCATAACTTCTCCAAAAGGTCACCCAGGGGGGTGCATTACATGTTCCTGGCCAAAGTGCTGACGGGCAGGTACACGGTGGGCAACCACACCATGAGGAGACCGCCGCCGGTGAACCCCGGCAGCATCACCAGCGACCTCTACGACTCCTGTGTGGACAACTACTTCGAGCCTCAGATATTTGTCATTTTTAATGATGATCAGAGCTACCCGTATTTTATTATCCAATATGAAGAAGTTAGCAACACCGTCTCCATTTGAAAACCTGTGCTGCTAAATTATTCATTCTGATAAACGCTCTAACCTGGCGTTGGCAGCAGTTTTTGTGGAAAAAAAAACAACGTGGACGTTGCAGAAGTGATTAAATTACTTGCTTGGAAGGAACTAAATCTCAAAGTGTAGAAAAGAAGATCTGAAGTGACCAATCGTGCACTTGCTGTTTGATGATGTATGTGCAAATTGTAAATATTTTTCCATTGTTTATAGTTGGAAATCTGTGCCTTTTGTTATAAAACACTGTTTATTTATGTTAGTAAATATTCATGGTTAAAAACGTGTGTGTGTGTGTAATTTTGGTTGTGTTCTGTGTATGTTAGAGGGGCTAGAAAAGTGCTTGTGCCCTGATCTCTGGCCGTTCCTAGATAATCAGAACCAGATCGTTTTCATCCCGAGTATATTAAATAAGAGATTCTCCCAACTGTGTTTTATTACTGTATTTCAGAAAGATTGGGAGAGATTACAGAGCTAACGTCCTGCTCCTACTTTGGATTATTAAACAGGACAATGCAAATAAATCCATCGTGTTCTAAAATCAGCCCTAAGTCAAATTAGGAGGAGGTTAGTGTGGTTTAAACCTGGGTGGCCTCCCAGCAGCTCCTGGGACACCCAGTTTATCATATTTGCCGCTGTGGTGGGGATGGGAAGGTCACCAGGGCCGCTGCCGAGAGCCAGCAGGTCTGTGCCATCGACCCCGTGCGCAGCCGGGCACGTGCCACCAGCCCCGTCGCTGCCAAGACAACCCTGTTAGAGGAGAAGGGATTTCTGGGAAAAGAAACCCCAAACCTGGTTTTGATGAGGTTTTAAATTTGATCAAGGATGAAAATTTGTGTTAATGTCACTTAATGAGGCTGATATTAAATGAATTTAAAACTTCTTGCTCCATTAAAATAATTGTCAACACAATCCTCATTTAATCTGGGTATTTTGGGGTTTTTTTTCCAGATGGCTGTGCTGGACTCAGGGCTCTTCAGTGCCTTTAGTGTGGAAAAGAAAGTAGTGGCTGATGTTTGCAGCTGGCTTGGGGTGGGTGGTGGCACTGGCGGGTCCCTGCCACCTCCCCGCAGCTGTGACAGGCTGGCCAGCGTGACAAGCTCTGAGTTATGTGACATAGTGCATAGCCCAGTGAGATCAACTGTGATGCTTTAGCATTGTCCCCCTCAAGCAGCCCAAGGTAGATGTACCCGAGATGCCCCGTCCTCGTTAGGGTCCTCACAAAGCGTTCCCACCTCACTATAACAGCGCAGGGGTGGCCCGGGAGCGCTGGCCCAGGACAGGAGCAGCTCTGGTGGGTCTCTGGGGTGGGAAGGGACCTTCAGCCTCGGTGCTCTGCGGCTCAGCTGAGCCTGGAGCTGCGCTTTTGTGGGAACCTGCTTGGCCTCCACTTTCTGGGACCTAATAAAAATGCGTTTTGCCATGGGAGAGATTTACTCCCACCAACACCCCTGCTTGTTTCTGTGCCACTGGCTCCTCGTCACCTGTGGTAGATGGAACCAGCTGGTAGGTGAGAGGAGGGGAAGATCTGAGCAGCTGGTTCCAGTTAACTCCCAGTCTCCTCTGGGGCTCTTGGCAGCGCAGGGGAGAGCTCAGATCTGAGGGGGCTGGTGTTGGAGGAGGAGATGTTGGTATGGTGGGATGGGAGCTGCCAGCTGGGACGTGCATCACCGAGGAGCTGGGCCTGGCTGTAGGTTGCCTCCCCAAGAGACGGCTTTGGAAAGGTACGGTGGGCTGTGGAGGGAGGGGTTGGGGCTGGTGCTGAAGTGGAGCTGGGTTTGTCTCCTTCTAAAAGCTGCTTAATCTCCTGCCTTGCCTCGGGTCCATCCCGAGGGTCTTCGGGTCTTTACGCTGGGCTCTGGAGTTCCTGCAGAACTGAGGCTTGAGATTTACTTCAGAGACAAAGGTTTTGAGTAAGGGTCAATGTTCTGGTGGCTTTTGTGTTCAGTAGTTCCCCCATCAAAGGCCTCTGGCCAGTTTGGGACTCGGATGAAGAGGGTTGGTGGGGAAAGTGGGACTGCTCCAAGAGCGGGGACACGCGTGTGCCGGGGAGGGTGTGTGGGGGCTGGAGGCTTCGCTCCGTCCCGAGCCCTCGTCAGGGAAATGGGTTTTGTTTCTTCCTCGGATGTCGTAATGGGGTTCTGGTCTGCTGGGACCTTCCCCAGGTCCCTGCTGGTTTGCCATGGCCAGTGAGGTGCTCCCGCAGCCCCGTGCCCACAGCCATCCTGGGGCTAGTGGGGGATCATGCGTGGCTCCCACCCTCCCTGCGGGGCAGGACCTGGGCAGGAGTGACAGAGCTGCGTGGGTGTCAGGGCAGGAACAGAGCATACCCCTAATCAGCGAGCTGGCTGTTAATTGCCCCTAATCACCGAGCTGGCTAATTGCCTCCTACATGCACCATTGCACTCAGCCGGGTGCTCGGAGAAACGGGCTGTTACCAAACCCTGCTCTGGGGCTGCCCCGAAGAGGAACACCAGGAAACAACGGGCCTGATGGCAGCCCCGCTCCCCTCGCTCGTCTCTGTGTATATTTATCTTTATAAATATATAAAATTTATTTTTTTATATCTATATATCTCTGCGCTGCCAGGCTCTAGGTGTATTTATCTCTATAAAAGCCACACAGAAATATGACTGAAGTGAAGCCCTCACGCAGCCGTCCAGCGGGCTCTGGGGGTTCGCCGGGGTGTGAATAAATAGTGGTGTTTTGCTGCCCTGTTTTTGGTGGTGTCACTCGTCAGGAATTCGAAATGAAACGAGGTGAAAATGAGTATTTGTGATAAAGATCTCGCTGTGTCATCGCTGAAGCTGCAGGGGATGACACATGGGGCAGAGCCGTGTAGTTGTGACAAGCCCATCAGCGCGGGGGTGGTCACGGGTGCCAAGAGGGACCTTCTGGGCTGTGTTGGGGAACCAGCGTGGGCTGTGAGACGGGGTGTGTGCCCCGGGGGGCTCCGCTAACGTACCGGTGTACGGGGGGACCCTGCCAGGGTCACGCTCCAGCTTCCACGGGCAGCAGCTTGAGCACTGACTTGGGCGGCGGTGAAAGATGGGGTCACGCCTGCCTCGGGCGCTGGTGGGCAAGGGCAGAGGGTTTGTCATGGAACCAACGGTTCTGGGCAGCGGGATGAAGGCGCTCGGTGCCTGGGAGGAAGGACCAGCACCTTGAATATGTCCAGTTCTGGGCCAGCTCGGGCTTGGCCGGCAGTAGGGTGCGACCAGGGCAAGGCCCCGACCTGATTTCTCATGGTTTCCCTTCGCGCCGCGTCGCTGTGGGTTGTCAGGGCTGGTTCCCCCTGGGGCTACTCCTGAAACAAAAATGGAAATGATTGTTTCAAAAAAGTTCTGTATTTCCTGTTACTTGCAAAATAAGCCCAAAACTCTTGGTAGTGATGAGGGTGTGATCTTAAGCACCGAGCTGAGCTCAGGCAAAGCCCTTGCCCGCAGGCTGGCTGTGATTGATCCCTAACGAATGAAACATTAGTGGGCTTGTAACAGCGATAACACCAGGCTGGGGTGACGCCTCCTCGGTGCTGCAGCTGTTCAGGGCGCTCGTTAGCGTTCATCCTAAACGAAGGCTCTCCATGGGCACGCTTGCCTCGGGGTCCATGATGGAGGGCCGGCTCCTGCTCCCCTTTCTGCTGGCAGCGAGGCTCTGTGCGGGGTGCTGAGGGGTGCCAAGGGGTGCCATCCACCAGCGCCAGGCTGCTGCGCTCCCAACGGTCTCCCCATCGCCCTCGAGTGATGGGGATGCAGGCCAAGCGTGGTTTGGGTGCGTTCTGGTTTATCTTCTTGGTTTCTCTCTCACCCCTCGCTGATCCTATAAAGTAACACAGAAATATCAAACTTGAGGCTGTGGCTTTTCCACGAGCAGTCACTGATTTCACGTGTGTGAATCAGAATCAACCAGGTTGGAAGAGCCCTCTGGGATCATCGAGCCCAACCATTGCCCTGACACCACCATGGCAACTAGACCAGGGCACTAAGTGCCATGTCCAGGCTTTTCTTAAACCCCTCCAGAGATGGTGACTCCACCACCTCCCTGGGCAGCCCCTTCCAATGGCTAATGACCCTTGCTGAGAAGAAATGCTTCCTGATGTCCAACCTGACCCTCCCCTGGCGCAGCTTGAGGCTGTGTCCTCTTGGCACGCAGCTGTCTCTGCTCCTGCTCTTCTTGGAAGGCCAGGCCTCCTGCGAGAGGAAATGGAAACGGTGAAGCCGCTGCCTGGAGCGGTTCCTGCTGATGTTTTTCCATAGAGTGAAACTGGAAATGACTTTTTAGAAAAATATATTGTCAGAGTATTTTTGTTCTGCAAAAATACCTCATTATAATCGACAGCATCCTTGCTAGGGAACAAAAATAAGCGCATTGCTAAGGACAAGCTGGTGTTTGTTCCTCCTTGCCCAGCAATAGAAAGCTGACTGGGTTCCAGTTCCTGCCGCTGCGCCAGTGCAGAGGATTTTGTTGGTGTTCCTGTGGGTGCCTTTGGCTCAGCAGAAGGCTCCGGGGAAAATGAGTGCAGGGAAGGGCTGGGCTGGGCACCCTTTACCCGTGAACCCTCGCAGTAGTGCTGAGCGGTCACGACGCCGGTTTGACGGCCGGTACCCAGAGCCCGCCCGGTGCAGCCTTGAGCGATCTCCTTAAATTATGGTCACGGCCAGTGCCCTGGAGCAGGGTCCCGCAGGGCTGAGAGCAGCAGCAGGGTCATTGCACTGCAGAAAAAGGGGGAGATTGTGAATGAGGGTGGTCACAGTGACGGGGTCAGATCTTGCTCGGTGTGTTCATGTGAGTAGCTGCAATGAAACCGGAGCACTGTGATACGTGTGATTGATGGATGACTCTGGATTAGTTGGGAGGGGGGAGTTGGGACGTGATATTTAAAGCGAACAGGGCCTAAACTCTGGGCCCCGCACTTCAAGAAAGATGTTGAGGTGTTGGAGCGAGTCCAGAGGAGGGCGACCAAGCTGGTGAAGGGTCTGGAGGGTTGGAAGAGCCCTCTGGCATCATCGAGTCCAACCATTGCCCTGACACCACCATGGCAACTAGACCAGGGCACTAAGTGCCATGTCCAGGCTTTTCTTCAACCCCTCCAGAGATGGTGACCCCACCACCTCCCTGGGCAGCCCCTTCCAATGGCTAATGACCCTAAGGACCCTTAGTTGCGACAGGCTGGACTACCTGCCATCGCTTTAGGAGCTGGGATGCAGGGTAAGGATTTAAACAGCTGTGATAACGTTGTGGGTCAGGCCTAGGTTTGTAAGGCAGTTCATGTCCTTCCCTTCATGGAAAAAGTAAAGCCTGATGTTTAAATGCGATGACATTTCGATACTACAGACTTACAGGGGTTCTTGTTTTGCCTGCCGAGACAAACCACGTACAGATGTGTAAGAACCAGGATCTCCTGCAGAAAAATCCTGAACAACTAAGTTTTAAGCAAGAGTTTGCACTGCTGCCCACCAGGACAGGTTTTTATTGAAAATACCATTGCAGAGCGCCTGTCGTGCCAGGCTGGGGAAGGATGTTTGCAGTAAATACCACCATGGGATCCAATTCCTGGTTATTTCCCATGAACTCAGTATTTGCAGAGTCAGACCAAGTGGCTTTAATTTTCACTGGGATGGAACGATGAGGCCAACGCACCAACTGACGCCTCTTCCAGATAATCTCTGGCTGTGATCAGCTGAAGTCAGACGATTCCTGCTGATGGAGACGGTTCAGGTGCTTTCGCTCTCATTCCTGTCCATTTTCCATACCCAGAGCATTAAGCACATGAAGCAGAGTTTAGAAACGTTCGATCAAACCACACCTTGAATCCTGTGTCCAGTTGTGGGCCCCGCACTTCAAGAAAGATGTTGAGGTGTTGGAGCGAGTCCAGAGGAGGGCGACCAAGCTGGGGAAGGGTCTGGAGGGTCTGACCTACGAGGAACGGCTGAGGGAGCTGGGGGTGTTTAGCCTGGAGAAGAGGAGGCTCAGAGGTGACCTTAGTGCAGTCTACAACTACCTGAAGGGAGGTTGTAGCGCAGTGGGAGTCGGCCTCTTCCCCCAGGCAACCAGCGATAGGACAAGAGGACACAGCCTCAAGCTTGGCCAGGGGAGGTTCAGGTTGGACATCAGGAAGCATTTCTTCTCAGCAAGGGTCATTAGCCATTGGAAGGGGCTGCCCAGGGAGGTGGTGGAGTCACCATCTCTGGAGGGGTTTAAGAAAAGCCTGGACATGGCACTTAGTGCCATGGTCTAGTTGCCATGGTGGTGTCAGGGCAATGGTTGGACTCGATGCTCCCAGAGGGCTCTTCCCACCTGATTGATTCTGTGATTTATGCAGCTTGATAAAATTTCTCGAGCATGCGGGAGGTGTGTGCTGGGACACCGAGGGCTGTGCAGGGCAGCGGTTCCTCAGCAGGTCCTGTGTGGACACCCAGAGAGCTGACGGGAGGGAAACGACGTCTGAAGGCAGGCGGCTGATGTTGCTCTTTCACAAGCCGTGGGTAACCGGCCGTGTTTGGGAAGCAGCTGTTCCCCTCTTATCTCCTGCCCGGGCACAGCACAGGCAGGCACAGGACGGGATGGCCCCGTCCCCTACCCGGGGGGACACGGTCCTGTCCCCTCCCTGTGCTCAGCTGTCCTGCCGGGGTTGAGCAGAGGTTGTGAAACTTGGCTCACCGGTGATTTATGCGTGCTAAAACTGTCCGGTGCCCCTCCTCCTGGGCTGCCGGTGACGCTGTGCGGGGTGAGGGGTGCAGGGTGTAGGTGGTGGTGGCTGCCCCAGCCCAGGGGCTCGGGGCTCCGGCGCATCTCGTGGACAGCAGCCGCCTGCTGGATCAGCCCTGGAAGATGTCTCTGGGCAGATGTTCCCACCGGGGGAGAATGAAGAAGTAGTGACAGTTTCATCCCAGAACAGAAGCACCAAAAGGCTCCTTCGTGCTCCTGTCCTCCTACGTGCCTCCCCTGGTTGTGAGGAGCAGATGCTGGAACATTTCCCTGGTGCTAAAAACCTGTCCTGAAGGAAGGCTGATGCTGATGCTGGCCACACCAGGCGAGGGTTTGCTGTAATCTCAGTGCTGCCACGGACCTGCTGCTAGTTCTGGCTTAATATCCCCTGGGTCCAGCCCACGTGTGCATTGGACGGAGCTCCCTCGAGGAGGAACATGCCCCCAGGCCTCCTCGCTGGTGGGGCCAGAGTGCAGATAAACTTCATCACGGCTCTCACTTCAGGCTCGCTCGGCAGCACGCAGCTCCTCTGCCCTCTCCGAGTATCTCCGTTTCTGCTCGTGGAGGTCGTTACAGCACGAGAACTCGGCGTGTGAGTTGTTCAGATTGTTCCTTCTGATACGCTGGGTCTTGCCCATGTCCTCCCCGCGCTGCGTGTTCTAGGTGAGCCGCTCGCCCCCAGCTCTGGCTGAGTCACCCGTGGTTGGGGAGTCTCCTTCTCTGGAGATATTCAAACCCGCCTGGACGTGACCCTGTGCAACGTGCTCTGGGTGACCCTGCTTTGGCAGGGGGTTGGGCTGGATGATCTCCAGAGCTGACGTGGGCATGACTAAATGTCCAAACAGGTTGTCCTCACCCATTAACTCCTCTTCATGGGGAGTGTTGCGTGCTGGCCAGGGCATAAGCTGGGCGACAGACTCGGGCAGGGTCACAACCAACGCTGAATGCAAACCCTGGGGAGAACAGTGACAAGGTCCAAGCAAGGGCCAGCAGAGCCAAGGTCCCTGCAGAGCCAACTGGTCCCACAGCCTGGGAGGACACGGTTCAGCGTCTCACAGAATCAATGAGGTTGGAAGAGCCCTCTGGGATCATCGAGTCCAACCATTGCTCTGACACCACCATGGCAACTAGACCATGGCACTAAGTGCCATGTCCAGTCTTTTCTTAAACCCCTCCAGAGATGGTGAATCCACCACCTCCCTGGGCAGCCCCTTCCAACGGCTAATGACCCTTGCTGAGAAGAAATGCTTCCTAATGTCCAACCTGACCCTCCCCTGGCAAAGCTTGAGGCTGTGTCTCACCGAGGGGCAGAGGAGCACGGCTGCGAGACACCCTGATGTGACATTGTCATCACTCCAATGGGCAACTCCAGGATGCAAACATGGAAACCTCAGGAGTGCGTCTACCTGACTCTAAGGGATGCAGCATCAAAATACCACGCTCCTGCTTCAGCTACAGGCTTGGCAGCTTCTCTAGGCTGGCTTGGAAGTGCACCACAAGCAGCAGCTTCTCCTGTGAGCTCTGTGTTCCTTAGGTTTGTGTTGCAAACATCTGGCAGGCTTTGGTTTGCTTGTTTTTGCACACATTTTAGTCATTTCTGCCGTGCTCCGAACACGCTGCCGTGGACGGCGCTGGGGGAAGCCGCGGCACTCTGCAGGAAGCCAGTCTAGCCAGTGCAAATCTATGCTTGCTCTGGGAGGGACGTCAGGAAGGATGAATATTTGCCCTGTGGCATCAATTTCCTGTCTGGCGTTCTCCAAAAAGCAGCTGGAAAACGCCCAGGAACGCAGATGGATGTATGTGGGCCTGGCCCCCTCCTGGCAGTGGTGAGGAGGAGAGCCTTGGGGCTTGTCACAGACCTTCTTCCCAAGCCCCAGCCGCTGTCCCCCTCTGAAATTCCCAGAATCATCACTTTCCTGGAGAGCTCCTCTCCTCCGGAAATATGAATTCATCGTTCAATTTAATGTACCATACGGGCAGACGTGGAAAAATGCAGGTTCTGCCTCAGGAGATGGAGTGATGCAAGCGATGGGGTCAGCAAGTGGTGTGTGGGACCCGGGCCAGCCGCACAGCCGGCAGCTCCTCCGCCAGCCTCTCAGGACACCTCCCACCTCCTTGACCTTTGTAACGACAGCGAGTTTTAACGATTTCCTTGACGAGTCTGCTGCGGGGTAACTCAGCGCCGTGTCCGCCGCTGCCATCCTTCGGGAGGAGCTGGGGGGATCGGAGGATGGAGGAACAGATTCATTATTTATTGTTACAACAGGTAGCATCTGAGTATTAGTCTACTAAATAATGCTGCTTGTACACGAGGCTCCTAATGAAACCCTGTGCTGTCTTGGCTCTTGTAGATCAAGGAATTGGCCCCTTCCCAGGCACTTCTCGTGCCCCTCTGATGGTGTGGAGCAGGAGGACATTGTCTCTCCCAGCTCCTTCCCACAGGGGCAAACGTCAGCTAACGAAAGTTGGCTTCTTCATCTGACCCAAAACAAAACTTCTCAGTCAGTGTTCCTGCTTTCCTTCTCGTGAAACTCACCCAAGAAAGGCTTTCTTTGTCCCTTCACAGTTTGTGGTTATTGGTTCTGGTTATGGAAATACTTTATTTGGATAGTTATAGAATCACAGAATGGTTTTGGTTGGAAAGGACCTTTAAGGTCATCAAGTCCAACCATTAACCCAGCACGGCCAAGTCCACCACTAACCCATGTCCCTCAGCACCACATTACACGGCTTTTAATACCTACAGGGATGGGGACTCCACCATCTCAGGCTTTGGCAGGAAAGGAGCAGGGGGAGGCACCCCTGCCCCTCCTTATTTATAGAATGGTAGACTGATTTGGGTTGGAAGGGACCTTAAAGATCATCTAGTTCCAACCCCCTGCCACAGGCAGGGACACCTTTCCTCTAGACCAGGTTGCTCAAAGCCTCATCCAGCCTGGCCTTAAACACCGCCAGGGAGGGGGCCTACGGCTTGGTTCAGCTCCTGGGGGAACTGGTGCTGCTCTGACCAGGTCTGGAGGCACTGGAGCTCCTCCAGCGCTGAAGTAAGAGGTGGAAACCAGTAAGTTCCTGGGATCTGGCCCTTTTGAGAAAGGGAAAGGGAGGCTGCAAGGTCCTGTGTGGGCTCCACGCTCACCCAGCAGCAGGGTCTCAGCTGCTGGTCAGTCCTACAGCCGTGCACACGCAGTCAACTGCTGTCACGTTTGTGGGGAAGGGACGACACTGACAGCACGGCAGCAGCTCTTCTGGAGGGGGGAGGCAGGAAAGGCTGCAGGGATTGTCCTGGGAAGGAATAACAAGTGACAAGAGCTGCGTTGTGGTGACAGCCCGCGGAGGAAGGCAGCGTGCAGAGTGGTGCGATGCTCTTTGCCCGAGGAGGCTCGGGGTGCAGCTGAGGGCAGGAGAGCACCCGATGGGCATGCGAGCGGGGGGGGTCACTGGGGAAGGGCACCAGATTGCACCGATTAGCTACGCTGGCGGCACAAGGCTGCAGGGGCAGCGGTGCCACGGCTGCCATGGCCCTTTCTGATAGCTCTTGACATCGCTCTCCCTCCTCCCGTGCCCTGGAGCGACCCGGAGTGCAGCTGGCCACCGTGGCCGGCACGCAAAGCACCGGGTGCCAAAGCTGCAGGACTCCCAGCACCCTCCAGCATCTTGCATCACTCGCTGAGATTTTTTTTTTCTGATTTCATCAGTCAGAATCACAGAATCAATGAGGTTGGAAGAGCCCTCTGGGATCATCGAGTCCAACCATTGCCCTGACACCACCCTGGCAACTAGACCAGGGCACTAAGTGCCATGTCCAGGCTTTTCTTAAACCCCTCCAGAGATGGTGGCTCCACCACCTCCCTGGGCAGCCCCTTCCAATGGCTAATGACCCTTGCTGAGAAGAAATGCTTCCTAATGGCCAACCTGAACCTCCCCTGGCGCAGCTTGAGGCTGTGTCCTCTTGTCCTAGCACTGGTTGCCTGGGAGAAGAGGCCGACTCCCACTCGTGTAGGTCCGAGTCAGAAATGCATTTAAATCTTATTTACAGTTCAAACACGTGCTGAAAGTTAAGCAGATGCCAAGCGCTCCCCTGATACAGTGGGTTTGGGGTTTATTTTTCTTTTTTGTATTAAATCATGCACTGTTATAGCATAAATAATGTGACTGAATTTGTTTGGCAATCTTTTCGCCTGCAACATCTCTCATGGCTTTTCAGGGGAGGTAAAGCAAAAGTAGCTCTAGCTGTTGTACTAAATAAGGCTGTCACCCACCCCAGCTGTGGAACAGGGGATTGTTACCTGTCTGGACAAGTAAGTAGATTTTTCTGTCTTCCAGGGTACATTTTCCTTTTGCTGTGCCTCTGTGAGGCCAATTAACATTAATGGGAGTTGTATATACACACCCAGCAGAGACCAGACCCTTACAGGAGGACCTCGTTAGCTCTTTCTTACTGTGGCTTTCATTCTGAGTTGCTAAATTTTATGGATTAGCAAGAATGCTAAAAAATATGGAAAAGCAATCCTGGCTAGTGCCATACCAAAGTGCTTGCTTAATGAATCTTAACGAGTCGGGTTTGAGAATGAATCGGTGGGTCCATGTATAACCAGACCTCTGGAAAAACCATACAAAGGCAATGTGATGAGCCAGCTGTATAAATATCCCCCTGCGTGGTCCTGACCTCTTCCACTCAGTGTAATTCCCCGAGGAACTCTGTTTCCAAGGGGAAAACACTAGAAATTCTCATAAACTTTGCCTTCCCAACCTTCCAAAGGGGCGTTTGCAAAGGGAGTCACGCACAGGAGAGCGCCCAGAGGATCTCCTTGGGACAATGATGCTACAAGGGTTGCTCATCTCCTGGGACAGCGCTGTGAGTCCCAACCACCCTCCGTCCTCGAGGAAACTGAGCTGGTATTTTCAAGGACACTGTGTATTTAAGACAACTCAGAGAAACCTGCAGCCTCTGACATCATTCCTCTGGCCTAGGGATGCTTGTTTTTTCCCACGTTATGGTGGGATACCATTAGATGTGCTTTCGTGTGTGATTTCCCAGTGGTATTTGAAGGGCCCTCAGCAAGGGAAGATCCTTCCCTGTTTCTTCTTCTCCCCGTGGGTTTGAGGGAATGTAATTGCAAAAGGAAAGCAGGTTCAGAGTGAAGCTGTTTCTCATCCCTCTTCCCATGCACACCCTGGAGTGAGGAACACACGCTACGTGTCAAACAGCGAAGCATCTAAATTCAACCTGTATCAATGTGGGTTAATTATCAGGATCACGGGGAAAAATGAACACAGTTGAAAAGGAATGACAAAACTGTGATAAAGCACACGGAGGTTGGGAAATCACCCTCCTTTTTAAAGCAGCAGATTATGAAAAACTTAAACATAAGATTTAAATAGAAAACTGTGTCAGGACTATCCAGATGCCCTCTTTCCTTCCCTGCAGTCATCTTCAGAAGTATTTCTGTTCTTTTCTGCTCCTCTGTGGAATATTTTTTCATTCTTCAGTTGATGATTTGTCCTTTGTCATGTTTCTGTGTGAGGATTTATATGTTTTCCCATGAGGCACATAAAGAGCTGAATTCTGAAAGCCCTGCAGCCTGGGTTATGTAGCCCAGAATCACCATGGTTTTCCTCCTGACTGCTCACCGTGAGCACCCACCTATCTCCACCTGCATCTCTGTTCAGGTCTCCCTGAACTAGGCTCACCATGGGATGAGACCTAATTCATGGTGCTTCCTCCCAAGGGTGCACAGACAGAACACGGGCTCTGGGGGGACTGCACTGATCTCACTAACTTGCTTTTGAAACCTGGTTACCTTAAATTGCGCCGTGCCCTGGTTGGGGCTTACTTGCATTTGCTTCTGTAATATGCTGATTTAGCTCAGAAAAAGCTGTAATCACCTGGTTATTGGGATATTTGGAGGCTCAGAGGTGACCTTAGTGCAGTCTACAACTACCTGAAGGGAGGTTGTAGCGCAGTGGGAGTCGACCTCTTCTCCCAGGCAACCAGCGCTAGGACAAGAGGACACAGCCTCAAGCTTGGCCAGGGGAGGTTCAGGTTGGACATTAGGAAGCATTTCTTCTCAGCAAGAGTCATTAGCCATTGGAAGGGGCTGCCCAGGGAGGTGGTGGAGTCACCATCTCTGGAGGGGTTTAAGAAAAGCCTGGACATGGCCCTTAGTGCCCTGGTCTAGTTGCCATGGTGGTGTCAGGGCAATGGTTGGACTCGATGATCCCAGAGGGCTCTTCCAACCTGGTTGATTCTGTGATTCTCATCTCGCCTCTCAGGCCCCGTCATTCTGAAATTAGCTCTTGGGGTTGAACTTAGCCTTCTTACTTTCAAAAGAGCAAGCACACAAAAAGACAAGGTTTTCGTTCTTATTGTTGTTTCCAGTCCAGCTCTTTAATGCTATTTTTAGAATCCTGCGTTTTAATGCTGTGGCATGAATTGCTGGGATTTCCCTTTGCTAACATAAAATAGACAATCTGCACTTTGGCATTAGCAGTCAGCCAGGAAATCCATGCCTCGTGCCAGAAACGGGCCTTCTTTCATAAATCTGTATTTGCTTTAATTTCCTTTTGCAGCAATGACACGCCAGATCAGCTGCGTTGGTTTCTTGACGTATTATGTGGTGCCACATAACATGACAGGCTTAACTGGAGATGAGAGACCAGATCTGTCTCTTGTTTGATTCACTGGTGATACACACAGCTGGGAAATGCCAGTTTGCAAGAAATCAGGGGACTGTCTTCTGATCCCTATGAAGAACTGGCAGAAGGCAATTGTTCTACAGGGGGCTTTAAGTGTTTGAAAATATAAATGATCACAGAATCAATCAGGTTGGAAGAGCCCTCTGGGATCATCGAGTCCAACCATTGCCCTGACACCACCATGGCAACTAGACCAGGGCACTAAGTGCCATGTCCAGGCTTTTTTTAAACCCCTCCAGAGATGGTGACTCCACCACCTCCCTGGGCAGCCCCTTCCAATGGCTAATGACCCTTGCTGAGAAGAAATGCTTCCTAATGTCCAACCTGAACCTCCCCTGGCCAAGCTTGAGGCTGTGTCCTCTTGTCCTAGCGCTGGTTGCCTGGGAGAAGAGGCCGACTCCCACTCTGTTACACCCTCCCTTCAGGTAGTTGTAGACTGCAATAAGGTCTCCTCTCATGCATTAGACGTGCATCCTGTATGTCTAATTGCCTTTAACACCTTGACAGAATTATATGTTACCAATCATACACTTATTACGAGGCAAGGAAGCTGTAATCAAGTAGGCTGAAATCAACTGAAGGATCCAGAGATCCGGCTCCTCTTCCAGCTCTGCCACTCTCTGTTTTGCTGTGAAATGGGAATCGTTCTGTTGATCCACTTTTTGTGCAGTCTGTGATAGAAAACGTCTCTGTATAAATAACTTGTAATTATGCTTCTCTCTGGATCAGAGTGAATTTCCAAAACACTCACGTCCTGTTGCTACTGCGGCTGGTCTCTTCCTCTCGGCCAGGAAGGTATTACGTGGTTAGGATTATGTGAAGCAATTTTTTCATTTCTATTTTTAAGAGGCCTGAAAGGCGATACCTAAATGTTAGTCATTGCCATCCTTAAAATAAACCACACGGCCGCTCCAGGCACCGTGACAGTCATGGTTACAGCCCGGGGGACGCAGAGCAGCAGCGTGCGTGGCGTGGCATCCCCTGTACAGCTCGTTTTCAGCCGGGAAAGGTTCCCAGCACGTTGAACCAGCTCTCGGGTAGAGTTCCCTCAGGCTGCCTCACAAAGCCACAGCTCGTGCAGATGTGGCCCAGCCAGGATTGTGACAGCCGGTTCCTGGAACAGGGGTCAGAAGGGCTGCAGTTTATCTCACTGGGATGAACTCTCTTCTCAGGGGGACAAAGTTCAGCAGAGCTGTTCAGAGCAGCCCCCTGCTCTGTACTCGGGGGGGAAGAGCTCACCAGCCACCCAGCAAGTGCTGCTCTGGGGGAGGTGGGTGCTCCAGGGTAACCTGTCAAAGCACACGGGCAAATAAGGCCAGGTGATCTGTGTGCCACTGGCAATGCATGCATCGTGAGCCAGCTGCATGTGGACAGATTATCAGAGCCCTAAATTCACCTCACAGGCAGATCCCTGGAGACTAATGAAGTCCCAGTGACCACACTGGTACAAACATTTCTAGGGAAGGGATCATCCCTCTGGACTCGGCACTGGTGAGGCCGCACCTTGAATCCTGTGTCCAGTTCTGGGCCCCGCACTTCAAGAGAGATGTTGAGGTGTTGGAGCGAGTGCAGAGGAGGGCGACCAAGCTGGTGAAGGGTCTGGAGGGTCTGACCTCCGAGGAACGGCTGAGGGAGCTGGGGGTGTTTAGGCTGGAGAAGAGGAGGCTCAGAGGTGACCTTATTGCAGTCTACAACTACCTGAAGAGAGGTTGTAGTGGAGTGGGAGTCGGCCTCTTCTCCCAGGCAACCAGCGATAGGACAAGAGGACACAGCCTCAAGTTTTTCCAGGGGAGGTTCAGGTTGGACATTAGGAAGCATTTCTTCTCAGCAAGGGTCATTATCCATTGGAAGGGGCTGCCCAGGGAGGTGGTGGAGTCACCATCTCTGGAGGGGTTTAAGAAAAGCCTGGACATGGCACTTAGTGCCCTGGTCTAGTTGCCATGGTGGTGTCAGGGCAATGGTTGGACTCGATGATCCCAGAGGGCTCTTCCAACCTCATTGATTCTGTGATCTGTAAAGCAAACGGGAGCCAGAACTCGGCAATAAAAGAAAGCCTCCACCCTTTAGTACCACTGATAACTCAGCTGGTCTTTCCGCAAGCAGAAGGCTTCTGGAACAGGCATGGCAGGACAGCTTGGGCAGCCAAGCACCCCGGGGCAGTGGGTAAGCCTGAGCTGGGGCTGCATTCTTTTGGGGCAGGGACTGGCTCTTATCGTAAAGTTTTTAGAGCACCGAGTACTGTGGACCTTAATCCTGATGGGGCCTCTAGGCGTGACAGCTATATAAATATTTAATGTGCCTTTAATCTTGGGGTGGGGAATGTGACTTGTATCACCAATAGGAAGTGCTGATCCTCCGTCGTTGTTGATACTACGCTGAGTATCTACTACAGTATCTACCAAGATACTCTAAAGTGTACTCACAGGGATACTGCACAAAGAGCAAACAGGAGTGCTTTTAATCCCAGCTCAGCCAGCAAAACACTGCAGAACTCCCAGAATTGGAGTCTTTTCTCTCATGTTTGGAAAGAAAGGGCATCAAGTGAAGGTCGGGAGGCTTACGTTGTTGTGTGATTTTGTATTCTGTAGGGAAAAAAAGCATTGACTGTGAAAGGAGCCTGTAAACTGTAGGGTTCAAGATTTGTTCTTCTCCACGGCTTTCCTGTAGCTAAGGACGTGACTAATCCCCTGTGACAGCCCCATGCTTGGAGCCTGCTGCTCTCACCGGTGCAGCTGGGGACTCTGTCGCTTTTCACCACCACAACACAAAGTGATAACTCTTTTCCAACGGAATTGTCTCTGCAATGAAACGGAGGATCACTAAAAGTCAGCCTCTTCTCCCAGGCAACCAGTGATAGGACAAGAGGACACAGCCTCAAGCTTCGCCAGGGGAGGTTCAGGTTGGACATTAGGAAGCATTTCTTCTCAGCAAGGGTCATTAGCCATTGGAAGGGGCTGCCCAGGGAGGTGGTGGAGTCACCATCTCTGGAGGGGTTTAAGAAAAGCCTGGACATGGCACTTAGTGCCCTGGTCTAGTTGACACGGTGGTGTCAGGGCAATGGTTGGACTCGATGATCCCAGAGGGCTCTTCCAACCTCATTGATTCTGTGATTAAAGCACTTACCACAACTGTGGGAATAAATTCACTTTTATTTTATTCACAGTATTGTGAACAAATGGTGCATTACGTATTGCACATGGCCCCTGTGTGGTATGATGTGGGTGTGTACAGTCCCGAATGAAATGTGAATACCTTTGGTTTTAAGCCATGAGCTACTGCACTCTAAGGTGGACCCAGAAAGGGTGGCAGCACCCTCTTAGTCACTCTGGTGGAACCCCAGTTCAAGCCTGCCTTCCCAGCGAGGTTCAGTCTCGCACACGTACTGATGAAATGTAGGTTGTACCTTGCTGTTCCAGATTCCCTGGGGAGCAATTTCACCTCCGTGACAGATCTGGGCAACCTTCCAGTCTGCCCTCACTTGTACCTCAGGGGGCTTTCAGCAAAGAGGAGGCCATGGCTACACCTCCTCTCAGCCTCCTGCACCGCAGCACCCTGCGGCCTCTTTATTTCAGACCATAAAAAAGCTCTGGCAAGTTTTATCGCCGTGGTGTGTCAAGGTGGCTTGAAAATTGTGGCTGCAGTTCACCAGAGATGGGTGCAAAGCTACTGGTGAAATGTGATGTAAACAGGAAGAAAATACGCCTGTTCCCTTAGTGACTCCATAGTGACAGGGAAATGCTGCCCAATTTCACAACCATCTCTTTCCTCTCATGGGTCAAGTTCGCCGGCTCTCCTGAGTGAGGTGAGTAAGACAAGCTGGGTTCAGCCCTCAGCAGCACTTTGCTCTGCACATCATGACACGTCTCTGCCCCTGGACTGCCGACCTCCTGCTCCTCCCTGGAGACAAGCTGCTGGGAAGCTACAACTCACACCACGGGCACCAAGCTCTGGCAAAGAGCTGGACGTGAGCCTGCCGTGAGCCTTACCTAGGGGCGAAGCCGGGCAGAAACCAGCCAGCAGAACTAAGGTCACTCCGCGTGCTGAACCTCTCCTGGAGCCCAGCAAAGGGCTCTTAGCAGGAACTACCAACACCTTTTTTTGTGTACCTCTGGTAACACACTGGAGTCTCTGCTCCTGCTCCCAAACATCTCAACAGTTCCGGCCCTTCTGCTGACAACTGTGCCAAACCCTCCAACAGCTCTTTTCAGGACAAATGGCAAAGAAATCTAGAGCTTTTAAAGCAAGTATTTTGCCTAACGTTTCCTTTCTTACACCATTTAGGATAATTACAAGTAGCAAACTGATTATGTAAATCATGACTTGCTGACAGATAATTCACGGGAACGAGAGCTCAATTAATGCAATGAATTGTGGTGCTGAGCAGGTCATCACGCTCTTCTTACGTGCTGCAGGAGACCTGATGCAACCACCTTGTAACTTCTGCCGATTTCTATTCCAGGCCTCTCATAAATCAGCTTGCACGATGATGGTGATGCCTGTCACAATTCATTTAGCTCGAGGAGCTCTCACGAGCTGCCAGCTTAGCCAGCATCAGAGCAGCAATGAGCTGCAGGTTACCTCAGGTGGCCGTGGGCCATGAACTCCCTTTTGCTTAGTGCATTTGCAGTTGGTTGTAACAGGGAGCAGAATCAATTCAAACCCACTTGGCCAGCACCTACCTCAGTATCTATCTTTAGATCCCAGGAATAACCATTTTTGCACTTCAGTAAATGTTACCTATATTTTGGGTGACAAAAATACAGGCCCCCCTTTTGGATGGGGTCTTTACCTTGCCCCATTTGAAGTCAATGAGTTTAACTGATGAGTGTAAGAGGAAACAGGTTCTAAAGCAAAGCCAGAAAAAATCTCACTCTGTCTTGTTTTCTTCCAAGTTCCACGTACCAAGGTATAAGGGTATGGCTGTATTTTAACAAGAAGCTTGTAGCAACGGCATGCAAACAACATCCACATGGTGTTATCTCTTTGTGGGAGATAAATTTAAATTGTCAGGCCATGCCATGGAAATGCAACGTTTGCATTTTCCTATCAGGATGTGCCAGGACATCACGCTGCAATCGCAAATCATGAGGTGGTAACGTGGAGGAAGAGTGACCTAATGGCCTGCAAAGTACTATATGCTGTTATTTAGTGTTTTAAAAGGGTGCTCACAGCATCAGGAGACGGAGTGGAGCCCAAGAAAAGCTCTAGAGCTGTTTCAACAGCAGGTATCATAATACAATTTCAGGGCTTGCAAACCTCCATATTCCTTATTCATATGGATAAAGCCATTCCCTTCGTTGTGGGCTGGGAGACCGATGCATCTTTTCTGCAGGCTGGATCTCAGCATGATGGACACGTACTGATCTTGCCTCCTAGACTCAAGTCAGCCTCACCACCCTCCTTGGTATGCTCTGTCCTCTAAACATCCAGGCTTCCTTCATTCATTTTTTCTCTGCATCTTTTCCTGTTTCACAATGACTCCACAGTTCCTTCATCATTGCCTGGTATTTCTTCCAGTAGCTCTCTCAGACTGTTAAGTAACATCTGTCTTGTTTCATCCATTCTCACCCTCTTTCAGTGGGGAGGGCCTTGGGTGCAGTTTCTGTTTTGGCAGGATTTTCAGGTTTGTTTTTTTTTAAAGCCAACAGTATAAGTGTTTTCCTCCCTACAGATTGTGTGTTTAAATTAGGAACAAGCAAATCACTCTGCTCGTGGATGGGGGAAGGGGAAAGATTTATGGGGTTTCTGAGTTCCCGTGGGAGTTTCCTAGCAGGCCCCTGGGAAACTGCTGAGTCCTGCACAGACGAACCTCACCCTGATGGTAAAAGTTCTGTTTTGCCTGAGGAGCCATCAGAAATGCCACCATCCTCCTCGTCCTGGAGCATTATGTGATCTTTTAGATATGCTGAGCCCTTGAATGCCTTAAAGAACAAAACCTTGAACCCTTCTGCACTGATATCCCAGGGGGTTGGGCTTTTGCTTGGTCATTTCTTCCCCAAATCATGTCCTGCGTGCGGGCTGTCTGTGCCCTCTTGCCCTTCGTGCCCGTTCCTAACCACTTGACTGCTGAAGCTGCCTCTGTCCTCCTAGTCCTTTCTCACTTCAGCCTCGTATCTGTGACGCTTTTCCTGGCACCCTTCCCAAGTTCTCTTGCTGCCAACTCAGACTCAGTACGAGCTTCTTGTATTCCCTTTCAAACCCTTTTCTATCACGGCAAATAAACCCCCTGTCCTCTACACATACACTCCTGATATTATCCTTGACAGCTCTTCACTTCTGGCACTCAGCTGCTGCTTCATCATGAAGATTACTTCTCTGATTCACCTCATGTGCTCCTGCAGCCAAAAGCTTGACTTGGGCTTGGCAATGTCACAGCAGGAGTACTGGGATCTCCTCCCTCACCATCCCATCCCTGCCTCGCGTGCCCCGCTGCCATTAGCACGCTCCTGTTTCACTCTGCTATTTGGGCCAGCATCACGCTACCTTCGGTGTCTGGTACTGCCACCTCACCTCTGCCTTTCTGCACATACCCCGCTCCTTTAGGCTTTGTCCTGATTTTATCATTTTCATGCTGCTTCGGAGAGTTTCTATCCTACTGCTGTCCCTTTGCACAGAACGACACAGCTGACCTTGACTCCCAGGTAGCCCTCACATCCAGAACTTCCTTCCAGAGACTGCTCTCCCACCATGATCTCGTCCTTGTGTGTGTGGGGGCAGAGCAAACCGAACCAATCTAGCACACAACATAGCTTGAAAACAGGAACTAACCCAACGCGCACGCAGCGCCAGAAATAACCTCGCTGCCGTACGCCGTGCGAGCCCTGTCCTTCCCTTGACCCCTCCCTGCCATCTCTCCTCCTCGTGGCAGCCTCTGCATCGGGACCCCTCCTGCTCCCCCGCAAAGCCCCCCGCGTCCCTACGGCACCGCAGGGCTGAGCCATCAGCGCTCCAGCCCTGCTCTGCCCTGGCTGGAACCGCCAGCAGCTTCCCAGAGGAGTTATTTTCAGACAACGCTGCAAAACCAGCTTCCCTGCGCTGGTCTTTGTAGCGAACAAATAAAAGGACAGCCTAAAACGAGAGAGTTAGTATAAAAGCGTGATTTTTCTTTTACCCAAGAACAGGCACACCTGCTCGCCCTCATGCACCCACCGTTCCTGCTCTGTGCGAAGCGGCTGTTGGTGTTTATCAGCCTTTTTCCCCAGCTGCCCGCTGGCACGGACTTTGCTCCTCCGGGTTGGGATTTCTAAGCAGCGGGAGGCTTTCCACGTGCGCTTGAGAAGGTACAAAGCCTACCGGAAAACAATGGAAATAGCTGGCTTATGACTGCTGCGTGTCACGCACTCACTTCTGGCCCGTTCGTTTGTCCTTGGAGCTGCTCGCGCCGCCTGGAACCTGATCTCCAGCGGTCCCGGCTGGCACGCACACCGGCCGGCCGCCGCGCCACGTGGCCCAGGCGCGGCCGGACTCGGCCCACGGGAGCCCTGAGCACCCTGGATACCTGGACTGGGGCGCAGGGGCCATGACGGAGCGGGGATTGTGTGTGGGCTCCCTGCAGGGGGGAAACAGCCGCTTCAGAGCGGAGCGTGGCAGGAGCAGCTTCGCCTCTGCTATGCTTCCCCTGGGGGACCCCCCGTGAGCGTCCTGGCTGGCAGCAGCATGTGCCTGCCAGGTTCTTCTCAGCCCCAGGACAGGCTCTTCTCAGCCCCCCAGGACAGGCTCTCCTCAGCCCCCCAGGACAGGCTCTCCTCAGCCCCCCAGGATAGGATCTCCTCAGCCCCCCAGGACTGGATCCCCTCAGCCCCCCCAGGACTGGATCCCCTCAGCCCCCCATGTGCAGGCTCCTCTCAGCCTCCCAGGACTGGATCCCCTCAGCCCCCCCAGGACTGGACCCCCTCAGTCCCCCAGCACAGGCTCCCCTCAGCCCTCCATGTGCAGGCTCCCCTCAGCCCCCCAGGACTGGACTCCCTCAGCCCCCCAGGGCTGGATCCCCTCAGCACCCCAAGGACAGGCTCCCCGCAGCCCCCCTATGGGCAGGATCCTCTCAGCCCCCCCATGGGCAGGATCCCTCAGCCCCCCCAGCACAGGCTCCCCTCAGCGGGCGCACCCGCGGGCGGGAAGGGAGCAGCCGGCGCTCCCCCTCCCTCCCTCCCCGCCTCTCCCGGCCGCTGCGTGCCGGCCGCCGCTCCCCCCCGCCGCGCCGCGGCCATCCGCGCTGATCTCATCGCCGCACGACACCCTCCCGCGGCACGTTAGGCGGCCATCGCGTGAGAGGCGCTGGGCGCCCGGCCCGCCGCCCCCCCGCTTCGCCGCCGCCGCCGCCATCACGCAGGGGGAACATATGCCGGCAAGGCGCGGCCAGGCGCCCCCCCCGCCCCTCTCCCCGCGCCCATCAAAGGCGCTGCCTTCTCCGTCTCGCTCTTAATGCCGCTCCTAATTAAATACCTCCGCGGGGGCCGAGCCGCCCTTCACACGCAATCCTCCCCCCCCGCGCCGGGGTGAGCCCCGCTGCCTGCCCGCAGGCACTGCGGGGGGGTGGGTGCAGCGCGCTGGGAACCCCTCTTACTTTATATTTTATTTATTTTAAAATCCCCAGCTCTTCCATTCTGACCTTTGAGCCATGGGCGAGTTAATGTTTGCTTTGCGCTGCGGGGCGATGACTTGGGTGACATTCCCACGCCACCCCCCCCCCATCCCTTCCCACGCAAGACACCCATCTGCACCCCCTCCCCTTAATCCCCCACCTCGCGTTGGATCACGAAGAGGTTAAAGGAGGTGGTGGTAGGCGGGGGGGGGGTGGGGGGAAGCTGGGGCATGCGGCTCCGCTTGCTGCCAAACCGGGGATTAACGATGCAGCGCAGCACGGAGGTCGGCACGCAACGTGGAGCGGGTCACGCCGGCAACACACGCGAGGGCTGGGGGGGGGGGGCAGCCACCCGTGGGACCACGCTGTAAAGCCGGGGGGACCACGACTTTGCATCCCAATATCATTGCAACAAAGTCTACTCATGCAAATTTTCCTTTTTTTCCCAATAAAATTCCCTATCTTCTTCAATAGCAAGCTGCCCCCCTTGCCTGCAAGCAGCTTACTCCACCAAGAAGAAACCTATTCCCTATTCAGCTGCTCTGAAAAAACAGTACTGGTGCTTTGCCCTATGCTGCGCTGACCCAGAGACGCAACCTTTGCAGCTAAGAGCGAGTTATGCATAAATTAAATCAGGTTAACAAGGCCGGTGGAAGGTCGCCTTGTTTTTCACCGTGGCCTCTTTCCAGTTTTTAGTGGCTGTCCGCAAATCGGTTTTGCTTTGAGCATATGTGAATTGCTTTGGGCATATAGGAATTGCTTTGGGCATGCAGAAAATACTTTGGGGATATAGAGAAAGCCTTGGGCATATAGGAGATGCTTTGGGCATGTAGGAATTGCTTTGGGCAGGCTGGAAATCGGCTTTGGGAGGTGAGCAGCCCTGCTGTGCTCATGACCCCTCATCTGCAGCATCACACGCCTGCGCCAGGTTCAGACAGAGAGAGACGCGGCCTGTGCCAGCTCCCTTGCTGGGGACCGTGGGGACAAAGCAGATGGCCGTTGGCACAGCTGATGGGATGCGATAAAACCGAATCTCACGGCAGCTCGGTTTTCTGGCCTGCGTTGAAGGGGCCGCACGTAACCAGCGATGAGAAGAAGCGGGGAGGCAGAATGTGAAATTAATTCCATTGAAACAGGGTTACGCTGCAAACTCTCACATCTTTTCCTGATTTATTTATTTTTATTGCTTCACTGGGAGCTCAAGAGGATTTCGTTGGGAGCTGGCGGCGCGGAGCCGGTTCACACGGAGGCTGAGCGCACGCCTGGGGTTTGACACGAAACTCACCCCGCCGTGAGGGCCGGTTTTGGGGCGGCAGCTCAAACGGAGCAAACGCTTTGCGGGGACACCGGGCCGCCGCTCCTGCCGGGTCCCCCCTCCCTGCCCCGCAGAGCCAGCTCCGGGCAGCGCAGCTCCTCCCTTCACATTATTCATTTCCAACGGGGCCGGCTGGTTACGCGGGGGTCCAGGGGGCACCGCGCTCCCGCAACGTCCCCCCCACCCCGCACCGCGCCGGTTTTGCGCGGGCCCCGCCCACGTAACGCGCACGCGCAGGGCCGTGCGCCGTTGCCGCGGTGACGGAGGAAGCCGCGGTAAGAAAATGGCCGCCGCGGCTGCCTCCCCTCACCCGCTTCCCTCCGCTGGTCCCCGCCGCTGCCGGTGTCCCCGAGCAGGCGGTGCGGGCGTGGGGAGGCCGCGGCCGGCAGGCCCGGGCCTGCATTTCCGCGCGTGGGGCAGAGGGAAGGTGCGGCCCCGCTGCTGAGGGCAGGTTCTGACCCTCCCTGTGACCCCCGGCAGCTTCCCGGAGCCCGCGGCGCAGTTTCGGGAGGCCATGGAGCGGCACGTCCCCGTCCACGCGTTGCCGGAGGAGATACGAAAGGTATGAAACAGTGGCAGTACAAAAAAAAACCCTTTGGAGACCAGATACTGCTGTAATTTAGGGATATTTCGCAGGCGTTTGGACACTGGTACGTTATTTGGTACATTTTGGCCCTGGTTTTAGATTGGAGGTGTTGTAGGTTTTGTCGTTATATATGAAGTGTAATTACACCCTAGTGCTTTGGGAACACTGTGGAGGAACACGCTAATTCTGTGGTGGTGGTGTCACTGCTAGGTGAATTTAAAATTTTACCCCATATGGCATGTTTGGTTGCTGTAAGTTTGAAATTACTGCAGAGCATAACAAGTAGTTGTTCCAAAGGAGTGTCAATACAAATAGGAACGGAACATTCCCCTTCATCTTGTATCTTCTCTTTGTGCATGAGGCTGTTTTGTTTGGGAGGCAAATTATTACCAATGTAACAATGCTGCTGTGTACGTGGGTTAACTTTTGGGGAGGCTCTTTAGGCACAGTGGCGCACGCAAGCGGAACACGAGGCACTTTTTGTAACGCTATGAAGCTTTTACTTTGGTAATAAAACACCCTGCTGCCTTCGTGATTTGGTATGCATGTAATAACAAGTAATTTAAAAAGTTTTGTGTGCTCAGGCTAGCACAGCCTGGAGAAATTCTCCCTGGAGTAGTCCAGGAAACTGTTGAGACAATTTCTGAGCCATCAGTGATGATTTCTGAAAATTCAGCGATGGGTAAGATAGCCACAGGAAAGGAGAAGGAATGCTTGCCCTTAAAAAAGGGGAGGGGGAGAACCTGGGGAATTTACAGGCTCATTAGCAGCTGTTTGGGTAGCAGGAAAGACAGCAGATATGTTTTGTTTATTTATAAATTAGTTTGCAAGCATCAACAGGGTAAGGTGGTTAGCAAAAATCAGTGTTTCCATTAATGACTTCAGGCTGTAGTTTGGTGCCACTTCAGCTGTCTGCCTGTCGTTGGGATCAGTCCCTGCTCTAATTCCTGGCCCGTGTGCTACGCGGGTGCTGGCGCAAGGAGGAAGCAGGTGTGAGTGCAGGCACAAACTGGAACAGAAAGGGGGTGACTTTATTTCAGTAGAAGTGTCAGTGTCTGCTGTTTTTTCATTGAGCTGGATCTTAGATTACAATAATACACTGATGCCAGTCTGGGAGGGGTTGTGAGCACTCTGGGAACAGTGTTAAGCTTCGTATTTTTAGTAAGAATAAGGCATATTTGAAAAGACTAAGTCCAGTGCATCAATATCTATAGTAACTGATTAAGTTTCCTTGTTACTTGCCAGACCTAACACTGAGGTCTATAATCAGGTCATAATCAGAATAAGATTAACAAAGTAATGTTACAATGAATGCAAGCGTTAAATTCCATCCTACCCTGCACCTCAGCGTGAGATATGTGAGCTCTAAGGCAACGACAGCCCAAGATTTTGGGATCAGTTAAGAGTCGGGGTTTTACATATCCTTTGCTGCTCATCCCTTCACCCAGCTGCCTTGCATTGTAGTTGCAGCGAAGTTACAAGATACAGAGCTTGATTACAAGTCATTCTCACAATTTCCTGTCCTTGTCTCCTTTACCTTTGATGTCCACCAGTTGTTATTCCCTTCACATTCCCTGCTCCTTGTATAGCATCTCTTTCTGAGTCTTTCTTTTAGATTGCTCCCAACACATGCAGAACTCGTGCCAGCTGTAGGTTGCTCTGCCAAACTGAGCACATGCTCCCAACATGCGGCCTGCTGGCCAACGGGACACGTGTGTCTGGAGGGAGGGTGTTAGGCGTTGTGATTGCAGCTGCAGAATGAAGAATATTCACTGCTAGGTGCTGTTTCGGGTTGGCTTGCTGGAGGTTGGGTTGTGGTGCTGACAAGGGATCAAGCAGCTGTCTCAAAGGATGCAGACCAGAATCACAGAATCAACCAGGTTGGAAGAGCCCTCTGGGATCATTGAGTCCAACCGTTGCCCTGACACCACCATGTCAACTAGACCAGGGCACTAAGTGCCATGTCCAGGCTTTTCTTCAACCCCTCCAGAGATGGTGACTCCCCCACCTCCCTGGGCAGCCCATTCCAATGTCTAATAACCCTTTCTGAAAAGAAATTCTTCCTAATCGTTCCTCTCCTTCGTGCTCTTCGCGGATGGAGGAGCTTCATCTGGTGTTTATCGATACTTGGAGCAGTGACATAGCTGCCTCCAAAATTTCATTCTTCTAGAGGATAGTACTGAGAGGGAAAGGGGAAGGGAGCTCTTGTGTCAGCCTGGAACAGCCCGTTCTGCAGAGTGTCCTACTGCTGAAATCTGCCAGAGAAAAAGAGTAAAGCCATGGATGTCATGGCAGAGGTTGATAGAAATGGAGGTTTTGCAGACTGGGTCCAGTAGGTGTTGTCCACTACATTTATGAAGTTTTAAAGGGAGTTTTAATCTAGAGAAGAAGAGATTTCTTGGTGTTTTGTTAATGGAATGATAGAGCTGAAAGAACTTTGGTTCATTAGGTGCTGATCAATCTTGCCTTGTAAAATTCTTGCATGCCTTTCTGTGGCCGTGCTTCTCGCTCTCTCCTTCCTTTCTACTGCTCTCATACCTCTTTCACACAATAAGCGTTGCAAGATGGGTGATAAATGAAAAAAAATCAACAGGTAAATAAACATCCACATGTCCCTTATTAAAGCGTATAGTTGGGTTTTTTGGTATTTACAGTTGCATACTTCTTAGGAGCTAACTGTTAGTAAAGATCTAAATCATGGTTTGTTTCTACAAGAGCTTTAAACCCGGCGTTGTGCCTCTGGCTGTTAGCAGTTTGGTGACCTCACTGAGCAACGTTTGTCCATGTTGGAAGGCAGCAGGAGGCCGTTTTCCCTGCAAGTCTCGAAGGAAGCTATGCCACGTGGCGTGGTGGTGACGGAGAGTGTGGAGAAGAGCTGCTGCTGTTTTGGCAGCAGACATAGGATAAGTGGTAACTTCTGAGGAGGGAAACAACCACGTCAATGGCCAAGTCCAAGCCATAGCTTATGTTCTCTTCTGTGATGGTTTTTGGGGAGGGTATTCTCTAGTTCTTAGCCTTATTTTAGGGACACTTGTACACTTCTAGGAGGTGATGCTTGCAGATTTGATGTGCCAGGTAGCAGGTGTTTCAGCTGAGTAAGTTGGTTGGTCTGCCATAGTAGAACCCTACATTTTCTCTAACTGTATTGTCACAAGACTGTAGAAAGAACTTTGCAGAGGTCACTGGTTTGTGACGTGTACTTCTATGTCTTACAGTTTATGCCATCAAACTCTGTCTGGGATGTATCATAGAGCACAGGATGGTAAAAAAATGTTAGTGTTTTCTTTGCTCCAACGTTATGGATGTGTGTTTTTGGGGAGTCCTTGTTTGGGAGAGGTTTGGGGGTTGGTTTGTTACTGGTTTCTTTCCTCAAGAGAAAGAAGGTTATCATATTGTGCCTTGTTAGCTGTCTGTCGCTAGTGGTAGACAAATCTTTTACATGCTTATGAACTTGCTCAAGTTCTGTGTTTGCTTCAGCATCGTTGTTGTCCATTCAATGGAAGCAGATGGAAAGATGCAGTTTTCCCCTGAAGATCTTACTGAAATGGGAAACGGAACGGCAGCCACCTGCATAAGGCAGTAAAATGACCCCGAGTCCTCAAAGCAGCAAACAAAAAGTTATATTTACCAAATAAAATATAAAATTAAATATATAACCTTTGCTTAACATAAATCATAAAATTAATTGAGCACAAGATACCCTTACAGATGAGCAGTCCTCTCACCCTAGGAGCTCAAGAAAGCAAGCAGAGCAGGAACTTTGAAGCTGTGTTATACATCAGTACAGAACGTTCCCGTGGTATCCGACTATCCACAAAACATCACGGATGTTGCTAGTAGCAAATTGTTACTCATCAGATCTGCCACGTGTGCTTTAGATCGAGCACGTTACAGTGTCTTTGTGAGCACATTATGTTATCTTTAATTTTTCTTGCTGTCATTGAAACTGGGGTTATTTTTTTGATAAGTTCTTACCTAGTTCCAGTTGCATTAATTAGCGAAAGAATCTGTCCCGTCCACCAAGCGTAGCTTTGTAGAAGTGAACAACATAGCTATGTATTTAGTACTTACAATATTGATATCAACGTGGTTTCAGAAGCAGCAGCATTTTCGTTTGTGCCCTCCAGATGAACACGGTAATGTTTATGTGCAGAACGGCAGGAGGTCTTTTCAGAGTCCTGTTGTCACATGCCTTACGAATGCTTCTTAAGATGATGTTCATGAGTTGCCCCTCTGCCCACTGAGATTTTCAGTACTTGGCTATAGAATTTTTAACGTTTGGATTTCGTTGGGATGTGAAGCTCCAGCTACGTGAATGTTCTGAGTGGCTGTGATGTGCTTTGGAAATGTTAGAAAATATCTGGTTATTTTTGGTGTAACCCCACATGTTACAGCCTAAAGAGGCGGAAAGATGTTGAGGTGTTGGAGCGAGTCCAGAGGACGGCGACCAAGCTGGGGAAGGGTCTGGAGGGTCTGACCTACGAGGAACGGCTGAGGGAGCTGGGGGTGTTTAGCCTGGAGAAGAGGAGGCTCAGAGGTGACCTTAGTGCAGTCTACAACTACCTGAAGGGAGGTTGTAGCAGAGTGGGAATTGGCCTCTTCTCCCTGGCAAGTAGTGATAGGACAAGAGGACACAGCCTCAAGCTTGGCCACAGGAGGGTCAGGTTGGACATTAGGAAGCATTTCTTCTCAGCAAGGGTCATTAGCCATTGGAAGGGGCTGCCCAGGGAGGTGGTGGAGTCACCATCTCTGGAGGGGTTTAAGAAAAGGCTGGACATGGCACTTAGTGCCCTGGTCTAGTTGCCATGGTGGTGTCAGGGCAATGGCTGGACTCGATGATCCCAGAGGGCTCTTCCTACCTGGTTGATTCTGTGATTCTGTGAAAGCTCTCAACAGGGAACTGGTTCCCCATGGACCCATTGATTTGGGAAAACCAGCTCCCAGACAGTAAAGACAGCCAGCTTTGTTACCACTGTGTGTTGTGGTATCAGAGGATTTGTGACAGCAGATCTTCTGAACTTGGATAACCATCTTCTGTTCTTATTGTGAGAATTCTGGAGGCACTGGTGGTCACCTGGGGCAGCAAAGGATTTTGATCTCTTGCCGTACTCAGCAGGCTGGGGCTGTATTCACCATATTCAAGCTTTTCTCATAAGCTGAGGGCTGGATTCACTATATTCAGGCTTTTCTCTACCCTTCCTGCAACTGGAGTCCACGTATGCTGCAACTGAAGATGCAAGAGGTCAGTATTGTCAGGCAAAGATATGGTTAACAATGGGCTAAATGGTCTTCTCCCTGTTCAGGCATGGTTTCGTGGCGGTCTGCACGGCCTGCTGGACATGTGTGAGCTATCTGCAGGGCTTGGGGGAGTGCGTGCAGTTACTAGCAGTGCAACACAGCCTTTTATGATTCATTAGGCTGCTTTACTCGCAGGCAGGAAAAAATTAAAGCTACCTGAAATCCGAGTATTATTTCCTGTCGTGACAAACTGATTATTTCAGGGCGTGTTTTGAAGGAAACTTTTGAGAGCAGGGCATTGTTTTTACTACAAGCCTGTTCAAAAAATATGTATTCAAAGCAAGTACTGTGATTTTTATTTTGCAGCTGCTATTTTATGGAAGTGGAGCAAATAATTATGTATGCAGCATGGCTTAGCTTTACAATCTGTATGACTTTCTGAGTAGATGCTGACTGAAAACTTGACTCACAATGAACTTTTTTTTTTTTAAATAAGTGAAGTTTCTACTGAGACCATTAAAAATCTTTCTTCGAATAAAAAAAGTCAATTTCAATCAAATAACTCTTTTTTTGCACATATAGCAGAAGACTCTACTTTCTTCCTAGAAAATCAACTGTGTGGTTTGACCAACGATTTCTTTTTGTGTAATAGGGATTGGCTGGTTTGTTAAGAGAGGGACAAACAGCATGAGAGAAATGAAGGTAGTATGGGAGAGGAGAAGGAAAACTAAAAGTGAGTAGATTCAGATAATCAGGTAGAATCAAGTAGAGGTAGAATAAAAGACTCAATATACAGAAATAATTTAAGAGCACCCAGCTGCAGCATAATGATTTTCTTTTTCTTGAGCTTTATGTATTGTTCTGCTGCAAGTGTAGTTTGGACAAATACAGGGTTTTTGGTTATTTGGCCAGTCCTTGCTGAAGCAGTCTCAGTCCAGACAGACAACTGCAGAGGGAACAAGAGCTGTTACTACTGCACTTTGTGCCTGAGGAGCCCTGGGTGATACGAGGAGGATGGCGAGTGCTGCAGTTCCCTTGGGCTCTCCCTCCCCTGCGTTGTAAAATTAACGTACAAGGAGTACATCTGGGCTCATGGCTCTGTGGTTTTATTTCAGCGATGCACAGAAACAGAGTCAAAGCTATTTAAAAGACCCTCATTAACTGAGGACTTAAATTCTGGCTTTTAAGAGTCATGACTATTTATTAGCTGCTTGTAACAGACTATTTCTGGTGTAAGTGATCCATATGCTGGGTGTTGTAATACCAAGGCACTGCTAAGTGAGAAAGTAGATTGTTTTAACAAGAATTTAGCTCTTTATCGTGGTGGTTTTTGCGGGTGGAATCTGAAATTTCAGAGAAGAAGAATAGCAGCGCACAAGCTGATGCTCCCTGTAGTTATTTGGTCAAGTTGAAGCGATATAAATTCCTGTCTTGTCATGCAAAAGGCTAAAAATGGTCCAGACCACCAAATTAATTGTTTTTCTCTTTTTTTCCTTATAACTGATGCTCTACAGATGGTTACGGTACTGAGTCAGACAGATGTCATTTGAGTGACTACCCGTCTTGGCTCAGTTCTCCACTTGCCCTTGGTAGCAACAGAAATCTGTGTAACCATGGGATAATATTAGTTCTTCCAAAACCCAACGCAACTCTGAGTTGAAACCGCTCCCACCGATGCTGTAGTGGAACAGCCGCTGGAACATCGCCGCTAGAAATGCTACCTTGTGGTATGGTTTGCTCTGGACGTAGCTCTTGTCCTTTTTTAGAGCATCTGGTGTAATGTGTGTCAGAACTGTAGCTCAAAACCTTGTGGATCAAGTGTCTTCCTAGTTCAAGCACTTCGTCCTCAGTGAGTTTGTTTTGCTTTTTATGTTGTCACTGCGCACGTGGTGCTGTTGTGCTACTCAAATAGCAGAGGGTTTTTCGTATCCCTCTGTTACCTTTTCAAGTCCTGTTTGCCTTGAGCTTCCCTGTCCAGGCTGATGAAAAATGCAAGACTAAAATTACCTTCTGTGTGGTTTTTTGAATTCCTAGTTGATTTATTTTTTCTATTCACTGCTTATTCTCACTGCTAACGACATACATGATCCTTATTGCAGTCTACAACTACCTGAAGGGAGGTTGTAGCAGAGTGGGAGTCGACCTCTTCTCCCAGGCAACCAGCGCTAGGACAAGAGGACACAGCCTCAAGCTTGGCCAGGGGAGGTTCAGGTTGGACATTAGGAAGCATTTCTTCTCAGCAAGGGTCATTAGCCATTGGAAGGGGCTGCCCAGGGAGGTGGTGGAGTCACCATCTCTGGAGGGGTTTAAGAAAAGCCTGGACATGGCCCTTAGTGCCCTGGTCTAGTTGTCATGGTGGTGTCAGGGCAATGGTTGGACTCGATGATCCCAGAGGGCTCTTCCAACCTGATTGATTCTGTGATCCTGTGATCCCCTTTCTAGTTAGAGCTCTGATAGTTTCCTTTTCTACTCCTTCCAAACCCTGCTTTTCCCCTGATTTCTTTCTGCTTTGAGTTTGAGAAGATGACAACAGTCTTTTGATCAAACGTAAATAGTGAAATATGGAATCTGAAAACATAAATCATTGTGTATGTAATACACATTCTTAGTGGCTACTCAGTGATAATATTATTCCAGAAAAGGCAGCTTTGTAAGCACAAGAACTAATGAAAATTTGTTTCCTACAGACTTTGTGTAGTGGTTGATCAACTTTGGTGTCTAAGATACAAGGTCTAATGAAACCTTTTCTCCTGGACTGACCATTTAAAAGTCTCTCTTCTATATGGATTATCTGATATCTGATGAGGACTGTGCGCACACTCCAGAGTTTTCTTCAGCAGGCAACTTAGAAAGTCTTTATTGCCTACCTACGTACCTGGTTGTCTAAAACTTTTAGACACTTAAATATTTCTGCCCTCAGTGTCAGAATTGGTTATAAATGACCAAATGTTCTTGTTCACAAATTATTGAAGGGTGACAGTAGAGAAATACCCACATAGATGTGTTATTTCTGTTGGAAACTGTGTAAAACCCCAAAACATTTTGTTTGTAAGTACTCTTCTAAGCTATAAGATGCTTTCTGTCTCTGATCTTTAAATTGGTGGAGCCCCAAGGTAGCTTTGTCGTTATTTTGGCTGAATGAAATCACCACCTACAGCTTGACAGCATTTCTCCGTGCCTGTCCACGTGAAGCTGCGGTAGCTTCTGAAAAATGCCTGTTAATTTTTGAGGCATATTGGGCGTACATGTGCTGGATTTAAATTAGTTAATTTGCTTATTGGTGTTAATCTACTGCAACGTGGAATGTAGCTTGGGCTAGCTTGCCTGTTGAGCGTCACTCAACCCATGCCAAATTCATTCCTGGTACTAAGAAACTGCTACTTGTACTACAGTACAAGACACAACTTTCTTTGCTGCAGTAATATAAAGCCCTCAAGCTTTCCTATGATTTTTTTGACTATGTAGCAAGTACTTTAAAAGCCCAACCTGATCCAAAGTCCTTTCAAGTTTTTACTTCACCCAAGGAATGGATATGAAGAAGAACAGGACCCATTTCCCGCTAAGTCCAGATAATATTTATTGTTCTATGACTTCATTTATTTTTAAGTTCAGTAACAAAACTGAATTTGAAAACTAGAAAGTTTTAGTACTTGCATAACGCATTTTTAGTCAGGCCCCCGATTGTTTTATTTTGTTTTTAATCCTCATACCCAGCGAAATTTCTAGAACTGTTTATTTGAAAGATGGGGTGGTGGTGCTGCCCAAGAGCACAGTGTTCTTCTGGGGATAAGAGCCCCCTCCCGTGCTCCTTATAACAGCTCATTTTGTCCTTTTTCAATATAGTAATTTTAGTGCTTTGGAACTTTATGGTAGTTATCCTGAATAACAGTTTCATATTTCCAAGCACAGTTTGCAGCTGCCAGGAAAAATAAACTTGCATTTTCAGCTCATTCAGAGCAACTGTAACTAGGGGGGTGTTAAACTGGGGCGAAATCGGAAAATAAAGCTTGGCCTGGTAAGTCCAGGGCATCCTGAAATATAATTTTTATCAAGCTATATTTAAAGTGCTAAAGATTATTGAATCATGGCATACTGGGTCTTAGGTTATAATTTTTGAAAGCTGTTTTCTTTCACCTAAGTATGTTTTCTTTCCATTTATCCCAGTCTCAAAATGTCTTTTTTTTTTTTCTTTTTCTGTAAAGCAAGAGATTCTTATGTTCTTTGACTTGATGATCTTAAAGGTCCTTTCCAACCAAGATGATTCTGTGATTCTGTGACTTAAACTGTGCAATTTTCCAGCTTTCTGAATTTCATAAGTCGTTGTGTTAAAATCCTTGTAACAGCTGATAATTGCAAGAAAGGTCAAAGCGTGTTTTAAGCTAATACATGAACACACAACTGCTCTTCCAGCTGCCACCCATTTTCCTCCTTTCGTGTCTCCAAGCTAATACCTTTTCGTATTTGTTGCTTTGAGGTTGTCTCTTTAGCTGTATCCTCTGATCTAGTTTTAATTCTGTCTCCTCTCAAAGGTGTTTATGCTGTGCCTCAAGAACAGGGTAAAACCTGTCACGTCCAGGGCTCTGTGAGCAGATGCTCACACGTCCCCTACTCGTGTCAGACCTCCTTGGGTTGGCCTGGCTGATTTATTTAATTGATATCCATTTCTTGTGCTGGTTCAGTTCCCCATCACTTCTAAACCAACCAATTTTTTCTGGAAGTGAAAATTATTAAAATACACAGGAATAACTGCTATACTGAGTAGTAAGTAGGTACCAAAGTCGGAGCACATCTGTCCATATTTGTGAAGCTTTGCTTACTGCAGAGCTTAATGATCTGGTCACTTACAAAAGTGTTTCTCAATTTAAGAAATGCTCTTTCAATTAAATGTGTATTACGTACTCTGTATTTTTTCAGTCAATGATTAATACTTCATACCTAGCAAATGGGTTAGATTTTCCACAACACTCAAGTGCCATGGACACTGCATCATAATAATTAGTCCCTTACTCATTTGAATGATTTTTGTAAAGATTGCTGGATTAGATCATTCTATTCACTTTCCACTTTTCATCTTGCCTGCTTTTATTGGTTATGAGTTGTCAAAAAACCACAGGAAAAAACATTTTTCTGGCTCAGGCGATCACAAATTCATTAAGGAGCTAGCTTTGTAAAACACAGCATTTTATTTTAAATTAATACATCATACATAATTCAGAGGTGCTTCAGTTTAGACTGCCAGTGGGAGTTCCCACGTAGTAAATTGTGTAGTTGAAGTATCTTGTGAAGTTTCCAGTAAGCAAAAGTACTGCTATAGCTTGATTTCGTTTCGCTAATGTAGAATTTTGTCTTTATTATTTGTTAAAGTAATAACATCATTGATCATGAATGCTCCAGAGCGGTAAGTGCTCTAAACTATTCAGATTTATTATTATTATTTAGTGTCATTCAAGTTGGTTTTGTTCAACTTGTTTCTTACAAACAATCTTACAATTTTTATCTTTTCCTAGATGTCCCGGGATGAGACAGTGTGTAAATACTGTGGAGTCAGCTATTTGATGCTCCATGAATTTAAGGTGATGGAAGAAAAAGTAAAAGCAATGGAAAAGGAGATTAAATTTTATGAAGGAAGTATAGAACGGGAAAAAGGACTCCAGGCAGAACTGCAGTCTCTTTACCAAGACCTTGAACGCTATCGAGCTGACAGTGAATCAAAAACAGAAAGGTCAGAGCATATGATCTAGTCTGATGTTATTCTCGTGTGTGTGTATTAGGTAATTTCATTCCAAAGAAGTTTAAAATACAAATAAGATTTGTCTGTCTTTTATCAGATGTAACATATATACTGTAATACTTAATTTAAATCATCTTTCATAGCATTCTCTGGAAGCAAGTTTTAAATTCCTTAATCATTTAGAAACCATCAATATATTTAAAGTGAAAGAAAGGCCAGAAGGCCTTTCAGAGGTATTTCCCCTGCACACACTCCCAAAGGGAAATGATCAAATATTTCATCTTATCATTTGGTAATAAAATTGTAATATTTTAAATGAAATTCCACAGTATTGGGGAGTTTCACAGTTCTGAAATTTTTACTTATTGTCTCATGATTTTCTGTCCTCATATTTTGGAATCTATTGTTATATTCCACTGATTGTTTACCGTAGGACTATGAACATTGATATTTATAGTTGGCTAATAAAAGATACTTTATAAAAATACAGCTGCTAAAGTTGACTACTGATAGAACAATGTGGTACAAACAAGGGCGTCAGAAACTTCTTGGTAATTTCTTGCTCATCTGAATTAAACTGTCGGAAGCTTTTTGTAAGAATGAGATTATAATTTGAATTATCAGCTCAGTCATTTTGATTCTGAAGACCCCCAGCAGGGGTCTAGAACTGATAACATGGGGCATTTTTAGTGTTAAGGTGCTCTGGGTGGCAGTTACGGTGGCAGTATTCAGTGTGGTAGCAAATGCAGTGACAGCACATTCTTCTTGTTGAGGATCATTTGCCAGAGGTAAACGTAAAATGTTCATTTACCTGACTTTTTGTAGTAAAGCTGGAACAGCCAATAAAAGTTTTATCTCTGCATTTTTTCCCCTAAGGCTCGGCTTGATTTAAAACCTGCTGAAATCAAGTGGAGTACTTTCAGTAGGCTTTCATTCAGGCCATAAATCAACTATTGTGCCTTGAGTAACTTGTCTAAATATTCCTTATCTCCTCTTTGCTATCCTGGGCCTCTCTTGTTAGCTCCTGCTGTTGGCATAAACTAACTACTCAACATACTATCTTCTGCTTCTTGCAAGGCTGACAAATCATTCCTCCCAAACTGCAAATGTTTATCAGAAGCCAAATATGCCTTTTTTTTAATCTCTGGTAGACCAAGAGATTTAATCTTTCTCCTTAGTTGCAGGCTCTTTCATTTTTATATTCCTTTTAGGTTAACGTATTGCTGTTGTTTGTACCTGGGGTCAACCTTGACAGCCACGTGGGAACCTGAGCTTTGGCAGAAATGAGTTACCTGCCCTTTGGGATTTTGTCAGAAGGGGAACTAACCATCATGCAGTTAACTACAGAGGGGTACACTGTATTTGGGGTGTGATGTTGATAATTCTTGCAACATCCAATATAAGAAACGTAAAATAGATTTAAATACTAAAGATGCTTGTTAAAGGTATAGTAGTGCTGTCAGTGTGACAAGGAGCAAAAAATTTTTATGATGTTTAGACACGTGAAGAGGTGTGTAGGTATCACTTAGCGAGTCCTATGTCAAAGATCCCTTGCAAATAGATTCCTGAAAATTTTTTTACAAATCTAGCAGGAGGAGTTACTTGTTGGTTACTACCATGAGACTTATACTCCTGAGTCATGCATGTACATGTTGAAAAATTTATCCATAAATAATAAAATCTTAAATAGAACGTAAACCTAACATTTTAACTTGTGGAAACTGTATTTTTCCCTATTTGTGCTTTTTTGTGTGTGTGTTTTCTTGAGTTCGTTAGTTCCTACCACAATGGCAAAACTTAATACCATGGAAAACGCTTTGTTGTTGAATTTGCCAAAAAGAAATCTTTCTTTTTGCCACACGACTGCTTTGGAAAGCAGCAGCAACTACCTGGCTTGGTGAGGTCTAAACTTGTAATAAACACTGAAGCGAGTGGGCAGTGGTTGTTCTACTTTTGACAAGGTTTTTTTACTATTAACATGATTAAGTGCCAAGAGTGATTATTAATAAGCAAGACAAATTAGTTCACAGAGATAGTTCAGAAGAGTGAGGTGAAAACTCTGCTCAACCTTCTCCCAAATTCCTGATAAAATAAACTTTTAGCGAGACAAAATTCCTTATCTGGACGAGGCTGAAACAGCAGTCAGTGGAAAATGCAAAAGGCACCAGGAAATGTATGCATGGAAGCAAAAATGCACATTTCATGTATATTTCATTAAAAATATTTTCATCTTTAATAGGTAAACTTAAAATTTCAGTTCTTTCTCTGCTTATAGGAACAGTTTACATGCCACAGTTCTTGAGGTTTTCCAGTTTGTGCTCACCACCCTCTACAATTACAGGTGTTCCTCTGTTACTCCCTCGCGTGGTTCCAACACCGAGGCCCTGCACAGCATCACGTACGATGGCAAAGGCCATATTTACCCATTTACTACAGAAAGAGATCAGCGGGTCATTGTATGACTTAACTCATTGTGAACAGCACAATTGCACACGAGAGATTAAAGTCGTGCTTAGATATTATTATATTGTAACCTGGTTATGATCCTCATAAGCTGTCTGATAATTGAATGTGTATTTAATATCTTGTATTGCACGGTAGGTATAAGAAAATTATGTGATGTACATTTATGTGTGGGGGTTTTTTTTTCTCTAATGGGTGGTCACTTGTTCACACTCTAAGCTCAAGTTAAAACATCTAATTGCTTGGGTACAATTGAGTGAGTTACTGTCCATTTTGTGACCACTGGTTAAAAACAAGCAAGCAAGAACGACCAATCAAGAAGTTTATAGTAACATAATTCTTTTGTGTTGCCATTTACCTCCACTTTATAATTTAAAGTTGTCGAAAGAACTGTGTTGAAAACATATTTATTTACACTCTGATAGCTGTGCTTGAAAAATAAACAGGTCAGAACTGCTGCTATAATGAAAAAGTTCAAAAGGTAAATTTTAGAGGCAAAGAAAAACTTGCAGGTTTTGAACTGGGCTGCTGTGTTTGCTGTGGCTTAGAGTCCAGCACGGAGGAGACCAGCAGTGGTCTGCAGTGGTCTGCAGTGGTGACAAAATATTTATTTTCCCACTTTATACTTATTATACAGCTTGAGTTGAATGTTCTTGTACATAACCACGAGCACGTATCATCTGCTTCTGTTCACTTTTCCCCCAGCACAGATATTCTACTTCTGCAGGGTCATAATCTCATTTAAATAAGCACAATTGAAGCACAGATGTGACAAATATTAATTTGCATTTTTAATAGGAGGGAGGGTACACAATATATTTGTGAGTCCTGATAACAGGAAGCTTTTCCTTCCCAATCCCTGATTTAGGACCTTTTTTGGTGTCGGATTTGCAGTAAAATGATGAAAGTTGTCACCCGCACTGTAACGTAAAAATCCGTGACGTGCTGTTGTGATGAAGCACCCTGGAAGACCAAGGAGGAGGAAGCATGAAAAAACTTTGCAATCTATTCAAGGCAAGGGTGTAGGGTGTTGTGCCAGCGTCTCCTTCACTCCCCTTCTGTAAGCTGAGTGCTTGCAGGCGTCGAGGGGCGTTAGGAGAGGGAGGGAACCCCAGGAGAGCTGGGGCACCCGGCCAGGATTTGTCAGGTAGAGCTGCCAAATCACAGCCTTCCCCCCCCGTTTGGTGGCCAACAGTGTTCTGGGCCCAAAATCTGTTGGCTGGGGTTGTTTTTTCTGAAAGGAAGGGGGGAAGTACAGAAGATAAATGTGTGTTTTCTCTGGCGTGTTGTGGGTCAAGCTGGGAACGTGGAAACCTAGTTCTAGTCCAGAACTTCCTGCCCTCTCCTGAAGTCTTCCAGAAGAAAAATGTAGGAAAATAATCTTGACGCTTTTGATCATTTTGATGCTAATGTGGTTGCCTGAGTACATAAAAGTAACATCTGGTGGAAACATTTTATGTGAAAAGTTTCTCTTTAGCTCTTTAAAATGCCATTGCCAAGCAACAGAGACCTAAATTCCAGTTGGTGTAAAAATAATGGGCAGTAATATATTTTACATGTGTATTTTTGTTATTATTTGCTGAGCACCATTAGTTAATTAAGCAGTGCAGCAGTACGGTCCCATGATCACGAGTGTGAAACTGAGGGCAAAGGGAAACAAGAGTGACTAATTGGGATTCATCGTTTGCAAATGTCTGAAATTGAGAAATAAATAAACATTCTGAATGGAAAAAAATTGTGGTAACAGTAACCAAGTATTTAGTGTTTGCTGTTGGTTGACTTTAGAGAATTTCCCCTTCAGCTTCAGTGAGCTCCATTTGAAGATCTGATACCTCAGTCTGAAATATGTGATTATCATCTTTGAAAAGACTTTCAGCCTGTTTTTAATTTAAAGCAGAAATAGAGGTTGGTTGGTGGCACAAATAATACTTTCTGATTATTTTATTTACATTTATAGAATAAAAAACCTAACAGTGGAACTGAAAAACAAACAAGATGAATTGAAAAATGTGAAAGAAGGTTTGTGTTATCTTCAAGAAGAAAAGGAAGCTGCCTATAAGCAATCACAAGTGCTCAGGTGAGAACCCAAAAAGAAAAGTTGATGATGTGCCTCCTGTGAACATGTAGAGTCAGTGAGAGGATGCAGTGGAGATGCAGGCACGGGCAGGGAGAATGCTGTGGGTGAGAAGTGCTTGTAACCATCCTCGTGGTTGTGGCTTTTCCAGAATATAGTGAGATGCTGTAGACTTAGCAAATGTAACTGAAAAATACCCTTGCTGATGGCTGATGTTATTAGCAACAGGATGAGTTCTTCACAAATTTAAAAACATTAATTAACACTTGAAAGTAAGTGTGTACCACTTTTAATGCAGCAGAAATACTGTGTGTCTTACATATGTTGTTTATAAAGAGCATAAGCTTGGACATGTAATCACTGAAACATCATTGCTCTGGTTTCTCAGTGAAAAGGGATTGTACAGCTGTCTGTACAGTTTATTTGTACATAGAAGTTCTAAATCAACATTTAGAAGGGAGAAATTTGTTATAAATATATTCAATGTACAACATATTTCATACGCTGAATTATTGTAACCCAATATGCTATAAATTGTTATATAACAGAAAAGTAGTCAAGTTTACTTGTAGTTTACACGTAGTATTTTGCCACGTGTGTGGTATTATCTTTGTGTCTTGCAGAAATACTTTGGAACACCATTGCTCAACTCTGAACAAGGCTGTCTCACTGTTCCCTTTTATTAGAAGTGAACTAGACAGCATCAAAGAAGTCATCTCCAGTAACCTAGAGAACTGGGCTGCCCTCAAAGAAGAAATTTTTCTACAGATAAAAACCGTTAGCAAAGAAGCTTTGACAGGTAAATCATCATCTTGCAATAATTTTGGGCAAGATAAAATATTTTTTGGTAGTTGAGTCTAACACAGTAAATTAGAAGGTAAAATTAATTAGAGAATTTCTAATTCTGACATTAATTTGTCCAGATCCAAAGTGGCAGAAGACACTATCTAGTGCTGTGGCACCGTGTGAACCGAGTTGAACTCGGTGCAGTTCCTGTTGGGTTAGAGTGCTGGACCAAGTGATTGGTTAGCCAAGTCAGACTGAAGTGGAAGTAATATAAATACTCACCATGATTTGAAACATAAATAATATACTCACTATGAGTATATGGATATCACTGCAGCACAAAGTCTTGGAGATATTTTAACTTGCTTTGTGTCTCCTATGGCCAGTTTTTCACACTGCTTGCACACACACATGATCCCATACAGCAATGGTTTAATATCCTTTTGTGGAGCTGCTTGGGGGTCCTGCGGTGCCACCCCGCATCGTGTAGTCAGGCTGCACCTCTTCCCTCGAGCAACCTCCTGGTGTACACATCGGGTTGCCTTGAATACTTGAGCCACTGCGTACGAGCAAACCTGCACCCAACGTGTAGCAACTACTCCCTCCTTCCACAGAATCACAGAATTTTAGGGATTGGAAGGGACCTCAAAAGATCATCTAGTCCAACCCCATGCAGGAGCAGGATTACCTGGATCATGTCACACAGGAACGCATCCAGGCGGGTTTTGAATGTCTCCAGAGAAGGAGACTCCACAACCTCTCTGGGCAGCCTGTGCCAGTGTTCGGTCACCCTCACCATAAAGAAGTTTTTCCTCATATTTATGTGGAACCTCCTGTGTTCCAGCTTGCACCCATTGCCCCTTGTCCTGTCAAGGGATGTCACTGAGAAGAGCCTGGCTCCATCCTCTTGACACTTGCCCTTTACATATTTATAAACATTAATGAGGTCACCCCTCAGTCTCCTCTTCTCTAAGCTAAAGAGACCCAGCTCCCTCAGCCTCTCCTCATAAGGGAGATGTTCCACCCCCTTAATCATTTTCGTGGCTCTGCGCTGGACTCTCTCTAGCAGTTCCCTGTCCTTCTTGAACTGAGGGGCCCAGAACTGGACACAATATTCCAGATGCGGCCTCACCAGGGCAGAGTAGAGGGGGAGGAGAACCTCTCTTGACCTACTAACCACCCCCTTCTAATACACCCCAGGAGGCCCTTGGCCATTCCGTTCCTGAATAAGAGCAAGTAATACCCAAATACAGCTGTCTTTATCTGAGGGGTCTTGGGGATTGCAAGGGGCATGGAGCAGCCCAGGGGCTGAGGATAATTCCCTTGGCCCACAGCCTGCTTCCTGCTCAAACAAGGGCGGCCTTCAGGAAGAGAGGAGCTGGGAGCAAGTCACAACCGATGGCTTGTTCGTGAAGGTCGTGCCCAGCCCTTGGGGCTTGAAAACTCAGATTTATCCTTTAATACCATTTTTGCTCTGCCTCAGTTAAGAGATTAGTCTTGCTGAAAAAAAGTGTGCAGTAGTATAATTACAGGCTCTACCATCCAGACAGCCCCTGTGTTGATTTTTGCAACTTTAATGGTAAAGTTGCGGATGATCGCAGAAAATATGTAGCTTCGTTTTAAATAATAGCTCCCCAGTAGCCCATTCTTCCTGTAAAATTAGAAGTAATATTAATGTTTTCAATGATTGCTTTGTTCAGACTGGAAGGAAATAAGTGGGGCAGCAGGAGCGAGCAGGCACGCAGCCCCCCGGGACAGCGCCTGCGCCCGGGCAGCGGAGCCCGGCACGGAGGAGGGCTCTTGCATGCTGAAGATGAGCGTGACCGGAAAATCACTCTGTAGTATTCAGTTCTTGTAAGAACAATTAATTTAAATGTCAGTGTCAGTATCACGCGTTTTGATTCATGACTTCATCTCCTGATTAGGCTGAGCACAGAAAGTATTGCCTGTCCCTAAGGATTCCCCTCTTCCTCTGCTCGTTCTCTGCCTCCTTCTTGCTAATAAAGGGAATATGAACACGCGTTTCTGCAGACATCTTCAGGGTCAAAGGGATTTGTAACATTTTAAGGCTTTTTTTCTGGAGTATCCCTTGTTTTATTTGTTATAATACTGCAATTATGTATAATATCTGTATGGAAGTGCAGCCTTTCACATTCTTTTAATGGTTACACATACCATTATACCTGCTACGTATCCTGACTGCATTCCACATGAATTCCACTGAGAATAGTGGCATACTGTGAATATTCCATACCCCCTTCAATCTACCTTGCTAAATCAAAACAATTTAGTCACACATAATTTCTTTCTTTTGGCCAGTGAGTGCCATTCAAAAGCTTTTACGTTCTGAGTTGTTAGTTATTAACATATGGTAACATTAACATATAGTAATTTTTTTTGTTTATTTTACCGTATTGTTTTTGCAACAAGGTTTTCAGAACTTGTTTTCCATTCAGATTTTGAGAAGAAAATTGTTACATGAGGTGCTACTCTTCATGCCTAGGCCACTTTCCTTGGTTAGTTTGAAAACAGCTTATAAAAGCCCTTGTAAATGTACGTTATTGAGCCTTGGTTAATTAATGGCAAGCAGAAAGAAGTGTAAGAACTTAAAATCTTTTGGTATTTACATCATTTAGTCTAATAACAAATTGATTTAAGTGTGGAGTAGCTGGGAAAGATTGTAGGTAATGAAAATATTTGCACCACAGAAAGAAGGTAACATTTGCATGTGGGCAGCATGTAAAACATATGTAATAGCTGACTTGAGAATAGAATTAGGCTTCATCTGACTTGAACATTGTTGTTGTTAATGTAAATAAAAGCAATATAAGTTCTTTGGACAACTGAACATTTAGGGCTGTAGTTGGAGAAGTTACGGAAAAGAATTGCAGCTACTTTTGGAAATGTTCAGGGTAACTAAACTCAGGAAAAATTATGAAAATGTAGGAGATCCATTGTACCCCACCCGTGATTTACTTGTTTACCTTGCAGTAAAAACTACCTGGGAAACTTCCTTGGGTCTGCTGCTCACTGTGTGAAGAGCTGGTGAGAAAGAGAGTGACAAAGCCTGTCTTCTGTAATGAAGATGCACTTTGTGATTACTTTAACAGCAGAAGTCACCTAAGGAGTGGGAAAATGAAATGTAATACACATGCCCAAACATCTCGTGAACCAAAAGTTTCAAACTGAGCTTTAGCAGGGGCTAACGCCCTTGATATCTTCTCAGATTAATTTCAAAATGAGTCTACGGTTGTTTCTGTACATCAGCAATGGTTTGTGTGTCTTCTTAAGATGAAAAACTTGGATTCAAAAGCTTCTGTCACCTGTTGTTATTTCATTTGGAATATATACGTGTATTTTAATTTGATTTTGAGATCTTAGAGGAAATACATATTATTGCTTAGAATAAAATTTGTATTATTTATCTAATAATAAGTGTTTGGCTAGGTACAAGTTATCTGTGTAAAGAGGTACTGCACAAGCACTCCTTTTGGCCCTCTGCATTCTCAGAAGTGCTGCTGATGTACGTGGCTTACACTGATCCATGCCCAACCCAGGGTTACAGAATGCTGAAGTCCTAAGGTCGTAAGTGAGGTGTTACCTTTTAGTGAAGATAAACTTGATGACAGTCTATATGATTTTTCTCCTCAGAAATACCCAAATTGAATCAAAGATTAGCAAAATCCCAGAGAGAGAATGAATGCCTCCAAGAAAAGGTAAAACATCTGACGGTGGTGGCCGACACGGTTGAGCTGAAAACTCAACAGCTTCAAACTTCACTTCAGCAAGGGAATGAGCTACAAAGTAGGTGCCGTGAACTACAAAAGGAGACATTAGGTAAGAGAATTTTGACATTTCAAGCAAAATTCCAAGTGAAATGAAATGAAAAAGAATTTTTTTTGTGGCTGTTACTGTAAAAACACTCAACAGCCCTACTCAGGCCCTAATAAAATGTGGGTGTTGTGCAGTCAGACAGTGTGTCATTCCGGGGAGCCTGTTATTCTGCTGGGAACAGGAGCCAGCTGAGTGGGAGGGGAAAAATGAAGGAAGGGAGGAAAACAGTGAAGATGGTGGGAATACAATTATGCTGTTACTTGTCAGCCTTACATAAAACATCAGGGAGAAGGCTCTGAGATTAAAATTAAATGCTCTCATTTGGAGTGGAAGGCCAGGCAGGATTTTTGGCTATCAATCAGTAACAGACCTGAAAAATAGGTCAGGCTAAGCCACTCTCTTTTCTCCTAGATTCCTTAAACTTGAGTCTAGTCTCATGATTTGCCCTTGATAGTGTGTCTCAAGAATCTAGAGTCCTCTTGAAAGCTGTAAGAGCAGTGATAGCACTTGAAATTATAGTGTCTTGTGAGCTTTGTTGAGACAATAACGCAGTACAAAAAGATTTGCCTTACTATCTCTTGAATCTCTTTTTAAAGCAGTATTGCAGTCACAGTGCTGGCTCAGGGACATTTAAGACCTTCAGAATGTACAGAGGTGCTGCTGTTCCAGGCATGGTTTTGAGTCATCAAATTGGCACAGCAATTAACGGGCTGCCTCGTGCACAGTATGTAAGGTCAAATTTAAAGCAGTAGCACTCAGTGCTAGTCATGGTGAAGGAGTTTCACTGATCTTTCAATACCAGTGATAATATCAAATGTGAGACTGCAAAGTAGAAGACCGCAGATACCATCCAATGCGTTACCAACCCTTGTTGCTGAGGGCAGTCTTTATTTTTGTCGCTGTGTAGGGGTACTGTTAGGAAAGCTACAGCAGTGAAGCATTTCTTAGCAAGGGTCATTAGCCATTGGAAGGGGCTGCCCAGGGAGGTGGTGGAGTCACCGTCTCTGGAGGGGTTTAAGAAAAGCCTGGACATGGCACTTAGTGCCATGGTCTAGTTGACGTGGTGGTGTCAGGGCAACGGTTGGACTCGATGATCCCAGAGGGCTCTTCCAACCTGATTGATTCTGTGATTTGGGTGAGGTAGTTGTGCGGTGTGGTGGCTGGGGAGAGGGTGCTCTCAGCAGTGCGTGTCGTGAAAGAGCTAAGGAGGGGGCGGCTGGAGTCGCGTCCTTCATCCCCTCTGCAGCCAGGGAAGTGCAGCTTTCTCCAGGCCTCGTGCTGTGCGAGGAGAGGATGACTACAAAACGCCGTGTGGTTGAACACAGCAGATACGGAAGGAAAAACAAAAGAGCTTTTTCTTTTTCCCCTCTGGCCTGGTTCCAGATGACTCTGGAGATTAACGCAACGTTTGTTGCGTTGGGTGTTCTCAGCTGAGCGACAGCTCCCATGTCCTTCTTGGGCACCTCAGTTCTAGTTTCTGTTCTCCTGTTGCCACTGAGCCGAGGGAGGGGAGCAGACAGAGTGTCGTTGATGGTGTCTAGCGTTTCACTGGAGCAGATCAAAGGTGGCAATAGCAATGGCACTGCCGACCGTCCTCTGCCCCTGCGGTCCTGGCATCCCGGCCTTGCACACTCCTCAGCTCGCTCTCACCTCCCTGCCAGCACCGGGAGCTAATGATGTTTTCAAAAGAAAGTTGCTTCTGATGAAAATTTTACTCTGTCCCCATAAATCCTGTGGATTTATATCTGTATCAGCACTGCCGGGGGATTTTGTTTCTCCATTTTTGTTTTCTTTTCCGTATTTATGGTATAAGAAGCTGTACATTGTAGTTTCTGTAGTGATGGGGTCGAATCCCCCTCCGATGGCTGGGTGTTTGAGACTAACTGCTGCCATGTACCAGAGTTTGTGGGTATGTCTCCTGCTTTTATTTCTTCCTCCCTCCCGCCGCCGGGCGCCTCCAGCAGCGAGGAGCTCTCGCTGGCTTTCTCCCAAACGGTATTACCAGGACTTGTGTATCATCTAGCGAGCTTGTTGGCCTCTATGGGGAATTGCAAAGCAAGAACACATTAACCAGCAACCCAGGTGGTGAGTATCACATCTCAGGGGTGGAATGTAAACTCAACAGTAACCTTCCAAAATTACTCCTTTCATCCAGAATCCTTCTCCGAGTTCGTTTGGGGAGGACGTTTTGTGATTCAGCCCTCACCAGTTACGCTGCTCTTGGAAGTCAGCGTTAATATGAAGTACTACAGAGCTCTGGTTTTGCCAAGAGAAAAATCTTGGGATTTATTGAACTAAATTATCATTTTTCACTTTGATGTGACGTGACTGAAAGCAAAGGCATGACCTTGAAAGAAGCCTAAAATCTTAGAATATTCTGAAAAAGTTTTATCTATGCTTACATCTTTATTAATTTTTTTCCACTGCTAGCATTGGTAGGAGACCTGGTCAAGAGCTACCAGCGATGGTTTTGTCTTTGTTTTTTTTTCCTGTCCGCTTCAAAGGAATATTTTGGAGGCTGCTTGTTTATGTTTATAAAGAGATTGGAAAATTTACAGCGCTCTACAGAGCTACTCCTTCCCCCGTGAAGCCTGGGGAGTGCGCTGCCACGTTATCTCTCCTGCTCGCTCACCCTGTTTAAACATGTTTCCAGAGAAGAGGGATTAAAAAACCCAAAAAGCATCTGTAAGGGGTTCACAGAGAGTTATCTCAGTGGTTAGTGTGACTGCGTGGATTCGCAGGCGTCTCGGTGTAATGCTTGAGCAGGAGGGTCACGGTGACCGCCGCTCATCACGCCGGGCTCTTTCACTCCTATTTACTTATTTTGCACATGTCAGGATTCTTTCTTTTAAACTGCATATAATAAAAACTTGAAATAGCAGACGTTTCGTGGAGAAAACACAAAGAAAACGTCGCATATGGAATTCATACAGAATATTAGGGCTCTGTGCAATCTTAATGAACAGCTAAAATACCAGCTAAGCAGGTTGATGTTTTATGTGAGGCATTTTAACGTTTATTTTTATGAATAAAAAAAAATGTAGCGGTTGCTTCATAATAAATCAGTTATTAAGAAGCAGTAAAACGTTTGTGGATATCCAGAAGGCCATTTCAAGGCAGGAAGGCTGCTCGCTCAGGCATTTTTATTCAACCTTTCCTGCATAGATCAGTAAAACACAAATCCATCTGCATTTGAAGAGGTCGGTGTGCATTGAGCTCGTTGCCTGATTGGGGTAATAAAGCTGGCTAACGCACTGATGAGAAAAAATGTTCTCTTTGAAATATAAACCGTGATTTTCCTCATGAAACAAGCATCAAATATTATATGTTTGCCATTGTATTAAAATAAATTAGTCAGAACAAACAACACTTTTTTTTTATTGCTTCACTTGATCTCAGTGAGAATCAATTCCAATTAGTGGATTTACACCATATAAAGTCAGTGTGTAGGAAATCAACTGGATCTAGAGTGTCCATGGTTTGGGGGGTTTCGTTTTTTTGGTGTAGTTTGCTTTTTTTTCCTCATAAACTACTTTGAAGCTAATATCCCTCTTTGGTACTGAAATAGTTCAATGCTCCAGGACAAGAAAACCTCCTAGAATTTGTGATTTACATGTTTGAAAGGATTTTCCGTTCTGCAACCAACATTTTGAAGGTTCTGGTTTTGTGTGTTTGTCAGGGCATTGTAGGTTATTGAATATTTCATATGATGGCAGTCATTTGCAAGAGCTGAAACTAAGTGTTAGTTTCTACTGTTGTTTCTTCATTTTTGTGCTTCTTGTGACTTTCCAAAAATTATCTTTATGACTTATGAGAGGTGATTTTGATTGCTGGTTTCATACCACTTTCCAGCCTCGCAATGCATCATCCACTTAGGTAGCAATGACAGGTCTTGAGAAATGCTCAACACAGGGTAAAGTCTGGTGAATAATTGTCTAATCAAATAGATTCGCAAAAAAAAAAATCAATAATGCCTTGTGATAGTGTCTTTGTCTGTGTTCTTGGAGTCAGGAGGGGCAGAAGAGCTGCAATTGTACTTAGTGCCATGGTCTAGTTGCGATGGTGGTGTCAGGGCAATGGTTGGACTCGATGATCCCAGAGGGCTCTTCCAACCTCATTGATTCTGGGATTCTGTGATTCTGGAATTGCACGTGCTCCTGAAAGAGGGGAGCTGGTATCTGTGCTTTCATTTTTGTCACCAGCCAAATCCTTTCCTCCACTTAATCACAGATATAGAATATTTTTTCTTCCCAGTCATTGCAGTTTTCCTTCAGCCCATTTATAGTGACAGGTTTACCTCTGTATGGGTTTAAATTGCTGGCTCTGCACATGAAATCTGTCTTTTAAATCTTTTGATGCTACTGCTTCGTAGGCTACTTAAGTTACTAAATATAAACTTAGCAGTGGTCTGCTGACATAATAAGACTAATGAGAGATGATTGAAAGACGCAGGCAGCTGTAGGAGTAGCTGGGTAGTTGGAGTGAGCAATGTTAGCACTCTTCATGGAAAGAAGGAGTGTTTTCATCTACGTGAAATGTCTTTAATGACGCTTTAAAGACCGCTTTGAAGGGCTTTGCAAATCCAAAGAGAGAAGAGTTTCCTGTAGTTTTAGGTAGGCAGCAGTTCAAATATCCACTATTCATACTACAAGTACTGTTGAAATATTTTTTTATTAATTCCAGCTGCGGCACTAAGAATTTGAAGGGTGAGAGCTGGGGAATGCAGTGGTGGTGTTTGAACAGAATGTGACAAATGGGTTAGACGAAGCAGTGGCTCATTAGTGCTTTTCAGCAGACTCTTAGAGTGGAAGAGGAAACAGGAATACGATGGAAAGAGCAGCGTCCTGGTTCTCTTCAGCTGGGTGTTGGGATAATGCTGTGTGTGAGTATGATGTAGTTACAGAAGGGCCCCACTTTGCTGCTTGAGGAAAAGCAGGAATCCGTGTTAAAGGAAATATATTTATTATATTTTGTTTCATCTGCTTGGCTTAAACACTGAGGGGGGGAAAAAAAACCCCAACTCCATGGAAAATTAAGGTCAGAAGCTCCATTTTCTCACCTTCAGTTTTCCCAGCCAATAGGTGACTATTTCAAATCAATTTTAATACATAGGAGAAGCAGCTCTGTAGGAACAATTCTGGCATATCCCAATTAGCTTGGGTTCAAAAAGGCAGGACCGTGCAGAGAATTCAGGCTTCAGGAGCATCTCCTTTGATGCCAGAGCGTGAACCCTGGCCATGGCTGAGCAGATAGCACGTAAGCAATGCCTCTGAGTGCAGAAGTGCTCGTGCCATGTCGCTCGGGGAGAGGGAGGGGAGTGGGGTTCGTTGAGATGTTGTTCCTCTAATTCAGCACTTCATAAGGTGTTGGAAAAGATTGCCATCATGTTTGCATGGGGTGTGCAGTTGCTGGCTGCTTCTTTTGAGGGCACTGAGGGTGTTCTCTATTGGTACCGCTCAAAACTCTTTAGAATCTGGTCCCTTTTCTTGCTTTTCCAGTGCTGGTTTTATATAGGAACATGAAAGAATCAGAGCAGGGGTTCCAGAAAGCCCAGTCCTGGCAGTGGTCAGCAACATGTGCTGGGGGAGATAAGAGACAGGCACTCCTCTTTCTGGCACATCCTCCCAGTTCCTGGCAGCTTTTAGCGATTTAGAGACTTCCTGGTGGCACTGGTCAGGTCTCCAGAAAGGATGTAAATCTGCACGGCTGGAGCCTGTCCCTGGGCTCCTTCCAGACAGGCTTATGCTTGTGAGTCACAAATAAAAATAAATACTTTCTTGTGTATACAAAAAAAATAATTTATCTTAGAGAACATAGTACATGAAATATTATAAATAAAAATAAATAGTTCTGTTCTGTGCCTGCAAGGACTTTGCTTATTTAGTTCACTCTGGTCTCCTTAGAAACATACAGTGAGGCAAATTATTCCTACTCTGACCCAGTAATCTGTCATGTATGTGTTTTATATTTCTCACAGCTTCTCTACTATGCTTTTTAAATAAATGTACTTAAAATTATGTTAAGGATACATCCGAATTTGGTCTAGCATTAATGTTCTAAGAAAAATGAAATATTTTTACCCCTTTTGACACAGCTCATCAGCCAATATTCAGGGCCTCGTAGGTTGCTCCCTACAAGGAGTAGTTATTTAGTAGGCTTTAAAGAATACCTACAACCTCCTGTTTCTCAGAATACCAGAGAAATTCAGCAACAGGAGCTGGGTTCCAGTCTGTCTTGGTGGGGTTCTGTCTCCATTTCAATCTCCTGACCATCTTCCAGGTTTGAGCTACTGGTATTTTCCTGACCCCCTGGATTCTCTGTTTCTTTCTGCCTGCCCCTGTAGCGTTACTGGCCTGCGTTTGCCCTGCTCCCCCTCTCCCTCCGTTCCTTTATGGCAATATTGTGGCTCCTGCATTTGAGTTTCTGTTCCAGCCTGTCCCCTCCGTGCCCAGAGGAGCCTAACTGCTGCTCGCCGTTTCCCCAGCGCCTCTCACACCCACCAGCCTCGGGGAGATTTCCTTCAGTCCACCAGCGTGACAAATATTATCCTGATGTGAGGTAATACAGGGAGTGTCCCACAGGGTTCATGGATATATGGACCAAGTCTCTAAAAAACATTGTTCCTAAAAGGAGATTAATTGGACAAAGGAAACCGTATGATGGGAGAGCTGGGCTGGTCCTGGCTGGCCCAGAGGGGACCCAGCAGCAGCCCGGGGGTGCCTGGAGCAGGGGTAGGAAGGTGGTGGATCCAGGCTCTCCTGGGGGGTGGCAGGTGGTGAGGCAGGGGACACCGGCCACAGCTTGGGAGCTTCAGGCTGGATGTTGGGAAGAGCTTTGTCAGGAGAGGGTGTTGCAGTGGGGGAAGAGGCTGCCCGGAGGGCTGGGCGGTCTCCAGCCCCACGGGTGGATAAAGCCGCGGATAAGCTAAGCCTGGCTTTGTCAGCAGCACTGCTCTGGGCAGAGGGCTGAGCTGTGCAGCCCCAGAGGCCCCTTCCAGCCACCCTCGCTGTGAACCTGTACCCGGCTGAATCGTGATGAGAATTTCATGAAGCTTAATAAAATAAAAAATATTTTCATCTGTGATTCTTCTACAAGTAATATCCTACTGCTGGCACACATGCACCGGGACTGGGTGTTACTGGAGGGCAGCACGTGCAGCCTACACAGCCCTTCTGCTTCTCGGTGAGCGCGTGAACGGGGCTGTCCCAGCGGCTCTTTCTCAGCAGCGGCTGGTATGGTGAGTCAGAGCTGCTCTTGTTTAAACCCAACTCTCTGCCAGTTGTTCCCCAAACCACGCTTAAATGAAGGGAAAATGAAACTACTTTCTCCCTGTGCTGTTTTCTACGTGCTGCAGTGATGTGGTTCGCAGTAGCAAACGCTCTTTGTTTGCCATCCCCAGCCAGGTAGTGAGAAGTGGGCTGTGTTTCTGAGATGGGAAGCAGATGAACTCTGTAGACATGCACTTATTCTTAGGTAGGCGCAGTCATTTTAGACCAGAGACTTAGTGATACGCCACGGATTCACACCCTGACTGGCTCTGACCTAAACAGAGCTGTGCTGTTGAGTTTCTGTTTGCCAGGAGCTGAGCAGTCTACAACTACCTGAAGGGAGGTTGTAGTGAAGTGGGAGTCGGCCTCTTCTCCCGGGCAACCAGCGATAGGACAAGAGGACACAGCCTCAAGCTTCACCAGGGGAGGTTCGGGTTGGACATCAGGAAGCATTTCTTCTCAGCAAGGGTCATTAGCCATTGGAAGGGGCTGCCCAGGGAGGTGGTGGAGTCACCATCTCTGGAGGGGTTTAAGAAAAGCCTGGCCATGGCACTTAGTGCCCTGGTCTAGTTGCCATGGTGGTGTCAGGGCAACAGTTGGACTCGATGATGATCCCAGAGGGCTCTTCCAACCTGGTTGATTCTGTGTGGTTCTGTGTGAAGGCAAGAGGGTCTCACGTGGTGCCTGGGGTCTGCGTGTCTTCAGTGGCAATATCTCATTGAGCTGTGCATATTAACCTCTCCAGAAAGTCTTACCTACTGGCAAATAATCTTCCTTTTCTTACTTGTGTATAAACCACTGAAATTTTATTTAGATGAAACCAAAATTTTCAGAAAGTATCTTGGATTTTTTTTTTTGTGGGTTTTGCAGGAAAAGTAGAAAATTACACAGTTCTGTCACGCGTGCTTCTGAACTGATATCACTGTGAATCTGTTACGAATTAGCTGCAAAATTGATGGCTTCCAGAGTGGCTGCTTAGCCAATGGGAATATACTTCACAGTGCCTTTTGCTTTTTTTTTTTTTCCCACCACCGAAAACTTTTACCAGTTGTTGCTGTTTACAAAGCGGGAACTGGAGCCTTTGTTGGGCACCGTGCCGTTGGCCGGGCAGCTGGAGGGATGCAAACTGGGTGGCTGAATTCCCCAAACCCATTTCTGGGCAGGCTGTGCTCGGTGTTTTGCAGACACTATGAGCTGCATCTGTGGGAATTCACCCAAATAAGAGGAAACAGTCACCAACTTTGATTCTTTTTCTTTGGTTCTTCGTGTGCTCCCGCGGTGTCTGTCCTTGTCACAACAGGGTCTCACTTTAAGGGCAATATGGTACTGCTGAAGCACAGAGGTGTAGGGTGCCCTTACCCACCCTTTGGCCCTGTTTGAAGGCAGGGCTGGTTGCACGTGCTGCCTGAAAGGTCACTGGTGACTCTTTATGACTATGGTAAGATCCATTACGAATCACAAAAATAAGTAAGATTAAACTTGAACAATATTGAGTTGGCTTTGGACTAGAGATTCTTTGCAATGTGGTACTTTGGAAAGCTTTAAAATGAGTATCCGTATTACAAAGCATGAATACTTCTTGGTTTTGCAACAAGCTTTATTTTAATTACCGGAGAACATTTTTACGTAAGTATTTGAATGTAATATTTTTCTTTATTCAGCAAGTTTTCAGCATAAGTTTCCATTTGTATTACAATTCTCCTCATTAGTTCCCTCACTTGTGCTACGTTTTTCAAGCTTGATTGCGATCTGTATTATTTAATCTCTGTGGGTGTGGGTCTGATCCCTCAGACTTTCTGCTAACCAGCTCCCAGTGACTTCGGTGGGAACTCTCACTAGAGAAGACTTGCAGAAACCAGCCGTATAATTGAATCCATCTACTCCCTCATGAAAAACTCCTGTCCAGTGCTCAGTCAGTATGAAAACTTCTCAAAAGACATGGAGTAAAAGAAGAACCAGAGCTGAAAGAGACCACCCAAAGTACTATGAGCATTATCCCTCTCCTTTTCCTTTGTTCCAGAGCTTGTGTCCATACTCCCACAGCTAGGAAGAGGAAAAAAGACCACATTTATTCATATTTGCCAGAGCTCTTCTATAATAACAATTTTTAAAGAATTGTCAGAAAGGGATGTGTGTGCAAAGCTGCTCTGTCGCAGCCGTCCCCATGCGAAGGAAGGCAAAGGGCTCTCCTTGTTGGGTTGTTGATCTACAGCAGTTTGGTCTTAATCTGTTTTAGCAACGCCGTCGCATTGCAGTAGATCTTGCTGTGGATTGTTGGATTGTTCCCACATGTTCTGTCTAACATCTGCTGGGCCTGGGAAGCCAAAGTTTCCCCTTTTTCTGTAGGCATGCAGAGCCATTCACTTCATAAGGCGATGTCGGGATGAATGACAGGAAATTAAAGCTGAATTATTTAGCTTTGGAAAAGTGTACAGAACAATGCATTACTGAGGAATGCCCCGTTGAAGAAACTAAAGTAAATGAAAGTACCTGCAGGTGGTCTGATCTGTCCTCCGTGTACTTGGCCATGACTTCCCCTTTGGAGAGAAGGGGCCGATGCCAACCCTGAGCAGCAAACGTTGCGGCTTGGGCCGGCGTCTATTGTGCAGTTTTTTGTAGCAGATAACAGAGCTGAGATAACACAGCGAGTGTGTGGCTTTGATTACAACGGGAGGTTGTCAGAGGAGCCTTTAAAATGGCTGAGAGGAAGTTTTGGCAAGAGCACTGTCACACAAACATGGTTTTTAAATAGTCGTGAGCTGTCAGTGATTTATTTCTATGGGTTCTGTTCAACAGCAAGAGTGAATGTTCAGTGGCTCCTTCCCAGGGAACTGAGGGAAAACGTGGTTGGCTTTCCAGGCACAGAACTGACACAGTGAGAAGGTACTAGGAGATCCTAAACCACTGGTTCCAGTGGTTTAGACAAGCAGTTAAGCTACCCTCGCCTTTCGCTGTGGTCATGCACTCCCACCAAAGTTTGGGCACCGTTGAAAATAGCTCTGAGGAAGAGCTTCAGACCACCTTCCATCAGTCTGAGGAGCACAGTCACAGAATCACAGAATCAACCAGGCTGGAAGAGCCCTCTGGGATCATCGAGTCCAACCATTGCCCTGACACCACCATGGCAACTAGACCAGGGCACTAAGTGCCATGTCCAGGCTTTTCTTCAACCCCTCCAGAGATGGTGACTCCACCACCTCCCTGGGCAGCCCCTTCCAATGGCTAATGACCCTTGCTGAGAAGAAATGCTTCCTAATGTCCAACCTGACCCTCCCCTGGCGAAGCTTGAGGCTGTGTCCTCTTGTCCTATCGCTAGCTGCCTGGGAGAAGAGGCCGACTCCCACTGCGCTCCAACCTCCCTTCAGGTAGTTGTAGACTGCACTAAGGTCACCTCTGAGCCTCCTCTTCTCCAGGCTAAACACCCGCAGCTCCCTCAGCCGTTCCTCGTAGGTCAGACCCTCCAGAGCCTTCACCAGCTTGGTCGCCAGTCAAACCAAAGCACCTGGGGCTTGGCATCACAGGAGGGATGGCAGGGACAACAAGGGGTAAATGCACGCTCTCAGTTGTATTATTCCAGGTGTAGTCAGCATCCAGCACATCAGATCAGGGGTGCAGCCATGAGGAGCTGGGAATGTGCCCTGGTCCAAGTAGGAAAAGAGAAGGTACCAGTCTCCATCTCTCTTTCTTTTGCTGTAGGAGTTGAGGTCAGCAGCCTTCAGTCCTTCTTTACTGCTGACTGCTAGTCCTTGGTCATACCCAGCTTAGAAGGGGCACTATGAGGAATACTGAGAATCTGGAGAATTGGAAACAATTGTTTTTTTCCAGGAAAATTCCTTTCTAATGCCTGCAAAGCTGCTAATTGCTTAATTCATCCCACAGGAGAACATACAGTCATAATGGGTTAAGGAGGGATGGGGAGAGCAGGTGAAAAAACGTTGAACCAAGTTTTAGGTGAATAGTTTGCAGCAAAGTTGGGTGTGCTGTTAAATAGGATTTCTGCTGCTGAGCCCAGCGCTCGGGGCGGTGATGTGTGGAGCAACGCCTCTTCAGAGGTGGCTCTTTCTCCTTCACCTCCAGCCTCCCCTGGCCCAGCTCTTGCTGCCCCACACTGTTTTATGGTGGGAGGTAATAAATGCCGCTTGGAACGGAGGGCGAAGGAAGTTTAACTTAACTTTTGCCAGAGCGTAGCTTGATTTATGTGCGAGGCTTAATTTAACCGTTGCCAGACTTTTTCACTTTCCATTTCTTTTCAATATTGTCATGGGAAAACAGCCTTCACCACAAAGCTGGAAGGATCTTCTTCCCTTGTGATGAAGCAAGGGCAAACTGACGGCCGTCTGTCCTGCAAAGCCGTGTTTGGAAAGACCCGGCTTATCACAGGGTTGAAAGCTAATAAATCAAAAGTGTTACATTGTCTGCTGGGAGTAAATCTGTCACTTTGTCATTTACATGAGACTGTGGAGACGGAGTGAAAAAATAATTAAACTAATTGTACAGATGAAAAGAACTGGGATATAATACTGGGGAAAAAGGCAATGGCTGATTGGAACCGATAGGTGATGTGTTCTGAAAGGTGACATTTAGCTAAGAGAGCCTGAGACAAATATATAGTACCATTAAGTCAGAGTCACTGTTTTATGTGAAGGTTATTTTCAGGTCCGCCTTCCTGCGTGCTTTTGCACTCAGTGTCATGTACAAATTGTAGGATTTAAAGCATTTCATGTTTACACTTAGTTGAATTTGATGTTTCCTGGTAGGATTTCCTGCTGCGATGCAACAGCATTCACAGAATCACAGAATCAATGAGGTTGGAAGAGCCCTCTGGGATCATCGAGTCCAACCATTGCCCTGACACCACCATGGCAACTCGACCAGGGCACTAAGTGCCATGTCCAGGCTTTTCTTAAACCCCTCCAGAGATGGTGACTCCACCACCTCCCTGGGCAGCCCCTTCCAATGGCTAATGACCCTTGCTGAGAAGAAATGCTTCCTCATGTCCAACCTGACCCTCCCCTGGCCAAGCTTGAGGCTGTGTCCTCTTGTCCTATCGCTGGTTGCCTGGGAGAAGAGGCCGACTCCCATTCCCTTCCAATTCCAACCTTTTCAAGAGAAGTAATTTGTTATTCTTAAGAAAATATAAGCGACTGGCTTATACGGTTTGTAAGCAGTGAGAAATCAATTCAAATATTACGAATCTTCAAGCTGCTCTCACAGGTGGCCACTCGGCGTTGTTCGGAGGCAGTGCTGTGATGTGCTGCTTTGCCTGTTTGAGGTGGGAGAGAGGAGCTACGTGTCTGAGATGCAAATAAAACACAATATGGATAGAAGTTAATGATTTTAGTATAAATACAGATGTGAAACCCATGGCTTTGTTTTCAGATTTCAACCCATGCTTTTGTTTTCAGATTTAACAAATCAAGTAGAGACAATTGGACTGAAGCTGCAGAAGGTCACAGCCGAAATGGACCACTACAAAAAGCTGTTGACGTAAGATTCCTGTTCACTTCAGTGTTTTGCCACCGTGCACAAAGCTGTAACAGAACACTTTTGTCCAGAGCTTGTCAGGGTGATTTGAGAAGGTTATGACCAACAGAGAATATATTTTATCTTCCTATTAAACGGTCTGTATTTCTACCCACCTGACCGAGCACGGCGGGCTGTGGAGGCAGGGCTTTCATCCTCCACCTGCGTGTGATGGCACAGCAAAGAGGAGGGCTCAGTCAGTCAGCTCAATCCCACACTTCATTTAACACGCAACTGTAGGATAAATTCTCTGAAATCCACATAACTTCTGGACTAAAAACCTATGTGGAAAGTAGTATTTCCCATCGTGGGTTGGGGAAGGAGGGAAGAGTATGCAATAAAACTGATCAGAAACTTTAGTATTTAATCAGTGACTATGATTTATTTATTGTTTTCCCCAAATGTGGATTTGTTGTGACTTTTCATGTTGTTTGTCATTTTACTGTGCCTGTGGTTTCACGTAAGAGCGTACAAAACTGTAATTAATAGAGAAGAGAAGAGAATCTCATCAAATACTTGTTGGAGTTAACTGAAGCACTGACTGAGATCCAGGATGTGAATGGTTCCTGTATTTAATAGCATAGAAAATCATTCAGAACCAGCAGCAACCTTTATAATTCACCACTGAAAATAAACATTACTGGTTCAAATATCAAGCTCAAGAGTAATGAACTAGCACTGCCCATCTCGAGAGCAGCTGTCATCGGTCTTTCTGTATGTGTTCCTGAAATTTAATCAAGGATTCATTCTTTTATGATGTGTACTTTCTGGTTTCGGTTCCTGTGTTCAGAAAGTCTGATCATAACAAAGTTGCAAATATTTGGAATGCTTAGCAACAAAGTTTTTAAATGATAACACAAGTGTCGAGTATGAAAAAAAAGATTTCATGAACACAGTTAAATAAACAGTAAAGGGTTTCCAAATGTAATATTAAAATTTCAGTGTAATATGGATACAATTTAATAAAATAACATATTCTATATCTGTTTAAATGTAAATATGAAACTTAACCATGGTTATTAATTGGTGAAATGATGACATAATGACAAGAAACCTGCAAAGTTTCCACTCCTCTTACCTACTAAATTGTTATTTGTTTATTTTTATTCATATCTCACTTGAAACTTTCATCGGTGTTGCAAGATCTCGCTTTGTTGTTCACAACATTAAACTTGTTGTGATCCTAGGTTAGGCTGAGATTATGTTGGAAGTGTGGCTTCCAATTACTTAAAAATGTTAGCTAGGACTAACAGAACTCGGCCTTTTAACTAAAATAGAAAATGCAACTTAGATGATAATACATCAATAAATGTTACGTTCAGGTTAGTACATGAGTAAAAGCTATAATTTCTTTGGACAAATACAATTTTTTTTTAATGTTTATTAGGGTGAAATCAACGGAACTTGATGTCTGTCAAAGTGAACTGAAAAAAATGCAATATGAAAATGGAATTTCTGAGTCAAGGTAAATGCTGCAATTACATGTCATAATATAACATACAGATTTCTGAGCAGTGAGAGCAAAACATTTATTTTATTATTTTAATGCAGCTTTTATACATATTTTTTTTCCTGGTTTTAGTTTCTGTTTTTATGTTCCAGGTCACTAGATTTAACTTCATAAAGAATACATAGCTTTTTTGTCTAATATTTTATTTTCCAGGTACAAATTATTTCTTGTCTACTTAGTATCTGTCTGTAAATAAGAATATAGTAACTACAATGCTGACACTTTTCTATTTCATCTGTAGACTTACGAAAGAGCTCAAGGACAAGGAGGAATCTCTTCTCATTTGCCAACAAGTGTGCAAACACTTACAGGAAGAAGTGGCTGAGAAAGAAAGGAAAGAAGAAGATCTGAAAAGAAGAACCGGTCGATCAGAAAGTGAACTGGAAGCACTTAAAGCTCTTCTGAGACAAACGGAGGAAGAGGTGGTGATGTTGAAACAAGAAAGGTAATGGGAGCTGAGTCCCTGCAGGTGATCTCTGGTGGCCGTCCGTTCAGCCTAGGTTGTCTTTTGGGGCATCTATGACAAATAAATCACAGAATCAGAATCACAGAATCAACCAGGCTGGAAGAGCCCTCTGGGATCATCGAGTCCAACCATTGCCCTGACACCACCATGGCAACTAGACCAGGGCACTAAGTGCCATGTCCAGGCTTTTCTTAAACCCCTCCAGAGATGGTGACTCCACCACCTCCCTGGGCAGCCCCTTCCAATGGCTAATGACCCTTGCTGAGAAGAAATGCTTCCTAATGTCCAACCTGAACCTCTCCTGGTGAAGCTTTCCTCATTCCTCCTCTGCAGATCCCCAGCGTCTCCCACTGCTACCCCAAGGACAGGTGGATTCTGTAAAGCCCCAGAGGTGGTTTGTGCCAGGCGGGAGGAGAGGCGGCCGAACGAGGAGTGTGACAGTGGCACTGGGCAGACTGGGAGAGACCTGCTGGTCCCAGCTCTGTGGTCGGAAGGCGCTGCCTTGCCTGGGTGCTCAGGACAGTCCTGCCCTGCCACTGCCCTCTCTCATCTCCTGCTTTTAGGGCAAAACTCTAAATGCTTTGGCAGCCCTGAGCTCATATCCTGAAATTTTGGAGTTCATTGGATGGATTTTTTAAATTATTGCAGTATAGACCTGAATGAAAAAGAAAAAAGCCTATTAAAAAAAAAAAAAGGAGAAAAAAATCCTTGCTTTGCAGGCCAGGGCTTCAGTTCAAGCTTAATCAAAGCACCCATTTATTGCAGTTGTTATAGCTGCTATTTGTTACGTGAGGCTTGTAGAGCAAAAGCCCTGGAGAGTTTAAATTCTTGTAACTTAGGTTATTAGCAACTTGCAAACCGTAACAAAGCTATAAATATTACAGTATGCCACGTTATCACATATGGTCTAGTATTCGGTGAAGTGTAGGGGAACTTCCCACCAGTGCAGTCGTATTCTGAAGGTTCTCAAATACCAACGAAGGTGCCATTTTCCCTGTAATTACCTTTCAGATGTGGCAAATAAAGCACTGAGCTGCTGAGGATTGTCTTTGCTGGAATGGTAACTAGTTTGAGTGCCTTAGGACAAGAGGACACAGCCTCAAGCTTGGCCAGGGGAGGGTCAGGTTGGACATTAGGAAGCATTTCTTCTCAGCAAGGGTCATTAGCCATTGGAAGGGGCTGCCCAGGGAGGTAGTGGAGTCACCATCTCTGGAGGGGTTTAAGAAAAGCCTGGACATGGCACTTAGTGCCCTGGTCTAGTTGCCATGGTGGTGTCAGGGCAATGGTTGGACTCGATGATCCCAGAGGGCTCTTCCAACCTGGTTGATTCTGTGATTCTGTAATTTATGTCTCCAGTTTTATTCCTAACAACCACAGGCTTGGTTTTACTATTTAAAAGTGTCCTGCTAGTAAATTTTCAGTTACTGATCAATTCCCTTGTCTTTTTATTGGCAAAATAGCAAGTGCTGTCCCCTCCTTAAGACATGGCAGTACTGTGTTTGTTGATTTGTGTGCAATGGAAAATGTACTCAGAGAAGTGGCTTTTGGAGAAGATCAGCATTTTCTGAGTGATGTACACCAAGAGGCATTAAGCTATTTTCATATTTAAAGGGATTGAATATTCCCTGTACTTTAGTACCTCCGTGAAAAGATATTACATGTTAATTTAAGAATGTTTCCTTCCTACTTAAACCCCAGATACATGAGTTGTTCCAGGTGGTACGTTGCTAATAATCTAAGTTACAAGAACTGAAACTCTCCAGGGCTTTTCCTCTACAAGCCTCACATAACAAACAGTAACTCTAACAATAGAAAGCACTCGATGGGTTTAATTCAAAACCTATTACAATTTTTAAATTCATGATAGTAATATTCTGAGTTCATTAAATACAACAATATCTGGTTTGAATATTATAACAGTTATTCGGTGTTGTTCAAAATTTGACTTGAGAAATATTAAAAATCCTTGAGGTTTAAAGATGTGTATGCGAAAAAAAAATCAACTATAGTATTTTCTTTAACACATAAAATTCATAAAGCATGTGCTGGCATTATGCAAACGCTAAGTAGTGATGACTGGTGTGGCTCCAGGCAGGATGGCTGGGCTTATTGCACAGAACACTAAAGAAAGAGGAAAAGACGAACCTTTGCCACAAAGGACTTAACGTCTTCACATACAAGTTTTTGTGGTTTCTAGGGAGTTAATGCTGATTTCTCATCAGAACAGAACGGAGCAGCTGCAGGAAACGTTAAGGCAGAAGATGCGGAGTGAAGATAACTGGAGGGAGAAGGTAATCCTGGGTGTGCAGTCGGCACCCTTTCGATTTCTTCTTTATTTTGGGGTTTTTTCAGTTGTAGTCAGCTGTCACGGGTCGGTACAGTAAGGCAGACACCCATCTCCTCGAGTGCAAACATGTCGACAGTATTCTTGGTACAAGAAGTTTTAACGGGTGGTCTCTCTGCGTAGGTTGGAACTGGGTGCAAAAGGTGTTTAGTATGAGCGTTTGTGGACTTGGCAGATCACAGAATCACAGAATCAATGAGGTTGGAAGAGCCCTCTGGGATCATCGAGTCCAACCATTGCCCTGACACCACCATGGCAACTAGACCAGGGCACTAAGTGCCATGTCCAGGCTTTTCTTCAACCCCTCCAGAGATGGTGACTCCACCACCTCCCTGGGCAGCCCCTTCCAATGGCTAATGACCCTTGCTGAGAAGAAATGCTTCCTGATGTCCAACCTGAACTTCCCCTGGCCAAGCTTGAGGCTGTGTCCTCTTGTCCTATCGCTGGTTGCCTGGGAGAAGATGCCGACTCCCACTGCGCTACAACCTCCCTTCAGGTAGTTGTAGACTGCACTAAGGTCACCTCTGAGCCTCCTCTTCTCCAGGCTAAACACCCCCAGCTCCCTCAGCCGTTCCTCGTAGTATTACTGCATTCTGCGAAGTCAGGCGATAATTTGTTCGTTGTCTTTTAGTACGTACTTGGGTTTGGGGTCTTCTGGGGAAAATTATTTTCATCTGATGTAAAAAATCAATGTGTATGCCCACTGTGTGTGCTAATTGGATGGGTTTCTCAGCTAATTACACAGCTGGTTGGCGTGTGGCAATGCAGCAGCTCCCCGTTTATATGGGGCTTTGAGCAGCCTTACCACGTAACGGCGATCTCGGGCAGCGGGACCTTTGGCTCCGCTTTCTCGTGTAGTTTTGGGTCACGCTGTGATGTTCTGAGCTGCAGGCTCTAACTGGGCTTGGAGAGTCCAGCTGGCAGCCTCTTCCAGCAGGGTTTGGAGAGCTGTTTACCATAAACAACTGTGAGCATGTAAACTTTGTTTTAATTCGCAACTTTTTCACATGAGCACAAAAAAAACAACCCAAACTGGGTATAATAAATCAAAAAAAAAAAATAAATCTGTGAAGGAGAAACTGCAAATAGTGTTGAATGATAACTCTGACTTTTCTGATTTCAGGCTGGCGTAATTGGTGACTAAAATTACTGTCTTTTTCTCTTTTGGTTCAGTACGTGCTAAGTGTCTGAAAGCTTTATTTAGTCTCAGGAAAATTTTTGGACTACTCGCAATTAGGATCAGCTACATTTCTTTTAAAGCTCCTGCACCTCTCTGTCGCAGGATATAATTTTAGAATGAGGTCACAGCGTCTGCACAATCACCGTGTGCTGTTGAACCTGACATTAAAACCAGATAAAGACTGCAGCTAGTGAGAGGGAGCAATTACGGCGTTGGTATCGCAGCCGTTAAAAGGCAGCGAGCGGCGAGAGCTCTAAAAATGTTCTCCTCAGACAAAAGAATCAGAAATGTGACAAAAGTTATCTTTTTCTTGGGTCAGCGTGCCATTGCATAAGCATAAAGTGTTCCAGTTTTCTATTTAAAATACAGATAAACCTTAAATTGTTTTAATGGAGCAACAACAAAAAAATCTCTCTTACAAAATTGATTGATGTAAACACTTGTTTTATGGATTTTTTACATATTAATGAGGGTCATATAAGTGGTTTTAAAGCAATTAACTGTTATTCTTTCTTTAAAGATCAGCTGCTATTTTATTTCCTGTTCTGGTTATCAGCTTTATTAGCTTCTAGTGTTAAATGTGAAAAATGCTTGTTTGTATAATGTTCAAAATGCACTAGTTTTTTATACTGCCTTTATTTTTTTTAGTCTTTGTAATCAAGTAGCCTCCAATGTATGATCTGCTTCTATTATAATATGTAGAGTTAATAAATTTGGTTTTCTATAAGTAGAATCCTAACTCCTGTATCTAATGATGTAGAAGATACATCTATAATAATAATAATAATCATCATTTACTTTGAGGATCTTACAAATATCCCCATTTTAAGCTAAACCTCAGTGGGGATTTGTGCCTATTCCATGCCCAGAATTGGATACATTTTGATTTAAAAAATAATGAAAATATTTCCAGTTTATCTTTTCCCCAAAAAGAATTGGGGGGGATTTATTACACTTTTGCCCATAATTAGTGTATGAAATTAGATATTGTAATTAAGCTCATTCTGGGCTTTTCTGCTTTTAATAATTTTAAGTAATTAGGCGAGTGTTGTGCATGTTTAATGTGCCTTTCATGTTCTTTCAGTGGGCGACAATTAAGTCCGTTAGGATTCAGCCTGCAGAAACATAATATTAGCGTCCTGGTTTGGGAAGAACATTTCTCCAGATACAGCCTTCGGTATTTCCTCCAGAACCCAGGCTTTGATTTTCAGGAAATGATGGCTGAATTTTCAAATTTGAATTTATACTATTAAATATCACAGAATCACAGACTGGTTTGGGTTGGAAGGGACCTTAAAGCCCATCCAGTTCCAACCCCCTGCCACGGGCAGGGACACCTTCCACCAGACCAGGTTGCTCCAAGCCCCATCCAACCTGGCCTTGAACACTGCCAGGGAGGGGGCAGCCACAGCTGCTCTGGGCAACCTGGGCCAGGGTCTCACCACCCTCACAGCCAAGAATTTCTTCCTAATATCTCATCTAAATCTCCCCTCTTTCAGTTTAAACCGTTCCCCCTCGTCCTGTCACTCCATGCCCTTGTCAAAAGCCCCTCTCCAGCTCTCCTGTAGCCCCTTCAGGTCTTCAGGAGCCCAAAGTCTCGCTCTGCCAAATTGCACATCGCTTCCTTTATGGCGCTGTGGAATGTGAAAAATATTTTAAGATAAGTTGCTAAATATCATTAAAACTCCTTGTTCCCTAGATGGAAATTGATCTGGCTAAAGGTGAAGCACGACACAAAGAAGCAATTCTGAAAGTCAAGGAGGAAGCGAGAGTGGAACTAGACATTGAAAGACAAAAGCAGCAAGAATTAATCACGAAATATCAGAGAGATCACGAAGAGCTCCAGAAGAAGGTGCGTAACACTCGAGAGAAAGGTTTTGTGGCAGTAGATAGTGAACTATTCAAGGAGTAAAACCTTCTTTATGGGTAGTCCTGTATCTAGATGATACAGTTTTTTTTCCCAGCCTTAGTACATGGCATATGTTTAATTTTTTTTTTAAATGGGACACGCTAAAAAGTCACTATTCTACTTAAAGTTGAATGGTGAGGAAGTTACCCCTTTCCTCGCATTTTCTCTGCCCAGAGTTCATCTGTGTCCACAGACTGTAGCTGTTAATTATTTTTAAACTGACATCATCATTTTTTTAAAGCTTTGGACTGTTTCAGACTATGACAAGTTGTCACAAAACCCTCCACACTGTTTTCTCCCTTCCCAAATGAATTCAGCCCCGATGGGGTAAGGTCCAGTGGCCAGTGAACTTGTAGGTCCGGGGGTTGCCTCGCACACCGTGGGCTACTCCCAGCTTCCCAGACCTGCAGGTGTTGAAGTTTGATACAGACATTGAAAATTGTACCTATAACCTTCGTTTTCAAAAGATTTGACACATTTCTTGGGAATTTTGGAAAAATCAAATAAATTTGATGAAATTATTGTTATTTAAAATTTGTTACATTACAAATGTTTTTTACAGTGTTTTAAAGAGCTGAAAATAAGAGTTTGGCTTAGTTCACTTCACAGATATTTGACTATAAAACCCCAAAGAAATACTGGCTTGCAGTAAAGAAGTTAAGTTTTCCCATTTTTACCTCTATTTCTCCGTTTCATCTTGGACATACTAATTAATCTCTCTGTTCTGAGTGAGTTTTGATTGATTTACTCTCTGATATCCTTTGAGGGTATTATGTAAATTTGAAGCAGGTTTTTTTGCCTCTGAGGTCATGTATGTTTGCATTTGTGTTTTTTTCCTGAAGTCAACATTTGTCTGATACTTTATTCTACGTATCTAAAGACATCCACTGGATGTAGGCTAATGTAATTCTTATCTAATCTAATGCAGATACCAGGATTAATATCCAGTGCCACCAACACCTTAAGGATAGAGACAGAAATTCTTGAAAAGAAGCTCCAAGATGCTCAGATCAAACTTGCAGAGAAAGATGAAGAGAAGGAAAAAGAAATTCAGAGCCTTAAAAGACTAATTACTGAACTTGAATTTCAGCTGACGATGGAAAAGAACAATAATGAATCATTTCTGGATAATATGAGGAAAGAAATTAAACACAAGTCAGATGAACTGGAAAAATTAACCCAGGAGAGGACACAGCTGATTCACAATTTGAGTCAAGTTCAAGAGGAGGTAGGACCATGCCCGAGGAAATGCCTTGCTATTTTTACTGAGACATGTGATTTCTAAAATCACTCAAAGCATCTATATTTCAGACCCTGTTATGTACTGGTTTAAAAAACATTGAAATTAAAAGATTTATAAAACAAGTCCATCATAATTTCATAAATATCGTGTATCACAAAATATGTGAAATCTTTAATTCAGCAAGCACTTAAACTAGTGTTTTATTTTAAAAAGAGATGTTTTTCAGGTCCTGCAAGACATTTATTTCTTAGCCTCTAGCCTTACATCAGGCTACATACACATGAGTAAGCAATAAAGCATTCTTCGTGTTTGTGAAGTAGAAGACATGGACATTTCTCATTACAGAATCACAGAATCAATCAGGTTGGAAGAGCCCTCTGGGACCATCGAGTCCAACCATTGCCCTGACACCACCATGGCAACTAGACCAGGGCACTAAGTGCCATGTCCAGGCTTTTCTTAAACCCCTCCAGAGATGGTGACTCCACCACCTCCCTGGCCAGCCCCTTCCAATGGCTAATGACCCTTGCTGAGAAGAAATGCTTCCTAATGTCCAACCTGACCTTCCCCTGGCCAAGCTTGAGGCTGTGTCCTCTTGTCCTGTCACTGGTTGCCTGGGAGAAGAGGCCGACTCCCACTCCACTACAACCTCCCTTCAGGTAGTTGTAGACTGCACTAAGGTCACCTCTGAGCCTCCTCTTCTCCAGGCTAAACACCCCCAGCTCCCTCAGCCGTTCCTCATAGGTCAGACCCTCCAGACCCTTGAACACAGGACAGCAGCAGCAATCCTCCCAGTGATCTGTCTTAGAGTGGACACAGTCCTGTCCTGAATGGCTTCTGGGGCAGAGCTTGTGTCTTTTAATGTGGGAGTATGTGTGTGCACCCTGCCGTGCTAACGGCGTTGTATCCCACCTCCCACCAGTAAAGCCACTTTCTGTAACACAGGAATGCATGAAAATTAATCAAATGTGAAAAGAAATTTGACTGATGGATGTTCTTACCACAAGCATTTGCTGAATGTTTGGAATATAATGGGAAGGGAGGAGAGAGCGCTGTACTGGTCTGTGAGAAATGTGAAAACAGTGGAGTCGGGGACTGGAGATAAGATTAGACTGGAATGTCCAGAGTAATTAAGTGGCAGAAAAAAACTGGTAAACAGTGGAAAACAAAACTCTTCAAAATGAATTAGGGCTTGGGTTGATATTTATTTCTTCCTTGAAAAAGGTTCAGAAACACAGTGTTAGTGAGGTTAGAATGATGTTGGCAGTCGTTCTGTCCTGTACCTGGGGGAAAGGCTCTCAAAAGACACGCGCTCTTCAGATATTGGTGAGGAACTCCAGCAGCGTAAGGAGCACACTGTTATCCTCAGTCATGAGATTCCACCAGCTCTGCTTCTGTTCTTAGTTTCCCCCACTCTGAAGCAGAAGTATATTAGGAAATGGGGAGATAAGAGTGGTTGAAAATTGAGACTGGTTTTAAGATAACCTTCGCAGCAGGATACTCCTCAGATTTGCACGTGACACTTCCCAGATAATTTCGTGGACTACCAGGGACCATGTGAGTGGCAGGGAAAGTAACATCTAACTTCCTTCCATTAAGTTGTCTGCAGAGGTAGGTATTCAGAGAATAAGTTATTTTGGATATTTACATCTCTCCCACTTCTACTTCTGCTCCTTCTCCAACAGCTCCTTCGCTTGCAGTTGGCACAGAGGTTAGACAGCCTGAGCACAACTTCTGTGTTTCCACTCTCCATCCACTACAGATACTTTGACCCAAGTAAAATTTTTAAATCTAAAAAAATTGGTCAACAAAGGACTTTTAATTTCTCCACCATTTTTCAAGTTTTGATGGGAACACACAGGCAAAAATTTAATAGTTGTAGTAACCTCTTCTTAGCTAAACAGAGCTTACCACCTTCCACTGCAGTGGGAACACACTTCTGTGCTCTGACTTTACTGACACCAGTATTTGCTCTTCAAAACATCAAAGAAGTGCTATTGAGATTCTCTTTCTTGCACATTTTCTTCCCTGTATGCACCCACGGTCATAATCGCATGGAGAATTTCAAATACCAATGTTTGTCCTCACTTCAAGGTGCTCTGTGATCTGACCTGGCACACAGCTCCTACTCTGAGCACTAAAGAGGTTTCCATAGCAAAGTTCTGACTTTTATGAATCAGTTTAGTGATGTTGTTTAGGTGTTAGTAATCACAGTGCAAAGTTTGTGAAAACCACTAGAGTGAGTATCATTTATCCCAATTATTTGGGAAATAAAAATCAGTAAAGAATGTTGGCACCAAAAATCAGTGCACAATTAATTTAAACTACAGAGGAGGAGAACTTCTTCTTGAACCAGTGTTTAAGAAAAGCCTGGACATGGCACTTAGTGCCCTGGTCTAGTTGCCATGGTGGTGTCAGGGCAATGGTTGGACTCAATGAGCCCAGAGGGCTCTTCCAATCTCATTGATTCTGTGAACTTCGTATCACAATGAAGTGGCTCGGTCATACTCAACCTCAGGACGTTGCTTTTTCCTTTCCAAGAGCAGCACTCCCAGTTTCCCCTAGTTGGAGGATGGGCAGGAGATCAGAAGTAACTTCTGATAACTTCCCTCGTGTTTTCCACTGTCTCCTGGGGCATGAAGGGTGTGTAACTGCTGGTGTGTGCCCTTTCAGAGAAACCAAAACGGGGAAGCAGTGAAGGGTTTGTACACATCAGTACCCTGCAGGCAGCCCTGCCTTTAGCCTGAGGAGGTCAAGCCACGCGTTTTGACTAATGGCATTCTGTGAAGCCAGTGTTTGTTTCTGTTTGCAGAACACTCTTCTCCAGGAAACGGTGCGCAGAGAGTGCGAGGAACGCTATGAGCTGACTGCAGCTTTGACTCAAGCCAGGGAACAAGTGCTGGAACTCAAAAAGCTCAGTGGAAACTTCCCGTTATCGCCGTGTTCCCTGGCTCAGGGCAGCCTAACCTCCTCTGCTGCCCTGCTCGCTGATTACGGACAGAAGAGCCGCCCGAGCGCCGGCGCGGGGAAGGAGATCAGCATCTCCGGGCAGTTTGGTATCTCAAGAGCTTCTAAGGCAGCCGCCTCTGGTAAGCGTCCCGGCGGCGGCAGGGTGGGCGTGCTGGCCCTCACCTCCCCCCATCCTCCACGAGGAAGGGCGGCTTCGCTGAACGAGCCCAGGAGCAGGGTTGCTGCAGCTCTGAGAAGACAACTGAGTCAGCTCTGAGGGCTACATGTGTGCACAGCACATGGGGAAGCATCCAGCGCATCAAGTGACCTTTTGCTTGTGGACTCCTGGCGTCACGCCTTAGCCCGTGCAATTCGTGCGTGTCTACAACCCCAAATTCAGTTAGTTTTATATTTTATTTATGCAGTGATGTGTCTTTGTCCGTTCCATATCCATGTGATTAAATGCTATATACACTTCAAGAGAAGAAAAGTAAAAAAGAAAACATTGTCTCTCCAAGAGGAACACATCTTCAATACATGTCATTAAAATAATTGCCAATTTCACATACTGTTTTCCCTAACCACTTTGTGGGAATTTTCCTATTCAGTCTGTTCTCCCATGTAACTTAATGTCTCATTTCTGGTGTAAAAATGTGATTTGTTCAGTCAGAATCAGATTTTTGCCATTATTTAATGGATTACTGTTATATTTGCAAATAATTAGGTCAGTGAGACTCGTACGTATCACGCAGCATGAAAATGTGGCAAATATGTGTGCCTTGGCAGGGACATGGCTTCCTCTGTGTGCCAGTCTTCAAGCTGTGCTAATTAACAAGGAGTTGAAGACTTAATAAGACTTAATTTTGTCCAAAAGATGGTTGCCTCTTGAATTTCATCAGGAAAGGGTCGATGTTAAGCATGGTTTTTAGCTTCACAGTAGACGTGCTGGAGTTCTCTATGAAATTGTTACGCAGGAGGATCAATATTTGTATTTTACTGCTGGATACGTGGAGCTGGGGTTGGTTTGGGAGCACGAGGAGCCCAGACAAGTCTCAGTTGACTTTGTTGGTGTGCACAAGTAGCAGCTCTTCGGACAGGGCAGCTCTGCTGTTGGTGCAGTCTGACAATGTGGAGAGCTGGGTGGGGTGAGTGAAACCACGATGGGCAACGCAGACACGGTCTGAGATTTTAGTTCCTATGTCACCAGATACTCAAGTGTTTTGGTCAGATAAACCCAAACAGGGCCAGTTTGGTGATAGTAACATGTTCTGGCGACAGCCCTACAGTCATCAGACAAGGAGAGGTGATGAAGCAGGCCCACGTCGGCCTGGCAAGTCCCTTGGGCAGAGGTAGACCTGCCACGTAGACCCAGCTTGGGCAAGGGCTTGGGCTGAGCTCCTGGGCCGGTGGCAGTGGCGCAGGGGTGGGAGCCCCAGTTCAGACCTACTGGTGCCCCCAGGGCCCTGAGAGTCACTCTCTTGAAGAACTGCTGTTCATCTTCTGAGACCATCAGCTCTGATGTGGACAGAAGCTTCATGGGACGTAAGTTAGAGGGTCATGGAGTTGCTTCTTCTCAAGACACTTTAATTGTAAACCCAAATACATTTATAATCACACCATGAACCTTGACCTTGTTATTCCTGAGTGATGAGGTAGTCCCATCTGTGACAAAATGACAGCAGAAGGCCATGTCTTGATGCTGGAGAAAGTCAGAAAAGGTTTGCTGAGTCCAGTGGCATAACAGGGACTGGATTTTATTCAATGAAATCAGTGGAAGAAACGACTGTTGTAGACGTAGCTCAAAAATCCTCTATTCACAAATTCCAAAAGCAACAAAAAATGAGTATTATAAAAGTTCCTGTGGCAGCTCCTGCTGCATAGAGGTGGTGCAGGTTCTCTGCCATCAGCTGGCAGGTTGAACGGACTTGAACTCGTATAGCTATGGAAGAGGTGTCATGGTGAACCCTGCAGTAGCTGATGTCCCTGGAATAGCTTTCACATCTTTGACATTTCCAATATTCCCCTATATCCCCTCACTTACAGAAACCCAGAACCCCTGCTGCTAAGCAGTAAGCAAATTATGGAAGTGTCAGGAAACCTTTTTTTAAAAACAATTAAATTAATTTCAAGGAAGTTTAATTTCAAGGACTAAATTAATAGTCAAGGAAAGTTTACAGAGTATTTCTCTTAACGGGATGAAACGCACCAGCAGAAAGGACCATGGAGAATGTCAACACCTAATTATGTCACGACATTTTCAGGAAATAAACCTTCCTGGAGGCCGTACGTCTTGGTCAACAGTGTCATTTATGGATGGGTTTTCCAAGTGCTGGACTCATGGCACAAGGGAATACTAAAAAAAAATCTCCAGGCTTGAAACAGCTCTGCCTCTGTGGGATGCTGACCCGCTGGCCGCAGGCAGCGAGCCATCCTTTCACTCTCAAGGTTACAATAAACGTCCCATGGCAACGGGTTGTCTTGGTCTTGCCTAATGCAAAGGCTTCTGTTTGCGTCCTGGACAGAGCTGGTATTGTTGCCTGGTCGAGAATAGCAGCTTCTACAGCCCTAAATCTTTCCATAAAGCGCTGACCCCGCTAGCAGGCTGCCAGTGTGCATACTGGGATGTCCACGCACTGACAGACTGTTATTGCCAAATTTCTGGCTGTGTTTTCACCCAGCAGGCTTCACTTCCAGAGCAGGTTCAAATATTTGGGTCTGAAGGGTCTGGAGGGTCTGACCTACGAGGAACGGCTGAGGGAGCTGGGGGTGCTTAGCCTGGAGAAGAGGAGGCTCAGAGGTGACCTTAGTGCAGTCTACAACTACCTGAAGGGAGGTTGTAGCAGAGTGGGAGTCGGGCTCTTCTCCCAGGCAACTAGCACTTCTCCCACCCCCAACACTCACCCGCTGTGCTCAGCCATTGAGTACAGACTCCCTCCAGTTAATAGTAAGACACCAAATCCCAGAATCAATGAGGTTGGAAGAGCCCTCTGGGATCATCAAGTCCAACCATTGCCCTGACACCACCATGGCAACTAGACCAGGGCACTAAGTGCCATGTCCAGGCTTTTCTTAAACCCCTCCAGAGATGGTGACTCCACCACCTCCCTGGGCAGCCCCTTCCAATGGCTAATGACCCTTGCTGAGAAGAAATGCTTCCTAATGTCCAACCTGACCCTCCCCTGGTGAAGCTTGAGGCTGTGTCCTCTTGTCCTAGCGCTAGTTGCCTGTTAAATTATCAAATTTAAAACAGTCAGGCTGCACCTCGTTATGGGTCATCCCATTTCCACTAAAAGTTGCCCAAAATTTCTGTGCTCTCTACAGATAATAGTGCAGAAAGAGTCAAACCCACAGCTGGTGACATGGAGCTGTCCTGCTGCTCCTTTGACGGGAGGTGAAATTATTGCTGGCCATACCTACCAAAGTGCTCGCCATGTGTGTCAAACTTTATTCCTGATTGATAGGAAATTACAAAATAAAGCAGCGATGTGCCTCATGTATTAAAAATGATGAACAGCTCTTTACCCAAGCTGGTGTGCGTGGTCGGGATCCCAGCCTGGCGCTTGCACATGGAGTTTTTCCACCAAGGAAGAAATTAGACTGCAGAAAAAAATAAAGCATCTTGGTATCTTAGCAGCATTAAAAGTATATGAAAACAGAAACCGGAGCCAGCCCCAGACTGTGAAACAGTACAACCAAACACACTTAGCGCTCGTGTGGGGGGTTTCATCCCCAAAGCATGGTACAAAATTAATTCTGATAGGATAATGAAAAGGATTCTGCAGAAGATTAATGTCGAAGATATTTTAACGCCGGAAATATAATTTGTGTGCTGGACAATATGAGCATCTGGCATTGCGCTGTGAACTGGTCCCAGATCATCTTCCAGGCACGCATGGCCAGATCCTGCAGATGGTTTTGGCTCATCCCTCCAGAGATACCCTCCATCCTCTGGAACAACGGCCCCACAAACGGTCCCTCCTTGCAGTTCTTCATCCAGGTTGGATGAGGCTTGGAGCAACCTGGTCTAGAGGAAGGTGTCCCTGCCTGTGGCAGGGGGTTGGAACTAGATGGTCTTTAAGGTCCCTTCCAACCCAAACCAGTCTGTGATTCTATGATCTGGAGCCTTGAGCGCCTGGTGAATTAAGGTCAGTGCCAGGATGTGACTATTTCTTCCCCATAAGCAAAGGCCCATCACTGAGCAGCCTCCCAAAGGGAGACTTGTTGTTCTACCAAGGTCGAGCCTTGTCCAGTCTTTTCTTAAACCCCTCCAGAGATGGTGACTCCACCACCTCCCTGGGCAGCCCCTTCCAATGGCTAATGACCCTTGCTGAGAAGAAATGCTTCCTAATGTCCAACCTGACCCTCCCCTGGCCAAGCTTGAGGCTGTGTCCTCTTGTCCTATCACTGGTTGCCTGGGAGAAGAGGCCGACTCCCACTTCACTACAACCTCCCTTCAGGTAGTTGTAGACTGCACTAAGGTCCCCTCTGAGCCTCCTCTTCTCCAGGCTAAACACCCCCAGCTCCCTCAGTCATTCCTCGTAGGTCAGACCCTCCAGACCCTTCACCAGCTTGGTCGCCCTCCTCTGCACTCGCTCCAACACCTCAATGTCTTACAAATCAATTTGTAAATGTCAGGAACACACAAAAGATGCCACAGAGCTGTTTTAACCTATAAAACCTGGTGTTGCTGGTTCCTCAAACCCACGAATTTGCAGAAAATGGTTTGGGTTGAGTTGGACTTAAGGATCTTAGAGCTCCTTCTCAACCAAAACAACCCTATGGTTTCCAAAAAGACATTTAATGTTTTGCAAGTTGACAGAATGCCCTGTTTCGACACTACTGAACGTTAAATTTTTATTTTAAATTTATATTTTATTTCGTTCAGAAAAAATACAGGAGTCAATTAGTGACTTAATTATGGCAAAACCGAAAGAAGTTGGCGTTCAAACGGAAAGCCGAAACACACAGGATTTCACTTCAGGAAACCCAGAAAGTTTCACTTTTCGTTTTCTTATTTGTGGAAATCGTAACCTCTCCCAGGGCAGGAAAGCGATATCATCTGGTGCTGAGATCCTGCACTGGCCATGGTGAAATGCCTCAGAGCTGCTGAACTCCTTGATGTCAGAGGGGAAGAACAATTGGGTCTAAATAAGCAGCTGATTGGTGTACACAGGAGGAAAGCCAGCTGCAGGCAGGGTGTAAAAGGTCTTTGATGATGCAAACAACTTCTGGACAAAGCACAAAGGCAGGTAATTAAGCAGCTGGGTCAGAAAGCACAAGGGCGTCTGAGGTCCTGTCTGGTCTGTCGTGGCAGAGGGTCGCTCTAGGCACAGACACGGGCACGTAGACAATGTTATAAGAACAAAACCAAACCAAAGTGGGAATGAGTGGGGTGTTAGTCCTGGGCTTCGTACACTCCTGAGGAGAAGTGTCTATCATCTCCCTTCCTTTTTGTCTTCTGTTAACACCATGTGATGTACATAAATAAAAAAATATATAAAAATAGTGAAACTGAGGCCAAGTTTCTGATGTTTTTCACGTAAAACTAATTGTTCATTCAGGTGCATCCAGCTGCTACGTGACCATCCACTGTCTTTCACAGCATCCTGCCCCACACCTTTGTTTTACAGAGATGAGGGTTTCAAATGAAGCCCATGTATCTGCAGCTTAATTAGGGTGGGCAGCTGGAAGGAGGTTATGTGTGGTGACATCTTCACTTAATTTACATACAACCAGAAAACATGTCCCACGAGTGCCACCAGACTTGTAAGTGTGATGAAGACCATCCCCTCGGTTCCACAGAATCACAGAATCAATCAGGTTGGAAGAGCCCTCTGGGCTCATCGAGTCCAACCATTGCCCTGACACCACCATGGCAACTACACCAGGGCACTAAGTGCCATGTCCAGTCTTTTCTTAAACCCCTCCAGAGATGGTGACTCCACCATCAGTTTCCTCATCAATTACAGCAGTTCAGGCTACTGATTTTCTTTTTGCTACATTCAGGTGGGTCTCAAGTGTTTGAACTCTTCTACAACAGCCATACTACGCTGGTCGCTTCAGTCTGTTAGCTTAGAGGTTGTGTGGGTTTGTCTGCATGAGGCTGAAGATGGTTTGCCCAAGGGGTCTTTGTGGCCACCTCTCCAAGCACCTCCCCAAGCACCAGGCACCACACTGCCTTCTTCTATGGATGGCAGGATGTATCTGCAGAGCAGAAGTGCTCAGACACTATGGTGATGGGCACAGAACAAAACCTGAGGGTGGGGAACATGAGGGAAAGGGTGGAATAACTCAGTGTGGTCCACGATGGGAGCAATGGGGTGACATTTAGCAAAGGAAAGTTTCGGTGCGACACAGAGGAAAATGTCCTCACGTGGAGCTGTGTTAGCCATGGAAGGTCTCTGGGGAGTGGTGGAGCCCCTGGGCTTGAGTCATTCAAAGTGGACAGGAAAAAAGCGATGGAAAATGTCCTGTCAGGAGCAGCCCTGTGCTGGCAGGAGCCGATGAACCATATGACCGAGATGGTATTTTCCATCTCCCAATTTATATGACACGGAAAGTGATTTATTTTGGCCTACCACTTTACTACAGCGAGTAATGCCTGGCTGGCAAGTACCTGCTTTGAACTCCAGGTAAAGAGACCTTGAAGAGATCTGGTGGTCAGCGAGGCACTACAAGAGGAGCCCTAAGAGCCACTGCTAGTGCAGCAGGTTCTCCTTTGCTGGTGGGGCTGGTTTGAGGGTCATGCTCTCTGTCCTGCCCACATATCCTTGTCAACGTACAGGTCCCTGAGGAATAACCAAAAGGATTAATAACACAGGGTTGCCCTCTCTTGACTTATGAGATCACTTTTTTCCATGTCCGGGTCAGCTGAGAAGCACTTAATTGGCAGCAAAAAATGCAGATGAACCCTGGCCCCAAGGCTGGATTTTGTAAACTCCTGCTGAAATGGCACGTGGTGCCAGGGTGGGCGTCAGGGCAGCGGGGTGGGGGAGCCTGTCTGTGGCAGAGGAAGCTCCTCAGGAACCCGGCGCTGACCCTGCTCCTGAACACCACTTGTCATGAATCATTGGCTTTCATGGAAATCCGCTTCAGCGTCCATTTATCCAGCTGTTTCCTGTGCCCGGGGAGCATCGTGCTGGCTGCGGGACGCCACCAGCACTGAGTGGCCATTGTAACCATTGTAAAGCTCTGAATGAAGAACCACGTGTGTGTTTTGGGAAAAGTACCCGAAAAAGGCTCATCAGCAACAGCTGAAAAGTGTCCAGAAAGAGGTCAGCTGTGGAGGGTGATTTATGGGAGCTGTGGGCGTAAGCAAGTAGCAGTATTGCCTCAGTGCTCTCGCAGATCAGCAGCTGGCAACTTCGTTAGATTTGCCGATGGCTTTTTCCGTTTTTGTAGATTCCTTCTAAAAATATCAACAGCACCTCCTTCGAGGGTCATGGAAGCAGTTACTGGAGCTAGGACGAGACAGTCATTCATCTGCTAAAACTGCATCCAGGGAGGGATTTGATTTTTAATTCTTGTGCTATAAAACAAAAAGATGAAAAGTTGCTCCTGAAGACCAGGCTTTTCTAGGAATTAGGCACAGAATCATAGAATGATAGAACGTTAGGGGTTGTAAGGGACCTCTGGAGATCATAGAGACCAACCCCCCCCGCCAGAGCAGGACCAACCTAGGGCAGGTCACACAGGAATGCATCCAGACGGGGCTTGAAAGTCTCCAGAGAAGGAGACTCCACAACCTCTCTGGGCAGCCTGTTCCAGTGCTCTGTAACCCTTACGGTAAAGAAGTTCTTCCTCATGTTGAGGTTGAACTTCCTGTGCTCCAGCTTGCATCCATTGCCCCTTGAACTATCGCAGAGCACAAGTGACAAGAGGTCAGACCCACCAGACCCTTCACCAGCTTGGTTGCCCTCCTCTGGACTCGCTCCAACACCTCAACATCTCTCTTGAAGTGCGGGGCCCAGAACTGGACACAGGATTCAAGGTGCGGCCTCACCAGTGCCCAGTACAGAGGGATGATCCCTTCCCCAGACCAGCTGGCTCCTAGTAGAGGCCAGGATGCCATTGGCACACATCACTTTCAGCCCAGATCCCGAAAGGTGTTTCCGTGCCCACCTCTTCTCAAAACACCCACCATGCTACCGGCGCTCGGCAGGTTTTGTGACGCTCACAAGGTTCCTAAAGCTGCGGCCTGGCACATACTGAGGCTGCTGGAAGCGCCCAGCGCCCGTGTTCGGGGGACTCGAGTAGCTGGTGTCTGGCTGGGAGCAGCCCCCGGGCAGCTGGGAGTCTCCCAGTCACCTCTGCCTTTCAGTACCCGACCCTTTTTCATCTCAAAAATCCTAAAAATGGGGCCTCGCTCACATGCCGGGGAGAGCCCTGGCCTCCGAGGCCTTGCTCTGAGGCTGCCCCCGTGCCCGGCGCCGATGACAGGGATGCGCAGCACCCCGGGGATGTGCAACACCTGGGGACTGGGGTCACAAGGGATGCGGGTGGCTGGGCATCGGGGGCTGTTACCCCAGGATCCCTGAGCACGGCTGCTGACAAGCTCCCACCCATGGCGGGGGTTTGAGGCCGATGCCTGCGGCCTGCGCTCGTACAGGGCCGCCGAGGACGCACGCGGGGCGGAGGGTGCTCGGTCCTACCCCTGTGCTCTCAGCTCTGCTCTCCCTTGGCTGTTGCTAGGGGAACCCATGGTAGTTATAAAACAAAAACAGCCCCAAGCCATAGCGTGGCCATTAATGCAAGCAGACAGCTTTCCTCAAACAAGAACCATATGTCGGAGATAACATCGCTGTTGCTTGCGGTTTCCTTGATGGCAAACTACTGTGCTACAATCCTTTAGTGTCCTGCTTGTTTATCACACTGTGGTGGAGGAAATACGATCCCTCTCCCCTCCCGGCTGCTCTCCTTTGGTCATGTCCCAGCCTTACGTGCGTGGTCAGCCCAGGGGGTTTGAACCATCACCAACTGGCGTAAGATGCTTAAGGGAATTTTTTTTCAGAGGTATTGTGGTATATAAAAGCCCACAGGCTTTGAACGAAACTTCAGCCTCTAAATCACTTCAAAACCTGGCCTAAGACTGGCTGTGGAAGGCATTTGGGTACCTACCTCAAACCCATACGAACCTGAGGATCCTCAATCCTGTAGGTACCTTAGAAAGCTGCACTGCTTCACTAAACAGATGTATTTGAATCTGTGCAAGCCTGAAGTAGATTCACTTGGTTTAAGGTCATTTTGGTTGATTTTCTCTCTCAGTTCCTTATCAGCCCAGGGCAAGTGTCACTTGGCTGCCCAGGACCTGCCCTACCTCAGCCGCATCGACCCGCTGGTGCTCCACTCCCACGGCAGAGAAACCCTTTACCAAGGGGATTTGTAAGGCCACAAAAACACACAGGAGACAGGAGAACTTAATCATTCTTTACCTGATGGTTTTTCACTCGGATATCGCTGCTCTCGGGAGGGAACAGCGGCATCCGTCTAATAATTCCGCCTCGGTCAATCCCTGATGATATTTACACAGCGGCTGTGCAATAGTTGGTGGGTAAATATAATTTCTTTGCTCAAAAGAAATTGAGCAAAGGATGGGCAGGTCACCATCCTGCCACACTGCTGTCCCCAGACCCTCGCTTCCCTCCGTGCAGGGGCACTGGGGCTGTTTGGCTCCCCCCGAGCCCGAGCACTGAGCTGGCTGAGGGAACGAGTTTGACCTCAGGGAAAAAGGCTCAAATTGCAGGTGTATGTGGGTTTTTTCCTACCAAATTATAAAAAGGTAGTTTAAAGCCAGGCATAGCTGAAGTGGCACAGTCCATAGAGCTGGCACAGGCTTAACACTAAAATGGGCAGGAATTTTGCCTTCCAGTTCGCTAAGTGCAGAGCATTTGCCTTGCTCACCAATTATCCACGCTCCTGACGATGCATTTTGCTCTCACAACTACTCAGCAAAGAACATACATATGATTTTTTTTAACATCAAGATCCTTGTGCTCTGCCATCACTCTCCACGCTCTGCTGCATCACACCCTTGTCGCCTCCGGGACCCCCAGTCTCACCTGGGCATCTGGGGGACAAAATTTTGGCTGGGGTGAGCAGGAGTTGTGATTTCAAATTGAAACTTGATGACAAATTGATTATTGTTGAAACAGGAGCGTGGTGAGCACAGCCCCTGGTGCAGCCCCCTCCGAGGGCGAGGGGCTCCGGGAGGCTCCGAGCAGCCATGCGGGGGCAGGAGCTGGGCGCTTGGCCTCGGTCCTCTTCTCGCCAGAAGCAGAAATACTGAAGGTGGCATTTAGTGAAGCCAATCTGAAACCCCTTCCCTCGGGAGCTGCGCTTTTCGCCAGGTGGTTTGTTCAGTGAAGTGCTGGAGGAGATTAAAACTGCTCCCAATAAATCCCAGCTTTCTCTGGGCAGCAGCAGGCGATAGGACAAGAGGACACAGCCTCAAGCTTGGCCAGGGGAGGTTCAGGTTGGACATTAGGAAGCATTTCTTCTCAGCAAGGGTCATTAGCCATTGGAAGGGGCTGCCCAGGGAGGTGGTGGAGTCACCATCTCTGGAGGGGTTTAAGACAAGCCTGGACATGGCACTTAGTGCCCTGGTCTAGTTGCCATGGTGGTGTCAGGGCAATGGTTGGACTCGATGATCCCAGAGGGCTCTTCCAACCTGATTCTATGATTCTGTGAAATGAAATTCTGCCCTTAAATACGGGACAGCACAGCCTTGGTGGGGGTTTATCGGATGGTACCAGCCTCTGATGCTGCTGAGATGTGAGCAGTGAAGCTCCCCCTGGTCCCCACGGGAAGCCCGTGGCCCTGCTGCAACCGGCTGCTTTGAGACCCCCTTTGGGAGGAGATGTAGAGTTGTAAAACACATTGGGTACCTGCAAGTGTTTCTGAACCTTCCCTTCCATACCGAGCCCCGCACGGGGCCACCCGCACGGCACCTTCTGCTTCAAACCACTTTAAATATATATATATTTAAATATATATTGCCGACCAGCACAATTAAGTCACCCTTCATTAGCTTCACGTGGAGGTTTTCTCATGCACAGCTGCCTGAAAGAGCTTGGGCACAGCTCCTGTCCCCTCCTTTTCTTCTGGTGTGTCGGCAGCACCAGCCCAGCTCCGGCAGAGCCTGTGCACACGTGTGTACACGCATGTGTGAGTATGTGCACGCCGGGGACACTCGTGTCCGCTTTGCAACACTTCCACCTACAGAATAAAACCCAGAACAGCAGCCGGCAGCGGCCCTGGGAGCGATGGGTGCACAGTGGCCCTGGGGGCGATGGGTGCACGGCACCCATGGGGGCCCAGCTCGGTGGGAGGGCTGCTCTGGGGGACGGGGGCAAGCTGGAGTACGTCTGCAGGGTGTGTGTAAACCTCTTGTCCTCCCCAGCAAACCTGGGAGGAGGGAGTCTCTTTCCTGAGACAAAAAGGGCAATTTTTGCCTTTTTTTTTTCCTTCCACTGGAATATAGACTTTTTTTCAGGCCAGCTTTACTAATTTTAACTACTTTTATTCTTCCAAAACGCCCCGCTGGTCCGTGGCCAGGCAGGAGATGGGACTGGAAAGCTGTTTCCTTTACACCAGTGTATCCCAGCACAGAGGGGGGCACGGGGCGGCCGGAGCAGGTTCAGTTCTTGCCCCAAAGAAGCAGCTTTGTGCTTTGGAGGGGAGAGAACCAAGGAGCATGGGCAGGAGAGCGTGAGCTTGGTGGCTCATGGACAGGGCTGTGAAATGGGGATTTCACCAACGTGTCCTGGCAGGAGCAGTGACCAGGGAAGGATTCCCTGGAAAAGGGACCCTCATTGCTGCCACGAAGAGCAGGGCACGAGGCTGCGCCCGACGCCACTAGCCTGGGGGTTTCGGGGGGGCTAAAGCCCTGCGAGCACTTGGGACAATTCCCATCACAAATATTCTTGCATTGTTCATAGTTTTTTTTCTTCCCAAGCCCTCCAAAGCCTTTGGTCCTTCCGAGGTCTGTAACAAAGCTGGAAGAGAAGCACAGCCACAAGTTTGAATTTACTCACTTGAAGCATTTGCATTATTTTGGGGAAACATGAGTCAGAACGTTTTAACAAATCCTTTTTCTGAGGAAAAGCAATTCTGAGGGCGAGACCAACCCAGCCAAACCCCCAGCCCGAGGAGAACCGCTCAGCTGGAGCATTCCTGCCCAGTTCCTGGGGGTCTCTAAGGGTCTCAGCTCCTCCGAGGCCAGCGGCAGCACCTTGTGAGGTGCAGCTGCCTCGGGTGCTCCTACGCTCAGATGTCAGTGGTGGGTCACCAAAGCCACCACATCCTCCAGAGAGAAGTTTCAGCTGACGAAGGGTTTCTGTAAGTGACTCGAGCACACGGAAGACACTGAAGAACTTAAAAATAACAAGTGTTAAAGAAAAATACTTCTCAACTACTGAGGTCTGGCAGTGTAGCCTCAAGTTGGTCTCAAGTGACTCCTGGAGGTCGATACGGATGCTTAAAGGTCAGACAGCGCTCTCCAGTGATTAGTTTGTGATTTAGAGTTTAATGAACACAGAAGGACACTTCAAAGCCTTGAGAGAGACACGTAAGATCTAGTTGTAGAAATAATGCAGCATCTCCCCCCAAACAGGCTTTGGCTGGTGCTTCACAGTGTTGTTGATGGTCACTGTGTCCCAGCTGTGGGCACAGCTGGCTCCTGGGTACCACCTGCTCACCAGCTGTGACTTGAACTGTTGCTTGCCCAAAGCTTTCTCCTGGACAAGTCCTCCAGGTAACAGGACATTAACAGGGTGACAGCCACTCAAGATGGCTTTGGGACTGCTCCACCTGCTCCCCAAGGACCACACACTGAGGGGACCCGGCCAGGGAAATGAACATAGAATCATAGAATGGTTTGAGTTGGAAGGGACCTTAAAGATCACCCGACATACCTGGGTGTCCAGAGAGGTCTTCTGCTCGTGTGTCATAACCCAGCCCACTCACCTCACGGCCTGTTGTTGGCAAGGACGTCGCATGGTTAAGGCCACCACCCACAAAGCTGGCTGGAGACATCTTTTATCCCCTTGGAAGGGCCAACACTGACCTCCTCGCTAGCTGCCTGCAAGCTCCCCGCGTAAGCGATCTGCAGCAGATGGTGTCTAGACGCTCGGCATCACCAGATGTTCCAGCTCTGCATGGAAGGGAACTTCTGCTCTTCAGCTCTGGAGCGAGGGGCGCTGGAAGCACAGAGGGTCGTTAGTGCTTACACACGAACACACAGAGGCTGAGCCCACTCCGGGTTTCACTCCGGTACACAAATTCTTGTCTCTAGGGAAAAAAGCTGCCTTAATTCCCATAGCAACACATAATTTTTCCTGAAAGCAACAAAAACACATGAAATACAGTTAACTGCAGATCAAAAACCCCACAGAGGTAACCAAGAAACAGAGGCAGATATTTACCTTTTCCCTCTTCACAATAAAGTATCTTCACTTTTTGCATTTCCAGAGAACAGAGCAGATGGGGCCTGGCAGGATGCTGGGCAGCTGCTGACGAGGATGTACCAGTTCCAGTGAAGCTTTTGCTCACCCACATTTTTTTTTCTTTCCCTTTTGAGGTCTGCAGAGACCAGCACTCGCTCCTGCAGCAGCACAGACCCACTTCAGTTCGTGACCAGCTCATTTTGCCCCAGGCTTTGCCCCCTGCTGTGCTGCAGGTGACCAGACCCACCAGGTCACCCTCAGCCAGAGCAGTTCCCTTGTCAGCAGCACTTGGGGAGAGATGGTGGAGTCCCCATCTCTGGAGGGGTTTAAGGAAAGCCTGGACATGGCACTTAGTGCCCTGGTCTAGTTGCCATGGTGGTGTCAGGGCAATGGGTGGACTCGATGATCCCAGAGGGCTCTTCCAACCTGGTTGATGGTGATTCTGTGAAGGGCTCTGTGCCACATGAGCAGCCTTCAGAGGCCCTCCAAGCTTGCAAGGTGTTACCACCTGAGCAGCATCTGAAAGAATCCAACCCCTCCTCACCCATTTCATCTCTCCTCTACCTGCAACTCCTTGCACTAGGGTCCTTCCTCCTGCTGCCATCATCCTGCCACCAGTAACAGAAGGGAAATAGAAGTCCCCAAACTTTATCCCTCAAGGCAGGTTATTTGTCCTGCTTTGCACTTCTAGCACAACCAGGCCAAACATCCCCCCCTGCCCAGGGCGGCTGACAGCAAAGCTGGACTCCAGCTCTCCCCCTGAACTGGAGGGGTGCACACTCCTTCACCCCAGATGGACACCCACTGCTACAGCTTCCCCAGGCTTTCCTTGGCACACCCCACACATCCCACTCATCTGCAATGGTCCAAGGGATGCAATTAAAAAAATTAAAGTTTAGTTTCAATATATTTGACGTCCAACAGGCAGTAAAAAAAGCTTTATATTTTATTTCTTGTAAAAATCTTTTAACACATGCAGACTAAAACCAGTGTAAGAAAGTATCCACCATCGTTTAAACAAATAACTATACTTAAATATAAGTGTCTGCAATTGACTTATATAAAAATAAGGTACATTTTGCTTTTTTACAGAAATCCATTCTCCAGTTTTCGTATCAATAAACAATACACAACTAATACAGACAACCTGATCCTTGCTGCCCACCCCTCTGATACTGCTAAGGTATGATGTGCAAAAGTTGGTAACAGTTTTGTTTCCCAAAAGAAAAAAAAACCTTCTACGTGTTTTAGAAAATTAGATACTGGGTTTAAATTAATCCAAGCCTAATCAGTTCCTTTGTTCTCAAAGAGTCCGTTTGCTGTCTCACACACAGGCCCGACGAGGGGGTGCAGGGCTCAGCGCCTGTGCCGGCCGTGCCCCGAGCGCCCGCTGCCGTGGTGCTTCCCTTTGTGTGCCCGCTCGAAGGAGCGCGACCTCTCCCGCCTGTCCCTGTGGTGGCCCCGCTCGTGCCTGTGCTTCTTGGCAGCGTCAGAATGATCCCTGGATTTGCTCTGCGAACGGGAACGGGATTTTTTCCTCTTGTGCCCGTGTCTGTTGGCACTCTTCAGCTCTTCCCTGCCGTGCTTGGCCTTCAGGTGGGGCGAGCCGTGGTTGTGGTGGCGGCGAGGGCTGCCGCTGTGGCTGCGGGACCGGCTTCTCGACCTTGAGCTGTACGTCCCAGACAGGCTCCGCCTATTGTTGTAGCTTACAGGAGTGTTAGAAGTTAAAACATGTCTTCCACAGGGAACAAAAATACATCAACGCTCAGGAAATTCCAAGTTACTGGAGGAAATCAGAGCCTATTTCTCCGACAGGGATAACTGACAAATAGTGACTGTCCCAGAGCCGAGTTCCTTTGAAAACAATAAGCCCAAACCAAACCCAAACTTTCAGAATGGTTTGGCCCTGTCAAGAACCCTCCTCTCAACACCAGAGCACAAACTGGTTATTGCCCTTTTTCCTTCTGCGATTTGACAGCAATACCTAGGGGAACGCTTCACAGAGATCCAAGCTGGCAGTTTCCAACTCAGATGTCAGTCTGAGGATTCTTTAAATGCACACACAGAACGCCAGCAGCTATCAGCCTGCACAGCTCCCCCCTTCCCTGGTCACAGCAGAGGCAGGGCACTGAAGAGCCACCCAGTGCATCACGCAACACTGACAGAAGATGCACCCTCCCAGGCCTTTGGAATAAAAGCTGCAACACACAACACTGGCTCTACAGCACCTCTCATCATTTCAGAGCAGGCTGAGTTCCCAGAGACCGCCCTCATTTACAACAGATGCCCAGTGAAGATCACTGAACAGGGTCAGGCCACCTTACACCCCATCATACTCATCGTGTACAAGTGCAGTTAGGATAGTCTTAAGCTCCCACTTCACAGCAAAGCTTTTACAACCTGAACTACTAACAGCACAGTTACCAGCTGAACTACTTCACAGCAACAACTGGGAGCCTAAACCAGACCCAAGTCTCGCCCTCTTGCTGGCCAGCACTTAGAAGCTTGTGCCAAGCACCTACAAGCTACCTGGAGTGGCCGTACTTAAAAGTGAAAAGCCCTGTTGGAATATCCCAGAGAGCTGATCATGATGAGACACCCCCCCAAAAAGCCCCACCTCCTCCCTGCAACCCCCCCACCAGTGAAACAGAACCTCGCTACTCACTGCCGCCGAGGAGACCGAGACCGAGACCGTGACTTTGTTCTTGACCTGGACCGACTCGCACTTCTGCTGCTCCTACTTCTCTTGCTTTCTTTTCTCATGCTTGGGAGGGAAAAAAAAAATAGGGTTACACTTCTGAGGTACTCATTAACTCCATGAAGCAGCTCAAAAGTAGTTCACTGTACTTGAGCTGAAGAAACCATTCTTACAGACGTCTTCTCTTCATCAGGAAGAGATTTTTACCTACCCATTGTAAGGGCTCTTTGAAGCTTGCTGCCTCTCTTCGGGCTCTTTTTTAATGGTTTTGGTATTCACAGATACTGGAGACTTCTCTTCAGTTTTTACTTCTCTCGGGGAACCTAAGAATTAAACATAAGTTCATAATTAGGTATTTTATTCACAGATTTTGTAATAAACATATTGTACCCTTTACACACCTTCAGCAGTATTTGCACAAAATGTAAATCTGCGCTCAACAGCTACCATTTCATCCCATCTTTCTATTTATAGCACACTCCCAGAAGAGAACGCTGGAGTGACATGTCCACGGGGAGACACGCAGGAGTTTAAAAGCCAGCTGCTGGCTGGGGGAAGAGAACACCGTGACCTTCCAGCCAAGCAGCCAGGCCCATCCGAGATCTCCTCCAGCAGGGCCCAAGTGGTACACAATAAAACCTGCCCTCATGGCCCACAAAGACATCAACTGTTAACCTTGACAGCTGATTTCCAATAGTATAGAAACAATTAAGACTGAGCAGGAGAATTACAGATTTCATTTTTATATTAGTGATACAAATATAACGAGTAACAAAACTTAACTGAGCAGTCAATCTGTCTCTACAGTCAGCTGATATAACCCAGAGATGGATTTGCCTTTCCACTGTGCAGGAACGACACATTCTACCTGGCCTGCTGACAGTGGTGACTTACACTGCAGCTTCCTCACTCAAGAGGGTTCAGAGGCTTAATGTAAAAATACAGACAGGCAGAACTCTGTCAGTTTACAGATCAATAGCAGCGTTAGGAAGCAGAAGCACCAAGACAAAACTGTCTATTCTTTGCATCATTAGAGCTCAGACAGATTTATTGGCCAGTTCAAGATGTGCTTTACAATATTTATTCACTCTACTGCCCAGACAGCACTGTGACCTTCCTGTTTCCTGACCACAAGCTGTCTTCCCTCACCACACCCGAACAGTCAACAAATACACTAAAGACAGAAGAAAAAGCAATTTCCAGAGACACCTGCTGCAAAAGGAACCACAAAGGCTACTGCAACACCCCCTCCACCAGATTAAATCCAGAGTCCCTCTTCACAACACAGTAACACAGCAAACTCCTGGGTCTAGACATTTTCATAACACCATTATCTCAAGGGTGCTTATTATTAATATATCACTCTCCCATCTGTGGAAGTATGGACTAGAGCATCCCTTTTCCCTCTAATCTGCTATTTCAAGGTATTGAAACTGGTTTTAAAATGTGTGTTTTTAAAAAAAAAAAATATTTGTCTTGCTGCTTAGTTCTGTGAGAAAGCCTAAATTGTCTAACAGCTCAAGAAGCAAACCTACATTTTTTTTTTTTAACACCTTGGGACACAGATTCAGAAGACTTATCAAATAGTATTATGCAAGTTTCTGTTCAGAAAACAAACTTACATGGTTTGGAGGCAGGAGAAAAGCCACCCAGTGTTGAGAGTGCTGGAGTTCCATCTGGATTTAAACCTTTTGCCTTCAGCTTAGCTTCCTGTAGTGCCATTTTCCTCTTTTCTACTTCTTTATCCAGGAATTCGTAATTGGGCTGTTAAAGTAACCATGTGGTAAGAAGCTGAAATAATGCAATTCATTTTTTCATCTCATTTCTGAAAAATACTCCATTTTATGTTTTAATCATCTGGCCAGTAACGTGACTAACTTCCATCATTTGTTCTCACATTCCCCTTAGAGGAGAAGCAGAGCCTTTCCAATTGGATTTGTATGCAGGCATTCCAAACACACTTACACAACCATGAGACAGCTCAAGCTGCACTGAACATGGAACAGGAAGAACAAACACCTCAAAGTTACCTTCTTCCTGGTATAGAGCTTCAGAGTTGTTAAGCATATCTCCTGAATCTCCTCTTCTGTGGCACCAAAGAGCGAGAACCAGTGAGGACGGGTAGGTAGTGGGATCTGAGAATAAAACAACCAAAACCTTAATAATAAGAGATTACAGACCAGGCTTTTAAGTATTTTCATTCACTTTCTTGAAACCAAATTACTGCAATAAAAGGCACTGCTAACTAAAGACAGATGGATACTCACCTGCAGAGCTCTAGCAGCAAGATAAATGCAAGCACAGGCTATGGTCTCTGGCTGGAAGCGAACAAACACGTTTGTTCGAAGGCTGTCATTCATGTAATTCCTAAAAAAAAAAATAATTGATGCAAGGTTGGATCTCCAGTTTACATCTTTTCATTTAGAGGATAACACTGGAGACTCAATTGACTTTATTATTTTTTCTGTTATTATATTAAACCCTTGATTTCTTTTGAATTATTTGATATTTACATTTGTTACTTCTGTAACAACGTTTGCACCGCTGCCACTGTTTTGAAACCCCAATGCAAGTAACAGCATGGAATGGCTACTTCCTAGGCAGGTACATGAAGTTACACCATGAAGTGTCCATTCTCTTCACAATCTAACAAGTACTTTTCATCTGCCCAGCTATTTGCTTTAAACACCAATGTTCTTGTATTTAAAAAAATCAATATGCTCAAAACTCAAATGCAAGCATGAAAGCATGGTATAGTTTTAACCTACCATTTTCCAGATGCAACCTATAAGGTTCATAAAACATTGCATTTAAATCCTACGTGTGCCTTGAGTCACATTAACTTCATCCAGAGAGAGAAGCATCCGATTTGCTCACTGAGTGTTGGAAAAAGACCTGCAAGTTAGTAACGGGTCTCCCACTTCACTAAGCTACTGTTCTTCCATCACGGTGGCCCTGCCAAGCAACACATGCCAAGAGGTACATTTAAAGAGCAGAGACCTCCATCCATTTCTAAGTTACTGAGCTACAGGAAAGAAAGGAACAGCAGTCAGTATTGACCCTAGGAACCCAGGCCCACTATGGCTTTTCAGTGAACATGCTGCATGCACGGTAATTTTCTTTTTGTTTTTTAAACTCAAGTTTAGCCAAATGCTAAATCAACTACATAAACGTTGGCAGAAAGTCTACCCCACGTGTCCTTTAAACACACTACAGTACACAGTAGCTAGGCAACAAATACATTTAGAAACATTTTGAACAGTTACTTCTAAAAGCAAATATACAAATCCTTTGACACCCAGACAGAACTAGGAGATGCTGCCCGATGGATATGGACCACTTCAGTGAATCTCGGATGAGAGCTTGCACTGGGTTGGCTGGAGAGAAGGGCAGCCAAACAGGCCATCCCCAGGTCATGGGCTGAGGTGCAGAGGGCAGAGCTCTATGACTTACCATCATGGACTACCCTTTAATTAAAGAGTAGAAAAAAGAACAAAGTTAAATTGAGTTCTCCATTACTGTATTGGAATCAAGCCATGAAAATAGTAAGCAGAAACAAGCACTAAAACATTTTAAAAGTATGTATTTGTGTAATAACTTACATCTCATTGCTTTGCATGTGGATCATCAGGCTTGTTATTTCTGCTACTATTTTCCTGGCTAGGAAAAGAATGGAAAATAACATCTTACCAGGCTGTCTGCACCAGGGTTTGATTACGTTCACATTCTAAGACTTGTAAATACATAACAATGATCTGAGGAATAAAAAAATAAAAAACTAGACTCAGTTTTAACATGCAAAGCAACAGTAAGGAAGTAACTGTATAACCAAACAGTATTCCAAAGCATTGCTCTCGCCTCCTTTTCTAAGCACACACTAAGCTTACACATCACCCAATCACACTCAGACAGTTTTTTATTTACTAGCTTTCTACTCTTTGCAAAGACAGTCTCCTTTAACATTTCCCAAGGAAGCAATTTCTACCAAAGTAGCAGAAATAACTACATGACTATTTGCCCAAGCACTCTGGTAAAAGCATTCATCATAGCTACTAAGGAACAAAGAGAAGAAATCAGGTCATTCTACACCTGCATTTCTCATCTCACAATGATGCCATCGAGGTAGAATAATATTTACAATTATATTATTTTTGATAACTCACCTTATGTGGATGCTTGACATGAACACAAAATCCCAACTCCTTCAGTACCCTCCTTTCTGCTTTGATTACTTGATTTTTGGTGTTTATGTAGTTCTGATCAAGGATCAGGGGGCTTGGAGTCCTACAGTTTGCAAGAAATAAAATCAAAACTGTTTTGCATATCCAAAAATAGCAGCATCTCTGTTTTCCCTTCCAACCAACTAATGGCAACAGAAACCGGTTTTCAACTCCTGCAAGCAAGTTTAAGCATTAATCTTGTGCTGTCCAAGTTTATCTAAACTAGTTTAGCTTCTGCTTTTGACTAGCTACAGATTTAATCTTTTCTACTGTGTCTGCTAACTACGCTGGTCCAGATGCTGGAACGAAAGTCACCTTTACAGTGAGGATCTCAAAGAACCTTTACACTTCATGACACAGGTGGGGGAAGGAGTGTGATACAACTGCCTCTGCTAGGTAGGACTTCAAAGCAGAAGCTAGAACAGGGTTTTTTCTTACTGATATTAAAGTAGTAAGCTTGTGCTTTATGAATTGCAGTTTCCTATGCCCTGGAAGACAAGATTATTCAGCTTTTCAGAGAACAAGACAGCCCTGCTGCTGTGATATATGAAAAGCCTAGTAAAGCAAGAACTTAACATCTGAACTGGTGACAGATCTGTGATTGAATGCTGCACCCACTACTCAGTGGGTATCGTGTCACTTCTGCTATTTGCATTTGCAAAACAACTCATTTCACAACGAAAGATTCCTAAGTCTAGCACTAGCAAGTCCTAATTCCTTTCAAATCCAACACCTGAACTCTCCAAAGCACTTTTTTAAACTAAACTAACTTGCTGTGTGCTTTATGCACAAGGGTCATACTCCATTTTCTATTTTCTTTGTCCCTGCTTAGACTTGACCTTTCAACGTTCCACACTGTGTATTTTACCCCACTTCCTCCTGAAGACAGACCAGCTTTTTCCCTGTCTGTAATATGCCTCACCTAGTCTACATGCTTTCCAATGCAGAGGAATGGTTTTGCAACTAGTTACACTCTAATAAACCACTCTGTTTACATGATAAACCTAGAACAGCCCAAGCACTGGTGACAAATTTTACATTACCTTCAAAAGAAAAAAAAAGAAAATCTAATGCAAAGTAGATTGATAAAACAGAAGCTGTATTTTGAAAGTATCTCACTACTAACTTGTCATTCTTAATTCCATGCCAGTTCCACCAGTGGATCACACTTCTCTTCCCTGATAGGTAACCAAGCAGAAAAACACTCAAAACACCTCAGTTCTCAGCCCAGGAACAAAGGGTCACTTTAATTACGGGGCTAGTGCTTCCCAACTTCAACAACCCACAGTTTATGCCAAGACTTCGGCAGTCACCTGCAAGGACACTTATTACCATTGGTCAAAGGACACAACAAGCCACCCACTTCACTAGTAAGAGCATCATGCTGTATAACCATGCACTTGAAGCATGAGCTCCCCCTGCTCTTCCCAAAGGGCTGAGAAACAGCTCCCAGGAGGTTTGAAACGAACTGCTGCAGCTTCCTGGTGCCAGGAAGGGCCTACAACCCGAGTACAAGCCTTACTACTTCTGTCTCCTTAAAAAATGCAATGTTTTCCATGTTACACATAAGTAACTTCTCTAGTTAACTCATCAGGGCAAGTTTACAAAGTTTGTGATTTCAGCTACTCTAAATATAACCCAGCCAGAATATGCAAGTTTTTTTTCCCATAAATTAACTAGAAAAACTTTCAAAGCTTCTTTAAGGTCACTACTTCAGTAGGGCAGCTATGATTTTATCTGAACACTCAAAAGACTGTCTGAACACAATGCTCTGAAGTGCAAGACTGGAAGAACCATGCTGAAGTTCTTCAAACCAGTGAAACTGATCCACTTCCCACTAATTTCAACTAACTCTACTGGGTTTTAGAATAACATTTCTTCCAATATTGCTTTACACAATTTTATCTAGAGATCACTGGCATTAACAGGATCTGTAAGGCATCATTCAGAGCGAGTTTAGGTGTCCAGGCTCAGCTTATCTTGTCAGCAGAACACTTCAGAGGTGACAAATGTTGGATGAAAGAGTTAGGGCAGCTATGACTTCCAGTCTAAACCAAAAATCAACAGTGGGAGAACATGACTGCATGGGATCACCCAACAACCTGCTGTAGGATTACTATCTTCCACGTGTCTTTGCATTCTCAGAAAGCCATGCAAGGCAGGGTTATGAGAACACAGTAAGGCAGCCACAAGTGCAACAGTAAAGACTGGGAGCCTCACTGTATTTTACATTTTCACTCTCCTTCTACAGGGCTGTAGGATCAGCACAAACAGTTCAGACTGTGGTTGGCCATGTTCAACAGCAAAGCGATAGGAAACTCAAAATTAAGACACTCAGAAGTGTGCTCTCCTGTTGCCCCAGGTTACTCTGGTCACTTACAACACAAGTTCTAGAGATCTACAGATCTAAGGAAGCCATGAGAAACATCAGTTTACCCAGACAGTATTTCCAGAAATAGACCAATGCAGCCTTTTATCTAACACAAAAATAAAGATCTGCAGAAGACTTTACTGCACCTTATTACTGGCCAAAGTCATGTTTCCCACTGTATGAAGATTTAGCACTTTTGCCATGAGCTCCAAAGTGTTGGCATGCATAATTATTTAGAAGTTGAAAACTTTGGAGATTTCCCTCTGGAAAACTTCTTAGCTTCCCTACTGAGAAAAAAAGAGGAACTTTGCTATTGTATTTGCTGCACTTAGTCCAAGAAGCCATCATTTTAGGACCAGGTAACAAACCTGGAAGAAATACTTTATAAGCTTATATATAAAATACAAGCTTCAAGCCCTATATAGCCAAGTAGTATTACAAATTCTGCCCTTGAATCTGTGCTTACAGATCAGCACTAGAGCTCCAGGCAAGACTTTAGACTTAAGAACAGAGAGCACACAGTGCCCATTCTGGTAAGTCAAGCCAACACTTACTTGCAAAACTTCCTCGGGATTTAGAGATTGCTTAACAACCCAAAAGATCAACACACGCTGTCATGTGTAACAATAAAAAATTACAAATATCCTTTTTTGTAATCCCTCTGACAAACGAAACCTATGTTCTCATGTGATGTAATATTAAAATTTCATGTCTTTGGAAGGTCTAATACTTTGGAGCAGAAGTACCCTGCGTGTAGTTTTGTTCATAATGCAAAAAGTACTTCTGACAAGTAGAGCATAACATCTGCATCTCATTTCAAAGACCAGCTCTCTCTTATGCCAGTCAATACGAGAAGAAAGCAAGTTCTATATTTGTCTCCAACATTGTCAATACAAGCAGTCATAGAACAGTCTGAAGAACACTAATTAGTGTGTATTATTAACACAGGCCACTTCCAACACAACTGCATGAACCTGTTTGCTGCAACAGAAGTAAGGAACAGCTGACTGAGCATCTCAGACCAACATTTGTGAGATTACATGATGACAGGAGCCACATTTGGTTCAGTCTCATCAGGACTTGCTGCAGCTTTCAGGCACATTTAAGAGCAATAAAATCAACTTCGAACTACATTCTACAGGTTAAACAACAGTTGCACTTCGCTCAGAACACAGATGTTTCGGCACACAATTGTTTAAAAAGCAGTATTTTCACAATACGAGCTTTTCTCCATGCACACAAACATTTTTACATGCAGTACTACATGACATATGCTCGTGAAAGATCCAAAAGAAAATATGCTTGTCCAAAACACTTTTTTTAGCTTTTTCTTACTTCTCAGTATCAGAAATACCACCTAGCAGGAACTCAAGTTGACTACAAGTCTCACAAAAAAAAAAATTCCAATGCAATTCCCAGTTCTGCAAACACATACATTAAGGGATGGCTTACACAATAGTTTATATAAATAGCTTTACAAATGCAAGACTTCTGTACCCTTGTGAAGGCATATTCAAACTGCAGTTATACACAGCCAGAAAGTGGGACTCAGAACCCAAAACTGTTGAAGAAAGAAAGCAAGCCTACTCAAACTACTCAAACTTCATGTGCAGGTTAAGAGCTTCAGTGAACAGAAATACTAGACTAGAGGCAAAAAAGAAAGTACAGCAGCCTAACTCATTGTTTCAGTTTGGGTTGTCTGTGAGAAACTAACTACGGCCTAGGTGTTAGCTTCAGATAAAAAAAAAAAAAAAAAGATTAAGCTATTATTCTAAAAACCTGGACAGCAAAGAAAAAAGCTTATAACAAGATACAGGAGTTCTTCCAAATGGTTCACCAGCGGCCAACCTGTTAGTCCCCCGGTTCCAGTGACCTATTCTCAGAGCACTGGCTTCTCCTTGGGGATTTTCGATACTTCGTTCACTGTTGCCATGACGACAGCTTCATCTTTATGTACCACTCCACATCACCCAGGGTTTGGTAAATGTAGCTGGTCGCTGTATAGTCGGTTGCAAGGGAAAAAAGAGTTGAAGTTAATAACATGTACAGATTATGTGATTGTAATCTTGTAAAAAGCACAGAAAAACGTTTACATCCTGCTCGTTAAAAAAAAAAAAAAGGCAAGTCTGAATGTCAGACTTCAGCATTTTTAAGATTAATTTCATGCAGATTCGCTCAGAATCTCAGAGCAACAATACCCATTTCTCCGGAAAATAATGGGTAGAAGTGCACGATTTCTCTTGACATGATGCATTTTAGACACCATGTAACATGCACAAGTCACATTTGGAACAGGCTAGCTGGAGAGATTCAAGTTCACAGGTTAAGTTCAGTTTCTCTGATCCTTTGCACAGCACAAAGAAACAGCTAATTTGTATTCTCGTTGCAAAGAAAAGCATTGCATATGATTAATTAACCTTCACTGCCTGGATCAAGGCCAAAACGTTACGAATCACTGAAGCAGCTTCAATAATTCTAGTAACCAGACTCCCTTATCATCACTGAGGTTAAGAAAGAGTATCACTGAATTCATATTTGGCATGACTTTACAAAACTCTCTCAGGTCCATCAGGGATAACAACTTTAAAAAAAACAAGAACAAAGCTAAGTTCCAAAGTGTAACACCTAATCACTCCTCTTTTATCTAAAACTAACTACAAAAACACGAGCACAAGGCAGTAAAAGCAAAAGCTTTAGATGCAACAGAAGCATAACCAGGATGAAGACACCAAGAAACAGCTGGTTTCCCTAAGGGATTTCTACTCTGCTTCTCAGAAAAGGTTACACAACACTGAAGTTTAAATTCCTGATGTAACCTGGTGATACAGAGAAATGGAAGAGTGAATCTAAGAATCTAGCTGAAAACAAAATCCTTTTGTAACCATGGACTATCTCACACTTTAAGCAGTCGGCCACTATAAGTAAAGCTATGTCACCACAGTTGACATCTCCAATCTCAGACTGTAACACAGCTGCACGGCAGATTTAAAGGAGTTTGGCATTAATAGCAACTCAGAAAACTCCCTTCTCTTCAATCATTCCTTGTTCCTTCCCATGTGTCAAGTTAATTTGCTTTACACATGAAAGCATAAATCACTTTACACACAAAAAAACCTGTATTAGGCACCCACAACTGAGAACAGCTCTACAGCTCAGCAGACAACTACCCAGATCTGCCACAGATCAGGTGAGCTTACACTCCACCTTCCCCGACACAAGCACACAGTAGTGTGAAAAACACAAGCCTCACTTTTTGCAATTAAAGATGCCTTCAGCTTCCAAGACTTAATTACACATTCCTTGTTAAAGCGGTGTCATTACAGCTGCAAACACTGTAGGCCAAACAACAGGTTCTTTCAGATACTTGCTAAAACTGCTTTTTCTAAAAGGTAATACTATCACTACCAGGAAAAGTTCAGCTTTCACTTTTTGTTAACTGACACTTTAGTGGCACCGTACCCACCTTTGGACGGCTACATATTAACAAGAGAAAAGCATTAAGACTACTGAACGTGGCTAAAAGCCTGGAAAATATACAACAATCCACTAATTGGCTACTGATACCTAAGACTACCTTTCAAGGGCTACAAGACACCAAAAATCAATTAGCAATAAACCTATAACTACAACCATGGACCTAAAACTGAAAACAGTACTCACACCTTGTGGCTACGTAAATAACAAACAGGTCTACCAAGTAAACGAAAGTAAAGGTAGAAGAAGTCAGCACTGAACTGTACTGCCTACACAGCAGCCAACCAGCACTCCCTTCTCAACTTAAGGTCGTTGAACTTAGCCTGGAAAAACACTGTGAATTGAAAACTGCAGTGTACATTAGTGACAAGAGCAGCTTATGTTCACAATAAAGCTAATCTTACCTTTTTGCTCTTAACTGACGCAAATGATGAAACACGTTGATCACGTCCCTTATACGACGAGGCGCCTCTTCGATCTTGGACGCGAGATTGATACAGGCCATAGCAACAATCTGAAAGAAAACCCCGTTTCCGTAAGAAAATAAGTTTTTTTTTATCCCGGTAAGACTAGAATTACACAACAACAAAACCCGTGGCCTAAAGGCTCGAAGAGAGCAGCCCGTTTGGGTCTGGCTGGCCAAAGCCACCGGTCGCCCAGAACGGCACCTACTCCCTCCCCCCCCCCGCCGCTTCCCCGCGCTCACCTCGAAGCTGTGCTTGACGAAGGACTTCGAATAGAAGAACCGATGAAACAGCACCTGCCCCGTCGCCATCGCCACCTATGAACGCAAAGGGAGGGAGGAGGAGGAAGGAGTCAGCACCGGGCCCGGCCGCCGCCGCCATTTTGTGTCAGGCACCAGCTGGCGCCGCCGCCCCCCCCCCGCCCTTCCCGCCGCGTCACAATGGCGGCGCCCGGCCCGGCCTGGCCGCCCCGGGGCCCGCACCCACCTGCGGCAAACGGAGCAGTATGCCGGCCGCCTGGATGAGCTCGCAGCCCAGGATGCGCAAGTCGGTCTCGCACTGCAGGTCCAAACCGTCCTGCATGGATGGGGTGGGCGAGAGGCGCTCCTCGGGGATGAGCGAGTTGTCGATAGTGAGCGACACCTCCGAGTACAGCCGGTCACCGATGAGGATGCCCGGGGCGGCGGGAGCCGGCGGGGCAGCAACGGTGGGGGCGGCCGCGGCGGCGGCAGCGGTAGGGGCCGGGTGTGCGGCGGCGGAGGAGCAGGAGGAGGCCATGATGGCGTCCGCACCCGCAGCCGGCCACGCACAGACTAGTGCGGCCCGGCGCTGTGACGCAGCACACCGCGGCGCCTGCGCGCAGCACGCTGGGAAAAAAAATAGTCCGTCGGCTCCGCCCCGACCCGGCCGTTAACGGCCGCTGCTGCCCCGGGGAAACCGGCACCGAGAACCGGCCGTTGGCGCCGCTCTCCACCACGATGCGGTGGCCGAACCTCCGTCCCGATCGCTGCGGTCCCCGCCCGCCCCGCTGTCGCAAGCACCCCGGGACGCGGCGACCAGGAAGCATCAGCCTCACGCATCACTTCTCGGAACCGCTCCGCTGCCCGTATCCCTCCGCGGTCGCGCGCCCCGGCCGGGACTAACTCCCAGCGGCCGTAACCGCGCGCGAACTGAACGGCAAGTCCCGCCCCGGCGGACAGCTTCGGCCCCTGATTGGCTCGCTCGGCCTGAGTGGCAGCGCCGCCCTCGGCCCCCCCCCGCCATGTTGTGCGGGCAGCGGGCGGCCGCCCCCTGCGCGGTCCGTGTCCTCGGTGTCCCCGCCGGGCACGGCGCTGCCCGGCACGGCTCGGAGCCTGGCGGCAGCCGCTTCGCTCGCCGCGGGTTTGAGCTGGCTCTGGGGGTAGGACGGGGCTGCGGGGGGCGTCCTGTGGAGACCCGGCGCCTCTCCCTGCCGGCAGCGCGGCGGCCGCCTCCGCAGGGCCCCTCTCTGGAGGAGGAGGTCAGGCAGGGCCGGCCGGCGCTGGCCCTGTCTGGAGCAGGGACTAGCTATCCTCAAGGGTCCCGCTGAGCTCTCCTCTGCCTGGCCACAGGCCTCTGGTTTATACTCGTGTTCTCCCAGGCAGGAGGGCCCAGTGCCCTGCACACTCACAGCAAGGCCTTGTCACCCCTCTCCGATGAGCTGAAATGCCTGAGGGCTGGCTGGGCTGACCCATAATCCGGCAGCGACCCACCAAACAGCTGTGGGGCTGCAAACCGGCTGTGCTGCAGCAGGGGGTGTCTTGGAGAGGGAAGGCCGGGGCCCACAGGGTCTGCTAGAGGGGATGGGGTTGCTAGTAGCTAGCCACAATGTCATGCATGCTAGCCACAATGTCATGCATGCATATAGGTCACCTGTCAGACGGGCTCATCAGTGCAAGTTTGACCTTGTGGGACAGGCAGAAGGCTCTGCAGGGAGGGTAAGGTTGCAGTGCTTGGAGGGCACAGGGAAGAGCTGGGTTTTTTCTCCCATTGGTTGTCAGGGATGAGCAAACCAGATGGGAGCAGAGGGCTTGCAGGGTGGAGGTTGCCTAACCCCCATGGAACGGGGCCAGGTTGCAGTATAATCATTAATTGAGCAAAGGGTCAGAGTGGTTCACTGCTGCCAGGGTTCTGCTAAGAGAGCCTAGGGTAAAAGCATTTGTAGAGAGATACAAATCCAAGATTTTTTAATCAGGGGACAAGAAAAATGAGTGCAGAAGCCTAGTGTGCCAGGCTTTCACAGGAACGGCCTCGCTGAAGGAGGCCGAGGGGCAGGTGGCCTGGTCTGCTCTTCCTCAGAGCCACCAGCATGGGATGTAGCTGGGTGTGGCACCTTATTTTGTGTCACTGCTTAGTCAAACTTCCCTAGTTTTACAAGCACGTCTTTCAGAAAGATCACCAAGTCCACAGTACACAATGTTTGCTTTTTAGCCTTCCTTTCTGTTTATAGTTTGGGGTTTGAGAGCCAGGCTGTTACTCTCTCTGAAATCGTGCTTTTTATAGAAATAAAGCATTTAATGGGGAGGTTCATGACTCACCAGGGATTCTGATTAGTTGGAAAGGTTAGTGTGCTCACCCTATTTTCCTGGTCCTCTCACAAGCTCCCTCCCTTTAGCCATGTACTGAACAGTCACTGAGATTTAAAAATCCATTTTACATAGATTCAAACATCCCACCACCAACCCAGAACATCACTGGCCTTTTTGAAACCTCCAACAGTCTTCTGTGTTGCATTAACACAGCCAATAAAAGCCTGGTGAACCCACAACACTGAGCATCTCTGCAACGGCAAAAGCAATTTACAGTCCATTGAACGTACTGAAGATTAAAGAAATAGTAATCAAAAGGGGAGCTGGGAAAAAATTGCTGTGGTTTGCTCCATTCTCTAATCCTCAGATTATTCTGAAGGTGAAAATACCGGGTTCCTTGGTATTTGCAGCTGGCAAACAGCTCTTTCCGTTTTCATAGCAGTTAGGAATGCGTGCCAAATGGGCTGGAAAGAGGGGAAAACAAGTCATGGGAGCAGCAGCTGTCACTCACTACCGTGGAATTTGCCCACCCTTTTTTGTTTTTCCACGCACACACCCATCATGTATTAGTTTTAATTTGCTCTGGTTTTCCAGGTTACACTTTAATGTTTTAAAAACCTGAAGTGTATTTGCTTTCCTTAGGTGGCTTAGCCTGCCCCTACCATCCTTACCAATTTTTGATGTTTTTTTGTGGATGTATTTCTGAATTCAGTGAAGTTGAGCAATGTGGTGTCCCCTCAGCTGTTACACAATTGGAAGTCGCAGCTATGCCAGGAAGTTTTGCTGTAGCGTGTTTAAAAATAAAGGGTGCAAACTGCCTGCTGTAGCTGGGGAGCTGGTACCTGATGTCTCCAAACTGGTAAACACAGAGTGACATTAATGTTTGGCCTCTTCTCCTGGGCAGCTAGCAATAGGACAAGAGGACACAGCCTCAAGCTTGGCCAGGGGAGGTTCAGGTTGGACATTAGGAAGCATTTCTTCTCAGCAAGGGTCATTAGCCATTGGAAGGGGCTGCCCAGGGAGGTGGTGGAGTCACCATCTCTGGAGGGGTTTAAGAAAAGCCTGGACATGGCACTTAGTGCCCTGGTCTAGTTGCCATGGTGGTGTCAGGGCAATGGTTGGACTCGATGGTCCCAGAGGGCTCTTCCAACCTGGTTGATTCTGGGATTTTGCAACAGGCTCCACAGGAGGTGGTCCCCTCGCTGTGGAAGCGTGCCCAGATGTGCACAGCAGGTGACTTCAACCTGGTAACGAAGCGGCATAATAAGCTCGTGCTTTGTTGCCAGGACACAGTACACTGCTGGAAAACAATGGCAGCCAGTAATTGCTGGCTGAGTCATGAATGTGATTGCATTAACGAGCCTAATTAGCGCCCTTTGGCCTGGAACTGCACAGTTCATCAAGCCCTTTCTTAAAATCGACTGTATGCAGATCGATACTGGCATCAAAGTGGACACTAAAATATGTGTTTGGTGTCACATGTACACACGTACCAGCCTACAGTCGTGTGGCATCTGTAGTGTTGGTGTCCAAGTAGATCTGGCATCAATGCCAGGTTCTGAGCAGAGAACTGCAAACTGCAACGTGCAGTTACCTTAACAGAACAGAAAGGATTTGTTTGGAAAACATAAGAATCTGCGATGACAGAAAAATCTAATTTCCTTAAACAATGATAGATGTCAGTGTGTAAGAAAACAAAACGATAGGAAATTAGGCAGTAAAATATTTTGATGAGCTGATATCTGAACATTTCTGCTGTCATATCAAGCAGAGCTGACGAAGAGAAGAGAAACTATTGTTAGATCAATTTACTCTTTGCATTCAACTGATTTTTTACTTTGGGGATTTTAGGAAGTGGATTTTTTTTTTGATACCCAGTCATTTAGGAGATTGTCTTCAATCCTTCCTGCTGAATCTGATAAATTAACCAAGAATCCAGACTTATCTGCTATCTCAGTGATAAAAATGTGTTATCAGCTCTAATAAGACTTCTGATTGCAAGTACACTTCCAGTACAGGGCGAGTACTGAGTTTGTGTTGATACAACCAAGTTTGGCACCAAAAGACTTGGCAGTGACACTCACTCAGGCTGGAGAAATGGTGTTTTACTCTGTCAAATTATGACTTTAAGAGGAATTAGTTAGGCACTTCTATAAAAGATTTACAGACTCCCATTTTGGACTCTAAATTAACAGCTCAGAGGAACAATGAAGATTATTTGAAATCGTTCCCAGAGGGTGATTTCTTTAAACTCTTACTCAGTGGTTTCGAAAGGAGGAATTCAGTAGCGTGAGTTACATCCTGCAGGTTTTACCATGAACAGCTTGGTGTGAAACCAGAAGTGTAATTATGAATACAGGCTTTTATAGAAGTGCTTCTCTGTTTCACATTAACTGATTCTTTACCTTCCACTCTCCTAAATCTCTCTCTCAGCTGGTTTCAGTGGCATTCTTCTTGGCATCGCTCATTTCTTGCTTACTCCAGTGAAGCTACTACTGGTGACTGGCTTAAAGTCTTTCTTAAGAAAAGATTAAAATATTATTCCCCTGTGAAAGCAAACCTTTTTTTTTTTCAAGGATGCTTGAAAAAAGCATCATCTTGAATGTAGAAATATCATCTAGAACGTAGAAATATGCTACTGAACTGGAATGTTTGTGTTCTTGAAATCTCGTACTCAAGACACAGCATTTGTTGCCTTTTGCTGTCTCAGTAAAGCTGTTTTTCTGTGAAGTGTTTTATGGATTTTTCAGCAGACGCTGGTGCAGGCTCTGCGGCATTTGGATGCTCATTGAGGCCTGCGTCTCTCTCATTTTTTGAGTTTGTGGACTTGGGGCTTTGTGTTTCCCATCACAGCACACACTAATTGCTTAGCCTTCCATTAAAGAAGTATAAGGCACTGGGAAAATAAGTCTAAATAAAGAATACTCACCGTATATTAAAATCAGTAAGCTTTTTCTACGGACTGATGTTCACCAGCTCACCTCTTTGCAAACAGTAGTTTGATGCATCTGCAAATTGAACATCATGTTGGAGTCATTTTAGTTCAAACCTGTTTTCCAGCACATTTAAAATTTAAACCTGTTTTTCTCATTGAGACAGACTGGTATTCAAGGAAACGCATGTGGAATTTGATTTATCAGACCTTATCATGGTCAGACTGATATGGCAGCAGAAGTCATATCAGATGCAGATCAGTGAGAGCCCATTTCACCTGCACACAAGTTACGTGCCAGAAGTAAACTGGTTTGAGAAATAGGAAATGATAAATGTGTCCAGCTACAACCGACACCTGAAGTTATCCTCACCAAATGGTCACCATGCACTTTGAAGAAGAGCTGTGCCCTGCATGCATGCCTGTACAAACATCTGCCTCAGATCCGTCCGGGGAGGTTACTGTAGGTCTGAGGGTGTTTCCATCTGGAGGTGAGAAAACTGGGAAAATACCAAATGGGAGAGTATGACACTGAGCACAGGACAGATTCCCCAAACTCACAGCACAGCCTCCTCCTTCAGCGCAGGGTCAAGGTGTTAACCTGGAGTAAGTCACAGCAGAGCCGCCAGCACAGAGCGTGAACAGGAGCGAGCACCGATGGGACAGCAAAGAGCAGGCTGTGTTCTGAAGGGCACACATCAGAGAGACAGATTTAGCTCTGGTTCATGCAGGAGGATATTTGTCACTGCTGGGAGAGGCCTGAATTATTTTTAGGGGTTGCATCATGAGTCTGCAGCTTTAGAAGACAGAAAAAGAAAGATGAGGCTAGCTGGGCTGGGGAGGGCTTGCCGTGCTCTCGTGCGTCCAGCTCTGGGGCCCCCAACATCAGAAGGACACGGAGCTGTTGGAGCAAGTCCAGAAGAGGCCATGAAGATGCTCAGAGGAGAGCTCAGAGGAGCCCCTCTGCTATAGAGACAGGCTGAGAGAGTTGGGGCTGTTCAGCCTGGAGAAGAGAAGGCTCTGGGGAGACCTTCTAGCACCTTCCAGTGCCTGAAGGGGCTACAGGAAAGCGGGAGAGGGGCTTTTTACAAGGGCATGGAGTGATAGGACGAGGGGGAACGGTTTTAAACTGAAAGAGGGGAGATTGAGATGAGACATTAGGAAGAAATTCTTTGCTGTGAGGGTGGTGAGACCTTGGCCCAGGTTGCCCAGAGAAGCTGTGGCTGCCCCCTCCCTGGCAGTGTTCAAGGCCAGGCTGGATGGGGCTGGGAGCAACCTGGTCTGGTGGAAGGTGTCCCTGCCCGTGGCAGGGGGTTAGAACTGGATGAGCTTTAAGGTCCCTTCAACCCAAACCATTCTATGATGCACACGCTGCCCTGGGAAGCCAAGGGGTGCGTGTCAGTACGTACCAGCCACCACGTGCTGCTGCAAGGGCAGCGTCTGGTTTTGTTGGTAGTAGCTGTGACACTCGTACTCTGCAAACCCCGTCAGGCAGCAGTGTCACAGACTGAGCCTGTTCAATCGCATTAGCAGCCCTGGTCCAGCCACAGTGAAATGCTCCAGTTTGGCAGCGACCTTGTTCCGCAGGAGGGAGAGGTGACCTTCCCAGCCCAACTGCAGCATCGCTGCCAGCCCGGCCGGGCTCCTTGGGCACAGTGAGGCTGTCGAGCTTGTCTGAGGCTCCGTGCTACGGCAGCAAGTGCACGGAGGCCACAGGACCACATCCTGCTGCGGGGGGGGCTGGCCATCTCCAAACCATTATCTGAGAGACTGCAGGAGCAGCTGCACCCTCCAGAAACCATCGAGCTGCCATCAGGCAGGTGTTTCCCCTACAGTCAGTACAGAAATGCCTCATCTCATGTAAATATCACGCAAATCTTTCACCGCTTCAGCTATTTGCATATGTTCATTTACTGAACTGTGGCTCCTGCACACAGGAGGTGCCAGGAAGGGCTCTCGGGGTGTTCATGGCTTCTGAGCAGGGTGCGAGGGTTACCTGGGGGCTGGGCACCCGGTCCTGCTCTGCGGCTGGTCCGTTGCAGCAAGAACTTCCACTGCTGTCACCCTGAGGGGAAACCCTTTGTATATATAATAAAAAAAAGTTGCTTCTAATATTGAACAAATTGTTTGCAGTCTACAACTACCTGAAGGGAGGTTGTCGTGAAGTGGGAGTTGGCCTCTTCTCCCGGGCAACTAGCGCTAGGACAAGAGGACACAGCCTCAAGCTTGGCCAGGGGAGGTTCAGGTTGGACATTAGGAAGCATTTCTTCTCAGCAAGGGTCATTAGCCATTGGAAGGGGCTGCCCAGGGAGGTGGTGGAGTCGCCATCTCTGGAGGGGTTTAAGAAAAGCCTGGACATGGCACTTAGTGCCCTGGTCTAGTTGCCATGGTGGTGTCAGGGCAATGGTTGGACTCGATGATCCCAGAGGGCTCTTCCAACCTCATTAATTCTGTGATTCTGTTATTACCAATAACATCCAAGTATTTAAATCGCAGCTGGTGAACAGAGGAGGACATGGAGCAGAGGGGTGGTGATGGAGGCGAGTTACACACGTCCGCTGGCCGCCTTCTTTCGCTGTAGGAATTGCTGTCATGGCCCATGAGCTGTTCAAGCACTGCTTCATGGTTTTGCAAGCTTTTTCTGCCTTTAAAGCATTTTCAAGTGTCTTATTAACCTCAAGAGGTGTTTTATTCTGTTTTTTTCCCTCCCCAGAGAATGATTCAAAGCGGAAAGATCAGGTCCATCAGGTCCTTGCCTCTTCATCTCTGCTCCTCTGTCAGGGACATTATTTATCCTACAGCATCCAAGCGAAATCTCTACTCAGCTCCGAGTCAGTGGCAGATTTCCCATCGACTGCAGTAAAGCGTGAAATTCTGTCCTTAGGGGCATCGTGGGACAGCTTAGAAAAACAGCCCAGCCTCTTGGAGTTTATATATATTATGTTGCCAAAAATAACACACCGGATAAAGGGGAAACTTATTTAAAAGACACCTTCAGTGCTCCCGACAGGAGATGATGCAGAAGGAGATGGCGCTAAATACGCTGTTGTTTGTTGGAGCTCACAGCTGAGCTGTGCCAAAGTAGCGCATGAGCCAAGATGGGAAAGAGATTTTAATAATATATCTTGCCCGTGGTTATTGGACAAGCTTCACTCTGCTCTGTGAGGTTAACTACAAGCAGAAATTTAACTCCTTTAACTATTTACCGGGGGTGAATTTGATGTGGCTTTGTGTAGGGAAGACAGTGGTACCCGTGGGCTTTTCTCAGTGGTGCTTTGCCATCTAGTGGGTTCAGGGGATTTTGCAGAAAAGCCCTAAAATGGTTATTTCTGTGTCCTCCCCGATCACACACGGCAGGGAAGGGGTGCTGAGAGCCCGAGAGCCTCACTGGCAAAGAAGAGGGAATTAAACGGCTAATATATGGGCAGGATTTTCCTCACTGATCTAACCAACAGCAACATTAAACACGCACCACCGATGGGCCACAAGTCATTTGCAAATAAAAGAAACTTGTAGTTTGAAATAATTAACTATAGAAGTCATCAAAGAGCTCTCTGTCCCCATAGCACCGAGAGAAAACTGGCATATAAATGTAGACTGAGTACACATGTGGGACACCAATATCCCAGAATATTTTCAGTACCAGTTAATTAGAAACAAGGGAAGACTGGAAAATTCATGTTAGCAGGTCATTTATGAGTGTGGGCAGACACACCTTGTTCAACGATTGACAGAAATAGGGATTGCTGCTGTTCTCATACTGTACAGCACCATTATTAGGATCAGCTTGATGTTTAATATAATTCTCCCTTTAGTCAATAGAGGGACAAACACGCTGCCTCGCGGTACCAGGCTGTTTTCTTGTGCAGCCCTTGTGTTCACAGGCAGTTTGGTTCCTTCTGGGCTGGACAGTATCCAAAATAGATATCCTATCCCCTTGCCAACAGCAATTTGTGCACAGCCCTTTCATAGACTTCAGGAAATTTATAGGAAATTACAGAAAGGCACTATCACAGGGTCTGCTACCCAGCAGGAGGCAGCACTTCTCTACAAAACCAGCCACAACTTAGGAACATTTGTGTTTGACCTTTGGTAAAACTAGATTTTGAAGTGAATTGAACTGAAAAATCAAAATAACACCCATTAGCTTCTGCCTGTCTCCAGTAGCTTTGGCAGAGGTTTGTACAGAAGTGACAGTGGATCCTGCAGCACTGATCCTCCAGCTCAGCAGGGGAGGGTGGGCAGCTCAGGGAGCTCTAGAGGGGAAATTCCACATTTATCCTGCATTAGTTGCAAAAAGGAAAGCAGCAGAACAAGACTTACTTTCTCAAAAGATGCCAGACGCCTGCTGTGGTGTTACAGTGCAACCCCCAGAAGTGACCAGCATGATTCAGTTGGTCCCTTTTAAGCCAGTTTGCACACAGCATTATGAAAAGAAAACTCAGAGTTTACTATAATTATCATTTTTACTGCACTGGAGCTTAATAGAAGACCTGAATCAGCTGAAAGCATCAGAATCTCAGTGACTTACCTGGACAGTTCTGGTTCTCCCATGTCCACACCACACCAAGATGACCAATACATGATTTCAGGCCACACAATGGCTTTCTTCAGGTGATCACCCAGCTTCCAGCAAACTCAGGAGCTTCATGGACTAGAGCCAATAACCTTGTGCTTTTGGGTGGACTTTTCCTGCTCAACATTTCTGGTCTGTGAGCCTGCATGAAAATTTCACCATCCAGTACACCACATCACCAGGAAGCCTTGAGCCACCACCTCATTCTTGCACTAACACCCTCCAACCAGCAAACCCTGCTCACACTCTCCATGCCCCAGCTGCCCCAGCCACCCGTTTTATAGCTCTCACCACCTGCAGCTTGTTACCCAAACCCCGGCAGCTGGTGCTCTGTTAGCTCTCACCTCTGTGTACCCACCTTAAGCTCAGTTGTTCCTTCAGAGGTGAGAAAACCTGGTTTACTTGATCATTAATGGGACCTTTCCAGACAGTTTTGGCCAAGTCCAGCTGACCACTTTTCCCAAGTCGCATTTTGGGGTGCAGCTGTGATTAAGGGAGAGTGTGCTGTGTAGGCTCATACATCAGGCCAAATAAAGGAAAGGTGTCTCCAATGGGACATCTCAGGCCCATCAGATTTTAGCCTGCCTCAACAATCTGTTATCACTTAACAAGCTGCTGAAACCCACTGGTGGACAAAAGGCATTTCTGGCATTTTTGGGCTTCCCGTCAAGCTGTATTTGTTAACCCAAAATGTAATGATCAAAACAATTCGCATAGATCTAGACCTTTCCTAGAATTACCAGGCCTGGTGGGAAATGGCTCCGTAGTGTTCATTGACTTTCTCTGCAGGAGGCAACTTGTTACATCAGCAGCCTCGGGTGCGCAGTAAATAACTTAGCGGTGCCTGTGCCTCCTCGATGATTTACGACGTACACACAGACACACTCCATCTAGTCGCATCCCGCTGGGACTTTGCTCATTGTTTTCTTGTTCAGAATTACATCAAGGTCCATGAAACTTCTTCCTCCCCTCTTTTCTCTCCCTTACCTCCTACAGCTTCCTACCCATCACAGTGCAGTGCTGGGGGAACTGAGGTAACTCAGGTCCTAGAAGGAGGGAACGTCTACCATGGGGACACTTTATCCCATGGAGACTATAAAGTTGGTAGAAAGGAGCTGGAAAATTCACCCCACTGTTACAGTGGGAGCTCCTCGCAGGCTGGTGGATCACACAAAGTGCCATCAAGACTTCAGGTGAAGATGCCACACTGGAAAAGTGTGAACTTTGCTTATTGACAGTGCGCTTGCAATCATCTACCTGCTTGGTGGCACCTTCTGAAAAGCTCCAGGGCAGCGGCTTCTTGAAGATCTGTCCTAAAGATCCTCCCTCCAAATAAACAATGTCTGCATCTAAATAGGGGTCTGGCAACAGATTTACTCTGGCAAGGCTGATCTTCCTGAAACAAATAGGTGACAGCTACGTCGCACTTTAATCCCACATGTTCTGGTGCTCACTTTCCCATTGCCTCCGTTAATCACAATCCAACCTTTTAGATTTGAAAGAACAGAGATAAACTTTTTCAAAGAAAAAATGAAAAGACGAGTGGACTAGAGAAAGTGACTGATACAGATGGAGAAGTGGAAAGAAAGGCCTTGCTATAGCGATATTAGAGCCGTAGATTTAAAGATAGGAAGACTGAAAGGAAGAGAATTAAACAGTGGGACTCGTAGGGTGTTGGGGAGGCCATGAGCATGGATGGCTTTAAAAAGGGTTGGGCAAAATCCTGTTATTAAACATAGCGTTTGGGAAGAAGCATCTGGTGTTGGAGGTCCCTGAAGTGTCTGGTGATAGCAAAGGGGATGGTGCAGAGAGGGCATCTCTCCATATTTGTCTTCTATGGTCCCCTTAAGCATCTGCTACTGGTGCTGTCAGAGGCAAGAAGCCCAGCAGCCGGCTGTGAGTGAGAACGTGAGCTGCTGTGAGTGTGGGAGTTAAGAGAGAGCAGAAAGGGAAGCCCAACAGCAGAAAGAAGCTTTCTGAAGAGGGCGACTGCTTTTCATGTGTGTTCCCCTTCGTGATGAAATGGGCCAGATGGGAAGCACTCCACAGAGCTGAAGCAGTTTCAGGTTAGACATTAGGAAGCATTTCTTCTCAGAAAGGGTCATTGGAAGGGGCTGCCCAGGGAGGTGGTGGGGTCACCATCTCTGGAGGGATTTAAAAAAAGACTGGCGATGGCACTTAGTGCCCTGGTCTAGTTGCCATGGTGGTGTCAGGGCAATGGTTGGACTCGATGATCCCAGAGGGCTCTTCCAACCTCATTGATTCTGTGTGATTCTATGAAAAGACCTAAAATATCATCAAGTCCAAGGGACCAAGTCATGGTCCATCGCATGGGAAAGCGGAGCGTGGCAGGCGTGTGAGTGCACGGCCAGGATCCAGCGCTGCCCTCAACGTGGTGCTGGGCCGTCTGACACCCGGCGGTGGCTTCTCCTTGTCAGAACTGAGGCACAGTCATGGACAGCTGGAAAAACAGACTCTGCTGCTGCCTAAACACCACCTGCATTGAAGCACAGGATCTTCACACTTGCGTTCTTCAAAGGACAAACACCACCCCTTGCCCCGAGTGTTTTCCCTTGGGCTGGGAGCCCCAAACCACAACCAGGCAGGGCCCTTTGCTTGCAGATCCGTTCTGCACCTTGTGACACATGGCCTTCTGCTGTTGTTTACTCTTAAATGAAGTCATTCCACTGAGTACAGGTTTGGAGCCATTGACAAGAGGGTTACGTGGTAATGCAAAGTTATCTTTTACAAAAAAGCAGTAAAAACAAAGGACCCTCTTACAGACACACATATTTTCCATGAATAACTGCCAGTAACTAGAAAACAGGGTTTTTTTCTCCTAACCTGGAGGTGCTGCAGTCCCTTCTGTGTTCATGTTGTTTTAATGATGTTTAACCACACACTGCACAGTGAAATGGGGGAAGAGGCAGCTGCCCAGCACTGCCCAGGGGGTGACCGTGGGCTACGGTGCCACCGACCTCCACGAGCCATCTTCCCTGCCAGCAAAAGCGCTGCCTGGTTTGTCAGGACCCCCCTCAGGTTCCAGTTTCCCCACACTTTATCTGCAAGGCCGACAGAAATCGCGCGTCCAGGTTGATTTCCCTGTTGAGGAGGAGCCAGAAGAAGTGGAGGGCAGAGATCACCGGGCAAAACTTGGCCCTTAAACAACAGCTATTGCTTAAACATGTTGGTGCTTCTGTCCTAAAAAAGCCAAGTGATTTCAGCGTAGAGTAAAAGTTGCAGTTAATTAAATGCCAGGATTACCTTTTGAATGCTCTATACCCACAGAATCACAGAATCAACCAGGTTGGAAGAGCCCTCTGGGATCATCGAGTCCAACCATTGCCCTGACACCACCATGGCAACTAGACCAGGGCACTGAGTGCCATGTCCAGTCTTTTCTTAAACCCCTCCAGAGATGGTAACTCTACCACCTCCCTGGTGGAAGGGCAGAAGATGGACAGGGCGGTTATATTAGAGTATCCGCATTTATAGAAGCAAATAAATCTAAATCTTTGGAAGTCCTGAGGTTGTGTGAAATCTGTCAGGGCTCCCTGGGGCTCGGGGGGGGTCCCCTGGTGGGGCCAGAAGTGGGATGGGCTCCTACAGCATCGCTGGGACAGGATGGAGGCCCCAGGCTGGGCTGGGGTCCTGGGCAGGGGTCCCAGGTGGGGCTGGCCAGGGACATCCAGGTCCTGACACGACCAACCCCAACACAAACAATTTAGAAAGCTCCAGGTCGTTTCAGTGAAGCAGTCAAATGAATCAAGTCTGATTTTGCTTCTTTCTTCACCTAATTAGCCAATGGGGAGATTTATGGTATAATTGAGCCAACCCAATGTTTCTATAATGTGACATCTAATTAATCAATGTCCAGTTCCTCCACAGGTGCAATATAAAGACTTCCTAACCAGTGCAGGCATGTTTCTATGGAAAAAAAAACCCCAAACAAACCCCATAAAATGTGTTTATTTCCTCCTTCCTCCTACCATTTCAGCCTGAGGAGCTGCCTGGAGTACCATCACTGCCCCAAAGCACGAGAGGTGACATTGCAGGGTGGACATATCCACAAGCGGCAGCCCTGGTGCACGTTGCTCAAGGCACGGGCAGGGTTTGGTGCTGGCAGGAGAGAAGCAGCTTGTCCCACCAAAACGCTCCTCACTGCCTGGGGTTTGTAGTGGAGGAAGCTGTAGAGGTACCGCTACGACAGGCAACGGTCGGAGTAAAATCCTGGCCCTACTAAGAGTTAACAGGAGTTTTGCATTCGACCTGAGCGGGGCCAAGGATTTCACCCGAGGAGGATTAGTCATCAGCATCAAGATGAATTAGACGACTTGTCAACAAGAAGCAGGCGAGGTTATTCCCACGGGCTGCTGAGCTCGGAATCAGAAACGCTGGAAAAATAACGTCCAGCTTCTTCCATTGACACCCCCAGCGCCCGCGACGCCTGGATGCGATACCTGAGCACTCATCGCCTGGTTTATTCTGTTCCTGTCAAACACGCTGGGGAACGCTTTGTTCGGGGAGGCGGGAGGGAATTGGAGGGTAAAATTTCCTTGGAAAACTTCCCAGAAGTGGGCTCAGCTCTTGTAAACAAGCCCTGGGAAGGCAGTTTCAGTGCATAAACTATGGGTCATAGTTCTAGGAAATACCGTCGAGCAGAGCTGCTAATGGCCCCGTGGACGGCGTTCCTTGGTTGGTTTTGAGGCTGCCATCCACTTCAGACTCTGTAAAAACAGCCAAAATGTCCAAAATTTTAATTTGAATTTTCAAGCCCAAGGCAGTTTAGCGCTGGGGAGGGAACAACCATTTACTAAGGAGGTTTGTGGGTGAGCGCTGCTGTTTGGGATCCCACTCCAGAAGGTGTGATCCTGCGGTTCGGGCACAGAAACAGCCCTTTGGGCAGTAAAAACTGACCAGCGCAGCGTAGGTGTCAAGTGATCAGAAAGAGCTGTCTGCAAAAGAAGGAACAGGAGAATTTTTTTCAGGGAATAATAGAACAAATGTATTTGAAATAAAGAATGATTTGCTTGTGAGCAACAGATAAACAGAGGAAGTAGTTAAATTTATTAGAGAAATCACAGAATCACAGAATCAATCAGGTTGGAAGAGCCCTCTGGGATCATCGAGTCCAACCATTGCCCTGACACCACCATGGCAACTAGACCAGGGCACTAAGTGCCATGTCCAGGCTTTTCTTCAACCCCTCCAGAGATGGTGACTCCACCACCTCCCTGGGCAGCCCCTTCCAATGGCTAATGACCCTTGCTGAGAAGAAATGCTTCCTAATGTCCAACCTGAACCTCCCCTGGTGAAGCTTGAGGCTGTGTCCTCTTGTCCTGTCGCTGGTTGCCTGGGAGAAGAGGCCAACTCCCATCTTAGAATGGGAGTTGAATAATTTGTGCTGGGAGGGAGCTCGGCGGAGGTCACCCAGTCCAGCTCCCATCGTCAGCAAGGCTTTGGTCCAGCGACGAGGCGGGTTGAGAGCCCGCGAGGTGCGAGCCAGCTCGTCCGTGCCAGCACCCGCAGCGCGTTCCCGTGTGGTGCCGTCAGGCGGGCGAAGGAGCGATGGTGAAGCACCAGCTGTTCTTGAGCGTAGCGCGAAGCCACACCTCGTCCAGACGTGGATTCCTGAGAGATACGCGTGATATGGCCCAGAAATCACGGTGGACATCAACCCTTCCAGGAAAAGCGGATTATTGTCCTTACACAAGAATGTTCGTGTGAGCTGGAGCCAATGTTTCGAGGAATTACGTTTCCTAGAGAAATTGTGCTGAGCTGTAAAACTCGGGTTAGGTTTGGAAATTGCTGGCATTCAGGTCCGGCTTTTGGTCTGGTTTTCTAGCTGTGGGCTCAGGTTTAAGATTCTAAAGCTCGGTCTGTCCCCCCAGTACGCAGAGAGGGCTGGAGGGTGTTGGTTTGGGCTGGGAGCTCTCCCCTTGGCAGCCTGGGCTCTGGGCCACCCTGTGCCATGGCTGGGAGGCATCACGGCTGGGACCCTCCAGAGCTTCCCCGCTTTCAGAGAATCACAGAATCAACCAGGTTGGAAGAGCCCTCTGGGATCATCGAGTCCAACCATTGCCCTGACACCACCATGGCAACTAGACCAGGGCACTAAGTGCCATGTCCAGGCTTTTCTTAAACCGCTCCAGAGATGGTGACTCCACCACCTCCCTGGGCAGCCCCTTCCAATGGCTAATGACCCTTGCTGAGAAGAAATGCTTCCTCATGTCCAACCTGAACTTCCCCTGGCCAAGCTTGAGGCTGTGTCCTCTTGTCCTATCGCTGGTTGCCTGGGAGAAGAGGCCGACTCCCACTGCGCTACAGCCTCCCTTCAGGTAGTTGTAGACTGCACTAAGGTCACCTCTGAGCCTCCTCTTCTCCAGGCTAAACACCCCCAGCTCCCTCAGCCGTTCCTCGGAGGTCAGACCCTCCAGACCCTTCACCAGCTTGGTCGCCCTCCTCTGGACTCGCTCCAACACCTCAACATGCCCCTTTCATGGCAAGGGCACTATCGCTGCCCCCGGGGAGCAGGAGGGAGCACGGGACCTGGCACACCGGGGGGGTTTGGTGTCCCACGCGGCCAGGGTTGGGTCTGTCCCCCTCTCCAGAGCATCGAGGCTCCTTTCCTCCACCAAACGCTGCCTGAATAACGGGGGGGCTTTGGCAAAGGTGAACTCACCCCCCCAGAGAGACGGTGACAGCTTTTGTACCGCAGTTGTGCAAGACAGAAGGCAGATGGTTTCCTGGCAGAGCAGAACGGAGGCTCAGCAGCCAGAGCTCTCACACACGGGGGCTGGGACGGTTCCTGCAAGGGACAAGCAAAAAGCACAAGAAAATGCAGCGCCGCAGGAGCCACCAGCGCGTTCCCTGCTCGGAAGGCAGCAGCTATTTAAATCTGGAGCGTTTCGATACATGTTATTTTAAAAAGAACCAATAAAAACTATTTATATATTTGGGCGAGAAGAGAATTTGTGACAGTGGGATTTTTAATTTATTTATTTTTAAATCTCCCTGCTCTCATCATAACTAGATTGATGATTTCTGTGTTTCTCCTAGAATAAGTTGCCAGCTGAATTTCTCTTTTATTTTATTCCAAGTTTTAATTTAAGACAGGAGAAGTGTGGCTAAGCTGCTTATTTTATGCAATGATTTTTTGGCCCGGGAGCCGGGCTCTCTCTAACTACACAGCTATGTGTTCCACACCGTTTCAATCACATCAAGACTGGAAGGAAGGATGGCAGTGGCAGGTGACAGCCGAGTGCTGCTGCAAAGCCTGGGGACAGCAGGTGAAGCAGGGCTGGGTTTGCCCCGTACGCTGTCAGGGGGGTGACAGCGTCATCGGTACGTACTCACACACGGATGATGGGGTGCATTAAATCGATGGTGTGATGCGTAGGTGGCAGACTGAAACTTGGCATCAAGATTAAGAAATACAGACTGTTTTGTCTGTAAAAAAATGTCTTTAATGGCCAACTTACGGTATCGCTGAGCTCCAGTGGCACGCCTCAGTGGGTGGATTCAGTGTTCAGGGTGTAATTCTGGAACTTGAGTCCGTAAATCCACAAGTTCACACCTATGAATTAACTTCAGAGAATCGTAGAATCATAGAACGTTAGGGGTTGGAAGGGACCTCTGGAGATCATCGAGTCCAACCCCCCTGCCAGAGCAGGACCAATCTAGGGCAGGTCACACAGGAACGCATCCAGACGGGGCTTGAAAGTCTCCAGAGAAGGAGACTCTACAACCTCTCTGGGGAGTTTGTTCCAGTGCTCTGTAACCCTTACAGTAAAGAAGTTTTTCCTCATGTTGAGGTTGAACTTCCTGGGCTCCAGCTTGCACCCATTGCCCCTTGTCCTATCGCAGGGCACAAGTGACAAGAGGTTGCCCCTTTCCTCTTGACACCCAGCCCTCATCTATTTATACACATTAATCAGATCCCCTCTTAGTCTTCTCTAGACTAAAAGCCCCAGGTCCTTCATTGGACTCTCTCTAGTAGGTCTCTGCCCCTCTTGAACTAGGAGCCCAGAACTGAACGCGATACTCCAGGTGAGGTCTCACCAGGGTAGAGTAGAGGGGGAGGAGGACCTCCCTCGATCTGCTGGAGACGCATTAGGAGCCCAGGCTGGAGCGCTGGCCGAGCCACGGCAGGAGGTCCTGGGGCTGGAGGAGGGCTCCAGCCCATCAACGTTGGGAGGAACCAGGTCTCAGGAAAGACCGAAGATCCTCGAGCAAATCAAAGCAAACATACATGAACTCCCACAGGAGTCGGTGAAGGAGCACGAGAGCATAAGGAAGGAGTTACCAGTTTTGTTTCACTGTCTCAAAGATTTAGGAAATACATGGAGAGTTGGAAAAGAAATTATTTGGGATTGGTCCAGCTGGTCCTCAGTGACCGAGGAGGAGGAGGACAGCTGGGCTGTGCAGGCAGGGAGTGGGAACCTCTCCAGGTTGGAGGAATGGTTTGAAAAGGTGGTATCAGGGCTACGGGTGAGCAGTGTGGTGGCACCAGGCTGGGACATCATCCCTGCTGCCAGAAGGTCACCGTCAGAGCCTGGTCCCTGGCAGTGTTCAAGGCCAGGCTGGATGGGGCTGTGAGCAACCTGGTCTGGTGGAAGGTGTCCCTGCCCATGGCAGGGGGTTGGAACTAGATGATCTTTAAGGTTCCTTCCAACCCAAACCCTTCTATGATTAATCCTGCCCCCAAGCAATGTTGAGCTTGTTCGCTTTTATTGCCCACCCTGCCCGTGGGTGGCTACAGCAGAGCCGCAGCGCACAAGGTCTCAGCAGCTTTCTACCACTTCCCTGGTGCACCGTGGTCCCCCAGGGCCTCCACAAACATCATCGTCGGGTCTGGGAAACGATTAGAAATAATGAAAAAACAGACCCAGAAAGAAACACAGACATCCCCAGGAGCGCAGGCGACTAAAGGGGGACTTGGAAATAGCAAACAGCCTTCCAAAGCTTAGCCTAATTTTTATTTCTCTGTAAATGGGAACTCATTGCACTGGTACTGCTCCAAGGGCTGTGGTGTTCCTCCCCAAAGGTTTGATGGTGCTTTGATCCCAGAGGTCTCTTCCAACCTGATTGATTCTGTAAGAGCCAAAGGCACCGGCCAAACTCATCCAGCAACCGCCCTTTTTGGCAACAACTTTTTGCAAAAGATACATTTTTCTAGGTTGGAAAATTTCAGATTTTATTTCTACTCAGCCTTGAATGATCTCCTGGAGTTCATTTCTTCACTTGCAGACTGTTCATCCATTTCTTCCCCCTCTTTTCCTTGTTTGCTTTCAGTCTTTTCCACAGTACTTCCTCCCCTTTGGAATCATTTGAGAGTGACAAAGAAAATTAAACAAACTGGGAATTCTCCAGTTTCGGAGAAATTTTGAAAAGTTACAGAATAGAGAAGACAACTGAAAAAAGAAAGGAAAATAAATTTTAAAAATTACATTCAGTTACAAAGGGGAGAAAAAGCAGGAAAAAGAGGGAAAATCAAAACAATTAAATATTTAAAATTATTTTAAGCAGTATTTAATCTTTAAAATTGCTCCATTTCAAACGTGAAATAAGCAGCAAATTTGATTTTCTTCCACAGACACATATAAATAGTAAAAGAATAAAGTACACTGAGATAAAATAAGAAGGAAAATTATCTTTTCACAGGCAGAAAGTGATAGAGGAAAGCAGCAAGTCCTCACACACTCGAATGCTCTCAGCAGTGTCTACAGCCACCAAGACCTTGTGCATCTCAGGAGCAAAGGCTGAGGGGCTGGGGTCCAGGTTGTTTCTAACCACATCTCCTGCCTTGCAGGCCGTTAGGCTGAAGAAAAAAAACTGCATTTCACGCGTGGAACCTGCTTCTACAGCAGCAAATGTCCCAGTGCCAGGGATGGTGGCACTCCATCGCCTCGTAGTGTCACTGATGCCTTAGACCTCTCACGTTGCACAAAGCTCTCCCTGGCCTGTGCCAACTCACGGTCTCCCACAGTCTCCCATGCCCTGTTTTGGGGGTAGAAGAGGTCCACGGTATGGTGGTGGGATGCTCTGCACTGGAGCGGTCCCAGACACGTTTGGTTTGCTGCCATGGCCACGGAGGTGCCAGCTGCTCTACAGGTAGGTGGTGGCCTCTTGGCTCTCCCGCTCTCTAGCCTGTGCGACGGCGACGTTGATGCACTGAAGCCACTCCTCGGCGTTCTTCTCGTCTTTGGCCTTGAAAACATAGGTCTTGCTGTCGGTGAAGATCTCGAAGGCCCGGGGCAGGCTGCGGTCCCTGCGCTTCTTTGCCACCACTTTAACGCTCTGCACCTTGCTGAGCTCAATGGGGCAGTCGTCAGGGTCGTCCTTCTGAAACACAGGGAAGACAAACAGAACCAAGTTCATCTGGTAGAGCTTCCACTCTCTTAATAAACAGCTGATGTCTCTAGAGCTGGGCTGGCGGGGACCTCCCAGAAGAGCCTTAGGGGAGTTAGAAACCCCCCTCCCATGCAGTGCCACTCTCACCTACTGAACACCATCGGGTTTCATGGGGTGTCATGGCCTACTGCACCCAACGGCCAAGGGTCCACACCGGTGCCCATGAGCTCTTTCCCCCCAGCATCTGCACTTGTTAGTTCCAGCTTCAGCTGTCAAATGGGCTCAGATTTTCCTTCCTCTGGCTTTTAATAACGGTGACTTCTGTTAATGGTGCCACGCACCACTTGTGCCCATGGCAAATGCTTCCTAGGTACAACCATCAGCCAGTCCCTGGGGACTGAAGAAAGCTCCATCCCTTGGTGTCGGTGTTGCTCGTTCTGGGATGGAATATTTACTTATTTGTTTGTCTCATTCCTTTTTTATCAGGGACCCAAATTCCAGACCTGAGAAGTTTTCTTTAAATGGATAATTTCCCACTAAAATGTTGAGTTCTGACCAAACGTCTTCCCATGAACAATGAGTTCATCTCCAGTTTCACATGGGAACCAATGTTTCCAGAACCATCACTGATTCCCCATGGACAACCACTGGACCACAACAGTGGCCCACCCTCCCCTGCTTCCACAAACACCAATTGAGGCTTTATCAACAGTATATGGCTCACCCCATGAGCCAGACCCTTACCCTTAGAAGCCTATCTAGCAAAAATGATCTGCTCCCTTTGTTACCACACAGTGTTTGACCTCAAGTTGCTGAAGGAAGCTGATTGTACCCCAGGCACATTGCTGTGGAAGGACTTTACCACAATTTTCCAGGAGTTGAGGATGTGGCTCCTTTTCAGACCTCTTATATTTTGGCTTTCTCCTGCCTCCCCTTTACCCACTGGCCATACAGTTGCTTACACAGAGCGAGTATTGTCCACATGGTTACTCTAAGGAAGGGAAGGTTCATGGTGGGGCTCCAGGAACAAGCAGGCACAGCCAGCTGGCCACCTCACAATACCTCCTCTGTGTTAGGTCTGTATTTTTAAGTGAGCAGTGTGTAAAGTCCAAACACCCACGCAGCACCCAGGCCTGCTCCACGACGCCAGAGATGACGGGGCAGAGCTGTCGTGCTCAGCCAGGCAAGCACCATCCAGCCTCGAAGACTGAAACAACCACCAGATGCAGCTGGGCAGGAGCCTCCACCACTGCTTTAGCTGGCCACAGCCTGTAGGGTGGTGAGACCCTGGCCCAGGTTGCCCAGAGCAGCTGTGGCTGCCCCCTCCCTGGCAGTGTTCAAGGCCACGTTGGATGGGGCTGGGAGCAACCTGGTCTGCGGGAAGGTGTCCCTGCCTGTGGCAGGGGGGTTGGAACTAGATGAGCTTTGGGGTCCCTTCCAACCCAAACCAGAGGTAAAAACCTCTGGGAAATGGTGTAGGGGAGGAGGGAAAGAGAGAAATCAAACTGATGCTCTGCTGACTTACAGATTTTCCTTTCCGAAAAAGCAGCTGGTTGCCAGCCAGGGTGAAGTAGCGAGTTTTCCACCTTTTAATAAACTTCCACCGGACTTGCTTCTCCTTAAGCTTGCCTTCAATCAGAGGTTGGCCGTCCTGATTCACAACTGGGGAGGTGAACACACAGCGAGAGGGTTATTTCTGCCCTCCCCTGGCCCAAGCTGAGAGCCAGGATTTGCTGCCGTGCAGAGCAGCGTGGTTGCAGTTCAGCAAATATTGTCCATCACGTTTTCTATCCCTTACCCATCACATACTCATCCCCACCACCACACCTCCAGTGCCACATCCAGTCTTTTCTTAAACCCCTCCAGAGATGGTGACTCCACCACCTCCCTGGGCAGCCCATTCCAATGTCTAATAACCCTTTCTGTAAAGAAATTCTTCCTGATGTCCAACCTGAACCTCCCCAACGTTGCCCAACAATAATCTAAAATGTAATTAAAAATACATAGTGTAGAGTTTAATAACCATAATGACTGTGATGGTTGTGGAAGCAGAAATACAGGCACACTCAGCCACCTCACCTTCAGCTCAGCCACTCTCCTGTCCGTTCATCTGCTATAGAGGTCTGAAAAGTGACTTCAGTTTGCCTTAGAAAAATGACTTTATCACTATAGATTTTCCTTCAATCAGTTCCCTTAAAAATAAAAACCAAATAAAGTCTCTAGGAAAGGAAAATAATTTTTTCCCTTATTGCAAAATTATTGCTATATTTAAAATTAATTTCAGAATTCAAAGCACTGTGTGAATATTGGGAAGCACTTTCATTTACAGCGTGTTTTTAGGGATGTGGCCGCCCCTACCACCAGCCCTGTGACCACGGTGGTCACCTCTCATCAGTATTCACTGGCACTTACCTCGGCTGGAAGCACACGAGGTTTCGGGAGCTGGAGGAGCATTCCCAAACCTTGCACGCAAGAAGGAATTTTCCAGCCCGAGAAAAGCCCATCAACCAAGAGGAACACCACGGGCTTTGAACCATGACCTGCAGAGCAACCTCGAGCTACTGCCCTCCCTGTGTGGAGCAAATAATTTAAAATTCTCTAATACCACAGCTGCGTTTCTTTTTCCTTTCTATTTTTACACCCATAGACGGGACATGATGGATCAGATAGACTGAAGAGCAGTCCAAGGCGTAAGCAGTCTGAGAACGGATGGGTTTTGATGTGCTGTTTGACTTGGAGCCCTTCCCAGCGTCTGTCAGGTGGTCAGTTATCCTCTGGCTGCCCATACTTGCGTACCTTAGCATGAAAGTTGATTCACTAACACTTTTTCTTGAAAATGTTTGCTATCGTCCCTGCACGAGCCTTCCAGAGCCCAAAACGTAGTAGGTTGGTGTGACACTGAGGATGGGAGGTGAGTGGGGTGGCCAAGCACACCCACCAAAGGCAGCACCCGGGTTTTCAAAGGCTTTATGGCTTTTTGGGCACACACCTCTCTTCACCACCTCACACAGAATCAATCAATCAGGTTGGAAGAGACCTCTGGGCTCATCGAGTCCAACCATTGCCCTGACACCACCATGTCAACTTGACCATGGCACTAAGTGCCATGTCCAGGCTTTTCTTAAACCCCTCCAGAGATGGTGACTCCACCACCTCCTGTCTGGCAGAGGAAAAACAACACAAATACAACGCATCAGAGGGGGCAGTTGTGGCTGCCCCCTCCCTGGCAGTGCTCAAGGCCAGGTTGGATGGGGCTTGGAGAAACCTGGTCTGGTGGAAGGTGTCCCTGCCCGTGGCAGGGGGTTGGACTAGATGATCTTTAAGGCCCCTTCCAACCCAAACCAGTCTATGATTTAGATAAAGAATGTATTTTTTTCCCAGCATTGTTTATGTTGGCAGAGAGGCAGGTTCTGGGGGTCTTCAGCGTGTACTACGGCAGTTCCCTCATGAAAGGCTATAAATATTTCCATCTCTGCAGATATGGAGCTTTTAGAGGGAGGTGGACTGAATGAAAAGGAGGGTGGCCAAGTTTCGGCTTCGATGGGGAACTGCAGCCATGATCTCCATGATAAAAACAGGTCACTGTGCTCCTCGCAGATACACGTTTTCACTTGTTTTGGATATCTCCTCAACTGACAACCTCTTCTCCCCTTTCAGAGAAGCATGGCCAGGGTGGGAGCTGTTTTCAAATAAATATTCATTTTATGTGAAAATCCTGGTAATGTGACCAAGAAAATGCAAAGCTGAGGGGATTTAAAATCTTCCTTGGCCATGAGGATGCCATGACGTGCAACGACGTGGTGCTTCTGCGATAGGTCTTTGCTGAGGGTGGCCACTGGTGGTCCTGCCTCTGTGCCCTGCTCCACTGCTGTGCATAGGAGCGACACCCAAAATAATGGATCTGGGGCTGGATACTACAACTGGGGTGTGGCTTTTTAAACCCTCTGCTGAACAGGCTGTGCAGAGGGGGATGGAAAAGGCCACGGGGAATCTCCCTGCTCTATGGCAGGGAGAACCGAAACGGGGCAGAGCAAAGCTCCCAAGCTCCGTGCATCCCTCTGCCTCCTGACGTGGGTTTCTGCAGCACTGGTCCAGGGCAGATGCTTTTGTGAAGGAGCCTCATGCCACGTGGTCTACACTGAATTTACACTCATATAAACCATGTAGAATTAATTGGGTCCATCAGACCTGTGATGAACCTTGGCTTTTTCACCCAAGCAGGACCATGGGATCAGTGCTGCCTGTGGCTGGGCTGGTGTCCTGTTAGAGGGGACACCATCCACCAACAGCAGCTTCATGGCGGAAACGTACTGAATCACAGAATCAATGAGGTTGGAAGAGCCCTCTGGGATCATCGAGTCCAACCATTGCCCTGACACCACCATGGCAACTAGACCAGGGCACTAAGTGCCATGTCCAGGCTTTTCTTAAACCCCTCCAGAGATGGTGACTCCACCACCTCCCTGGGCAGCCCCTTCCAATGGCTAATGACTCTTGCTGAGAAGAAATGCTTCCTAATGTCCAACCTGAACCTCCCCTGGCCAAGCTTGAGGCTGTGTCCTCTTGTCCTATCACTAGTTGCCCGGGAGAAGAGGCCAACTCCCACTCCACTACAACCTCTCTTCAGGTTATACTGGGAACAGAAGGGATGCTCTTCTTTCTAACCAGCTTTCTAGGGCTGTATCAGGTATTAGCTGGCATTTCTGCAGCTGAGATTTGCTGGGATACCCGTAATGGTCATCCTGAAGAGTCATCCCTCTTTGGGAGCTGAGCAAGAGGACAGTCCCATAGGGCCAGCAGCTGTCTAGCAGGTCTGAGGACAAGTCCTCGTGCTCTCGTACCAGTCACTTCATCCTCTGGTGACTTTGATCCTCGTTTATGAAATCAGCATATATATAATATGCGAGAACAGATAAAAAGTTTTAAGTTTTTATAATTAGTTTCAAAGAGCATCTAAGCTGATATTTTGCTTATTGTGCAAATGCCCCATCGAATCTCTAACTTAATGATGTACAGGGCAATACCCCTGTCATTCCCATAACTTGCCACTCACATGTGCACTCTCTTGGTGGAGGATGTTTTCTCACCATGAGAATATGCAGTTTGGTGTCAGGAAATTACCATCTCAGTAGCATGTGGGTGATAATAACAGGGCATGGCTCTGTATCGTCTCCCAGGATGAAGTGTCAGAACTGCTATGACAAAGTCTACCCAGGGAGAGACAGAGAGGAGAAAGCTGTGAATCTGAGAAACTCAAACCAGCAGCACCAAGCTCTCCTCGAGTGTGCATAAAAGAAAGAGAGAACTTCACTTTAATAACAGATGACAAAGATAGGACAGGAAAAGAATTTTTACCCCTACCTGATAACAACAAAGAATTCATAACATGCACAGTGACTTTCAGAGCATGATGACAGCTGTATAAACATCTACATACAACAAAAGGAAGACTTGATATGAGAAGACAATTGCTCAGTGGTTCAGTCTTGTGCATCTACCTGGCTCCTGGTCGCACGGGAATGGCTTCGTACTGATTCCAGTGCAGTAAGAACGTGCTTTAACCCAAACTAAGAAGGTGTAAAGCACAAAAAGTTCGGGGACCAGGAGATACTGAGATGGTTGGTGATCAGAAATGCAACATGAGAAAGGAAGTGAATGTGCAATTTTGGCCTAAAGAGGATTTTTTATGGCCAAAATCTTTCAAAAACAGGATTTACTAAAGAAATGCTGATCTCTCTTTAAGCACCCGGTGGCTGGAAGCAATGCTAACAGAGCATTTCTCGTGTACATCCACAAAGAAGCCCATGGGGAATTCTGATGTCAGCTTCCAAAGTCGTCGTAATGAATCTGATGCCAGTATGTCTGAGGGTCTGATTAGAAGAAAAAGATTCATGAAAGATAAGAATGAAGCTCTTTTCCAATATTTTTCTAAGTCCTTTTGCTTATTTTCATTGCGGTTAACTTCACAGAATCACAGAATAATTCAGCGGGAAGGGACCTCAAGGGGTCTCTCGTCCAACCTCCTGCTCAAAGCAAGGTCACCTGTGGGGTCAGACTAGGTTGCTCATGAATTTATCCATGTGGGACTTGAAAATCTCAACAATATCTCTAGGCAAGCTGTTCCAAAGCTTGATCATCCTCATGGTGGGAAAGCTTTCCTTCGTGGCCAGCCTGAACCTCTCCTGTTCCAACTTATGCCTGTTGTCTCTTGCCCTCCCACCACACACCACCAAATAAAAGCCTGGCTCTGTCTTGTTGGTGACCTCCTTGTATTTATGGACAGACTACTATGAAGTGCCCCCTGAGCTCCGCCTGCACCAGCCCTTGTCCCTCAGCCCCTGCTCACAGGGCAAGAGCTTCAGCCCCCAGACATCTGGTGGAGCCTGTCCCAATTCTTACTGGGACTTTACTCAGTCACCACTGTGGCCATTCAGTGCCTGCTGTGTGCAAAGTAGGAGTAAGCGCACGGAGCTCTGTTAGCAAGGGACATCATGAGTATATCTGTACTGCCTCAGAGATGGAGAGCTCGACTCTTCTGTCTGAACTCTTCCCAAAACCAAACTCAGCAGCTGGTGACCCCCACTGCACATTCCTCATACACATACTAATTATGGGAAAATTATGTCTAGTTTTGATTTCTTCACCTTGCAGGAATAAGGACAAATGAAAAGACTTCAGAAAAGTGATACAAGATGATTTAAGACTGATCTTTCAGATGATTATTCATATAATGGGAAACTAATGAAGTGTATTCTCCTTAATTCGCCCAAGCAAAGACCAAGATGTGACACGATGAAGCCTACACATAGAGATTTTCTGCAAGCAGGGAAGGGCATAACGTGATGCAATGTTTAGGGACAGACCAGAAATAAACCCACATTTTAACAGTGTGGTTAAAGTACCTGAGCAACAACTTAGGCATGTCGTGGGTTCTCCTTCACTTGACTTTTAAAAATCAGGTTTAGACATCATTAGAAAAATATGCAAAAGTAACACAGATCAAAGAGAAAACAGTTCTTTGATATAAGTAAGCATTATTGGACTAGATTCTTTGACTATTGTTTTGTAGAAGGTCAGACTAGCTGATGACAGCGTCTCTGGGTTTGAAATCACCCTGTGTGGTGGTGTGCTGACACGTATGATGAGATCTTTAGCTTGGAAAAAAGAGTTAAAGGATTTGAAAGGTTATGTTTAATATATATTTGTCATGTCTTTTTTTTTCCTGCAGAACACACAATAAAGCTACAAATATTACCCAAACTCAAAATAAAGAATTATTTACTATAATATTTATTGCTACCATCTCAATATAGAGACACTAACTCCAAAATCAATTTAACCCTGAATAGTCCCCGTTGATGTAAGTGTCCATTGGAATTATTTTCTATTAATTGTATCTTGCTTTCTTTGCAGAACTACAACACATCAAGCTTTAAGTAGTTTGGGTACTGAATAAAAAGTGAAAATACCTCCAGACTCTTCCAAGATGAACCCGAGACAGATAAAAACCAAAGCATTATATATTGCATTTGATGAAACATAAAATCACCCACAAAAGTTCACTTCAATCATGAGTGATCTCAATGATAATAAACTCCTCTTAACGTGAAAGAATGGAATGTGGGGGTGGCAAGCAGACAGAGATAAATGCAATTAACCTACAGGAATATGGATTCACTCTCTCTCATTAATCATCACATTTGGTTTTGTTGAAAACCTGGAAAGGAGACATTACTGAATGCCACTTTTTATAATTTTCCAGCAAGCATTATAGCTGGGATATTTCAGTTCACCAGATAATCACCACTGCTAGCAAAAGGGAAATGTATTCAGAAGTTAATATGGTGGAGGCTGTTCTGAGGGAATTGCTTTTTTAAAGAGGAATTCATAAAACCCCCTCAGTTTTACCCCAATCATTGCCCGTGGGCACAATGTGTCTTCTGCAGCCCAGAGGGATTCCTGCAATTTCTTTGTCAGCTTCCAGACTGGGGAATGTGCTGCAATTCCCTCTCCAGCTATCAAGTGGTTTTACTGACTTTTTTTTGTGCAAGAACTTGTGAAGCCAACTGTCAGTACGGGAGGTTATGTTGAAATGAGGCTCTTAAAGGCCAGCTTTTCCTAACAAGAGGCACAATTTGGAGCGAGTCCAGAGGAGGGCGACCAAGCTGGTGAAGGGCCTGGAGGGTCTGACCTATGAGGAACGGCTGAGGGAGCTGGGGGTGTTTAGCCTGGAGAAGAGGAGGCTCAGAGGTGACCTTAGTGCAGTCTACAACTACCTGAAGGCAGGTTGAGCGGAGTAGGAGTCGGCCTCTTCTCCCAGGCAACTAGCGATAAGACAAGAGGACACAGCCTCAAGCTTGGCCAGGGGAGGTTCAGGTTGGACATTAGGAAGCATTTCTTCTCAGCAAGGGTCATTAGCCATTGGAAGGGGCTGCCCAGGGAGGTGGTGGAGTCACCATCTCTGGAGATGTTTAAGAAAAGACTGGACATGGCACTTAGTGCCCTGGTCTAGTTGCCATGGTGGTGTCAGGGTGATGGTTGGACTCGATGATCCCAGAGGGCTCTTCCAACCTGGTTGATTCTGGGATTCTGTAATTTACCAAAATTTCAAATGCCTTCTATCTGTGCTTGAACCATCGTCATTTAAAAAAAAGAAAAAAATAAGTGTAACCTGTTTTTTCCTGGCTGAGCACAGCTACACAGTCAGGGCACATACGTGTGTTTGAGCAGATGAGGAGGATTTGTGGGAATGCTCTTCCCCCTTGGCTCGGGGAAAAAACAATTCGAGATGATGTAACAGCACTTCTGGAGAAGTGTGGTTGTATAAGAGCAGCTTTGCAATCAGAAGAATGCATGAGAAATATTCAAACTTTCTCCGGGTTAATTGCCACGTTGGGTAGATCCACCACGTTCCTTCAGCCTAACTGCCTCTTTCCTCACAAACAGCCTCCCGGTGTAGTCGGGCTCCAAAAATCCTCCCAGCTACATCCGAAAAAACCCTCATCCATCTGGCATCCTGAGGCAAGACCGAGGCTTGAAGGCATAATGCTTTCCTAAGTCTGGAGGATAAATGGCATCTTGCAACATGGCATCCAAAAAATGCCACAAACCCCAACATTAACAAAAAACAAAAGACAATCACAGAAAAAGAATTTGCCTCTGAATTCCTTCTTAAAAGAATTTGGTTGCTAAACAGCATTGCTGAGAGGGAGAAATTACTTTCTTGTCTTTCAAAAGTATTTGAGATTTCAAAGGGTCTGTCCCACAGTGGAATGAAAATAAAAGATGTTTTACAGCCTTTACATTTCTTCCCAATTCAAGGAGACCTCCGAATCCTCTTTCTTGCCTCAGATCTTATAAACCCAAAAAGACCCTGGAGTGTCTCCCACTCTGGTACGACTTTTCCCAGCTGCCACAGCTCTACGTCACCAATACTAAGGTGAATTTGTCAGTCAATTTTTATTCCATTGAGCACTATCTTCCCTGTTCCTTTCCTACCCCTGAGCTTTTTTGTGACCTGTACAATCCTGCCTTTTCTTGGGCTTCTAAAGGTTTTAGAGCTGAGAAGCAAATAATGAGAGTCACAATGTGCCTTTCTGACAAAATTTTCTTTTAACTGAGACAAAGAGAGTAATTGCTCTTAAAAAGGACAGTTATAGCCCAAAAATATTCTGTGCCTCGTTCCTCCTGTTCCTGACCACCCTCAAAAGCATCCCTGAACTCAGCCCTGGCTCTAAAACAAAGGGTAAATGGTGATTTCGTAGACGCTGACATTTATTAAAGCCTTCCCCCTCCTCCCCTGGGCTCAGGCAGCAGACAGCGGGCGGCTGGGCAGGGAGGAGGACAGGCTGGAGACCTTCTGAGCAGGGGCCAGACCTGTGGGCAGCGATAACCCTGCAAACTCCAGGCACCACCCTCGGTGCCTTCGGTGCTTGGGGAGGGAGCACCTTCTTCCAAACGCCCAGGCATCCTCCATGCTCTTGAGCTCACCCAGCTGGCCAAGCACTCCCATGCCCACACATCTCCACGCAGAGCGGATTGGGGCACTTCTTGGGAGGACAGAACTGCTGCCCTGCCGGGTACAGACTGCTCAGGCCGGAGGGCAGAGGGTTGAATAAACCTTTCTGTTGACTCAAGTGTGTAGACGGAGAACCATACCCACCCACCCAGGGCAGCACGCGCACTTCACCGCAGCCTTCTCACAGCAGCTCGGGGAAATGGTGAACCCTTAGAAGAGATGTGACCTTCTCCCTCATCTCTGGGGGATATTGCGACACCAAATCTACAACCTACAACACTGCGACGTGATTTTTCACCAGCCTGAGACAACGATGGATGAGCGGGAGGCGGCGTGCCAGCCCCCGCCGCAGGCACTCCACGGCAGGCGTTACGCTCCCGCTCCCCGAGGACCGTTGGCGTTGGGCAGAGTATACAGTTTACGCTGCTCGAGATGTCAGCTCAAGTGCTCTGCAAACAGACTCAAGAGCCTCTTGTCAGTGGTACAGAGACGGTCCCCACTTTCGTAAGCTCTTGTTGCGCTAACCAAGAGCGCTGCAGAGCTCACTGGGAACTGCTGCCTGCTGTCGCAGTCGTCTGTTGCTGTTTGCCTTGAGTTCAGGCCCATTTGAAAATACCAGCTCTATACTGGTCGTACTGGTGGAGTCTGGATCCCAGCCCCAGCAGAATCACAGAATCAATCAGGCTGGAAGAGACCTCTGGGATCATCGAGTCCAACCGTTGCCCTGACACCACCACGTCAACTAGACCAGGGCACTAAGTGCCATGTCCAGTCTTTTCTTAAACCACTCCGGAGATGGTGACTCCACCACCTCCCTGGGCAGCCCCTTCCAATGGCTAATGACCCTTTCTCAGAAGAAACTGGCAGCTGTGCTGTGCCACATGGACCTTCCTGCACTGTGTCCTGCTTCCAGCCCTTCTTAGACCTCTCCTTGGAGGACACGGTGCTTTGGCAGGAGAGTAACAGGGAAGCAAGGTGTCAGCTGTCCCCTGATGTCTCCAGACTAGTGTCATCAGCAAAAACCCATGACATCAACAAGAAAATGGTGCCTCATGTCACCCCCCTAGTTAAATGTCTTTGAAAATTCAAAATAAAGCTGTTTTATTAAACTTTGAAATTTTAAGCAAGACAGAATCATTTTCCTTGCAACTTGACATACATCTATCACTGATGTGATGGACAAACCACAGCAAGACCACGGCACCGAGATGAAATTTCAGCTCAAAGCATGATTTCTTTTATGGCCCTTGAGTGCCATGAGAGTTTTGGAAGGAGGATGATGGTTAAACACCCATGAAACAAGCACGGGCAGCCTGGCCTGCAGCAGAGGCTGTGCCACTCTTGCAAGACTTACTAAATTCAGGGTGGATGAAATATAAGGAGATGCCAGCTGTTAAAATACATAGCTGCAACAGCCAATTATTCAAAGGCTTGGCCAAAATATTCAAAATTCTTGGCCAGAATGGTGCAGGCTTTTACAGAGTGGCAAAAAAGATCTACGAAAAAGGCCATTCCTCTGAATGTCAGTGCGCTGATCTAAAACACACAGGTATCCGAGAGCTTAAAAAAAAAAGTCACCAGGATCTTTTACCTGAGAAAAAGTGTATTTTCTGCTCACCCTGTTTTGTAACATGGCTGAAGTATTATGGCTGTTCTTAAGCACTGCCTTGTTCCTAAGAAGATGCCCACGATAGATTCAATTATATTAAAGCAAATAAGTCTGAGAACAAAGACGACGTGAATTGGGTGCAGTATCCAGGCCACTGGCCTCTGACATGTGGCACCTGTGCAGTCCCCAGAGGACCTGGGCCACGGTCCAGCAGATGCAGCTCCTTTCCCTGGACACTGCAAGGTGGGTGCAGATCCCTCCTGCTCCCCAGGGGTTCACAGTCATGCAGATTTATGAGTCTGCATTAATGTTGGATTGTATCCCTCTAAGCACACACCAAATAAGGTTTGCGCTTGACATTATCTCACCAGAGACGCTGAGACGAGAGGAGTTTAATGGAGAATTCCAATTAAAACAGACGCTGCCTGGGCTACGCTGGGAAGTTTGCTTTCCCTTCTCCCCAACCTCTGCCACCACCACCAGAGACGCAGCGTTATCCACGAGCGTCGCTCCCTCCTCCGCCCACCACGCGCAGCCCACGTACCCGCTGCCTTTTCAGGGTTGTTGCACATGAAGCACTGCCAAGCTCCTGCTTCCTCGCTGTAGCCGAATAAATCGAAGAACCTCACTTCTTCCAGGTGCATCTGCACATGGTCCAGGTCCTAGGCCAATAGTGAGAAAACCCCAGCTGACTGCACGGTTAACAGAATCACAGAATCAATGAGGTTGGAAGAGCCCTCTGGGATCATCGAGTCCAACCATTGCCCTGACACCACCATGGCAACTAGACCAGGGCACTAAGTGCCATGTCCAGGCTTTTCTTAAACCCCTCCAGAGATGGTGACTCCACCACCTCCCTGGGCAGCCCCTTCCAATGGCTAATGACCCTTGCTGAGAAGAAATGCTTCCTAATGTCCAACCTGAACCTCCCCTGGCGAAGCTTGAAGCTAATTCAGTGTATTTTAAACCCTGTTATTTAATTTTAAAACAGATTGTGATCCCCCACTTAAACAAACGCTGGTGTTAAATAACAGCAACCAAGTTACTCACTGCAAACACCAAGGGAATTGCCAGGACTGCTCAGAAAACACTCCTGTTTATTTGCGAGGGGCCTTCACGGATCTGCAACACCGCACACTGCAGCCCAAAAAAAATACAGATTTACGCAGTCAGTGGAGAAAATACCATCCCTTGCCAGGGACATTAGTTCATCGCACTGAACAGGGCTGTGCAAAGGACAGACTTGTCCTGTTTGGGCCTTTTCAGACGAGCTTTAGCGAGGTCTACAACTACCTGAAGGGAGGTTGTAGCGCAGTGGGAGTCGGCCTCTTCTCCCAGGCAACCAGTGATAGGACAAGAGGACACAGCCTCAAGCTTGGCCAGGGGAGGTTCAGGTTGGACATTAGGAAGCATTTCTAGGGGCAGACGTCCCTGCGAGCGGGGGATGGCAGAGCAGGATGCCCTGATCCTCCTCCTGGTGTGGCATCTGGGGGGGCACAGGACGGGCAAAATAATGACGGTACTTCTCTCCGTGGGGCTGCGCAAGATGTTATAAGGGCACGTGGATGATGCAGAACAGAGCCTAGGAGCATCTCCACCCTGTGAAAAAATCTTTACTGGCTGCAGTGAGCCAACTCTAGACTGAAAGAGAACAAATATCACTGAAATATCAATGCAGCAATCCTTCTTTTCCACTCTGTACTCTTGTACGCTTGAAATAATCTGCTACAAACCAGTTATTTCAGGAGGGGAAGCACGGGGGAAAAGCCTAACTGGAGAGGAGAGATTTATCTCATCCCCGTGCTCCATCATCTTGAAAACTTCAGTGACCCCATTGTGAAAATGTGGCGCGTAAACTGAGACAGCAAACGAAGGGGAGAACAGAACTAACAATGGCTCAAAAATGTTAATTATTCTCTTGCAAGGCCGCTCAACAAAAGGCTCTCTTAAGGCATCACATGGGGCTCGTAAAGTAGTCACCATCTCACTCTTCTGACACAGCGTGAGTCAACACAAAGAATTCAGCAACAAGCTCCAAACCGGCTTCATTTTTGTAACGTAGCCTGCGTGTGCTTTGATAAAGAACCATGAAGCAACTGAACGGAAATCTGTGAGGATGTACATCTGGAAATGCTTTACTTCTGGCACAGCTTAAGCCGTGTTGTATAAATATTTTTCATGGCACGAACAGGCTGCCTGGTGAAGCACGACGTGCTTTCCGTGAGCCAGGTTTGCGCTGCAATTCCTTGCACGTGCACCCTGGGCCACATTCAGAAATCACTTACAGTGATGTAAATCTGACAATATTTCTCAGAATTTACTCTGGAATAAACCGTTGATGTAACAGATTTTTTTCCAGGTTTGCAAAATACTTTAGAATACATATTTTAAAAAAATCTGGATGGCTGCTGGGGGTTGGACCTCAGCAAGGGTCATTAGCCATTGGAAGGGGCTGCCCAGGGAGGTGGTGGAGTCACCATCTCTGGAGGGGTTTAAGAAAAGCCTGGACATGGCACTTAGTGCCCTGGTCTAGTTGCCATGGTGGTGTCAGGGCAATGGTTGGACTCTATGATCCCAGAGGGCTCTTCCAACCTCATTGATTCTGTGATGCTGCTGTACCACGACGCATAAAACTTAATACAAAATATAATACATGATGTTGACACTGCATTTACATCAACAGATTTCAGAACATTCCAAACGAAAAGCTCTATGCTTATTGAAACAACCATACCCCCACAATTCTCCTTCCTGCACTATTGGCAGAGGAATAATATTAACAACTACAGTAATTTTGTCAAATAATTCACAATATTTGAAGTTCTATTAGCAATGGGAAGAATTTATAAAGCGAAAAATTCAGATTATGGCAGAAGCTTAGTCTGTCAAGCAAAGGAAGGACAAGCTCGTGTGGGAACGCTCCGGCTAGATTTTCTGGGAATGTAAAAGCTAAAGGAAATCTTCCTTCTGGCAGGCTTAGGTTTTGCTCCCAGAAAACTCAACGGCACTTTTCTCAGTAAATGGAATGGGAATTACACTAGAAACAAACTTAGGTTCTGTATTAATAAACAAAACCAAAACTGAGAAAGTAAATCCAGCGGCACACTGTGGCGACCAGTCTGTTGCCGTTTCAGATGTATTGCATCTGCCTCCGAAGGCTGTTAGGCAATCTGCAGCTCCCAGAGCTTCCGAACTTCAATTCACTGCTTAATTCATTAAATCAGTGAAGATCAGTATCTCATTTTCCAGCTCCACTATTTTGGGAACTCAGAGATGCTGTTGCTGTCATGGAGTGATGAAAGTTCCCAAAAATAGGCCAAATACTAGTATCTGAGCAGTAGCAGGATTATGCAACCAATGTACTGGAAACTAATCTCGTTTTTAGGGTGTTGGACTTGTTTTGTAGACTTTGTGTGCGTGATGCACTACATCTAATCCTGCCCATGAAGGCATGCTCCTTCCTAAGCTCTTTATTCACCCCAAACTCCTTTACACTCCACCAGCTCTGACTTTCGACTCGTAGATCTCGGCAGGGACTCAAGTTAAGCCAGCATTGAACAGCAAAGCAGTTCTAATGCCTTCGGATCATCCCTAGCAGCTAAAATACTTAGTGCAAGCTCTGCTGTGTCTAAGTAAAACCAGCCCATAAGCTGGGTCTCAGGTGCAGGGATCCCCTACTCCTCTCACAAGCTGCAGCAGGAGTTCCCACTTCAATGCAACATTCTCTTGGGGGTTCAGAAGGTGTTTCTAACAAAACTCCTGGTTTTAAATCAGCCATAACCTTAGTGAATTAATCATATTTGGTCAGACATCTTCATACATACAATATTCTTAGAGTATTTTAAAACCATGTTTGACAATTCATTTCATCCAGTTGAGCTGGGTGGAGATGTTCAGGAGTAAATAGATATTTGTTTTACAATCCTACAGCGTCCTTTTCCAAGAAGCCTGATTAATAGCTTTGAAATAGCATTTGCTGAAATCCTGGAGACAGTAAAGAGCTTTGAAAGAATAATCTTTTAAACTGACGGGGGTAACTAATGGTGCATGTGCAGATGATCATTTCCATAAAATCCAAGTCTGTGTTTAACTAGGTGAATTTCCAAGTGGCTGCCAAACAGGCCGTAGTGGCAGCTAATCTCAATCTAGAGCTTGAAACTGTGAGCAGGAAAAAAATCCATATGTGGCATCACTAGTTTTCATCACGTCAGGAGCAATCCCCATGAAGCATGTAGGAGGGGGTGGAGAACAAGCCTGGAGACCTTTCAAAGCACAGTACAACACAACGCTGTGGACCCTCTGCGGAGGCTGAAAAATATAATGGCTGGGGAAGGTATTTCAACCTCCCCACAAACCTCGTATAAAAGGGAGGTCAGAGGCACGCACTGTGGATTGCTGTGTGGCCACCAGGAGAAGAGGACTTGGCATGGCAGTAACTCCAAATGCTCGGAAGATGTCAAAGCTAAGGCAAAGAAGAGGAAGGGGCAGGGAAAGGGGTTTTGTTTTTCATGATTTGAGCCCAGCGAAGACTTGCTGTAGCTGTTGTAAAGGTCTTTGTCCAGCTGTTCTAAAAGTCAGGGCAAAGTTCTACTATTTTTTTTTTTTCTGAGAAAAAAAGCAGCTTACCTTTTGGTGGGGAAATGTAGACTGGATCATGGCAGTTTCAAAACTGTGCGTCCCCTTGAGCTGCGTCTTCTCCCACAGGGCCTTAAGTACTTGCACAGAATTACTCTGTGTGGACAAAGGTTCTGCAAACAAGCTCTGAAGAAAATGTTGAAAACATGATTTCAAGTGTTTTTTACTTGGCCATTAACAAAGAGCATCTTGTTCTCACAGTGTGAATAACCAGGGGTTAGTTCATTTCTTTGTAAGGAGTTACGGTGGATCAGCACGCACACAACTAGATAAATCCTCAAATATTTCATTTCCTTGGGGGCTTTTTTAATCGTACATTACGTGTCTTTAAGGTCTGTGGCTCACCAAAGGTGATCTATCAGCTACCACGACGCGTAGCAACTTGCATGTCACTTTTGTGACAGATTATCACGACATCAGCAGCACCGACCCAGGCATAGATCTCAGTGACGTGCGTCTTTTTGGAGAAGATGTGTCTCTTACCAGTTAATGCAAAGAGCTGCTTAGCACACAAATATGTTTATTTGGATCTGATTGCAGCTCTTGGTCCTTGTGCAGGCAAGAGTAACAGTGCAATGTTTGTGACTACACCGAATAGGCAGTGGGATGAAATGCAGGAGAAAAAACAACACTCCAGAGAACACGTTCAACACAGATTTTGCTGACAGAGTGCAGGAATTTTCAGCCCTTGAACATTCACAAAACAAGATGAAACCTGTGTTGGGTTGGGTGCTCTCACCTCCAAAGCTCCCTATTTCCAAGCACAGCGAGGATACAACCTTATACCCCCTTGAATTATTATAATTTTTCAACAGCATTAAGTTCTTCATTGTATAAACTGCACCCAAAGTCAGTGTTCCAAGAACACTGCTGGGGCTGAGAGCACTCAGCATTTCTGCCTCTGCTACATCTCCTACATGATCTTGTAATTAAAAAATGCATTTGCATGCAGGAGCCAAGTTAAGAGTGCACAAGCAGATCTGATGTTCCGTATTTCAAGTATTTGATTTCGCAATATGAACAGTGTCCTTTTAACGTAGGTTTCCTGGATGGATGTTCCTTCTTCTCTTTCTAAACACAAACCCTAATCGTGCTGTCTGGCATCCAGCTGACACAGACGTGCTTCACTCAGACTCAAGCCAGGAATTCTGTCGTGGCTGAGGCAGCGCATTTTTTCCAGCTAAGGTGTCAGAAACAGCCTTGGATGGGAGTTGTGAAATGGCAAATTGTTAGTGCAGGGCAGTAGGAAGAGAATCACAGAATCACACAGAATCAATGTGGTTGGCAGAGCCCTCTGGGATCGAGTCCAATCATTGCCCTGACACCACCATGGCAACCAGACCATGGCACTAAGTGCCATGTCCAGTCTTTTCTTCAACACCTCCAGAGATGGTGACTCCACCACCTCCCTGGGCAGCCCCTTCCAATGACTAATGACCCTTGCTGAGAAGAAATGCTTCCTGATGTCCAACCTGAACCTCCCCTGGCCAAGCTTGAGGCTGTGTCCTCTTGTCCTAGCGCTGGTTGCCTGGGAGAAGAGGCCGACCCCCACTGCGCTACAACCTCCCTTCAGGTAGTTGTAGACTGCACTAAGGTCACCTCTGAGCCTCCTCTTCTCCAGGCTAAACACCCCCAGCTCCCTCAGCCGTTCCTCGGAGGTCAGACCCTCCAGACCCTTCCCCAGCTTGGTTGCCCTCCTCTGGACTCGTTCCAACACGTCTTACAGTTAAGCAATGATTAACAAAAAGAACAAAATTAGAACGAGGGGAGATGTCAGAGAGGTTATTTGACAGACAGGATGCTTAGTTTCACAGATTCATTTGTTAAAATCACCCTCTACTGCTATATGATTAATGGTTTAATTTCCCTCCTCAGGTGGGACAGCGTCACGCTGCTGTGGTAGCACCAGCGAGGACGGGGCTGCCCGACGTGTCCCTTCCTCAGACCTTCCCTAGAGTTGCTCATAAATGCACCAAACACAAACTAATTGGGCTGCCGTTTTCTCGTGCCAGGTGGCTGCCTGGACCTGACTGCTTCTGCCTTTTCATTTGGACAAAATGATCCAGCTGCACTAATAATTTGCCATTTCACAACTTCCATCCAAGGGTTTCGAAACACAATGTACCTATTCACCAATATTTTTAAAATTAAATAGAAAGCAGGGTCACGATGTTAAGGATCTGTTCTGGAAACCTGAGAGAAAAAGTTTCTCTTCTTGCTTTTACTTTTGCAGAATGCAATGTCAAACAGAATATGGAGCAACTGGCAAAAAAAAATGAATAAAAATATGGTAACTGGTATTGAAATCTTCAGAAACCATATATTAGCCCTCTGTGAATCTATGACAGATCTGCTGAAAACTACATTTTTATCACCAGCCTTTCATTTAACACATTATAAATACATTTTTATGTCAACTTTCTCTCTTGTACAATTTCACAGGCTTAAATAACATTATCCCAGGGCTGAATTTAGTGCCCTGTATTTAATTTAATAACAGTTATATATCCAGTACTTAAAAGCTTTAGGATGTTGAACAAAAGAAAACATAAATTATCTGACATTAACCACCACCCTGATGCACAGCAGGCTCGAACACTCGATGTGAGACAAGAGGAATTTTTTTTTTAGTACTTCTGTCCATGTTTTTCAACATCTGTTTGCCTCTCATCATGAAAAAAATCATATATTTGTAACATAATTCATTTATTCTCTCTGGGTCCTGTTATAACTCAACCTCTTTCTTCAGGTTTTTATTTACAGAATAATTCACCTCCTTTCTTTTCCCCTTTCATCTTGTTGTCTTGCTCTTGTTTCTGCCTCTGCCCTTCTTTGCTCCCTTTGCTCTGCTCTCACTGTCCTCTCCTTCCCCGACCACCTCTCCACTTGGCTCCTGACCATCCTCGTTCCTCATCTACAGCAAAGCCCCCGTCCCCACAAACAGCTCACACAGGCACCTCTGGATCCGGAGGGCCCCGCACTTCAAGAGAGATGTTGAGGTGTTGGAGCGAGTCCAGAGGAGGGTGACCAAGCTGGTGAAGGGTCTGGAGGGTCTGACCTCCGAGGAACAGCTGAGGGAGCTGGGGGTGTTTAGCCTGGAGAAGAGGAGGCTCAGAGGTGACCTTAGTGCAGTCTACAACTACCTGAAGGGAGGTTGTAGCGCAGTGGGAGTCGGCCTCTTCTCCCAGGCAACCAGCGCTAGGACAAGAGGACACAGCCTCAAGCTTGGCCAGGGGAGGTTCAGGTTGGACATTAGGAAGCATTTCTTCTCAGCAAGGGTCATTAGCCATTGGAAGGGGCTGCCCAGGGAGGTGGTGGAGTCACCATCTCTGGAGGGGTTGAAGAAAAGACTGGACATGGCCCTTAGTGCCATGGTCTAGTTGCCATGGTGGTGTCAGGGCAATGGTTGGACTCGATGATCCCAGAGGGCTCTTCCAACCTCATTGATTCTGTGACTCTGTGAACTGCTGCTTGCGACAAAGCACCCAAATACTCCTCCTTACCCACACAGAGTGATTGGACCTGTAAAATTCACAGCATAACTTGCTGTGCATGTTTGAAATTTCAGATAAATCCTTTGTGTTTCTAAGGTTGCATCAGGGTGGGCTGAACTGTGGGGAACAGCCCTGCGTAGGTTAAGAAACTGAACCTTGCTATTTTAACACCAAAGCCATCTGTTTCATCTTGAAGTGTGAATGTGGGGTTTTCTCCTACAATTTCACGCTCTTTGTAACCTATGAGGCAACTCCACGTACATCCAAATATGGGGCTGTATTTGGAAACTACTAAACATGAGAAAATAGCTTTAGGGTTGGTAGGAGGACAGCACTGATCAGATTTGCAAATCTGCCTCAGTCAAAACTTCTGCAATAAAAATCCCAGTGGGTGCTGCACCTCTAACCTCCACCCGCAGCCTTGGGGTTGATTCTGCTCCCCTGCAGATCCACTGCAATGCTCCTGCTCGCTTGCAAGGCACCTGGGACTTACTAGAAGTTTCGCCTGAATGAGGACAATCAGGTTTGGTCCCACTTTTTTTATCCCCAGACTTTGTTATCTCTCCAGACAGTTGGAATTTGTTGTATTTAATAGAAATATAAAGAACTTAACACTGCAAAATCACTTCAGCCTACTATAATGTTCTGAGAAATCACAAGGGGCACAAAGCACTGTGGGTTGGAAGCATATTTAAAGAGATTAACCATGAAAGCATTTTTTTCGAAGTACAACATTAGCAATATAGAGGTTGCACTGACTTGTCCTGCACACACCTGCTGGAAGAGGAACATGATGTGGATCCACAGCGGAGGCTGCCGGCTGATGAGGGTAAAGCTGGATTTACTGTACAGGCAGTAATGGCCCTTCAGGGGACAGCTGAAGAACAGCTTTGCTACGCAGCTTCTAACGGTATCTAGAAATAAATATAAACATTAAAAATATTATAAATATTAAACTCAACTACAGAAAAGACAGACACCTGTGTGTTAGTGTACGTGCAGTCACGCAGTGCCCGTAGTGGGGGTATCTCAGTCCGGGTCAGATCCTGCGGCGTTCAGAACGGCATTGCTGTGTCTGCACCTATAAATTAAACACAAGCCACCTGACAGTCCCAAAGAGAGTTCATCTCCAGGGCTTTAAATCTTATGTAGTAATTATTTACTCCCAAACGCAAAAGGTGCGAGGCAGCGCGCAGCCAGGCTCTTTATTTTCTTCACGCGCTCGGTGCCGTCGTTGAGCTTATTGAACCAGACAGATCTGTCAAAACTCCGCATCACTTATTCTTATTTGAAGAGTTTGTTGGAAAAAAAAACATCCCATATTAGGAAACAGCCCTACGGGGGCCTGACATCTGTGGGATCCTTGCCGAGCCTTTGCGCAGCCGAAAGCCGCGTCCGTAGGGATGGAGGAGTGCAGCGCGCGGCTCCTGGCCAGGCACGGGGGGAAGCCGCGGTGCTTCCCCTTTGCAGTGGGTTCTCCAGGAGCCAAAAGATGCATAAATCAAGGTACAACACTACTGTGCACAGAGCAAGTCTGCTGGACAGGCCATCTTAGAAATTCATCACCAGAAATTTCACCACAGTTTCAAAGAAGAGCATCAGTGAGTGTCCCCTGAGCCCTTCAACACGGCGGGGAGCCGATGTGCCAGCTCCTGCCCCGTGCCACGCGGGCTCCCAGCCGCAGCCCCTCTCCCCATCCACCCAGGAGCCCCAGCCCAAGCTCAGGTCTGCCCGAGCTTGCCCATGCAGAGATGCTCTGGCTACAGCCTGGCTTCTAAGGGCTCCTAGAAGGTCCTACAAACCCCACTTCTTATCACAGAATCATTTTGGTTGGAAAGGACCCTTAAGACCATCGAGTCCAAACATTAACCCAGCACTGCCAAGGCCACCACTAACCCATGTCCCTCAGCACCACATCTACACGGCTTTTAAATCCCCCAAGGAATGGTGACTCCACCACTCCCCTGGTCAGCCTGTTCCAGTGCTTGACAACCCTTTTGGTGAAGAAATTTGTCCTGATATCCAACCTAAAGCATATTGAGCGTATGTACTACACTCAACACACAGGTTGTCTCCCAAAGTGCAGTTTGACTCACAGTCCCAGCTCTGGGGCACTACAGACAGACAAAGCGTCTCCAGTTCTCGCTGCTCTGTCAAATACCGACCATTTATGCCACCTGAGATCATGTCCAGAAATCCCACAGTGGTTACATGCAATCTGAAGGTGTCCTTTGGGATCAACTGCTCAGCACAAAGCTATACGCTACGTAATGTTACCTGACCGTGAACTTCCCGTGCTGGTTTTAACTGGAAATGAAGCCCTTGAGATGCACAATTCTGCTTTTGCAAAATACTGACCTTGAACCCTCATTTTCTGTCTTTGGATGACTGCTCATAATGATAACAGCATGTTAGGCATAACCTAATCAGACTGCTTTATTAACTTAAAATAGTGGTATCATTTGATAGCCCCTTTGAACAAGAACAAGCAGCTATCCAGGGTAAAAAGGCAGGGAAAATGAGACCGAGACCCTTAGATGATGGTCTTGGTGCAAACACAGGAGAGAGCCACCCCCTCTTCACCCAGCTGTAGAGTTCACAGAATCACAGAATCAGCCAGGTTGGAAGAGCCCTCTGGGATCATCGAGTCCAACCATTGCCCTGACACCACCATGGCAACTAGACCAGGGCACTAAGTGCCATGTCCAGGCTTTTCTTAAACCCCTCCAGAGATGGTGACTCCACCACCTCCCTGGGCAGCCCCTTCCAATGGCTAATGACCCTTGCTGAGAAGAAATGCTTCCTAATGTCCAAACTGAACCTCCCCTGGCCAAGCTTGAGGCTGTGTCCTCTTGTCCTATTGCTGGTTGCCTGGGAGAAGAGGCCGACTCCCACTCTGCTACAACCTCCCTTCAGGTAGTTGTAGATTGCACTAAGGTCACCTCTGAGCCTCCTCTTCTCCAGGCTAAACACCCCCAGCTCCCTCAGCCGTTCCTCGGAGGTCAGACCCTCCAGACCCTTCCCCAGCTTGGTCGCCCTCCTCTGAACTCACTCCAACACCTCAACATTGAGTTGAACTTGGAAGGGGAGGGGAAACCTGTCCCACAAGCTGCTGCCACCGCACTTGTGTCCTGGCTAAAGGCAGAAATGCCAGGCAGGCAGACAAGCCGCCGAGCCTGCTCGACTGATCCCTGCACAAAGCCACCGCTGCTCCCCTCTCCTGTGGCCCTGTCCTGCCAGCACCTGCAGGGTCAAAGCCAAAGCATTTGCAAGGGGAAGAGAGAGCAGCATAAGCTCCTGCAGAGTCAGCCAGCCAGGTCTCACCGTGCAGCATCCACAAGATGAATCACGCGGTTAAGGCTGACCCGGACCAGCTGTGCAGGGAGCATTACTCAGGGTCTCGTGCTATCCCGGTGAGTCACTGTGCAGTGAAGGTGTAGGAATAAAGCGCCGTCAGAAAATAGCCTGACTGGAAAAAGGAGTTGTAACTTTTTAGAAAACGTGGCTAACGGGAGGCAGTTTGAACAGCACAGCCCTCTGGAGCTGCTGACAATGAGAGCCAGCAGCAAGGAAGGCTGATATCAGAAGGCAGCCTTTCTGTCCAACACTAGACCATCTTGAAACACTTATTTTTAACATTTCTCATCTAATCAAGATGTGAAAGCATAAGAGAGAAATGTAGTAAATTCTGTATTTCACATAAAAACACCACGTATGAGGAATGAGTTTACAGAGGTACAAAAGGATGGGTCCCTTGAGGAAAAGTATCGATGGATCAGATTGTCACTAAAAACGGAGAAAATTCAAAACTGGGATGTTGGAACCTGCCTAAGATGCTACAGAGAGGCCAGATGGCTGTTAGGGTGGGGGAAAAAGCTTCAGAAGCTGGCAAGTGGAAACCACTTTATTATCCTTTGACAAAGCTGTTTGAATTTGCCAAGAAAAGGAAGTCACCAGTGTCAAGCTGGGCCTGCAGAGCTCATTGACACTCAACTGTAGCACAAGAGAAGATACCCGAGATGTAAAGGCACGGGAAGATTAAAGTTAGACTCCACAAAACCCAGTAAAGTCACTACACATGCTGTGGGGAAACACACGCAAGCCAAGAAAACACATAACATTTGGAAGTGAACACAGGAACCCAATGAGATTGTACCGACTGTAGAGAAAAGGGTAACAGCAGCACTCCTCCCTCAGAGGATCACTTACAGGGTACAGTCAGCAACATCACAGCAGATGAAGCTTGGATTGTCTGGAAACCAATGCGGTGTTCATTAATCTTTAATCACAGGCAGGTGCATAAGCCAATATGGGGCAAGAAGGAGAAAGCAGAAGAGCCACAGGCACTAGGAGGTCTGAGGGTGGGACCAGGAGGCGAGCTTTCCTCCCAGACAGGGAGTTCATGAACCAAGTCCAAATGATGTTGAGCTGAACAGGACTACAAACATCATCCAGATCATTCCCCTCCAAAGGGACAGGAGGAAGGACCTAGACCAGCCCTGGCTCTCCTAACCCATGGGTGAGCCAACAAGAAAACCCATCCGTATTTGTCTCTAGGGCATGCATTTAGCAGAGGACAACTTAGAAGAGCACAAACATACTCTAAGATCTACAGTGGGACAATATTAGAGGTGTGCGTATGATCATAAGCTTTCAGCAGTAGAAGCCAGGGCTTAAAGTTAAACCAACAAAGATGTAAATGCTGCTAAATTAAGATAACAGTTCTGAAAAGCAAACTAACTTAGGTGCAGATCACAGATACATCTTGCCCATAAGTAACACCTTAGCAGGAAAAAGATGGGGCATATCCACTACTCTTGGATTAGTAGCTGCGGGGAAAATTTAAGTTTAATCTGATTACCCAAACCAGTAACCTGCCAGTGTTCATGTTCAATACAAAGAGGGGTCTGAGAAACTGAAGGGGTTAATTAGAGCAACACTACACCCTGGGACATATTAAAGCACAAAACTAAATGATGTCTCCAAGGAGGCTGTTGAGAAAATGCTCTTCCAACAGCACGGTCCAAACTAAAGACCGCTGGTTTATGCGTCACAGATGCTAACAAAACCTTAACTTCAATCCACTCAACCAGAAGTAGAGGTTTGGCCTTGGTCCACGTATGTGAAAAGTTTAATGCTTCGTTATGGGAAACCGCTTGTAGTGACCATAAACCAGGTATTGCCACTGCGGGAAAGGAGCTGGCGGTCAACGTCCTCCTCTCCAGTGAGCGCGGCCGTTATTTTTTCAGTTACAAATGTATGAATTGACAAGAAACCTGGGAGGCATTTAAAGGCTGCAGGCAAACATTGGAGTGCATTAAACAACCATGCAAGGCAGAAGAGTCCAGAGCTAGATTTCTTGTAATCCACAGTAAGTCCACATCAAGCTGATTAAACTCCACCTGGGCAACCTCTTCTGATGAAGACTAAGATGACCCTGATCCATATCTAGCACTGTCACATTGTATTTCACTCAAGTGCAAACCAACACACCAGTACCACGGGAATTCATTTTTATGGTCGTGGGAGACCTGTAAATAGTTAGGCAAGGCAAAAATGAGTTTCTTGTCATGATCTGGGCACATGAAGCTTCCCAGAATGAAGCACTTTCCGCTGTGGGAGTGCTCTGTTGCATACTTCTCCCAGTCCAGCATTGCACTGTTATATAAAATACTATGAACCAAATATCAACCTTGTGTAATCCCAACGGGTTTCAGAGGAGTTAAAGCAGAGAGAATACAACATAGCAAGACCTGTTCACACCCGTGAGACCTGAAGGCAGTAAATCCTAGGGAAAACCACTCACTGCATTTGCAATTGGCAATGCAGAGGCTGACAAAGGGGAATCTGGTGAGGGAGCAGGGATCAGGTCTGCAGGTTTAGCTGGGAAAGGGGAGCATACAAAAATTTTTGTTAGGAAGAGCAAGAATAAATCACTTGCAGGCTTGAGTTAGGGAAAAAGCTTGGAAGGTGAAAAGGAACCAGTCTCACCTTACGAAGGTGGAGACAACTTAGTTCCCTGAATCTCTGTGTAATTCCCCATGTGGAAACACGTAACCTCTCACCCTGCCTTCGCCTGGTGAGGAAAGATGAATTTAGCCCTGAAGAAACTTTCTGGATATCACTAAGATACAACACACAGGAGATTCCTGTCAACAAAACCTACTTGCTCTGCAACCGCTCCCCCAGCACGTGGCACATCTTGGCAAATGCTGGTAATCCAATGTTGACTAAGGGTCCTTTTGATGTGATTTAAAGTAATGAAGTCTAAATTATGGCAAAGATGGATCTGCAACCCTTTAAAATAATTGGTCAAAAGCATGTGAGGGAGAGAGGGAGGAAAAAATTAACTAATTTCCCTGAGGACATTAAACCTATTACATGGTCACATTTAAGATACAGATTTACAGACTCTAGAACCAGTTTTGTACTTTAAAAACTACTGTCGCTTCTAAATGTGGAAAGCAAATTTGAAGCAGGGTATTTATGCCAACTTCTATTTCACTGAGTAACCTGTCCCATCTGACCTAAATGAGGATTTATGGAAACACCATTTCAACCACTGGGTCTGTCACTCTAATAGCACTTTGCTACTGCACGGGCTCATAGAAGCTTTGATTGTGGAAAAAGAAAAAGAAAAAAACCCAGAGACAGACTTGTCTTATGACTATTTAAGACTACTACCTCCTGGAGATGGATGCTGGATACAATCGTTTTGCCTGGGCCAGGAAAATCCCTTGTACATGTCAACATGACAAAAGATACTGCACAAGGGTGAAAGGGATGGTTCTGGTGCAAAGCGGGTTTATTAGGTGACAAGTCTGTGTATGTTGATGAGAGTTTTGTTTAGGCTAAGCACCAGCTCAGTTAACTCAGCAAAGGAGAAGAGTTCATAGCTCTGCTTCATCTTATTAGCAGCAAAGAAATCCCTTCTGCTGCTGAGTACCTGGGGTAACACGGGACAGACAGAACAATCGTCTGGTTTATCCAGTTACTGTGAATTATCCCTATTGACGAGCACCTAAGAGCAAACCTAAGCCAAGACATTGTAGAGCTCTGTACATCTCTCCACTCAAGCAGCTCCTCATCTCAGCACCCCTGGGCATCGTACCTGGCTGTGCCCGCATCCTGCTCTCCTGCGTCGCTGGCGACGCTTGGGCACATCTTCTTCAGGAAGGATGAGTTCTCCTCCTTCCTCAGCCTGGCTTTGGCTTGGTTTGGAAGGAGGGTCCCAGTAACACAAGGAAAGGGTTTTAAAACATGAAGAACATGTGAAAGGCAACACAAGGCACAAAACAACCCCACGTAGTCACCAAATACCCCAGATGGCAGAGACTGATCAAGGTGCCAAGGAAACGCTCCACCAGTGAAGAAACATTTCTCATCACATCTGTTGGCAAGTCTCAAACTTCTAGCAAGAGAATAAGCAACAACTTGTTTTTCCTGCAAGAAACAAGAGAATATATGTTGCAATTCTAAAGTTCACTACTAAGTGGTTGTGCCTGGGGAAAAATAACGAAATATAACCAGAAGAATGTCAGTAGAGTTGTTAATTGTTGTTTATTCCAGCTTAACATGCTGGGCTAAACCAGGAGGGACATAGGCAAGTAGGTACAGAGTCACTGGTTCTGGGAACAATTAATGTGTTATGTGATTTACATTGGTAATCCTTTACTATTAAATACAATCTGTTAGTAGAAGTATGCTCATAAATTTCCCAAATAGAATCAAACCCACCCATAAACATGAAACCAGGGAATAAGAAATGGATACAACTTTCTAAATTTCAGTTTTAAGCCTTTTTCAGCTTCCTCAGGTTCCTTTGCCTGATCTCGTCAGTTTGGATTACAAATAAGTATGCAAACAATAAATATGTTTATAGGAGAAAGGGGTAATTTTTAAAGCAACCAGCTTCAAGAAATGCTGATTTATGTCTTTTTTAACACTACTAGCTTTGCTTGCATGCCATAACTCAGTCCAACACCTCTATTATGTTAGACAAAAATTACTGGAGAAGGCATGACTATAATGGGGTCTGGACAGCAACTACAATGCACTCAACACACAGAGCCCAAACCTGAGTAGCAAAAGCCACATTTGAGAACATACAGATTAGCTTGACTTTATAAAACTCTCTCTCTTTCGTCCCTTTACCCCAGCCCGGCCCGGGGCTGCTGGCTCACCCTGCCTGCACAGTGGGCACAGGCAGCTCCTGCACCGTCCATCTGGTCCGTCCCGATCACAGAATCAACCAGGTTGGAAGAGCCCTCTGAGATCATCGAGTCCAACCATTGCCCTGACACCACCATGGCAACTAGACCATGGCACTAAGTGCCATGTCCAGGCTTTTCTTCAACCCCTCCAGAGATGGTGACACCACTGATCCAACCCAGCAGCTCAGAAGTCCAAGTCCTCTGGTTTGGCTTTGCCCCCAGGAGAGTGATAACACCACCCCAGCAGGAATCTCCCAGCTACCAGGTAAAGCGCATCTGGAGACCAGCCCGTTTGAACCGATGCTTCCAGATTAGGTGTAAACACACACGATTTGCTATTATCACATCTGTGAGGGCAGCAAGTTATGAGCATGTTCATGTTCCCATTACGCTCCCCGCTGCGCTGGGAGTTTCTCCATGGTCTCAGGACGCAGATCACCGCGAGCACGATGGCCATCCTGAGAGTTAGCACTTCCATCCTCGCTGCCAGCCCTCACATTTGGGATGCATTCGAAATACCGCTCCTGTAGAATAAAATGCCAACTAATATTTTTTTTGGCCTCGCAGCAGCAGAGTTCATCTCTGGGAACGCTGGCCTGAGCCTATGCAACTTTGTGGTCCCGCTGAAGGAGCAGAGGTCCATCTGTTCCAAATCAACGTTTGGCTTATGGAATGCTGGAATTTATCAGACCGGTGCAGGGGCGAGCACTGCAGGGGAGCAACGAGCTTTTCCATCTACACCGTCATATGGTACCGATTATCTCTCAGTACAGCATAAAACATAACAACAACCAGATTTAGGGCCAGCGCACTGCAACCTGTTTCCCCGGCCGCCTCCTCCTCTTTCAGCATTTTGTCATGAATCCCACAAAATGTTTGCTCTTTGTATTGCCTCCTGTAGGCACCGAGGAGTGACCGACTCCTATAAAATGATTATAATATTGTTCGTGGGATGGCACTGTGTTTTGGGTGTGGCTTCAGTGACCAAGGACCAAACGAGGCACTAGATCTCCCTGGGCTCTGTCCTTCTAAAAAGGAGGCTAGGCAGGCTAGAGATGTGCAAAGCCTTCACTATCCTCTACGCATATATATTATCAAATGCTTTCTTTCCAATGGCTCACTTGACACTCAGTAGAACCAGAGTGGAAAACAAGGACCTGCCCTCAAGTTATAACCAAATCCAGCAGCCGTACAGGCTTGTGTCTGGGAACCATCTGACACCAGCCGCTCCTCATGGCCACGCATTTGGTCCACCATCCCTACGTGTCTGGGAAACAAGAAGTCAAAAATCGTCCGACACGCAGGGTTCAAGGTGAGACCCAGCGAGGCTGGAGCAGGTGGAGCCTGCCGGCTGCTCTAGAGCCCTGTGCTGCACATGGGGGTAATCGGGGCTAAACCAGGTAAACCAGGAATGTCATGTTTCACCAAAGCCTTTCCAAGCAACCTACGCAAACCAAACGTTGACTGAAAAGCAATGACGAAACCCAGAATCACAGAATCAATCAGGTTGGAAGAGCCCTCTGGGATCATCGAGTCCAACCATTGCCCTGACACCACCATGGCAACTAGACCAGGGCACTAAGTGCCATGTCCAGGCTTTTCTTAAACACCTCCAGAGATGGTGACTCCACCACCTCCCTGGGCAGCCCCTTCCAATGGCTAATGACTTGGGAGCATTCAAGGAAATTATAGAGGCACAAGTCTGGGCCACTGCCATCCGCAAGATCCTGGAGGTACTGATAAGACATAAGATCACAAACCATCTGGAAAAATATGAGCTGATGACCACTCCTTTGCTTAGCTCCATGAAAGCTAAAGTGCTTGACAAATATGGTGGCATTTTTTTTTTTTGAGGAAAAGACCCACAAGATTAAGAGGATTAAAGTGATGAACATGACATAAAAGAATGCCTCAAATTGCTTAAGGTATGCCAGAGATGTGAATCCAGGTAAAGTGGTTCAAACTAAGCAGGAACTGAACCAAACCATCAGCCCGAAACTGAAATAAGAAAAAACAAATGGATTTTGTGGTCTCGGATGCCTTCATTCTGCCCCAGTTTAAATCCCCTCTCGCACTGCAGTGTTAGTTCCAAAAGATTCACTTGTGCACATACACACATGCCTCTGGTAAGCTGTTGTACCTTGTCTGTTCTTCAAAACACCCTCAGCTTGACCATTTTCTTAGTCTGAGACATTCTGGCCAACAGCCCAGCCTTAACCCTGCCTCTGCTGTAGGATCATCACCCAATTCACAGCTCTCCTCTGCCTGAAGCACGTGCAGCCAAGAATAGCAAACACTAAATGAGGTAACAGAGCTGAGGACACGTCAATTTTTCAATGTGTACAGGAGGCATCGTCAAACTATCACAGACAGACCATGGATCCACCCTTACAATTCTTAACCCGTATCCCTTCACAGCTGTAAAATCAAACACTCAAGTTAATATTACATAAATTTTGACATGTAGTATAAATCAAACCAGCTTATAAATCAACAAGCAGACTGAAAAAATACACCCGATAAAGTAAAAATATTTTGTGAGGGCTAAGACCTACATAGCAAATGTCTGAATCAATAGCAAAAAAGAAAATTCGCAAATCACGGACAACATTACAGAGCAGAGGATGCAATCAAAGACATGCAGGGGACCTGGAGTGGGCATCGGATCTGCCCCCTTGCCCACACACAGCCAGGAGTAGCTGTGACACTGGAGTTGTAGTAGCAGTAAAGCTGGCTGATGGTGTAAGGCAAAGTTCAGAAGAAACAAAATCTTACATTAATCCAACTGATGTACATGGGAAAAACAGAAGTGTTTTAGGAAGCACCAACCCTTCTTCAGATGTGTCAAACCTTGGAGCCTTGCCTTGGCCAGCTCTCAAGGTGCTTTTGGAAGTCCTCCACAACCTCCTCTGCCAGGGCAAGCTTGTAGGACTATTAGAGAGTTTTTTCTACTCTTTAAGTTGAATCTTTTTTATTGGTACTTAAGCTCATTATTTCTTATCTTGTCCAGCATGGGCTGTTCCCTTAACTGTCTTGATAACACAGTTTTCAGCTATGTGCAAGTCCTCCTTAAGTTTTCTCCTTTTTTGGCTAAGAAACCAAATTTTATCCATTTTCCTCCTTTTAAGGGATGTTGGAATGGCAATTCTGATTCAAGTCAGAAAGTCCCACCAGTACCTTATCCTGGTATTAGCTCACAGAATCACAGAATCAATGAGGTTGGAAGAGCCCTCTGGGATCATCGAGTCCAACCATTGCCCTGACACCACCATGTCAACTAGACCATGGCACTAAGCGCCATGTCCAGTCTTGTCTTAAACACATCCAAAGGGCGAGTGAAAGCTGTGAGCAAGGGGTGCAAGGACAGAACGAGCACACAGCGGTGATGTCCCTCCTACTCTCCTGGTAACTCCATCCATGGCTCAGGGGTGGCATTATTTTGATGACCCTGGAATGGCTCTCACCCATGAATTTACCTAATCACTTCTGAAACCAGGCACCCTTTCAGCATGCTTAATGCGCTGTAGCAATCAGTTCTGCTGTTTAATTACGTGTATCTAATTACGCGTTCAGAGCTGCCTATTTTGTGTATTTTGAATTTGCTCCTGACAACTTCATCACATGTTCTCTAGCACCTGTATTAGGACAGGCAGTGAGCCACTGCTCCCAATTAATCTTCTCAGTCACTCCTGATATTGCAAATCTCTATCAGCTGTCTCTTTTCTGGACTGTGGAGTCCCAGCACATTTTTCTTCACATGAAGGTCTCTGATTATCCTCGTACTCCTGCGACAGATTTACTTTGTCCTTCAAGATTCAGGCTCCAATTAATGCAGACAATGACATAATAATGTCATGATGAGGTATCTATTTTTCTTAATAATTCTCCTCGTGTCCATTTGCTTTTTGTCAGCTGCTGAGCACTGAACTGAATGTCCTCTGTCATTCTGCAAGGCAGCGACTCTGTATTTAGGAACCCTTCAGCAGCCTCCTGCTTTCATTCCTGCTGCTTGTGGTATTAGTGCCCCTGGATCTGGCAGGGGCCGTGCACACTAATTCTGGATGTACCCAAAGGCACGTGAGCTTCTACCCTCGCCTCTACGTCATCGCAGCGTCCTTTCAGGGGTGTGACTCAAAACCCTTTTCAGAAAGGGTTATTAGACATTGGATTGGGCTGCCCAGGGAGGTGGTGGAGTCACCATCTCTGGAGGTGTTTAAGAAAACACTGGACATGGCACTTAGTGCCCTGGTCTAGTTGCCATGGTGGTGTCAGGGCAATGGTTGGACTCGATGATCCCAGAGGGCTCTTCCAACCTGATTGATTCTGTGATTCTGGGTGCCACCCAGGCTCAATTTTTAGCAATAAGGAATTCACTGTGTTCACAGACAGTTGCCCAAAGGTCAGACATCGTCGTCATTAGAAATGCCAGCAGGGGGTTGAGTTCTGGTGAAGCGAAGTGAACAGAATTTGGCTCATCATTACTTAGAAATTCTTACAACTGACATTCACGCTCTGTTGAGCTGGGTGTGAGCTGCCACTTGGAAGCCCAGGGAAGGCATGACTCTAACGAAAGGGTACATGGGGAAATTATTATTTATTAGCCACTATTTCCTTCAAGTACCCTGTTTCATGGGGGATTACTCTGAAGTGCCCTTTCATATTTTCCCTGTTTTACATATTAAACTTCCAGTTCAGCAAACTCCTACGTAACCAACATACAATTAGCCAACTATGTATATTAATATTTTCTAACATTTTCTTACTATTTTCTAAACATCTTGTTTGAAAAGCAAGGTTTTGGATGGAGTGGTTTATGTAATATCTGAAATATTAACAAAGCTGTCCCCTGCGTAATGAGCCAGACTGCATTTCTGCAACGTATTTAGAATGAGTCACACAAATCTCCTGTGCTGCACATGTGTCCCTGCTCAAAGAATTTCCCTAAGAATGCTAGTGGAGGATTTTCAGGAAATTACAAAGGTTTGAATGAATTTATAAATAGTCACATGCTTAGAACATATCAAAATAGGTACTTCAGAAAGGAAACTGAGCAATACATTTAAAAATATTCAACATATTGTATTTGATTAACGTCAGGTTATAGCGTTCAGCACTTCGATTTCAGATTGTTCACTCTCATGTTTCCACTGTAATTTTATGAAACAAAAGTTCTATCATTAATTCTACCAAATAACTATTTCAAATAGTAAACCTGGAATTTAAGTTATTTAGGAAATCCTTCAGAAACATAAGCTTTTAAAATATACATAGTTACATCCCTTTTATGAGGGGAAACTGCTTGTCAACTTCTTGACCACTGAAAAAGTAAACAAATATTTTATCAACAAAGGTGGATATTTGATGGCCCTGAAGTTACGTAGTATTAGAAGATGACGCTTTAAGTGACTGCCAGTTAATTTAATGTATTGAGTCAGCTACTCTTTGGAATCAACCCATTGAAGGGTTGGGCTGTAAATAGCTCACAACCACCAGTACGTGGTTAGACACCCCCAAATCCACGTTAAAGGAAGCAGCTGCTGCTCAGTATAAGCAAGAGGCTCGCAACCCAACCTCAAGTATTTACTTCAAAGAGGAGCATCAAAGACCCACCCTGCAGCATACTGCCCACCTCCCCCACAGACTCACAAAACCAGCTTTCTCCCACTTGAAAACAAACACCCGCCCTTGATGAAAGCAGAAAACATTAAACAACCCCAGGGAAGCGGTGAGATGGGATCCAACCCAACCCGAAGCACCGGCGATCTCATTCTGTTGTGCCTTCGAGGAGCTTTGTGTCTGCACTGGAATGTGCTGACCTGAGGGTCCTGACCTGCTTCATCTCTGCTGTATCTTCTAAGTCAACTAATTTAATAATACCATGACAATGAGGAAGGAGACACAGATCTGCTCGAGACCAACCCAGCAGGCCAAGAAGGAGGCTTAAGCATGTGCTTACCCACACGCCTGCGTGGCCGAGTTCGACCCACGGCACGTGCACTCTGCTGCACTAACCCCTCCATGAGTGCTAACACAGCTCCATAACGTACAGCCTGGAGCTGGGTGACGTCCCCCTTGCCTGCCTGCCCTGCAGACATGCCCAGAGGTATTGCCAGCCAACAGCCACCTCTCTTCAGCTCAGTGTGACGGGTCCTGCCCTTTTCCAGAGAGCTCACAGAATCAACCAGGTTGGAAGAGACCTCAGGGATCATCAAGTCCAACCGTTGCCCTGACACCACCCCGTCAACTAGATCATGGCACTCAGGGGTCGTTCCCTGTGACAGCCAACAGGCAATCCTCACATTAACCTCCATGGCAATCTGGGCTACACAAGGGCTGCACTGTATCCCTGAAGGAAAACAACAACAGTCCTGGAGGATTTCAAAACGCTGCCATTTCTGAATGACTTTGTTTTATAAAACTAACGTTCCTCCCCATCCATGAGCTCTGTGCTAGAGGATCTTTGCCACCCATTTGCTTGAACCCTGAGAGGACGTTCAGCGTAGTGCTAAAGTTCTCATAACTGGAAAGCCTCCACCCTCTTACCTTCAATAACACACTGATCGGGGATAGGAATTTTCCTCCCCATCTCTGTGACATATGCTTTCACTTTACCCAGGTTTTCCTTCAAGTGCAAGTAGAGCTGGTCCTGGTATTCCACGGGGCTCGTCGCTGCCTCTGTGCTTCCTTCGAGGGCCTTTTCTTTAGTAGATTCTGGCAAATTTGCTGATTCTGTGTAATCAATACTTTGGTGTGAAAGCAAAGGGTTTCCCAGTTGCATGGCTTCAGTGTCAACACTAAAAGGCAATTTGTCATTTTCTTGGCTAATGTAGATCTCGGTGAAGGAGACACCCGCAGTTATCTCCCCGTTCTCCTCGTCCTGGCCACTCTCTGAGTTCACCCCCTTCATGCGGGCTGCATGCAAAGCGAGGCTTTTGGACCTGGAAGGTGATTAAGGAAAGGAAAAATGATTTGGAATAGAGGTAAGACACAAAAATCACCCGAACACGTGCTCGTCCGAGTTACCTCTGTGCAGCTGGTTCGAAGAGCTGAGTGTGGGGCTCGCTTAGCCAGAGGCAAGTATCTTCTGGTAAATATGCATTTCAAAAGCAAAACTCAAGCCACAGCTTTAATAAGCAAATGAAACTAAATAATATCCATATATCACAACATCTGCATGCCATGGAGGGAGCTAGTCAACCTATCGGCAAGAAACTTATAACCCCAGGACTGGAGCATGTGCTTTATGGAGCACATCATAAAAATGCCATCCAGCAGCCATTTAACTGAACCAACATTCAGCCTCCAGTTCTCCTTTGCCCCATACCTGTATGCTGAGGGTGAAGTTAGGAGAGTTCTCTGTAAGAGAAAGAAGGGTAGAAGTGACTGAAAGGGCAGATAGAGGAGTAGGAAGAGAAAACCTCTGCTGTGAAGCTGCGGTGAGGGTGGGTGCACGTTGCTGTCTGAGTCTTTATCTCACCCAGGGTCCTGGGAGAGTCACAGAATGTTAGGGATTGGAAGGGACCTCAAAAGATCATCTAGTCCAATCCCCCTCACCTCAGCACAGCACACGGGCACCATAACCCACACGAAACTGGATTCAAATTTGATATGTATTTGTTAGCAAGAATACCCAGGAGAGATCTCTGCATCTTCCTTTCTAGTAATATCTGTATGCAAATATTTTCCTATCCCTTCTGCTGTTTTAGGACACAGAAGAGATTAAATAAATAATTTAGAAAGGTTTTATCCAGCCTGTGAATTCACAGATATGAGACTTGGTTAAAATTAGACTTATGATGCTCAGAGGTATCAGGCAAGTGGACCAATTTATCCAAACATTGAGAAATTCTGTGAAAGTTTTATTACAAAACTGATATTCATGAAAACCACTCACATTTTACAGAGCCATACCTGTTAAATCTCATATCCTTCCTTTCTTCTTTAGAAACCTGGCCTAGACTGTATCTCCGCACTGAGCCAGGAGTACTGGTGTCGACATTTATTTTCTCTTCAAAAGCCTGTATTTTAACTTGAAGCTTTTCATCTTCTTCATTTCCACTCATAACAGATTTTAAATCATCCAGCGGTGCAGGAGATTCTGTTTCAGTATCATTTTCCATCCTAAGGAAGGAGAAAGCAGAGATTTAACTCTGGCACACTGTGTTCATAGTGATGCTGACACTGCATTTCTGCCTGTGACCTGTATTATGTATCTGGTAAAATATGTTTCAGCAGAGGTTCTCTTAGAGGTTGATTAATCATTTTCAAAAACATCTTCTGTCAGATGGATCAGAAACACTGAACATCTCTGACAACGCCGGATTACAAACTGCATGTGCTATGTCTGCATGAGCAAAACCCAACTGGTTCCCTGATAGTCCCATGGCAAAGAGTTTTTCAACTGCACTTAAACCATTCTCTCAAGCTTGCTAAACAACGACTTATTACATTATTTTCATAAACCAAAAGTCGAGCTAATTGCTTGTTTACATAAGTCTGTGGGTTTAAAGGTTTGACAAAAGTACATGCAGTTCCTACCAAATTATTCTATTCTGAGTAAGAAAAATATGTTTTAAAACTCAGCACATGGCCAGAAACAGGCTCAGGAAAAGTTCTGAGCAACGTGACTGAAGTTCAGCAAAATAGAAAGAGAAAAGGAAGAGTTAAAATGAACTTGTAGGACTGCAGGACAAGCTGGTTTAGTTTAAATTTAATTGTTATGTTAGTCTTAGAATACGTAACCTTTTAATGCAAAATTCAAAGATAACTTTAAAATAAATTGAAGGGAAGCTGTTAATCTTAAAGGACAAAAAGAGATCTGCTGTCAAATATACTGCTGGTAAAAATGTGCTTTCTAGCGATTAAAATATCCTCTGAGCAGTGAGAACCGTTGTCTTCACTGGAGGCCCAGCAGTGCTGCCACAGGGGCAGTAACTGGTACCCACCGAAGCCCTGGGGCACAGCGGAAACCCTCGGCAGAGGGTCCCAGGATGAAGATCCACCAGCCCATCCCAGGGCAAGGGGAGGCACGCACCGATGTCACACCCTTCAGGTGTCCAACCTGAACCTCCCCTGGCCAAGCTTGAGGCTGTGTCATCTTGTCCTATTGCTGGTTGCCTGGGAGAAGAGGCCGACTCCCACTGCGCTACAACCTCCCTTCAGGTAGTTGTAGACTGCACTAAGGTCACCTCCGAGCCTCCTCTTCTCCAGGCTAAACACCCCCAGCTCCCTCAGCCGTTCCTCGGAGGTCAGACCCTCCAGACCCTTCCCCAGCTTGGTCGCCCTCCTCTGCACTCGCTCCAACACCTCAACATCTTTCTTGAAGTGCGGGGCCCAGAACTGGACACAGGATTCAAGGTGCGGCCTCACCAGTGCCCAGTACAGAGGGACGATCACTTCCCCAGACCACCTGGCTACACTAGTCCTCATAGAGGCCAGGATGCCATTGGCCTTCTTGGCCACCTGGGCACACTGCTGGCTCATGTTTAGCCGGCTGTTGATCAGCACCCCCAGGGCTCTTTCTAACCACTCTTCCCCCAGCCTGTAGTGCTGCAGGGCGTTGTTGTGGCCCAAGTGTAAGACCTGGCACTTGTTCTTGTTGAACCTCACGCCGTTGGTCTCGGCCCATCTATCCAACCTGTCCAGATCCCTCTGTAGGACCTTCCTACCCTCCAGCAGATCGACGCTCCCACCCAGCTTGGTGTCATCTGCAAATTTACTGGGGGTGCACTCAGTCCCATGGGGCCATTCACCAGAAACCTAAACCTTGGGTATCCGCACTGTCCCTTGAAGGTGCTGCCTGGCCCTTCTGCAGCAGCAGGACTGAATTGCCCAGGGGACCAACAGCATACTGTGGCAAAAACACTGTTGCTCCTTCCCCACTTCTTCAGGGAGGTGCCTTCTGCTGGGGATGTATATGGTCCCATCTTGCTACTGCAACTATGGAGCAACCAGACCAAAAAATCCTGAAGGCAGTACAAAGACAATCAGAAATCTCTTTGACAATTAAGGGATATTTGACAGTATTTGCTTTTTTAAACTACCCACAGCTCTAAAACAAGCTCGTTTTGCTTCTGAGCATTTCTGTGTTGTTTTTTTTTCCCTGATGAGCAAATATCTGTATAGCTGAATCTGTAAAATACAGCTATGGAAAGCCACAAGTGAGAGTTTTAACACAGCACTTTCAAACCAGCACAGCCTCAAAAAGCCATGCTCACAGCTGGGAAGCCTATTAAAAACTCCAAAATACTGCAAATTACCAATTGTGGAAACAAAGCACATTTGAAAAAAAAAAACCCACGAACACGGCATCAGAAAATACATTTTTTCATTTGTTTTGATAAAAGCAGTTCAGGATATTTCTCAGGGGAGTTGGCAAGTTTTGTCTTGTTTTGTTTTTAATTTAGGCAAGATCTCATAATATATTAGCACTGCAGAACACTTTGAAAAAAATATTCTTCTGTAATAAAGAACCTTGGTCTGACCTTTACTAACAAATCTTTCTGGAGATGTGGGAAGATTTAATTTATTAGAAAGCTGTCACTCCAACACAGCTCTCAACACTGCTCCCTTTGTGGGAACTAAGCACCAAGAAAACCGTCTGTTACACACACGTATATATGGAAAGCCCTCTGGCTACGGAGAGGGGATTGATGGACTGATGGGGTTTAGGAATGGCAGACCTAAAGCAGCAAGCCTCGAGGATGACTGGGAATAAAACCAGCCTTGTAGGACAGCACCTTTTTGTCCAGCATTCTCCCGTTGAGCTCTGATGGCTTTGCGAAGGAAATAAAAGAGAACGCTTCTGCTAAGGAAACATGTTAATGAATCCTACTTGCCTTACGTAAAGCCGTAGTAAGGTAGCTGTTGGAGCAAGTCCAGAGGAGAGTGACCAAGCTGGTGAAGGGTCTGGAGGGTCTGACCTACGAGGAACGGCTGAGGGAGCTGGGGGTGTTTAGCCTGGAGAAGAGGAGGCTCAGAGGTGACCTTAGTGCAGTCTACAACTATCTGAAGGGAGGTTGTAGCGCAGTGGGAGTCGGCCTCTTCTCCCAGGCAACCAGCGATAGGACAAGAGGACACAGGGGAGGGTCAGGTTGGACATTAGGAAGCATTTCTTCTCAGCAAGGGTCATTAGCCATTGGAAGGGGCTGCCCAGGGAGGTGGTGGAGTCACCATCTCTGGAGGTGTTTAAGACAAGACTGGACATGGCACTTAGTGCCCTGGTCTAGTTGCCATGGTGGTGTCAGGGCAATGGTTGGACTCGATGATCCCAGAGGGCTCTTCCAACCTGGTTGATCCTGTGATTCTGTAGTGAATACAGGGCTCATCGCTGCCTGGTGCTCCTCAAACCACCCCCTCGGGTTTGACCCTGCGAGTGCCCGGGATTTCAGAGCGACTGCGAGCCCTGCGGGAGGGCGACAGGGTGCTTGGCCCCGGGCATGTCCCCGCGGACCACTCACTCTCACGTGTACCCGCTCTGTGCTCGCATCAATTCCCGTGATGCCAAAAGCACATAACCCAAGCGAAACGTTCAATGAAACCTCCACCCCGCGCCCAACGGGACGCCTGGCAGGCCTTCCTGCTGGCCTCCCCTTCCAGCAACAGTAAAATAAACTATTGTTTGAAATCTTGGCAAGAGACGTTCGGTACATTGCTGAGGTTGCTGGAGCAGGATCAGCTTACACCAAAGCTCAGGCTGTTTTCGAGAGGAAAAGGATGCACAAACCTATCGAGAAATCATAAGGACCTGGCTTGGAAAGATAGTGCTGTGCTACTCATCATCTCTCTGTACTCGGCACCGGTGAGGCCACACCTTGAATCCTGTGTCCAGTTCTGGGCCCCACACTTCAAGAAAGATGTTGAGGTGTTGGAGCGAGTGCAGAGGAGGGCGACCAAGCTGGGGAAGGGTCTGGAGGGTCTGACCTAGGAGGAACGGCTGAGGGAGCTGGGGGTGTTTAGCCTGGAGAAGAGGAGGCTCAGAGGTGACCTTAGTGCAGTCTACAACTACCTGAAGGGAGGCTGTAGTGAAGTGGGAGTCGGCCTCTTCTCCCAGGCAACTAGCGATAGGACAAGAGGACACAGCCTCAAGCTTCGCCAGGGGAGGGTCAGGTTGGACATTAGGAAGCATTTCTTCTCAGCAAGGGTCATTAGCCATTGGAAGGGGCTGCCCAGGGAGGTTGTGGAGTCACCATCTCTGGAGGGGTTCAAGAAAAGCCTGGACATGGTACTTAATGCCCTGGTCTAGTTGCCATGGTGGTGTCAGGGCAAGGGTTGGACTCAATGATCCCAGAGGGCTCTTCCAACCTGACTGATTGATTCTGTGATTCTGTCTCACTGCTTTTAAATTCTCTGTAGAAAGAGATCTAAATATACAGGTCAGCAAGGCAAGAGTGACACACTAATGTGAAGAGCATTTCTCCAGACCACCGGCACCATTATCAACATCACCAGTCAGGTGCTTAAAATGGGAAAAAGAGCATACACAAATAGAAATTGCTAAAAATCCCCTCGAGGTGGGATTGCTTCCAGGGCTTCAGCTCTGCGTGGATGGAGGCGACACGAATGGATCAAGTGTGGGTCCTTGGATCAAGAGTGGGTCCTTGCGGTTCGTCAATGTATGGACATCATCACCTCCTCCAATACGCCGGAGGTGCAGGTTTGAAGAAGGCAAGTGGTGGATAGCAATGGCGATCTCAAAACCTCTAGCTCACAGCTGGGAAGCCCATCAAGAGCTTCCAGGTATTGCCAGTAACTGAACATAGAAACACCATCGGCCAGATCATGTTCAAGGCCAAGGTGAGCAGCTGGAGGCTGCGTCTCCTGGCACTTTACACGTGGTGCTACTCACAGGGTGCTAACGGGGAATGCCAGAGCAGTTCAATAGCTAATGCTGGCAGACCCAGGCAGGGGCATGGGCTGCTGTGGGGCTGCTGCTCCCGGGGCCAGGCAGGACACAGAGCAGCAAGGGGAGCAGATGCTTCATGCAGACAGACTTCTTGGTACCTGCGCTGAATTAAATCCCACAGTCGTCCCTCACCAGCATAGGAAAGTCTGAGGTGCTATTACACCTCTCTTCACCACTACAAATGTTCCTTTAAAGAAGGACAAATACAGTAGAAAATGAAAGGCAAATGAATAGTTAATGAATGCTCAGTGATGCCATGTGCTGGACCTGTCCTCTCCTTTAAGGAGAGGAGATAACTTCATCCAGCCACGGCACTAAAATGGGTAGCACTGGTATAGCCTGTTACGCTCAGTTCTTACCCAGAGTGAAGGCTTGGAAGCATCATTAAATTTTCTTTCTTTCTTTCCTTTCTTGCCTTCTTTTAATTGGCCGTGCTATACTTCCAGGTTGGATCAGTCCATTAAAACTCGGTATGTGTCCTTAAAAGGCACCTCTGAGAGCAAATAACTTGCAATTTTGTGACAGTAAGGGGGCAACAGAGCATCGCATGGTTTTAATTATACTCTCCACTAACTGCATGTGAAATGCCCTGTGTCAAACAACTCCAAGCCAGCCATCACTCTGAAGAAATCAGTTTCTTCTTGTGTAAACACATGATTCTGGAAGGAATGGTTGTAATCCAGCCACACGTTTTAAAATCCTGTTTTCCTTTCACAGCATAAATACTCTGGATTGCTGCTCTTTAAAAACCACTGCAGCAGCTCTGGAGCTAGGAGGGCATTTCAACTTCAACATCTGGACCGGTCCCACTTCGGCTAGCACAAGTCAGAAGAAACTCCACTTGAATCAGTGGAGAACTCTCATTTGAGCCTTAACAGCTGCTTCATACTTGTTCTTCTCTGATCTAGCTGCTGCTATGTTTGATTCAGGCTTGAGATGTAAAGCCACCTATCAATTGTAATTGTGAAAAATCAATGTTTCACTCTGATAGCCATGCTGAGATAACAAGACGATGGCAGCTGCAAGCATACAGGGAACCGGGGTCACAGATGAAGTAGGAAAAAATAAAATTAAAAAAAAAATTAAGCGGCAGATGAAGAATAAGGAATAATTTCAGAAAGGTTTGTTTGAAAGGGTCCAGGGCCCTGCTGCTGGCCTGAGACAGCTGTGCTCAGGACAGACCCCACTGCAGCCAGCCGTGTCCCAGGACACCATCCCTTACCCAGGGGAGCATCAGGATCAGGTTTTTGCTCCCATCGCTTCTGGCTACGCTCACACCCACCTTATGGCGAGTGAGGCTGTATCACAGGGACCGTCCTGTCTCACTAGAGCAGCAATTTATCCACAGAAATGTTAAAAACTGGTAAGAACAAGACAAACAGTATGGAGGAATGTCTATTTCAAGTTCCTTCCACTGCAGACATAAGGCCAAACTCTGCCTTTCCTTAAACCAGAATAACTCTGAGCAGCTCCACTGCCGCCTAGGGATGAGGTGGGTTCATCTTCCATCGTCTACCCCTACTTCAGAGCCTGTCCCTCTCACCCACAGAATCACAGAATCAACCAGGTTGGAAGAGCCCTCTGGGCTCATCGAGTCCAGCCGTTGCCCTGACACCACCATGGCAACTAGACCAGGGCACTAAGTGCCATGTCCAGGCTTTTCTTAAACACATCTTAAACCCCACGGCAGCTTTCATATTCCAAAGACAGCAGTTACATTTGCAGTCCCTCGTACTCCTGTCTGTGTCCAAACGTGTCACTCAGAAGCAAATGCAACTTAAAACAAGCAAACAACCAAAGCCTTTTCCTTTCATGCTCAGTATAATCAGTAGAGGTTTTTTCCTGAAGGAAAATAAGGATGTTTTCTGAAAAATCCACTGAAAAATATTATTGTTTCCTCCCTTCTCCTCCCCCAGACTCTACACTCAAACAGTATTTTGCATCTGTAACCACACTCACGCAGATGAAGAAGCTTCTACTCCTCAAAGCAAGTCCTTAACAAGGGGGAATTTTAGAGAGAAATGGGGAAACGCAGCAACAACATTTGAATGAAAACATTTTCTTGTTTTTTACTGCTTTTTATCAGCTCTAGAGAGAAATGTTAAGCACAGAAGATAATAAGGAATAGGAATATCACAACATTTTAGCAAATCAAGTAATTTTTCTACCATAAATCAAGGCACCACGATGGGCTGAGTGAATAATTATTATGCTTTGTTAGTGAAGCCTCAACTCCTGTCCTCAACTCTGGCCTATCTCCACTCGGGCTGTTTCACTCTCTCAATGAAGCTTTTCACAAAACCAGTGCCGAGGGCTCGGTTTCAGCAGAGGTTTCTGCCACCAGGTGAAGTTTGGACGTTTCTTACAGCCTTGTGGTAAAAATATCGGGGTTCCTCTCCTTTTTCATTTTTAACTCTCTCCAGGATACCAATTAATTGTTTCTCGAATGACCTCAATGTTTTGGCTCCAGCTCTGCAAGCCTGTCTCCAAGGCTATCCTTCATGGTTATGAGTTTTCTGACATCTGTGTTAAATTTTATCACAGAATTACTATTCCTTTGTGCCCTCTTGACCTATTTCAGTATACACAATGCTAATTATAAGTCTCTCCCTAATTAAAAGTGACTACCACCATATACTTAAATAACACTTATATTCTAACTGTGATGAATGCAGCAACTCTCCCAATGCTGTAACCTCAGGATACACATTTAAAAGAACCCGAGTGAACAGAACATCTTTTTATACAAGCTTGAGAAATTGTTTTCAGACTGTTTTGGCAAACCTTTATTAGCGAGCTACGCCAGCCCTCGTTCTCATCAGCTTCACTGGTTATCGTCTGGAATGAACTCAGTGATAATTGTGTAGCCTGACTTCACTGATTTGTTCTTAACTGAAGGTTTTTAGATTGCCTTAGTCTACTTATCTAAGACATGGCTTCTAAGACATGGCTTTCTTCCTATTCTTTAAGTGCTAAAACTTGAACAACTGCTTTATGTTTCACTGCCAAATGACACAATTTCTCTTGTATGATGTTCAGAGGTCATTCTGCCTGGCAGCGTGAAGCTGGTGCCTGCAGTGTACCTACAACTCCTTCTGCCACCCTTTAATTACAGGTTTCTGCTTTAGTGTCAGTGGTCCTTATGCTTGCATTTGAAATGCATACCTCAAGTTATGTCTACAGGTAGGGATGTTGCCCATCAGGTGTCTGTAAACTATTTTCTACACCTATCTGACCCTATAAATTACACAATCCAACAGCTGAGTGAGTGTGTACTGGAATGATACAAGAGGGATATCAAGATCAATTTGAAAATGGCAATGTAGTGGCTTACAGGAACCACAGTACATCTTACTTTCAGCTGACTGTTTGTTCCTCGCAACTTGAGTATATTTAATATAAATTTATACTGCCTCACACAGCCACAGAGACAGCTGTGGCTTTATCATCCAAAAACCAGCTTTACCTGGCTCCTGACGTGTTGTCATCCTCTAGCTGTCGGCCAAGGAGCTTGGCTATGGCAGTGAAACTGTTGCTCATGCGGTAGATATCTCTGCTCTGGGTGCCCAAGATGCTTGAGAAGGTGTCAGTAAGACTCTTTATTTCCAGCAAAAGAATATGGTGAAATGAGTGCTCCATGTTGGCCAGCTGGTTCACCAAGTACATCAGGCATATTCTGGCTCTCTCCTAGACAGCACGAGGGGATAAGAACAATTTTAAACAAATTAATTCATTGTTTGCTTGTGCAAGGGAGGTTTGTGTGCCTGCTGCTGATCAAAGCATTGTCGTTGGGGCATAGTGGCTACCCCACGATAACTAACAAAAAGGCAACTGCATCAAACAGTTTATTTTTGTGTACTATTGATGTTACAGTTATTCCTCTTAGTATTACCCAACCCAGCTGAACTTCAATACACCTTGTCTCCTCCTCAAACCTAGAGGCAGGGTCCCTAAAGCCTCCTTGAAGGTCCCTGCATTGCTCTAGGGTGGTAGATCAGCCTGGCTCAGGGATCAGAGCACCAGCAGCAGACCTAGCTCCCCTTTCATCTTTGAGGAGCCTTCTGGAGCCTGGCCAAGCTACTTCACCTCCCTAGACCCAGTTTCTGTGCCCTTTTTTTGCTTATTCTGTGCTGTTTGTGGCAGGCAAACTCTCTTGAAAGGGGCCAAGCGCTCACGCATGCCACTCCATTTTCACAGGGTCTTCTTCCCCAAGGTCATTTTCCTCATGTCTGTACCCAACCTGTTGCACATTGAGCTTGTGGAGACATTAGCATGGACACAAACGTGTTATAACCTGCCAGCAGTCCTCAGCTCAACGGGCCCTGCGGCTCAGGCCTGCACCGGTTCGTGGCACTGCACAACCCACAACTACCCAGGCTGAGCAGGACTCCTCCGGCACAGCATCAGCAGAGCAGTGCAGTGCAGCAGGCAGGAGCAGGGGACCATCGGCACCTCTCCTCACTAATGGCAAGAGGTTGAAGGATCTCGTAAATCACAGGGGTTCTCTCCTTCCATAGCAATTCATTTAGGAGCAACACTCAGATCAGACCCGTGACTAACACTGCAACAAAGAGAAGCTTAAAATGAGATTTCATTTTCAGATCTCATCAGACATGATAAGGTGCTGCCTGGCAGCTGTATCAACCACTGTTTTTGCTAGTTAATTTATCAGGGGGATGTGATCTCGCCAATTTATCAGTGAGATCACACCCCCCACAAATTCGGATTAAAGGGGCTGTTTCAGATCATAATATTAAACATGCAAATATTTTCTTGCAAAGACACTTTATCGTCTCTGCTTGGCAAGGGCACACGATTCCAGTGCCAACTATTTCTGTATCTACGTGTCCAAATTCACATACTAAAGCAGAAACCCCAAAGGTGAAGAAACGCATTAAGGTTCTTCTGTTTTGTTAGAATTGTCCTAAGTGTATTAGGTTCCACAGTCCTAAAAATATCTAAGTGGGAAAAGCAGCAGAGAAAGAAGCAATTGACTCAGGAGCTTATATCAGATACTCCACCAGAGTAACCAGTTATGGCTCCGCGGGGTGCAGCAAACTTGGTACGCAGCAGATGGTTACAGAAATTGGGAGATCACAGAGAATCCCAGAATCAATCAGGTTGGAAGAGCCCTCTGGGATCATCAAGTCCAACCATTGCCCTGACACCACCATGGCAACTAGACCAGGGCACTAAGTGCCATGTCCAGGCTTTTCTTGAACCCCTCCAGAGATGGTGACTCCACCACCTCCCTGGGCAGCCCCTTCCAATGGCTAATGACCCTTGCTGAGAAGAAATGCTTCCTAATGTCCAACCTGACCCTCCCCTGGCCAAGCTTGAGGCTGTGTCCTCTTGTCCTATCGCTGGTTGCCTGGGAGAAGAGGCCGACTCCCACTGCGCTACAACCTCCCTTCAGGTAGTTGTAGACTGCACTAAGGTCACCTCTGAGCCTCCTCTTCTCCAGGCTAAGATCTCCAGGAGATATTTTGCTTTTGGAGCTTGTGCTGAAATGCAAGCAAACTTTAGGAAAATAAAAAATTCTCGTCTTCCCAAGGGTTAGCAGAAAAGGAGAGGAAGTCATGTGCCATACACCTCCTCCAACCACGGGGCAACAGCATTATTGCCTCTTCTCTTCTGGGACCGTGTAACAGGAGAGAAAACATTGCCCAGAGTTTGATTCCAAGTACAGCTGGGCCATAAAAATACACGGGGGACTTCAGCAGGACGTGGCCTGAGCATCACAAGTGAGACATTTTTTGAAGCAAAAGTCAACTTATTTCAAACAAAAGAGGATCTGCTACACTGTGCCATGACAGAGACAAATGAGAAAAGAGTATCAGACAAATCGCTTCCCTTCAGCCATATGGGGAAAAACTACAGCTCCATCCTCGGCCGGGCTGGGATGCTGGGATGGAATGAGCTGTTTTCTCAATGGCCTGAAAGAGGTTGACTTTTTGGTACATACTCACTAGTTTATTTGGAAGACAATCCTCCCCTCCAAGAGATAAACATAGGCTCAATTAACATTTAAAACACATTTTTGTTTCCTAAACAAACTGTGCAGCAGACGTAACTGGAAGAGAAGTTTTGACCATTTCCCTGTCACTTTGATGCAGCTGGAGTGTCTCCAGCCATGCTGAACTGCTGCTACTCGCCTGGAGTGAGGTAAAAGAACAATAAACTCTACCGAGTAATATAATACATAACTATTATACAAAACAAAATTACAGCAAAATAGCTCAACATGAAAGCAGTCATTATCCCTGCCACAATTTTTATCAAAAAATGTTCAGAAAGCCTATTTGTAGATACATAAATTATTGTTATTTTAACAATGCCTATTTTACGTATTCGTGTATTTTTTTCACGAGCATTCCTGGCATTTTGTGGCATTACATCTGCCAGTAGGTGAAGATCTAAAATACAAGCAACGAGTTGTGGCGAAGTATTTTGCTTTATCTTAAAATCAGGCTCGGGAGATTACAAAAAGAGATCACAAGGCTTTCAGAAGTAACTCTGGTTGCCAGTTGGTTCAAAATATACAGTTATTGGAAAAAAAATTATTAAAATCGAGTGACCTATACCCCAAAATGGTGTTTTGCTCTGCACAAATTTATGGTTAAGGGACAAGTTCTGATTTTTTGGGACCATTTTGCTGCTTGCATGTTTCTACTTGGACCTGATCTAAATAAATCAACTGGCTGCAGTAATGCTTGTGACTTAGCAGTTACGCTTAGATCAGAGTATTATTTTAATTCTTTCTTGTGGGTACGTGCATTATTATACACTGAGCCTTTAAGATCTGTCCAAATTTTATGATGCCAGATGTGTTTCTGCTTCTTTTATCGCAGGCTGATTGTCTGCAGTGCAGTGAGTGCTGCCCCATACACATCAGTGAAATCCACGGGGCGTTCAAAAAGGCATTTTTGTCCTTTCAAGAAGCCTGGTCTGCATGGGAGCATCCAGAGACACCACCCATCTCTTGGCTCATGGTACGGTGGGGGCAAAATCTGTACAAGGAACTGCTGGAGTAAAGCAAACAAAACCTTGACAATGGAAAAGGAGGGCTGTGAGAGACGCACTGTGTTACTAAACACACAAGAGCCACAAGGATCCGTCGGTCACCATGTCTAGTCTGCTGCAACCCCAGGCAATTGTGGACCAACGAACGTCCTACCAAAGTAGCTCCTCATACCCCCACAAAACTGCGGGCCTCAAAGCCCTCGAGGTCCCTGAAATAAAAAAAATCCTCAGGGTAAAGAGACAAAACTCACACGTAGAAGGTGAGAGAAAGACTTCAGTTATAATATCTGTGAAGGAAGAGGGAACTTGCTGTGTGAAAACGTCCAGGTGGGGGGGGAACAGACCACATCCCACCTCACAGAACAGACAAGAGCCCCACGGAACAAAAGTATTCCACAAGGAGAAAATGGGAAACTTTAAGCTCCCCCCAGCAACTCTAGCATGAGATTTGCACCCAAAATGGTGACTTGCCTTGGCTCCAGCAACGCCCAGCCATCACTCAAGCACATTTTAAGGCTCTTTCTGCACCATTTATACCAGAGGGAATAACTGAACTGGCAGCGTGGCACTGCCAGAAGCACATCCAAAGCCTTTGAGAGCACAGGTGACACAGACACGCTGCTCCCCACCGAGGAAAGGGGGAGGCACCAGGTCTTCCAGGAGAGAGCAGTGGCATTAGCAGAGGCAGCTGCCGGACTGCTCCTGGGCAGGGCTGGGGCACACGGGGTGATGCAGACAGCACCCGAGACCTTCTTGCTCCTTGAGTTGTCCCAAAGCTCCTGTGTATTGTGCTGGGACCTCTCCTCACCTGGCGAGCGTGCCTTTGTTTTCTCACCAAGATGTTCTCCCTGGCTTGAGGCACAGCATTGAGAGCCTCTTTCTGCCACCCCGGCTCCTCTGCCCAGCACAGAGGGGACAGGACAGAGTGGGGACAACCTCCAGAGAAGATCCAGTGGTGAGGTTTCACAGAGTGTGTGACCTGTGTCCAGGTGACAGCGCTGTGCAAGCCTGGCACTGATGTCAGGAGCTTCATGGACTGATAAGGCTCAAAGGTGATTGTAGAAACAAAAACAAGTCACTGGAGCACTGGTAACTGCTTAGACATTTCGGTCAGGGCAGATCTTCCATAATTCAGAATTATTCCTCCTTTCTATCTTTTAAGCAAGCAAAACACGGAGAGGAGCCATCCGTCGTTGGGAAGTTCACCTCTGCCACCCTTTGCATGTTGCTTTTATCAATGTTTTTGAGTATCTCGTGAAAGGTCTCACAGATGCCACTAACGCAGGGCCCACCAAACACAAATGAAAGCCGTGCCACCTCTGCAAACACACAGCCCTCGTGGCAGCAGAGCGGGCTGGAATGTGGTCTGCTGCTAAGTCAGCAGCTTTCAGCTTCTTAGAAAAATAAGACACACAACACAGGACATACTTGACACTTACAAGAGAGAGACTGGAGATTCACAGAATCACAGAATCAACCAGGTTGGAAGAGCCCTCAGGGATCATCGAGTCCAACCATTGCCCTGACACCACCATGGCAACTAGACCAGGGCACTAAGTGCCATGTCCAGGCTTTTCTTAAGCCCCTCCAGAGATGGTGACTCCACCACCTCCCTGGGCAGCCCCTTCCAATGGCTAATGACCCTTGCTGAGAAGAAATGCTTCCTAACGTCCAACCTGACCCTCCCCTGGCCAAGCTTGAGGCTGTGTCCTCTTGTCCTATTGCTGGTTGCCTGGGAGAAGAGGCCAACTCCCACTTAACTACAACCTCCCTTCAGGTAGTTGTAGACTGCACTAAGGTCACCAGATTATTCGATGCGGGCTTGCCCAGGCTACCTGTAACACTTGGTGGTTACGCATATCCACACAAACTAGCAGATTAAAAAAATATAAGGATGCAAATAATTTCTTAGTAAACTTTACTGTAGCCTATGATTTCCAACAATATATGAAATACACCACGTCCAGTTGGTTCCTTGCTTATTCTGGGTATTGGTATAAAACCATAACAACAAAAGGCAAAATAAATCAATCCCTTTTAAGTAGCAGAAAAGGGGCCTCAGAGACACTCACTTGGGAAGCGCTGGTTCAACACGCTAAAATACAGGATCCAAATTAAATCCTTACATTCTGATCCCAGCTGTGCTCATCTGAGGATTAGCTAGTTATAAGCTGTAAAACTGCTAGGAGATGTGGGCTCTCGAGTACTAAACACAGGATTAAACGTGGTCAGCTGCAGTTCTTGTAAAGGTAAATCTTCCTGGGGTGATGTAAGTAAACAAGGAGAGAACAACAAACCTCATTTGGCTCAGTCTTCAGTGGGATTTTGGCTTCTCCCCCTCCACCACCTCCCACAACAGAAATAAGATTTACAAAGCCAAACCAAATCTGGTTTTGATTCTTACAAGATAAATTGCATTTTAATTAATATAAAGCTCAAGATCAGTAGAAATAGCAAGTATAGTGGGATTTGCCCCTGCACAGCAAAACGATGCCACTTTTCTCCCCTCCTCCCTCCAGACTGGCCTCCAGCAGAGCCAAAGGACAACCAAAAGGTCTGATTCAGAAAGGCAAACCCTACAGTGAAATCTCTAGCCTTTATGCAGACAAACTCCAGCTGACTTAGTGCAAATTTTGCCTCGAGGATCACTGAAAGGACACAGAAACTGTGGGATTCAGTTCTTTTGAAATAAATTATCCAGGTTGCTGTATGGCAGGCAGTGGTGCCACACTTCAGCAAGTGGTTAATTTATTACATACCATTCATTCTGTGCTATATAATCGAGTTTTGTCACAGCCATAAAAATTTGAATTATTTACCAGAAACTCTTTGAGTTCAGCAGAACATTATTTTTGCCTTTACAGAACCATGATTTGAGATGGAAGGAAAATGTCTATTAACAGCAGTGAAAGACACATAAGCTCATACCTGGGAATGAAAATAAAATCCCATTAAAAATCACGATGTGTCATAAATAAGTCTAACCAGTTTGGTGTCCTCAGGACACCCAAGGTCTCAAGCAATCAGGTACTTTACAAGCTCGTGGAGGTAATCTCCCCCTCCATGGTGTATTTTTAAGAGCTGGGAATAGCAGCGGGGTAAGAGATCTCATCGGGGTCTAAGGCATTTCCCAGTCCCAGTGGGACAGGGCTAACCTCAGATCTTCATGAGCAGCATCCCACCACCCCACAAATTTTTAGGATTTTTTCAGCATAAATCCTTTTTAGGCATAATGTTCCCGTTGGGTCAGATCCCAAACCAAGATGTTCCTGTGACAAGGCTTGAGCCCAGCATCACCACTGAGCGTTTCCATTATAAAGACATTTGCCTGAAGTATCCAATTAACTATGGTTGCAAAGCCAAAATATCTGGATTACACTACACAAGGAAGTTCATACTTCACTGCACGATTACAACCTTCCTGAAGGCTATATGCATCTAAAATATATCATACAAAGGGTGTGCAAAATATGTTTTTCTTTTTTCTCTGCCTTTCATTTCACGTATAGGTACACTGCAACCTCACTTAGCTAAGCCCCTGAAATAATGACAATTATGTGCTTTCATCAAATAGGAGTTTTAACCACTCTATAAAAACACAACTCATATAAACAGAATATCACAGAATCAATGAGGTTGGAAGAGACCTCTGGGATCATCAAGTCCAACCATTGCCCTGACACCACCATGGCAACTAGACCAGGGCACTAAGTGCCATGTCCAGGCTTTTCTTAAACCCCTCCAGAAATGGTGACTCCACCACCTCCCTGGGCAGCCCCTTCCAATGGCTAATGACCCTTGCTGAGAAGAAATGCTTCCTAATGTCCAACCTGACCCTCCCCTGGCCAAGCTTGAGGCTGTGTCCTCTTGTCCTATCGCTGGTTGCCTGGGAGAAGAGGCCGACTCCCACTGCGCTACACCCTCCCTTCAGGTAGTTGTAGACTGCACTAAGGTCACCTCTGAGCCTCCTCTTCTCCAGGCTAAATACATATGTGCACATAATACATATGTGCACAGACCAGATACACAGTAAATAACAATAATATATATATTTCTTTACAGTTATGAGAATTTAAATATTTCTCTTTTTCATGCTCATTAATCTCTTCTAGAAAGTTTCTTTGTTTCCCACGAACCTAAACCCCATTTCTGCAGAGACCCTTTACTAGGTGACTGTTCCCTGGTCAGAAGATCAAAGGGCAGTCTCAGTCACTAAAATATCACACCTGATTTTTGTGCTACTTACTTTATTGGTATTACAGCCTAGACCTATCCTTTAGGGACATGGGTTAGTGGTGGCCTTGGCAGTGCTGGGTTAATGGATGGACTTGATGATCTTAAAGGTCCTTTCCACCCAAAACGATCCTGTGATTCTATTGTGGTGTTATGACCTGGAATAGGTTCTGGTAGGGCAGTCTGGTTACTCACGAAGAAAGGAATACTTAGATGCATTACTTTATACAAGATTTAGGAAAAAAAAAACGAAACAACCCAACCCCAAAACCAACCAACTTATTTTGTTTTTAAACTTACCTCATCAATATGTCCAACAGCTCCAAAGATCTTTGCTGTTTGCCCAATCAGACTTGGAAAACTCTCACCCATTTCTTTCAGCATCGGAAGAAAAGAGACTAAGGCCGTTGGTTCATAGCTGGATATTTCTGTAAGTATGTTTAGAATAATGTCACTATGGTTAGGGTCTCTCAAGTGTCCAAAAAGAAATGGAATACACTCTTTCAGCACCTATTAAAAAGTCAGACAGAAACAAACTGTGAATATATTTTTAAATTATGAATACATACAACCAAAAGAGGTACTGGATGCTGGAGTGATAAAAATAAAACACTAGACTTTGATTTAGTAAAACAGTTTTCCACCCTTGCTGACCTTTGCACAGAGCTATCGCTGAGGTCAATCGAAGTTCAGCTCAACATATGGAGTAAGGGTAAGCTGTAGCCTTGAAATATTGCAGTTATGCATACCTAAGTGAGGAAATGCCCAACTGTTAAAAAAGACAAAAAAACCCCTCACCAAATATTTCCCGTGCTCTGGGCTAGTCCTGTAGTTTTTTGATTAAAACAACATAGGGCTCAGCCTTCCCCACTGATACAGTAAATTAAAGTACGAGTAGAAATTTTTGGTTTCCACTGGAAACTAAATAACGTGACAAGGTTAATAGCTGGAACAGAGGAAAAAATAAGAGGCAAGATCTTCATTGCACAAAAAAATGCTGTAGGCAAGTTGTCATTTCTCATAACAACACAATTTTCAAGAGGCTGAGGGTGTAGTCCTTAAAATCATCTTACAAACAGGATACCGTGTATACAACTATCTACCAAAATGATTATTTTTCATATAAACACATGTACACTAATACACCTCTGATCCAATGGACCTGCTGCATCTGTGTAAAAGACATTTCAACACAGAAATGGGGCATAAAGTGACCCATTCTTCTTATTTTTTTGAGGATTATCAGTTTCAGCAAGTCGATACCAATCGCTCTGGCAAAATACTGCAGGTGGATGGCTGAATCAATTGTTAGGAGTAATAAATTGTAATAATAGCAATAATGGTAATACAAAGCAACTTCAGACATGTCGCCTCCAGTACGGAGCACCCCAGGCCCCTCCAGCTGACAAGTCCCTTGCTTCCCAAAGGAGCTCTACTTCATCTGGGACTCTGAATTATGATAAAGTTTCCTTGGCTGCCTGGGGAAAGATACCAACTACTGCTGATTCTTCTCTTCTAAATCTGTTATGAATTTCATAGATTCATAAAACAGGTAGTTTTGTGCCTTGTTCTAATGCACTGGGTTCTGCCAATGACATGCAATTTCCAAAGCATGGTATATTTTGCCTTAGTTAATTAATCTCCATCTCACTCCTAATCAATTCCTAACTCCTTTTGATTTTCCTTGATATGTAGTTTAATACAGCTGATATATTCTAACAGAAACATAGTTATGGGAATTCATACTCAGCTGACACAGGAAGAGCTGAAAAAGTAGAAAACTGGTTTAACACAAACGTTTTGGTCCAGCAGAGTCGTTGTTATATTCTCTTTATGATTAGATGGAGAATTTGGAATGAAATTAAAGAATTCACGGGGAATTAGCGTAGGAAAGCACTATCATGCATGTTATGGGACTCCTCACTGCTGGGAGAGCAGCTAGCAGACAGACCTTGCCAAGTCATCTGAAACAAATCAACTCCTCCAAAAAGAGGTGCAGCATTTAGAGCTTCCAAATCTGGTTTTACCCCCGGTTCTTTTTTCCTCGCCACGATCTGGCAGAGCCTGAGGAGGTGGTGGTGTTCGGCTTGATCCAGCTGAGCCATCAGAGCCACCAGCTCCCTCAGATGGAGGTTTATCGGCTGCGGTTGCTTCTCGTACAGAGCAGGCAGGACACGGAGCAGCATCGAGTTCCCTGAGGAGAGAGCAAAGGAGAGGCCGGTGACAAAACCAGGGAGGCATAAAACACACTGTAGAAAAATATATACTGGGCCAAGAAGGCAAATAAATAACCTAAATAGAACAAATCACTGCAGGTATAACAACGTAGGTGAAAAAAAAAAAAGAAATGCCTATTAATTATAATTTTCATTCTCAAGTACAATATCACAAGGAGGCTGCTGAATGAGCTTTCAGATTTGGATGGCTCTCTGTTAAGTCCTAGACCAAACTAAGTGTGATTTAAATTAACCAAACAAAAAAAGAAAAAGAAAAAAGAAGGCTAGGAAGCACATAAAAGCTATATTTCTCCTTTGTTGAGATTCAGACTTTCAAATTAAATAAGCAGCATATGGAAAGAATAGTTAGTTATTAAGAGAACTAAATATGCATGACAGTAAATTTGAACATAAATAGTTAAGGTTGCCATTTCTAGGAATAGAAAGGAGCCAGAGAGAGTCAACTGCAGACAGACAAAGATATGCAAAACCCTCTCTCACACGTTTTCTTAAGATGTCTGTGCATAATTCAATTTGAAGCCCAGGCTCATACCAAAATATATAACTTCACATTGCTGTACATGCCTGCCTCGATATATTTAAGTTTCACTTGAACAACATATGGAAAACATCTGCCTATTGCAATGTAGCATGGCTCCTTTTTGTAAACCCTTGGAAGTCCTTAAGGTCTCTTTGGATTTGGTTTCCAATAGGAACTAGCACTCTGGCCTGCTGCTTTTTCTCCCATTTAAAGCTGAGCCTTATAACTTTGGAAGAGAAGCAGGTCACAGACTCACAGACTGGTTGGGGTTGGAAGGGACCTCTGGAGATCACCTAGTCCAACCCCCAACTTCATGGATGACAGAAAAAGGACATACAGGTCAGATCAGACCACATCGTGCTCTCGCCAGATATAGAAAACGCACCCCAAGACGCTGTTAGGTCTTGCAACGTCACCTCTGAGCCAAGTAACTAACATGTAACTCCTTGCAGGTCCAGACAACTTTTAATTGAACAGCTTGTAACGATCCCTAAGGGGTCCTTATACTTGGGAGGAGCCTCCACTGCTCAGCCAGCCACGCTTCTGCGTCCAATCCTAAAGCATTTATTCTGCTTGAAGAATCGTTGGCTTCTCCTCGAAGGCAGCTCTGAACCCTCTGTGCAACCACTGCCGTGCTCAGGGCAAGGTTCAGACCCCACCTCTAGGCCCACGGACATGGTGAATTTCACTCTTGTTCTGTTCTATAAATAAAGCACAAAGGCCAGTTGCAAAGGGAAGGGTTTTGCCCATGCATTACCCCAAACAGATTAGCAAGCTGTTCGGTCCTGGCCATTTTCTAGCCACGTTCTTCGTGCAAATCTCCTCCTGATGTTACAAGTGAATCTGTATAAAAAGCATCACTGCTTTTACAAGTGTCACTAACGTACCGTGGGATTCATGGAAAGCACCAACTCACCCAAAGTTCCAACTAAAAAGGTGAGAGGATGCGTTTACTTGAACTTTTCTAGACTCACCCGAGTTTGAAATTGAAAAATTTTGCAACAGAATACATAAAAAATTGTTTTCTTCTCCGGGTAATTTAGTCCTTACATAATAAATAAGTCCTTTCTTTGCACTTGCACACGTTTAGTTTCCACTGGAAGTTTTCTGCCCACATGGAGCAGAGCCCTTAAGCTCCAGCCAAATTTCAGCAATAGTAACAATTGCAAAAGATGAAATTCCCATGTTCTGAAGAGTCAAAATTCATCGGCTGTAGAAGTGTAGAGGGAAGGAATTCAGTGGAGACGAACAAAAACTATCAGCTTTAAATGAGGCAAGACAGCCACTAACCTGAGACACGCTATTGCCTAAGCTGGGATATCACAGAAGGGTATCCAGAGAGTAAGACTAATTATTCAATCTGAGAAAAGAACCGTTTTATGTATCAGCTGTATTAGAGGAGTGATGTAATTTGACATGACACAACATGATGGATCGCAGCCATGAAACTTCTCTGAACAAAAATACTTTGTACAAATGCAAATTTGGGCAGTTTCCTGCAGCAAACATTGCTGGGTCTATATTCACTAACCAAGATAAATGAAAAGCAAATGCAGTTTAGAAGCAACCCCATCACTTTGCAGTGATATTTAAGTGACCTCACTGACATGGAATTGCTTATATTTTAATAACCTGTGTATACAAACTCGTAAACAATCCAAGCAGATACCACAGTTTGGGTCTGTTCTTTATAGAACTTAAGAAAGGTCATGAAGCACAATCCAATTCACTATTTTATTTTCATGTTTCGAGTTAGCTCTGAGTACCTCTTGACATTTGTTTGTCACATCTTTTCAGTTTCTAAGGGATTTACGCACGTGCAGCTCACCAACCTTTTGATTCTCAGAGCTGAGGCAGTCAGAAGCGATATTGTGCCTGTTCCCAAGTAATTCTCCTTTTTCCCCCCTCTTGCTTCATCTGTCTCAGTCTAAACTAAGAGCCTGAAAGTATGTTTGTTGTCTGAAAATGGAAAAACATTATACTCCACTCCTTAATTACCTTCTTCCCCTCCTCCTTCCCCTACCACCCTTACCCCCAGTCCTTTCCAGATTAGATTTTCTCAGACTTTCCAAGCAGACCACACACTAGGAATTACACAATTCAGGCAGAGCCTAACGCACAGCTGGGGACACTCGATGGCTTTGCCCCGTGGGTCAGGCAGGGAGGCGGCAGGTACAGCAGGAGCAGCCCCACCTGCGTGCTGTGCTGGTGCCAGCCGCCGCGGCTGCCCAGGACCGTGCCCCGGGCACGCTCTGGCCGTGCTCCCTGCACACACGACGAGCAGCACAGGTTGCCTCGTGCTCAGTCTCTGCTTTGCCCGACCCAGCAGCACAGAGAGCTTGTGAAAAACAACGGGCCTGGCAGCACACTGCAACGTAACATGGACAGAAGGAGCTCTCGAAGCTCTACAGCGGTGTGTTGGCATTCACTCCAAATTGAACATTCAAAGATAAAAGCCCAATGTACCAAGACTAATTTTTTTCCCCAGGATGACTCAAGTTAGGCACATACCTCTGCAAAACCAGAATCACACAGAATCACAGAATCAACCAGGTTGGAAGAGCCCTCTGGGCTCATCGAGTCCAACCATTGCCCTGACACCACCATGTCAACTAGACCAGGGCACTGAGTGCCATGTCCAGGCTTTTCTTAAACCCCTCCAGAGATGGTGACTCCAGGGCTAGAACAGCAAGACTCTAACAAGCTGTCTTTATGAGTTCTCCTTTATTGCTTAAAGCAGTAAACTGTTAGTATATAAAAGAAGGTTTTATACGTAACTATCAAAAAAAGCTACAATATTTAGATTAAACCACACACGTGTACGCAAACCAACCGCAGGTATGTTTATTTTTCTACCAATCCCCTCCAGAGCCCTGGCACATACCAACTACCAAATGAGCTTGCAGCGAACACTTCCCTTTCCACAAAGAACACAAAATATCACAATTGATGCAGCCCGTGCTTGCAGGCAGCAAGATCCAAGCGATTTTCCCCCGCGCTCACCCTCGTTACAGCAATCCGCTCTCGGAGGGGAAGCGGCCGCTCGCAAGAGCAGCTTTCCCCAGTACCTCTCCCCGCAGCGCAGACCTGGAGGGCTGGGATTGAGCAAGCTGCACGCCCCCCTGCTCCACTCAGCCAAAACCAACAGGCAGCCGTGCTCCGATTACAGCACTGGCACCGGCGCTGCTCATTCATTCAAGCCGAGGCGCTCGGAGCATTTATTAGGGGCTCGCTGCGTCCCACTCGCAGTCTTGTCTCTGCTGAAATCTGACTTGGACTTTAGCTCCAGCCAGCTCAGCTGTTTTCAGGCGGCAGCTACAGAATGCTGCCCCAAGAAATCCTTTCTCTGCTTACGCTCTTCTGTGTTTTCAGGGCTTCTGTTTCTATTCCGGATGAAGTCGAGGACTATGATCTCATGTATGTGAACCTGGATAACGAAATTGAAGGTCCAGCTCTTGGTACTGAGGAAAGTAAGTAGATTTAAACTAAAATTGCATGCTTTGTTGCCTAGCTCTTCTAACAGTTATTATAAACATAATTTTTTTTTCAGAGGCAGAAGCATGTGCTTGTAGCAGTAGATTATTACGGACAGCAAATGCTAGAGCACTTGGATGGTGTGCCTGGGAGTTTGTTTTATACTCTTTATTTTCCAGTTTTCTTGCAAAAGACTGCCCACGACACTTAGTTTTAGAATTGCTATAATACACACTACTTTACTCTTCCATTTTGATATAGAGGGAAACACAGTGACAGTCTGGAGCATGTAAGTCTTGCATAGAGCCAGAGTCTGTCAAATACTCCTCCTGTTTAAAAATGCTATTCCTTTGGACTTACAACATCTGTATCTTCCATTCCAGCTGCCTCACGCGACTGCCAGCAAGAGCACACCGAGTGGGACAAGGTCTTCATCATGCTCGAGAACTCGCAGATGAAAGAGAACATGATACTACAAGCGATGGACGAGATCCTGAAGGTGGACCTGCAGACCCTGAAAGCAGAGCTGAGCCAGCTCACCACCGACCTCGCGGGCACCTTCGCCGCCGCGCTCGAGAAAGTCGCCTCCCGCGTCGTGTCAGAGGTGGAACAGGCACTTGCGAGGAACAGCGACCAAGCTGAAGAAGCCAAGAGGCTTCTCGAGTCTGAGCAAGGAAAGGTTCTCGAGCACATTCTGCTGCTGAGCCACAACGTGTCCAGCAGGCTCGGCCGGCTGGAGAGCGCTTGGCTGAGGTGGTCCGAGACGGAGGCTCAGGAGACAGCTTTCCAGCAGGATAAACTCAGTCCCACCAGAGGAGACAATCTCATTTTGAACTCTCTGTGGAAAGAGCTACAGCAAACCAGAGCTGAACTGAAGGCATCGCAGAAGTGGGCAGCTCAGCACTCACTGCCAGCAGGTAAGTCCATGTGTGCTATGCTTTACAGCTCTCTTTGGTGGGCCTCTCCAAACAGACACCCTATAAACACCCCTTCTAAGTATCTTCCTCTGCACATGCCTCCAAAGCAATCTTACAAACAGCCCAGCAGCTTTGAGCAGTGTGTACGTACAGGGAGGAAACCCATTAATTGTTCTCAAAAAAGAGGCACTGAGCTTTTCAAACGTGGGATCAAAGAAGGGTTTAACCAAACTCCTTCCACAGGGCAAAGCCAGCTAGGATCCCACCTCCTGCAGGCTCTCCCAGCCCAAAACGGTTGCCAGAGAGAAGCAAATGTATTTTAAACATACAAATTATGTTCTCTCCCCTTTTACCTTCCCAGCTGGTAACTCCTACACACACGCAGTAGTCACTGAGCTCTCCTGTTCTCTTTGTGCATGTAGCCACTCCTTCCTCTTCCTAAACTAAATGTTGTCTCCTCACCAACTCCAACTGCCCAAGAGCAGAGCTAGATCCGAGGACACGCTGCTGCTGTCAACCAGCTACGCACACTTCCTGCAGCAGGGAGGGCACATTCGCTGCACGCAGCTGTCAGGACAGAATATTTCCTCAAGCATGGAAAAATTAGGGGTTTTTCCCTTCCAAGATGTTTGCTTTGGTCAGTGAGCGAGGTGGCCATAGAAAGATGAGCTCATATCTCACATTTCATGTCAGTTTTTCTGTGCACTGTGACGTGACACCCAAAAAGCAGCTACAACAACGCGGGTAGGGCAGAGCAGACCCCTGTCTATTTAAAGTGGGGGTGCAAACTTGCTATGTGCACAATATAACTACATTGAATATAACTCTGCCTACCAGATAGCTATCCCTGCGTGTCTTCTAAATGTTGACATGTCTTTAACGACCGTGTTTTCCACAAATGTAAGTTACTGCAGCTTAAAAGCCCCACAGAAACCTACACTCGCAGGCTCCCGCGGGCGTGTGTGAGTAGGAAGTTAGGGGTGCAGTAATCTTTGTGTCCTGGAAGTAGATCTTACAGCATATTCCTTTTTTCCCCAAATACATGAATCTTGCCTTCCAGAAAGCATGATCTCATTCTTTATCTCTCCCCTGTATCACAGCCAGCCTCGCAGTCAGTTACTCTGCTCTAGGTGAGACTAAAAGACTTGATCAGCATTAAGGATCTCAGTCTCATCAGTGGAAATCCAGATTATTTCCACTGGTTCCTACATGGTTTTATATAAAAAATGTTCTTATTTTTTAATTTAAAAGATACATTTTAAGCACTTCCAGAGTCTCTCTCTGGAAATTTCTTTTCAAGAGAATTTTTAGCAACCGACTTTAATTTCTTACATCTTGAATTACTGCCAGCCATACTCTTGAGGGATTTTCTAATCATACTTTTTGTTCTTCAGTGAGGCTGGTTTTAATTTTGTTTAGGCCTTGATAATAATGCCTGAAAGCTCGCTAATTAAAAGCTTTTTCACAATAGTGTTCCTAAGTGGCATTTTAAGGAGTATCCCCAACAGCTGGTCGCTGCCCCTGCCCCTCCTCAGAAGGGCCAATGAAGAAATGTAAAATCTGTGCCAGGCTGAAAGGAAGCAATCTATGAAATAACACAGCAGCGCAATCCTGGAGGACACAAAGAGTCCTTCATTCACTGAACCAGAAATTTCCACACACGTTTTAGATCCTCTAGCTTATTTAAACAGGAAATGAACTAGTTTAATTGTAGAAGGGGGCTGCTTTTTCCCCTGTGTCGCTTAGGATATTAAGTTATATATGACTAGGGAACAGTACATAGAATATCAAAAATGGCTTGGGTTTAGTGATCATCAGTTACTTTTCTAAGATCCATAAATTTCTGTTAGTGGTTTTAACTAATCTGATTTCTGTTATAGAATCGGTTTGGTTGGAAAGGACCTTTAAGATCATATAGCCCAATTGTTAACCCAGCACTGCCAAGCCCACCACTAACCCACGTCCCTCAGCACCACATCTACACGGCTTTTAAAGCCCTCCAGGGACGGGGACTCCACCACTTACCACATATTGATTAATTGGAGATGAAACATGAACTGTTTGAAAAATATCAGTCATTTCCCATGCTTAACCAGTGCACGTGGAAGTTACTGACCCATAGCCCTAAAGGCAGGGTCAGAAAAGGGAGTCGTTATAACAAACACATCTCACCATGCTTATGCCAACGCTCCCTGTGCCTGCTTTTCAGTAGCCCCGTCCCCTTCTCCTCTGCTGCCCAGTTATCCATGGGACACTGCACAACTGCTCGTGACACAACTACCCGGCGGCTCCGCTTCCCCAGCAGCAGCAGCAGTCCCACACTGCTGTCCCAGGAGTGGCACGGTATCTAAACCTGCTGTTTGATGGATCACTGAACCCAGCCCCTCACCGTAACGTTGCTGTTTGCATCACTCCATACTGAAAAGGAACACGGAGGCTAAAACTAGACCTAAATGAAACAGAGAAAGGGTTGCCCGACATAATTACCTAATATCAAGTGCCAGTTTCTCTAGGTGACCCAGCAAAAGAGAAGCTCTCCTAGGAGGCACGTCAGAGCAGAAGGTACCTGCCCGCACAGAGCCCGACTTCCCAAGGCCAGCACCAGGGCAGACAGGCAGCATTAAACCCAGATGTCACTTGGCATGGCACAGGGCCACACAATACACTGCTTTTGCAGCGAGGGAAGAGCCAAGCCGTGTTCCTGCAGCCTGATTAGCCCCCTCGATCCTCTGCCATGGTGTTTGGCAAATTCACCCATCAGATCTGAGCTTCTTCAAAGCATCCTACATCCCACTGGATGAGCTGAGCTCTCAGCTCCCTTTGAGAAGCCCAGGAATAAGCATAGCTCAAGGGTCCTAACTGTGCCTGTACAAACTGACTAGTTTTTATTTACCTAACAATCTTTCTAACTTTTTCAGGGTGTGAAACAGCAATTCTATTCCCTATGCGTTCAAAAAAGATATTTGGGAGCGTTCACCCAACCGCTGGAATGACTCTTCACTCCTTTACTGCTTGTATCTGGATCAAGGTGACTGAGGCTTTGGACAAAACTATTGTCTTCTCCTATGGAACCAAGTTTAATCCATATGAAATCCAGCTTTATCTGAGCCAGGAGTCTACAGTGCTTGTTGTTGGTGGTGACCAGCACAAGTTAGCTGTCAAAAATGTAGTTGTTCCTGGGAAGTGGATCCATCTCTGCGGCGCCTGGAGATCGGAGAACGGATCCGCATCCCTGTGGGTGAAGGGAGAGCTCGCAGCCACCGCCATGGATGTTGCCACTAATCACACCGTTCCAGACGGGGGGATTTTGCAGATAGGTCAAGAAAAGAACGGCTGCTGCATTGGAGGTGGATTTGATGAAGCTTTAGCCTTCTCTGGAAAATTAACTGGCTTTAACATGTGGGACAGAGTGCTCAGCACCAAAGAGATAGCGGCGCAGAGCGGAGACGACGCGTGCAGCATCAGGGGCAACGTCGTCGGGTGGGGAGTCACAGAAGTTTTGCCGTATGGAGGAGCCCAGTACATTTCTTAAATTCTGGCAAGGCAGTTCTGAAGCAGAGAACGTATTTCACGCCAATATATACAAGTAAACACAGCCACAGGAGCCCGCGCCGCTCAAATTCCCAAGATTAGCGTTGCAAGTTTACAAAATAAGGTACTGAGGAGACGGGATTTGATCTCTGCCTGCTGCTCTGGCAAAACACTGAAAAAACACATCAAGGCGTGACATCGGAAAAGCCGTTCCTGGGGTCAGCCGACTGCTGTCGCTCCAGCTCAGTGTTTGCTGATGTATAAAAGCGAGTGCCACCGCGCACATTTCAGAGCCGAGCGGTGCTCCTGGCACCATCCCTGCTGAAGCAAACGCCTCGGGTGTCCGGCTGACCAGGCTCTGCGTAACAGACACAAGGCTGTGCGTCTTCCCGGTTCCTCCAGTCGTTGGTTTTTATAGTGAATTGTGCAGAGGAACCACATAAGCCAAGAAATGTGTTGTTTATTAATTGTTGTTAGCAATTTGTAGATTATAAGAAAACTAGCTCCTTGTTTAAAGCGTTATTTATGCCACGGATTGACCTAACGTATAAAAGTAATATTCCCCATCATAGCCTGATGTTATATTTCAGAAAATGCAGCTGTATTATATTGTAAATTGTCTTTGTAATAATTTTATTGAAATTATTTTTGTAAAGTTGTTCTGTAAATAAAGATACTTTACTGAACTAAAACTTCCCATGCTTCTCATGAACTGAAACTCAAAGTAAGTACCAGTTGGGAATTTTTCCATGTTTTAAAACACAGTTTTAGCTGCTAATAGAAAAGCAACATAAATATCAAGATCTCATAGAGACCCAGAGAGGACCAAAATCCAAGCATTAGCCAGAGACGGCTTTAAAGGCCTGTCATTGTAATAATCCCCGTTGTGAACGCTGCCCTGTGCAAGGATCTGCCACTCTAGGTGTTCTCCCACATGGACAAGAGAGGACACAGCCTCAAGCTTCACCAGGGGAGGTTCAGGTTGGACATTAGGAAGCATTTCTTCTCAGCAAGGGTCATTAGCCATTGGAAGGGGCTGCCCAGGGAGGTGGTGGAGTCACCATCTCTGGAGGGGTTGAAGAAAAGACTGGACATGGCACTTAGTGCCCTGGTCTAGTTGCCATGGTGGTGTCAGGGCAATGGTTGGACCCGATGATCCCAGAGGGCTCTTCCAACCTCATTGATTCTGGGATTCTGTGACATACCGACACGTGTGCGTTGACCTGAGGCTGTGCTAGCATGGAGGTTGGAGGCTGAAGGCAGGATTGGTTTTGAGATCGCCCCAGATAAAAATCAGTTGGTACCCCATGCATAATGCTAGTCATTATAGTCTCATAGCCATAGTCTCATAGTCAACTGAGAAGGATGTAATCAGTTTTAAGATACATTTAGATATCCAAAGTAACCAACTTGTTTGTTGCTAAGAGGAGTTCTGTACAAGGCAGAGTTGATGGCAGGGGCTTTCTTCTCTCAAGCTTATCCCAAATCCACTAAAAGCATCAGGCTGGATACAGTGCATAAGAAGCAGACAGAGAGCCAGGACACTGGTGGTGATCTGTGAGTAGAAAAAGGAGCTGAAGTAGACAATGATGAATTGTTCGCTGGATACGTAACCATTTATGACAAGAAGGATTCTTCACTACCTGTTGAAGGCTCTGAATATGTTATCGTGGACAATGTCTCAAAGCAATTCTTGTTTCCCCTGGAAGCAGCGCACCCTTCAGCTCTACTCACATGTTTCTCTTTCTCATTCTCTGCAGATTTCCTAAGACCTCACTTGAAAAGTTTCTTGACACGTTGCTGCTGCGCTTATTCCTGAATACGATGCAGCTACCAGACCCTTCCTTCCACGATACAAAAGCTATGACAAGGTAATTTCCACTTTACTATGCCCTTCAAGGGGGTGGTTATTCATGGCTAAAGTTACATGGTCTGCTACAAAATTTTGGTAACACTGCTTATTTAAGGTAAAAATAACTGCTCTGATTGCTGGAATTTCTCCTATTGCCCTGCAATAAAAATGTGTCTAAATTATAAATATTTAGTAGTAAGTACAACAAAAATCTACATAATATCTGCAAATAACCTTAACTAGAGAACAATGAAAGATTAAAGATTACCTCCGTTCATCGGCTGTCAGCCAGAAAACAGATCTGCAGGGTTAAGAAAAACACATGAGGTCCCAGCATTGTGCAAGGGCAAAACCACTCTCAAATCCTCTTTCCATACAGTGCCCTCCATTAAATGAAAACAAATGTTTGTGAAACACAGCAGAAAAGGCAAAATCCTCAAAAGAGATTACAAAAAGTCCTTCCTGGCTGCTCTTTTCTTACTGTACCTCATACATGAAATGCTTTGTCTTGGAAGTAGCCTTTCCCTATCTCTGTTCTGGTTTGGCAGACAATCAAATGCAAAGCCAGTCCTTTCATTCTCATGACTCAGCTGGAAAACTCTCTTCTTTCCAACTGCTTTGCTCTTCCTTTCTCACCTCTGTGGACTAGCAGAGCATTCCCACAGTCTAGTCCCCTCCTGTCCAGCACCACAAGTCACCTCCATCAGCACGCTTCTCTCTTTCCTTCCTAGCTCGACTGTATTTTCCTTTGCCAACAGCTACTTTATCTGTTTGGAAAACACCAAGTAAATAGTATTTTGGGGAGTTTGGGCTCCAACTATGAAAAAAGCCACTGCCACCCTGCTCTTGCACTGCAAACGTAGAAATGAAGCACAAGACACACGTGCCTGCAGTACGTTGTTGAGCCCAGTTCTGCTCTCTGCTGAATGCAACACCCACATCCCTTGCTGAGCTCCTCTGGAAGGTGGGACTCTCAGATTACAGCAACGACTGCAGGGTAGTTTTGCTGCTGTGCCCTGGAAACAGCAATAAATCTGCCTGATCCCTTATGCTGATGGAAGGTGTCCGCACAGGCCTGTCAGCATCGCGGGCACAGTACAGACGTTTGCATGTTTAGGAGCTGAGTTCACACTAACTGGAACAGAGTAGTTAAACACTCTTTCTAAAGAGCTCTTTTTTAGCTAATAAGATAAGAAACTGATTATGCAGCCAAACAGTTGCCCCAAGTAATCAAAAAATCCAGTTAGCTCTCCAACACTGACAGGCAACGGGCCAAAGCCTACTATCAGTCTCACTGGTGCCATTAGGCTGAGCCCCGTCTGTGCAGCCCCAGAACAAGGCCCTTTGTCTCCACGCTGCTTTGTAAACTCATCCTTAGCAGCTTATCCTCTTGCTTGCCTTCTCCCTTCAGCAAACACTCAGTCTTTAAGCGCGGTTCTTAGCCTGCTGCAAACCAACCTTCTCATGCCTGAAATACAAATTATGTACAGTGCAATTAAGCACTTTGCCTGTTCAGAGTGCCCTCTTCCAGTCTGGAGTTTCCAAACCTGATGGCCACAGCAACATCTGCTGGTAGGATAACATAAATACACAAAAACGAGCAGGCACAGTCATGAGGAAACCTCCAGCTGTGGCTGTTAATCACTTTTCCTAAACCTCTGACTATACAATAAAACCTGTTTCAATTTCTTTCTGTTAATAGCACTGAGTTACAAGTGGTAACGCATGTTAACACATAAATACTAATGTCACAGGTCTTAAAGTTATCCATGTGGCTTTGTAAGTTGTTAGCAATATTCTGTTCTTGTACTCTACTCAATTAGTATTGTCACTTAGCTCATACATATTTATAATGTTTATCACATACTTGTCCTTAAAGCATACAGCAATATGCAAATTCTTACCATAATGTCTTAATGACAAGATTACTTTCTAGCTTAGCTATCCCTCCATAAAACACCTAAAAATGACTACACTCCATTTATATATTTTTTAACAAATACAGAACACACACATTAAATTTGAGGGCTTAACATCTTCGTACGAATGTTCTTGGAATAATTAGACAGCTATTGCTACTTGTTGCTATTCCCCGTACTTGAAGAAAAACAAACTGTGATTTTACTACTGCAGTAGCACTGTATTACAACAAATACTGTGGACTTTACAACTTCAACTAAATTGAACTAAAAAATATGAATATTTTTGGCTTTTTAAACCAGAAGAGTAAAATGGACAGAGTTTAGCAACAATATCCTATGTAAAGCTAATAATGTAGGCAAAATTAAACAACCACTACAAAGTCTTATACCTTACATCTGACTATTTTGCCACAGAATGGGATTCATTTCATCCCCATTTATATTTTGGGGTATTGCCAATGACACTAATAGAAAGGACAAGAGCCCAGTAACCCGTATCTCATATCATGGCTTATAATTTGGAGTCCATTAGCACCATGTACTAACAAGTACAGATGTATTTCCTGCCCTATGGGTCATCCATTCTGTGTGATCCAATCTGTAACGAAACTTCACAGAATCAACCAGGTTGGAAGAGCCCTCTGGGATCATTGAGTCCAACCATTGCCCTGACACCACCATGGCAACTAGACCAGGGCACTAAGTGCCATGTCCAGTCTTTTCTTCAACCCCTCCAGAGATGGTGACTCCACCACCTCCCTGGGCAGCCCCTTCCAATGGCTAATGACCCTTGCTGAGAAGAAATGCTTCCTAATGTCCAACCTGACCCTCCCCTGGCCAAGCTTGAGGCTGTGTCCTCTTGTCCTATCGCTGGTTGCCTGGGAGAAGAGGCCGACTTCCACTTCACTACAACCTCCCTTCAGGTAGTTGTAGACTGCAATAAGGTCACCTCTCAACTTCCACAGTCAACAAGGTTCAATAAATTCACATATTCTTGAAATGTCTTCCTTGATATAGTTTGTTATTAGATTGTGCCTAACATGTTTTATCACGTTTATAGTATGTCCATATGTCTGCTTTATACATACATGCCTCATACATGTTTTTATGTATAATATGTAGGTTTGTATATAAGCCTAATACAGCCTCACTAATCTCATGGTGGGCACGCTGCAGGAGTAAATCCAAAAATCTCAGCGTGTTCCTACCTTGAAGGACACTTTTGACAATGGTGTCTGTGTGATCAGCCAGCAGATCCACTTTAGCGATTGCAGCCAAGGACAGGTAACTCGACATGTTTCTGCACAGTTCCTTATTGCCCCTCTGAAGAAATTTCACCGCCACGGGGACAGCTAAGGCCATTACTGGAGGTCGATTGTAATTCTGTAAAAACATGAAAAAAAGCGCTGAAAAATAAGCAGCTGGCAAAAGTGATTAAAATAAAGTTTCATGCTAATCCCAGTAGAAAAAACAAAAATCCAAACAATGGGGAAAAAAGCCAAACACACATCAGGAAAGGTTATGTTTTGGTAACACCACTGAAGACAGACTTCAAAGAAAGTGTGGGTAAGGAAATTTAAAACTACTGCACCAGGAGATGCTAATAACACACCTATTTGTCTTCTGCAAGAGGAGAAAACACAATATTGAGTGCACTAGTTAAATTTAACTGCTGTAACGTTTCTAACAAGACATTTTGTGTTTGGTGCTCTCAGAGAAGACAAAACTATATCCATCATCCACACAGTGTAGGTAATTCTCATCCCCAAGTGTAGGAAACACCTTGGAGCAGTCACTCAGGCTGTTGACTGGTAAATATTGCTCCCTGCAGCAAGAGACACATTGCTGCCTGTCGGTCCTGCCTCGCAGTGACCTGCCCCACGCCGATGGCCAGCCCTGAGCAGAGCAGGCACAGAGCCAAGGCTCAGGGAAACAATTTCAAGCATGGGGAAATCTTGCCCAGCACAAGTCACAGCTTCCCTCACCTAAAACGAAGTGTGTGGCTACTCTGCAGTCTACAACTACCTGAAGGGAGGTTGTAGCGCAGTGGGAGTCGGCCTCTTCTCCCAGGCAACCAGCGCTAGGACAAGAGGACACAGCCTCAAGCTTGGCCAGGGGAGGTTCAGGTTGGACATTAGGAAGCATTTCTTCTCAGCAAGGGTCATTAGCCATTGGAAGGGGCTGCCCAGGGAGGTGGCGGAGTCACCATCTCTGGAGGGGTTTAAGAAAAGCCTGGACATGGCACTTAGTCCATGGTCTAGTTGCCATGGTGGTGTCAGGGCAATGGTTGGACTCGATGATCCCAGAGGGCTCTTCCAACCTGGTTGATTCTGTGATTCTGAGTTTTGGCCTGTGTGCTGGCAGAGACCACATGAAGCAAGGACTCCTCTATTCCCAGAACAGGATCTCATGCTAAGTCACTGGGACCAAATCAAAGGCAAACTGGTGAAATGAGGAAAAGAGTATGCACAAGTAAGTGTGTGCACTGGGAGACTCGCTCACAGGGTAATACCTTTAGTATTGATCATCAATTTTCCTCTAATAATAATTTAGATTTCCTTTCTTAAACACCAGTCAATTTCTCTGAACATTGGGGTCAACCGAAATTTTCCAAGACAGCTGGCTTCTGTCCTCAGAATGGCACCAAGCTTCAGTGACCTCAGGGTAAATTGCACATACACTTAAGCTTTGACATTAAGGCCAGAAAAGGTTTTCTGCAACTATTTGTATACGTGAAATTGTGTGCACAAACTATACACATCTATTGCCCATCAAGTTCCCATACACAAACATATCCTACTAGTTTCAAGGGCAGTTATGTGTAACTGAGGACCTACATTCTTTCTGGAGCCTCCTTAATCAGGGCTTTTCTCTCATCTTCATTCAGTTTTGAACATCTCTTTGAAACTGGAGTACAGCGTTGTTTTTGAAAATAATCCTGCAATATGATTATATTTAATTAGCATCTGAAATCACGGGCAACCACTGGAACCCAGATGTTTCAGTAAGCAACAAAAGGCAGTCCAGCCCCTAAGGAAGAAGGGGCTGCAGCAGCTCCTACTTGTCAAGATAGCTCATCAGGGCAACTGCCATATGACCAAAAACTGTGTCTTTAATGACAGAAGCCCTTAAAATTAATAGAGCTTTATGCCACGGCATGCTTAAATCAACATAATGCCTCGTTATGTTTGGCTGAGAAGCACTACTGAGTAGGAGCCAAATTCTGCCTCCAAGTTATACTCTAGGACTCCACGCAGAAAGAACGGGAAGATAAGTTTTGGCCCTCTGACTATGATTTAAAAGATCTAAGAAAATTCCAAAGAACATTATTTTTTTCCTACAATAAAGATACAATACTTAGTTAAGAAAAGGTTTGAATTCACATGGAAGGAGAAAGGTTTCATTTGTTCCATTATAAATATCAGGGCATGAATGCACACTTATGAAAATGTGAAGGTGACAATGAAAAACAGATTTCAATAATACGATACAGTGATGTTTGCGAACCTAGGGGACCTCCCCGCTGCTAATATCAACTGAAACACGCTGGGAGATTCAACCCAGCTGTCAGATACTCATTACTACTTCAACAATCCCTCACGTATTGTATAAAACCTCATTTTATGCCTTCTTTCTTTTTTTTATGCAAAGGAACTTGCTGATAATAGCTGTTTCGGGGAGCAGCACATGTACTTCCATAACTTCCTCATTTAATTTCAGTGAGCTCCTTTCTTGAAGTAATCTCCAACACTGCAATCCCCAAAACATTTGGATATGAGCTAGCTTGATTTATGCACCCAGTAGCCAACAGCACAAACTGAAAGCTTAGACAAGCCATTGCACACTTTAGTATTCTCATGAAATATGATTTCTAAAGCAGCACAAAGACAAAATATGATTTTACAATGTACAGTCTCTCATCTGGAAAGTTTAAGCTACCGGTATCCAAATCCAGTTACTGTCTCAGCTCCAGGGACACAGGACAGAAAGGGAGACTAGGCAACACCTCCAGGAACGTGTTGCCTATGAGAAAGCGCCGTCCCTGCCAAAGCCAGTCACTCCCAGAGAAAGGCAGAGGGGACACAACCCCCCGATACACCCCTGACCTTCACAGGGTACGTTACTGTGCCCTGCGCCGGGATGTGCCTTATGGATCACGGCTCAGGGGTGCCAGCCCAGTACAGAAGAAATCTTGCTAAGCCTCATCCACAGTCTTGACCAAATGTCTGGCTAGAATAAACCTCTCTGCTTCCCAAACCAAAGTCAACAAGAACCTGGGCTTCAGAAAAGTTTTTTCCTTCTTTTAATATTTTGCTATAATACACTTCTTTGTACGTCTTCAGAGTGACAGAGGCCAACAGAACTGACCATTGTAAAGTAAAATGTTGTTGAAGCAAATTCAGCACTGATGTTATTTTTTTCTGAAACTCTTTGTTTCATTTGGACTTTAAATGCTTTCAGCCAAACTAGAGGAGGAATCTCAATAAGTCTGTAGAACAATCTATCCTACAAGGGGCTAAGCTGTACCTTTCATGGGACAGTGACATCCTTGTGCCACTATGGCTTGAATTTTTATAATGAAAGAACAAAAACAACCCACATCTGATTTAAGAGGCAGAGGTAAAGAAAGCAACTGTGAAACAGCAGACATACTGCAAATGTCACCCCAGAGTAGTCTGTATGTAGAGGCACTTCATAGCAACTCTTTCTCCATCTGACATGGAGCTGGTCCCCATGACTTGTACCCACAGCTGAAACTCTGGAAACAACCCTGGTTTCTGCTCCCAGTTAGATAACTGTGCACATAGGTTTCTCTATGAGGCTCCCCAGTGTTATTGCTTTCCCAACAAGGAACAATATTGCCTGCAGTCCCAGCTTAAAAAAACAAACAAACAAAACAAAAAAAAAACGCACTATCTACAGAAACCCACAAACAAACAAACCAACCCAAAAAAACCCCAAATTCACCCCGATTTAATACCAGATTCCCCCTTCTCCCCCCTTTAAATGGCTTTTTACAGAATCACAGAATCAATGAGGTTGGAAGAGCCCTCTGGGATCATCGAGTCCAACCATTGCCCTGACACCACCATGTCAACTAGACCAGAGCACTAAGTGCCATGTCCAGGCTTTTCTTAAACACATACAGGTTTACCTGAAGTTACCCTCAGCTTACTTTCTCAGAAAGCCTTGGAATAGCCCGTTCCTTTCCCCAATAGGCTGCTATATACTAAGATACCTTCTTTTTAGTCTTGCATTCACAGGGAGCAATAGTTTGTAGACTACTGAGTTCAAATAGGACCCAATTTTAGCTGCTCTTCTAGCAAATGTTTTTGGGACCTCAATACATTTTCAGTCTTGTTGTTACTGCCTCTAACATTTAGGAAAATATTCTAAGAAATTATTCCAACACTCCAAGCCAGAGCATAACTTAACTTCTTTCTAGTCCTCTATTTAGAGTAGTAGCAATCAGATTTTAGTTCAGAAGACAGTTTTCTGTGTTATATCCAGACTCAGCTTTTACAATCAAAATGTGAAGGGAGATCCTCCTTACTGACAGAACATCTAATGACCTAAATCTCAAGTCATTAAACTCTCCTTGGCATTTTGCTGCCTTCCATAATGATTCAAAAGAATACCCTCTTCCTTGATATTAAATGATTTCAAATGAATCTTTCTATAACCACAGGAAATGATAGTCCTATGTCTCCCACTTTAATACTTACATGAAATGTACTTAGAATTAATGGGGCATTAAGATAATGAAATCTGGCACTAAACAGTCAAGATGCTTCTAAAGATAAGGAAGCTGCCAAAACTTTTGATCCACTGCAACATATGCCATATAATAACAACATACATTGCAATTAGGGTCATATTCTTAGTTTTAAACAAATAAAACCACTCGACACACCCCTAGAAAACATAACGTACAACAGCATTTTAGAAGATAAAACCCAATAGCCAATGAATGCATTACACTCCTCTGCTTTTGGCTCAGTCTTACCTGCAAGATACAGCTCATGATATCGGACGCAATTTTTGCATGTGGTGTGTCCTCATCTTTTCCAGAAGGTTTCAGGTTGTGTTCCAGACACGACTCCCAGAGAGCTACGAGGGCTTTCCCGTGCTTTTCAATGGACGCCGTCTCCCTGATGGCAGTGGTGATGCGAGTGATGCAGATTTCCACCACAGCCTGGTCATTGTCATTGGTCTGGTAGTCCTGGTTCAAATGAAAAGATATTTGTCAATGAAGACATGAAGTTTTTGTAACTGCCCAGTGTCCATTTTCTCACTCACACCTTTACAACAAACATTTAGTGTGATTAAACACAGACATTAGTCATCCCGTAGACAATTCACGGTTTTAGGTCTTCATTCTCGTTATTGTAAAGGTACAGATTATGTTATCAAATGATTTTTCGTAGTCTGCCTTGAAGCGTGGCCTTCTTAACCAGAGATTGCAGCCGCACACCTTGGAACCATGTGCACAGGCCTCTTCTCCCATAACCATCCTAAAACTGAAACTGGAATTGTTATACCCACAATATATATAGCCAAATGCAGGGTCCCAAATCACAGAATCACAGAATGAATCAGGTTGGAAGAGCCCTCTGGGATCATCGAGTCCAACCATTGCCCTGACACCACCATGGCAACCAGACCATGGCACTAAGGGCCATGTCCAGGCTTTTCTTAAACACCTCCAGAGATGGTGACTCCACCACCTCCCTGGGCAGCCCCTTCCAATGGCTGATGACCCTTGCTGAGAAGAAATGCTTCCTCATGTCCAACCTGAACCTCCCCTGGCCAAGCTTGAGGCTGTGTCCTCTTGTCCTATCGCTGGTTGCCTGGGGGAAGAGGCCGACTCCCACTGCGCTACAACGTCCCTTCAGGTAGTTGTAGACTGCACTAAGGTCACCTCTGAGCCTCCTCTTCTCCAGGCTAAACACCCCCAGCTCCCTCAGCCGTTCCTCGGAGGTCAGACCCTCCAGACCCTTCACCAGCTTGGTCGCCCTCCTCTGGACTCGCTCCAACACCTCAACATCTTTCTTGAAGTGCGGGGCCCACAACTGGACACAGGATTCACATCATGTCAAATCCCTGATGTAAACACAGTTAGTTTCAATTAGTATCAACGTAACACGAATAAAAGTTAATTAAATAGGCTTTATCACAAAATCCTGTAATCCCTCGTAATCACAGACACAGATGCCACGTGGATATGAAACATCAGCGCTTCGCCATGACTTAAAAAGACCCAGAACACACAATCACCGTTCCTTGGTCTAACCTATGCTATTCCACCCTAAAAAGTAATGAAGATAAAAGACAGAGTGAAGTATTAATCAAAACACATTGGTTTTGCTAGATAAAGCCTAGGCATTTTCCAAGGGCTGGAGCCAAGCTCAGCACTAGCTTGCAGAAGTTAACTCTGGGGGCTCCGCACTGCAGCGTGGTACGACAGCGGATTGCCACGACGTTTGGGTCTGTCTCGAAGCAATTCTCTGCCTCTATTCACAGCAACCCCTCCACAAGCTTTGCTCGGTGTGACGGAAAAACCCATGCACTTGCTAAAAAAAGAAAACACACTTTTTCTCTGGTTTAAGATTACCTAGTGATAAAGAGGTGACAAGTTCACAGCTGCTGGCTGGGATGGCACAAGAGCAAAGCCCTGGTGAGAGTCACGGTCGCTGGTGGTGCGTGGACACACAGCAGAGCGGTCCTGCCTGCACTGCTGGGAAACTCCTCACATTTGGGGAAAAAAACATGTGTCAGCTCCAGGCTCAGGCAGTGAGCAGGGCAGAGCTGGAGCATCTCCCCGGCTCCGGAGCCCTCTGGTGGGAACCACCGCTCGGAGGCAGGGGATGCTCTGCAGGATGCTTTAGCTGCCTTGTGCAGACTCGTGCGTTGGGAAGCACATTTTGTAGCAAATTTTCTCTCAAAAAGTGTATTAGGCAGAATTTGTGTAAAATTCCTGATAATCTGCAGTTAGGCAAGTTGAAGTACATCACAAACAGCTGAGGCAATGGCCAGAATAACCTGATTAATGTTCTGAAAGACTGTGTAGACGTAATTGCTGTCAAAGAAATGACCAAAGAGAAAAGCCAGTGCACAGTGGCTGTCCTGATGGATGAGTCGGTTCTTGTTGCGACTGGCAACGCTGTGATCAATGCTCCGAGAGCCAGAGGTTTGCACGTTGCCAAAACTGATTTCTAGAATCACATGCTATATGAAGTGCCAGAAAAGTGCAGTTGTGAGAACGTGTACGTGTGGCTAATTGGATATCCTAAGGCTCAAAAGAAGATTTTCCCTTCAGCAGGCTGGAAGCAGGAAGGGTAAAGAGCTTTTTATTTTTGAACAGCACTTTTTAAAAGAGTTTACTGAAATCCATGAGCCTACCATCATTTAAAACACTTTCTGCTGCAAACAGAATACGCACTATACATACAGTGTATCTGTAACCTCCTGTTCTCTTTAATATGTCTTAAATAACTAATAAAAATTATGATAAAGATGAACTTGAAATATCTTTAAAGGAAATCCAGCTAGTGGGAACTGGATTTCGTTACCACATTTTTAAATCTTACACTTTGCTCGGCATTCTTGAGTTTTTTAGAAACTTAAATTGTGTATGTCCCTGTCTTTAATATTTTATTTATTCAATACATTTAATCTCATGAAAAATGATTCAGGACAGTGTTTCACTTACCGCAGATGAACTAATTATTCGTATTTGTTCAAGAGCTTCCGAGAGGCTTCCTTCGATTTCAGCATCCTCTAAGGAGAAGAGATCCCCTGCACGGGAAAGGTCCTTCTGTGCCAAAACCAGCCCAAACAGCTGGTGCATGGCTGTGCTCTCTGCTGCTCACCAGACCTCTGCGTGCACCACGTGCATGAATTACTCAGATGACGACAGAATGGAGACAATCCTGTGGACTAGCGATCAATTTAATATGAAGAATAAATCTGGGGCATGTTTCAAGGCTTCCTTGGCCCCAAACTAAAAGGAAAAAAAAGGGAGGGAAGACATTAGTAAATGTCATATTCCAGTTTAACATCGATTTTTAAATGGTGTGTGTAAGCAGCATACAGGATCCCCTGATCCAGGGACCTCCTTAAGCATCTACCACAAACTCCATGCTGAAGGACCTTTTGCCCTCAAACACTAAATAGCTTAAAATTAGCTAAACAATACATAACTTTTAATAAATAAACCCAAATTTTTTTCATCTCAATGCATATCACCTGAGCAGGATTGTAATGTACCAACCGATAAGGATTACAAACTGTGGTCAGTAGCAGAGCAGAGCTAGAGGTGGTGGGTGAAGCCACTTCGTTTGTTTCCTGGGTTGTTGTGTCTCAACTCCAGAAATACACTATTAGCAAGATTGGGAAGATAAGGATTTTTGTTTAGAAAAACAGTCAGTTTTGTTGCCAAAATGATCACTGCAGTCTTTTCAACTCATGTAAAACAAACACTTGGCTGAGCTGAAACTATGCACTTCTCCTTGGCTGGGGAATTTAACAGAAGCTGAGCCAAGTGGGGCCAGGCTTGGCACCACGCACACACTCGTGGAAGAGGACAGTCCTGCACTTGTGCCCCAAAACTCTGGTGTTTAAAGCATTTGCAGAGGAGACATTTGCCTTAACTATAGGATAAGTTTGTTTTTTCCACACTTCAGAAGTGCTATTTGTTATCCCAAGACTGCCAGGACTTGCCTCATGCTGATGGGTCCCCTCTGCTCATACACCTTTGAAGCAATGGTCTTCATGGCCAACCTCAACGCACATGAGAAAGGGACCAACAGCACAGGGTCCTTCAAGCCCAGAACATCCCACAGCACTTAGACACCCTACTTGGACTTTGCCAAGGTGGGTACAAATCCATGCAGGCAGAAGATATCTGTCCTTGAGTCTTCCAAGGGTCTCCATGATGGCCCTACCAGTAGGAACAGAACAAAGGCAGTCCTTCCTCCCTCAGCTCCTGATTGCACTGCACATCTTCCATCCTTTCCCACCAACACTATTCACAATGACAAAAAAACCCAGCAAGCCACAATTTCTGAGCACCAAAGAGAACCTCCAAGCACAGGGCCCTCCGTGGGCTGCTAGCACTTCAGGCAGAGCTGCAAGGGAAGCGGGGTGATGGAAGAGCCTGCTGTTCGAGACCCTACTGAGACAGGGGTGAACCACACAGAGGACATTCACCGGCACTCATAGAAGCCACGCTGGCCAGAAGCACACTGAGCTTCTGCCAGCCAAAGAGGACACAAAGACACATAGTGCCACGGCCCTGAGTAAGCTCAGATGTACATGAAAGGAGAGGTTGCACATGGGAATGCCTCTGCGCTCCGGGAAGCTGCTGCACAGCTCAATGACCTCACCCCAAACAAGCTCTTTAGGTTTAACTGCATCTGTTTTCACCATCTTTAAGTACACAAGTGATCATTCTTACTCCTTCAACACCAACAGCTTCCATGTCATCGATATTTTCTCCATAATGAAGCATGGGGACATAAACACAGGATCAGAGAAGCTGCGAAGTAGGCTGTTAGTTGCTGTTTTGTGAATTAAAATGTCTTTCTGAATTGAAGTAAACATACCTAAACGTAAAGGACATACATATATACACATATTATAATGTATACACATATATAGGTATGCAACAATCTAAACAACGTTTCAGCTTAGCCACTAGTGGCTGTCTTTGCAGGAATACAACAGATACATGACTACCTAGCTGACAAAATTATGACATTCAGGTAGGCATACACTAAATATGACACTCATTAATTCAAGAGTTTGAGTTAGCTTCAAATATCATGCACTGGAGAAGCAGTTGCTAGAACTGGATCAGCCTGCCTTTGTGCACATCACTTAAATGACCTAGTCTGTGTTTCCAATGAGTAAAATTTCCCTGTAGCTTTATGTAGAGGAAAGAGCGATGTCTGAGATTTGGCATGTATTAGCTGCAGTAAAATACAGAAGAAAATGGAATCTTATGGAAAATAGGCTATTTGTAACCTGGACAGAGTGATGAAGAGGCTGGCTATGTGTGACAAATTAAGGACTCAAACATTACCACATTTTAGCAGTGTACAGCCACCGTCCAAGCAGGGCAGGCAGGGAGCTCCTGCCCACTGGAGCACGCCACAGCCTGCACAAAGCTCTGTGCAGATGTGTGTCTAACCCAGGCGTAGCTTGACATGAGAACATATACTAAAATACAAATATTATGTCACAAATGAAAACTTCCCCTCTGCCTTCACTTATTCATCTGATACAGAATATTTACTGATTTGGAGGCTAGGAAGAGATCTACCAAGCATGTCTTCCAGGTGGCCCATGTGGATTCACAGCCAGGTCCTCGAGGTTCTTCTCAATTTGATGAACAAAATACTGCATTGTCACAAACTGGATCACTTATTATTATTATTTGAGGTACAGAGTATCCTGAATCCCTGTTACTCTATTTTATGCTATTTTTCAGAAAAAAAAAATGCAAAATGTCAAATAAGGGGCAAAATCAATGCAAAACACTGAGAACCTTGTGGCAATAACTCAATGAAATAATCTCTATTTTAATAGCACAGACAGCACCTTGCACTTGACCTGCCATAAGCCCGATTCTAAGGTGTTTTTAATTTTCCCAAATCTATCAATATCATTACACAGGACTTTTAGTTTGATTATTTGCAACAAGACAGAAGCAGAAAAGAGCTAATAAGGTTGCAGACCCTGAAGTACAACAGGCTGCATCCTCCTGACAGCTGCTATGGCATAAATCACCAGTCACCAAAGGGAAGGGGATGGTGTAGGTACAGAGGAGATTGGGCCCATCGTACTCAGCAATTCTCAAATCCAAAAATAAAAGTTCAAAAAGCCACAGACACAAACTGATTTTTTACCTGTTCACCATTCCACGACATCCTCAATGATGGTTAGAGGTGCAAAGCTTGTGTTCTTGGAAACAAAGCCTGCCCACTTGCTTTGCTCTCCTGCTGCCCCAGGCAGTATCCGAGGGCACAGCAAGCGGAAAGCTGGTGGCAAGCAGTGACCCTGATGCTGTTAATTGCAGTGCCAGGAGTAAGGCATTTCAGGAATGCAGACTAAAGCAGCCTAAAAGTTACCAACGGCTCCATCAGGTGACTAAAGGAACCTAAATGCAGAGAGGCCTTATCTCTGAATGAAACACTGTTCCTAGGACAAAATACAAAGCCTACTCTCCACTTGAGGGCAGTTGTTTTTAATAGAGAAAACAGAACACACTGTGTTAGTGGAAAGCTATCCTTCCCTGGGAAGGAGGTAAAAAAAACCCTCAGTAAGCTCACACGGTTTGAAATAAAAAGAACAACTGAACAAACTTGCTACAGAAGAGATTTTCTGTCCAAAGGAATAAATGCTGTCATTCTGTAACACATCACATGAAACAAAAGAGGGGATGAAGTTTGCTTTGGCTTTTAACATGACTCTTGTAAGTAGCACAACAAGATCTGCACGCATCATTCCTAGAGCATTTTTCTAAATGAAGATCCATTTGAGCCCTCCCTTTGATCAGGTGCACTGAAACACAGCAGCCCCTTTTGCAAATGATACTCTACTTGATGTGCTTCTGCAGAAGAGTTTCTCAGAAAGGCCCTGCTCTCTACCTGAACAGACACTTTTTATATAAGTTTTATAGACAACACTAAGGGCAATACAGAAAAATATTTACTTACTATAAGCTCTTTGAAATGGAATTATAGCAAATCGTCTTAATACTTACATTATGTAACAATGCTGAAAAGACTTTTCTTGCATAGGTCTTAAAAGGAGAGAAATGTCCCTTAAGTGTCTCCTTGCTCACTAAAAAGACTGTAGTTTCCTACAAATAGGTAGCTGGCACTGAGGAAAAGAAAAAACATAATACATGTCTCTTCTAAAGTGTCATTTTTTTTTTAATTATTTTTTTAAAAGGGTCAGGCTGGTTAAAATTGCTTCAGAGTATGGTTCCTGAGATGTCTCATCACCTTGGCTCACATCACCTATCAGTATCTTCTCATTCAGGTAGGACAGAGATTACTGTATCTGCCAGATCAGCGTCTGAGACAGATCAGACTTATATTTGTGTCCCCAAGCAATGGAAAAGAGGCAAAGGGACTTGCCAAATTTTGCACACCCTGCGTGGCTCCCCATCAGCACAGTGTCTGTGGGGGTTTGCAGCACCTTCCTATGGTCAAAACGTGGGAAACAAAGCAGTGACTCCAGCTCTTGTAACGAACTTCAAGTCATCATTATGCAGGGGAAAAAAAGACTCAGCTTATAACACAGGCCATTTCCATTGGTTTGTGCTGCAGTCCCACATCTAATTCAAAGTTTTGATTCTGATTTTCAACATCTAGTTTGCCTTTTCATGACAAGCTGAAAGAGCCAGGAGGTCCCCAGGACCTTGAAGCTGTTCCCCTCCAAGGTGAGTCCCTCAGCTTGCTGGAGGCACAGCATTCTTACCAAAGCTCCTTATCAGAAGCAATCAGAATAAAAGCTAGCCTGACAGGTTTCAGAGCTTGAAGCAATTGAAATGGTCTGTTTGCAAAATAATTCCCCCAATAATAGAAGATTAACAATAAAAATTCCATGTAAAAGGGCAGTTGGACCTAAGGGCATCCAAAAGCCAATTGAACTCTGAGCTAAAAGACAGCTAAAAGTCTTACAGTTTTATAGGGAAATCAGATTCTGCAGAATGACACTAGAAGGACAAAAAAAAAAATTCTTTAAATCAAAGAGGAAGGGGAGAGGATGAAAATTTTTCAATTTACAGTGAAGAAAATTCTACAATAAATTAGAATAATTTCCTTAACTTTCAAAAGACCTGAAGTGAAAGTATGGTTGCTTGATTTTACCAGATGGTGCTATCCCACTGAAAACAAAAGTGTTCAAAGAACTGTGCAATGATATTGTTCATCTAGTTCCATGCTAAGCAACATAAATCAAGAAAACCCTCACTATATTTAAGGAATTTTAGGAAACACAGGCCACCTAGAGTTCATGTTACGTGAACCTTATAGTATCTTCTAGTTTGCTCACTGCAAAACAAAAGGCAATTACAACCTTACTATACTGTTGAACCAATCTCTTGAACACTGCTTTTAGGAGGAGGTAGCATGCACAATGCTCAGTCCCGAGCTAACTCACCCCTGCAGCAAAATCCATAACCCACCACCATCAGGGATAGTCCCTGCAGGCTCTCAAATCCACTAGCCAGTTGCAGTTGAAAACACCAAGAGACAACAGGCTGTGAGTACAAACCATCCCCTGGGACAGATGATACTCCAAGCCCAGTGCACAGCCAGGGCTCCCAAGTGAATCCAAGGTTCATTCAGCACCTCCCAAACCCCCTTCTCCTCTGTAACACTCAGTTTGCCATGGGCACCATGCATGGTTCTCCTCAAATGCTGCAGCACAGCTCCCAGCTGGTGCTTCGTGTTCTGTACTGAAGGACCAAGCTACCACAGGCACCAAAGAACTTCGATAAACAAAAGGTAACGTTCATTTTCTGAAATATTAAAGAAGGAAATCTAAAAGCTGCCCCTGTCCATGGCAGGGGGGTTGGAACTAGATGATCTTTAAGGTCCCTTCCAACCCAAACCATTCTATGATGATTATATGAAAAGGTATGAACTGAGCACCTGGTTCAAAAAAGTAACTTTAAGTGTCAAGTAAATTACACAGGAGAGGAAAGTGATCTGAGAATTCCTCCCCTTAAATGGAGAGACTTGTGTTAAAGGACTGGGAGGCCAGAGGTCTTGCCTTACCATGGCGATCTTGGGCAAATCACAGCCTAATGCTTAGACTATCTATAAAAAGGAAAAGAAAAATCAATTTCCTTACCTCGCAGACATGTCGCCATGCTTAATACACTGGATTGTATGAAGTGCTTTGGATGCCTTGGATGAAAGATGCTATAGGAAAGTAGAAGCAAAATAGTATTAGTAACTCTTTGCCTTTTCAGCACTCTATGCACAGACTATAAAATATGCCACATGATACCTCCAGGAATACAGCTGCATATTTCACCGAAAAGGGTTTAATATTTAGGACATGGTCCCATAAAAACCAAACAGGACAGCAGCTCTACTAAACCCTGTGGGAGTTTGTGATGTTATTCACACATGCATGGATTAAACAAAGCAAGGTTTAGACTTCCATTCTCTCTGGGGGTGGGGACAAATGTTTTCAACAACTGCATATTTAGTTTTATTTTACTTTTCCATGAATAGGAGGAAGATTCGAATCATTTTCAAAGCAAATTTTTATTCTGTGCACGACACGATTCCCTTCTCTTGAAATCCTTCTCCCCCATCTCACAGGAAAAATCTTGTTCTGTGGAATTAGAAAAAGTATGTCTCAAACAGTTACAGAAGTTTGTAATATCTCCAAGACTGCTGGATACTTCCTTCCCCACATACGCCCATCCAGGAAAAAAAAGCAAGGCTGGATACATTTCCTAGTTATTTTCAGCCTGAAACTTTCCCAAGAACATTCACATATGCAATTTATGGACAGAATATTGCAAGATATTTCAGAGAACTTTTCCCCTCCGTGTTACACTAATAATTTGATTTATTTTTATGTTTGAAAAGCATTTACTCACTAAAAGAGAGCACTCTCTCAAAACTTGTAAATAAAGTTCTCACATTTTTCAGTGAAAGAAAAGGATTAAAGATTATATTGAAAGAGCATCATTTTCACACAGGGTGAATAGACTACAGCAGTTCCCATGAGATCAGCTGCATATATTTAAACTCTTCCCACAAGACAACCATTGTTTCCTACAAGCCTCTCTGTTTTTTTTCTGTCATGACAGGTTTCCACACTTCATGTCGTCCAGAAATCCCATGGATGCTGAGCTGGACCAGATGATGAAACAATAAATTATGAAGTTTACTAATTAGGCCAGGGTTAAAAATGTTTTTTGCTAATGAAACACCTTGCTGCAGTCCTGGGAGTTGTGAACTGACTTGCTCTCAACATCCAGTTCTTATACACGAGGAAGCAGTATTCTTACTGGAGGCATCTGCAAAATAATCAGATTAATTATACAGCCTCTTTTAAAATCCATCTCTTCCACCAGAATTGCAGGGCTATACTACTTTGAAGGAAGTTCAACGTTCTTCCTAGACATGTAACCCAGCGTGTAAATGTTCTCCCCTGCGATAAACTGACTTAATCCACAGGTTTTATAGGTCAGACGCTGCTTTACGTGAACCAGATTTCACAGATCTCCAAGGCACAACCCGTGCAGAACCCAACTGATGCAAAGTGGTAAGAACGTAATTATCAACTTGCTCAATGCTACTTTTGCAAACAGTTTATAACTTGACCAATTTTTTTTTTATATATATCTACTTGATAACCTATGCGCTGTCATGACAGTTTTCTACAATTTTCAGTATATAAAATCAATATATAAATCACAAAGGTTTATATTTGACTGCTGATTCAGAACACACCAATGCTATATACAACACTTCATAAGACTTAGCATTTTTTAACATCAGAAAGACAGATTTGTAAGAATTCCATTTCTAAATATCTTCACGATATTAAAATATTATGCTAAAATAAACAACACACTCTAATATGGAATAAATTGCTTCATATAACAAATACCAATACGCTCATTGCCATGGTGATGCTGTCAAAAGCTGGTCATTTTCAAGCGTTGCTTAATGAGCTTTTGTATCTGTGACAAATTTTCAAGACTGTGGTGATGTTAGAGAAAAAGAACTTGTTACAAAATGTATAAATATGTATTTCTGTCTGAAGAGAGTGAGAGTAAATGGAACAGAGCATGAGGGACTACGGGATAGGGTCTCTAAGAATGCCACTCAAAGTGAAAACTGGACTAGGACAATAAATAAATTTGAGGGACAGTGACTTTGAAGTCTCCTGAAGAGCAGTCACCGAACAATCACCAAATGTCCTAAGGTTCCTCCCAGGTACCTGGCAATCCACTCCAGCTCCTCTTCAGCACACGTTTTTCCAGGGCCAACAGCTTCTCTCGCCTGCATTTTCAAAGCTCCCCTAGGGTAAGGCAGTAATTCCACAGCACCAGGAGGAAAGCAAAACACGTTTGAGCCCCAGGATGAGTCAAGAGCAGCGCAGGATTAACGTACGTGCTGTCACACCCCACAACACACAAGCACTTGTGTGGCACTTCAAGCTAACTTACAGCTTTTTTCACAAACATCAGTGTAATACATTTATACATATAACCACCACAGTTCCTGCCTTCACAGAAAACCCAGTAACAGTCACACTATTAAAGACTACATTTCCTACACTCTCAAAAACCTCTTCCATTATTTAATATTTGGATCTGCTGCTCAGCTTCTTTCCATGCAGTAATTTATTCATTATTGAAAATGTTACCCGAATGCATATTTAAGTTAGTTATTCATACCTCTCAGAAGAGAAACCTCTGAAAAACATTAATAATTGAAGGCAAATTGTCGCTCTTCAGAGAAATTCTGATAAAATCCATTACAGTTGTCAGCCCCCCTTCCATCCCCCTGTCTCTGGTATGCGAGGCTGCTGGCTCAGTGCACAGCCTTGTCAAACCAACCGTACAGTCTATTCAGTTACCCTGGAGTTGTCATGTGGAATCAAGCAAACAAATATCTTCTCTCCATTTTCCCCCAACTCCAGCACTCAAAACCAGATCAGAACTAATTCTTCACAAAGCTTAACTTCAGCAGCAGCTTGAGTGAAAACACTCCGAGCTTGACATGGAATGTGAATTAGTTAAAAGGATTTATCAACAGCCAGTGGTTACATTCAGTTAATTAATAACTTGCTTAAGTGTAATGAGGAAATTGCAGAAGTTAATATTACTTATGGGGCCTCTTCTCAGAAGCTGGCGAGAAGGCTGGACGCTTTCAGTGTCTTTGGAGGAACATTAGCCAAAAGAAAAATCAGGAAGGAGTAGGACAGTGGAGAAATGCATCCTTTCAGTTGACACCCCTCGCACCTCCCCAAATCACAGAACTTCAGCCAGCCCTTAGAAAGCGTAACTGCCCAGGTGGAACCAGAGCCCAGGACCTACCTGAGCACCTCCAAAGCTTGGCAGCTGTAGCGGAGAAATGATTTCTAAATCATTCCAGCGGCGTTCTGCACGCAAGCTGAACATGCTGTCCTTCCAGGTTAAGCACGTCTGTATGCTTTCCCCCTTAACTTTCCTTTGATAAATAAATTCCAGATTCCCAATGAATCAACCGTAACTAAAGCTTCCCCTACACACAAACCAGAAGGATCTTGACAGAGCCGTTACTGGCTATGTCCTTCTCTCCTGGGAGAGCACAGGAGCAAGCTCACACTGGGAGTGTCCCAGCACCGACATTTTTCTAAGAACAGCCAAAGTAATATCAAATGAACAGGCTCCCAGAACAGCAAATGTAAGGTCAAGCACTCTTAGCCAGCTGCTGGAAGAAAAGAAAGGCTGTTTGCCCAAAGATAATGAGGAGGCATGTTTGTACCATGCTCGTTAGGGCCTTTGTCCTTTTGCAATACAGAAAGGATTTGTAAGTTATACAGTTTTAAAAAATCTGCTCCGTAGAATACACATTCAGTCATGTGAGTCCTCAATTTTGATGGCAAATCCTCCAAACAGCTTTTTTGCTCCTGTTCATTCCACCACGGCCTCTACAACCAAGTACAAAATTAATGGTGGGTGAACGCACACTTCTAATGAAGTTAGGAAAGTCGTCATTGGTTTTTAAATAAAATGCAATTGTGTGTTCTTTACATCTTCCTTTTACCTTAGTATGCATATGAAGAATGCAGCTTGCTTCTCTCCTACCTCTACGAGACTGTAAAAAACTTGCAAGCTGGGAGCAGAACATAAACAGTCTCACTCTAAAAATCATTTTCTGAACAAGAGATTTAAAAAAAAAATAAAGTTTCAAAAGGCAGCACGGTCTAACTAGGAGACCACAAATGAGGGTCTTGGATTTTACTTCTGCATCCAATAACTGCTTAAGTCATTGCACAGTAGGAATTAAGAGGTTGATTCCTTCACTCACTGCAAGCCTACTTTTGACTTCTGATAGCAACCAAAGTAATATTTCCCCCCAGTGTCTGACAATCTTAACTTTTCATGTGGAAGGACAAGTAGAACCACAAGCTGGTTTTGTAGTTACTCAAACACAACGACAGTTGTAGCTAATGCCAGTCCTCAGAAGATCTATACGGAAACATCTTGATGGCACCACACTTCAAGAAAGATGTTTGAGGTGCTGGAGAGAGTCCAGAGGAGGGTGACCAAGCTGGTGAAGGGTCTGGAGGGTCTGACCTCCGAGGAACGGCTGAGGGAGCTGGGGGTGTTTAGCCTGGAGAAGAGGAGGCTCAGAGGTGACCTTAGTGCAGTCTACAGCTACCTGAAGGGAGGGTGTAGCAGGGTGGGAGTCGGCCTCTTCTCCCAGGCAACCAGCGATAGGACAAGAGGACACAGCCTCAAGCTTGGCCAGGGGAGGTTCAGGTTGGACATTAGGAAGCCTTTCTTCTCAGCAAGGGTCATTAGCCATTGGAAGGGGCTGCCCAGGGAGGTGGTGGAGTCACCATCTCTGGAGGGGTTTAAGAAAAGCCTGGACATGGCACTTAGTGCCCTGGTCTAGTTGCCATGGTGGTGTCAGGGCAATGGTTGGACTCTGTGATCCCAGAGGGCTCTTCCAACCTGGTTGATTCTGTGATGCTGTGAAAAGCTTTTCTGATAACTATGGTGAAAGGGTAAGACCACTGTTGACTGTCTTCTCAGACAACCCGTTCTCTTAATGGCACAAGGTGGACAGTAGAAAGGGGTTCCTCTTACTCTGAACTGAATGCGCTCTGCTCCCAGAATCACCTGTACAGTCAGTAAGAAAGCCAAGACAGACAGGAGACTGGGGAATGTAAGGCAGCAAAGCAAGGATTAGTGAGAGAGACCCAAACATGCTTTGAAAAGGCGACTGATGGCATCACCATGGAGAAAGACAGTGACGTGGCCCTTTCCAAGCTAGGCACTTCGATCCCTTCTGATCCTCCCTGCAGAGGTTTGCCATGCTAGCATCGCCCTTTACAACCCTGACATAGTCATACCTTAATTCTTTTGCTTCTGCTTTTTCATTGATGGATTCATTGCTATACACCATTAATGTCACTAAGACAATGAAATCTTAGCTAATGCAAGATGGCATGTGAAGGAATGTAACAGGAAGACTGACTCAAGCCACCCACAGAATCAACCAGGTTGGAAGAGCCCTCTGGGATCATCGAGTCCAACCATTGCCCTGACACCACCATGGCAACTAGACCAGGGCACTAAGTGCCATGTCCAGGCTTTTCTTAAACCCCTCCAGAGATGGGGACTCCACCACCTCCCTGGGCAGCCCCTTCCAATGGCTAATGACCCTTGCTGAGAAGAAATGCTTCCTAATGTCCAACCTGAACCTCCCCTGGCCAAGCTTGAGGCTGTGTCCTCTTGTCCTGTCGCTAGTTGCCTGGGAGAAGAGGCCGACTCCCACTTCACTACAACCTTCTCTGACTTTCCTCTTGCTGTTTATAAAAATTGTAATCAACTACACAGAGAACCACAAAGTTACCCCTGGACCAGGATATGCTTGGAAAGACAAATTAAATTAGAGACAGCAAAGAGCACTCGAGCAACTCACAACTCTAAAGCATATAATGCACATGGTAAACAATATGTTGTAATAATAAGGCAAAACAAGATATTGTGATAATAGGCAAAAAGATTTTCACGTACATTTCACTGTTAAACAGGAGAATTTACTTGATGAAAATGTTTTTTCCCATCCTAGACAAAAACTTGGTTTTAACTTTTATTATAATAGCTACAATGAATTTATGTCCTTTTTAAAGAAAGCCCTGAAAATATTTATTTTGTTAGACTTCTTTGAATAAACGTCTTGTTAGGAAAGAGACATGCTATTGTTCTCTCTGAATAATGGGTGAAGAGAAACAGAATATCCCATATTCATTGCATTTAGCCTAAATGAGTCATGTTATCTTCTACCCAGACAAAGCATTTGAATTTTAATAACGACAATGCTGACAGCTACAATACTGTTCTTGCCGAAGTTTGCTTGTAAATAATTAACAACTGTTGTATAATGACAGTGGGTTTTGTGATAGCTCTATTAATTTCACAGTCAGGCTGGAGTCTCTTTAATTTAGGGTATTCACAGAAATCCAACCCCCTCCCAACCTACTAACATAAAAGGCTAATGGAAAAAACAGGTTTGTGTCCCTGCAGTCTGTCTCAATGCCAAAAATCTGTTGTATGCCAAGAGTCAGCCACGGAAACCAAGGAGAATAGTATAGAAATCACAGATCATCCCTCCAAATGGTTCACAAGTTTGACTAATAATTACCCAATTTTGAAGTTAAAGTCTGCATGTGGTAAACAACAAGTTCACAGAGAAAAATTCTGTCCTGCGTGGTAGGACCTGGTGGTCAGTCACTGGTGGTGGCATTGTCAGAGGACAGATTCAGCACAGGATGGGGCACCACCTATTACTGTCCTTTAAATATCTGCACTCATGCCTCTCACAAACCTGCCAGCAAGACACTGATGAACATTCCCCTAATCCACTCATAGTTTTAAAACCTGGCAACATTCCTCTGATTCTGATGGAATCAGCAAGGATACAAATACCTTGAGGACCATGAAAACGTTTCCCATGTAAGCAAGTTCTTTATCTATCACATGCCATATAGTTCACTAATTCACAGCTACCTCTTTTACACACATATTAGGAATTTCATCCAAGAATTGTAGAACTAGATACAATGTTTCTTCTACCATAACAGGAGATACCCAATTTGATTTTTTTTTTTTTCCCTTCAGATAACACATCCTGGTGTTTTCGTTCCTGGGAGGATGAAATATTTCACTCCAGAAAGAATAGAGCCTCTCAAAAGCCCACTGAAGTTAATGTAGAGACTCTTACTGTCATTACAAGGTCTTTTGTTCTCCCAGTAGGTATTTCCTCAAGTTACCTTATGCCCATTTACTGTCCCAGACAAAGAAGTGGACAATGACACAGATATTTATGAAATAATCTTTGGTTTCTATATGGACCAGGTAATAAGAACCATTTCTGGGCCATGCATTTGTCTGGCAGCAGCCCAATATTTAGTGTACTTGCATAGTTTTGTACACTAAGTGGATTATTCAGGATTGTAAACCATACTGCCAAATAAAAAAATGTTAGATATCAACCTAATATTTCTATCAAATTCCATATTAATTACTAAAGTTATTTTCTAACTATTCTAAATTTTTTTCCCATACTAAGTATTGCTTATACTCCAGTTACTGGCAAAGCCAGTAATCTTATTTGACATTTCTAGAATAGCTGTTTATTTCTAAAGGCCAAATCCTGTGTACCAAAGTCAAAGCTCCTGTTGAAATTAAAAGAGGTTTTCCCCAAATAAAGACTAAAAACTATAGGATCTGACCCATTGTCTCAGAGGAGCTAGACCCTGCCTCAGCACTGTAGCTGTTGGTTAGTCAGGTTTGTAGGTGGTTATTGCCTGGCAGCCCTGCCTTGTAACAATACACAGAGCTCATTAGCAGCTGCACGGCTCCAAAAGGCTCATCTGCATCACAAAAGACAACATCTGCTGTGCATCTAGGTGCCACCTCGCTGATAAAGTATATCAGAAGTAGAAAAAGTTTGCATACTCATTTCTTTATAGCCACTGCTGTTTTGAAGACAGTACCAAAATACTCATAAGCAACAAACAAATGTCACTGCAGGTCCATCTGATGGTACTTCAGATGCTTCACAGCCTCCCTTGCTGCCATGAACAGACTGCAAACACACCCAATCTTTTTTACATACACACATACATGCACACACACTCTCACATTCTGCATATCCCATAACATTTGCATTACCCACCTGCATAATTTTCCAATTGAACTGCATATTTTATTACTTCAGGCATCTATTTCCACTCACTTTGTTTCCCACATACAGGGCTTTGCTAATTGAGCTGCATGCTTTATGAGCTGTGCTAATTGAGCTGCAAAACTCCACTACTGAGTTTTTATATACTGTACTAAGCAGAATATCGAGTGCTGGATTTGTGCCACTGGAGTTACGAGCTCTGCAAGTTGAGTACTTTAACAGTTCTGCTGTATTTTTCACTTCTTAAATTTCTATATGTTTTTGCTACTTCATGCTACCCAAATGGGTTGAAAGCTGCATCTGGCTTAAGCAAAAGTTTTTTTAAGGATAGCCAGGACAAATGAATTAAACTGCTGATGACAGCCCAAGTAACCCTTGTATTCTGTCCCTGAGAGCAGAAGTCAAGAAAACTTACCCTAGGAGAGCAAAGGCAGCTGCTCCCACGCAGAAGAAACACTGCCTGACCACAAGGGACGGTTTCAATAGGTGCTCACGCTCCTGGTTTCTGGTTAAGAGCCAGAAGCCTTTAAAAGGGTCCTGGAAGCAGGAAGGAAAACCAGTATTGATAAGTAACCACGAGGACATGCTGTTCTCAGCTGCCACGAGTTAAGAGCTCAGCAATCAGGGCATGCCTGCTGCAGAGAGACACAGCGTCTGGAGCCAAGGCTGGTTCTGCACAACATCCAGCTGTTTCTCCTCCTAATTAAGTCTATAGGCTAACTGTGATTATTAATATTAAACACCTACCCTCTGAAGCTACTAATGAAACCAGATAATCCATACCATAGATCCACATTTAAAATTAATACAGGCATTTATGCTAACTTACAAGAAAGACAAGCAGTACACACAATGTGCTCACGCCTTTCTCCTGCACAGGTTCTCCTCTTGGCTATGGATAGTAAGAGCCAATATTTAAAACATATTTAAACATCTGTTCAGATGCTTAATAAGCTTACCATCATTAATGCTACACCTCACAGGTGAGCACAATGCTTTGAAAGACAAACAAGGAGAACAGTACTTCTACCAGAAACTCAATTTCAATAATGGCATCAGGGCTAAGTAGTGGCAGGTATTTGGAGGCTGAAGGAAACCCGTCAGGAGGGAAAGAATAATGAGGCAGCACCTCATGGAACAAGTTAGTTAAATGAATTAATATGAGCACTAATATGGCTATGTAAATGCCTTTCCAGGACAAAGTTTTGTTTGCTAGATTCGTAGAAGAAAGCCTCTATATAAATGAGCATGAAACCACAGAAACGTAGGATTGGAAAGTCCTCAAGAGATTATCTAACCTCCTCCTTGCGTTGAGGCAAGAGCTGTCAGGTCCAGGCACACCTGATGATTGTTCTGATGGTGCTTCGCTAAGCAAAGCTTTTCAACACTTCATAATTAGGAAATTTCTGAGTAGTCAAAGATTTCTTCCTACTCCATTAAAAACAGGGCAGCAGATCACCATTTTGTTATGGTGTTTGACTTTCTTTATGATTCTTTGCTCTCTCAAACATCTCCTTTTGGAGCAAACATCTCTTTCAGCTTCTCACCCTTCTCAAGTTTTCTTGCTTTTTTTCCACTCTTGTTGAATCTCCTCTGGACTCTCTTTCCTGGAATTTCTCTCAAATCTGACTAATTTCATTAGCATTATTTCACCTTAAAATTGTAAAATTTACTTCAAATTTGCAGTCTAACAGTACCTTCACCCACCCTACATTATTCTCCCAGAAAAGGGTTAATGTCATGCATAAATACAGACTAAGGCCTTTTTTATTTTAATGGCAAGGCAACAAAGAAATTCACTTAATGACAAGTTCTTGGACTAATGCATTATTCATTTTGTTATGTGACAGTAGAACAAAATTGTATCCATAAATATATAATGTTGTACACTACTTTTTAATGTATTTTACATTTATGAAATAATTGGCTGTCTTTCACCACATTATCCTCCCTTTATTCACTTTTTCTTTAAGCGGATGTCATAAAATGCAGTTCATGACACAGAGACAGCAACTGGCCTGCACAAACCTATCAATTTCAACCTCTGTTTCTGAAAATGTTTTCCAGTCTCTGGGAGGATTTTGGAGGCACTTTTCCACATATAAATTGCTCTTTTACGTGGAGGCACTTTTCCACATATAAATTACTACTTTACTCCTTTATCTTTACAATTAACATTATGTATTTTTAAATGTATTAACTCATTTGAGGTCAACAAATTGTATCTAATCATCAGCCTAATTAACGTTCATGTATTTAGTGATATGTGGGGTTTTGACTTAAATGATAAAAATACTCATACCTCCTTCCTGGGTATCCCAAAGCAAGGCAAGTCATAAGCAGAGAGAGGTCTTGGCACAGGCGGTGTCCTCACCAGCAGGGCTCAGCCTCGCAGGGTCTGAACACAACCAGCAGAGATGGGTGCAGGCAACACCGGCCACTGATGGTCCAGGAGAGTCAGGCAGTGAACCAAGTCCCAGATGCACCCAAGGAGTCCAGTCAGGAGCAAAAGGAGACAAGGCCAGAGATGGGACTAGTAGCAAGTCTACAGCATAGGTCCTAAGTCCACCCAGGAAACAGGGCTGGATGCAAGCTCTAATGTGCTTGCATGAAGGGTCCATCCACAAGCCAAGCTGCTTACAGCACTGAGGTTCATCCAGGACTGAGGGACTCAGCCTGAGTCCTGAGCTGAGCCGGAGCACCTGGGCAGGTGTGGGTGGAGGCCCCAGGTGAGGCTGGTCAGGGCCATCAAGGCCTATCAGTGCCCTCAGAGCACAAACACTTCCTAGCTTCCATTAGCAGTTTGCCTAAATTTTGTTTGCCTTCATAAACTGTTCCAAGGAGCATGTGTGGATTATTATTATCTCCAGCCACCTGCATGGTCTCTCCAGTTACTGCCCTTGCATGCTTGAGGTTCATATCCAGTTCTGGGTTAGGTAGCACATGGGTTACTTACACCAAGAGGGCTTTTCTCTAGGTACTGGGGAGGTGTGGGAGTCAAATCCTCTGTGGTCCTGCTGCCAGTACAGCCCTTCCTGCAGCGTGGGCAGCTCCTTCCAGCCCTCTCTCCTCTTCTACTGCACTGCACCAGCCACGAGACCCCATTCTGCCTACGCAGGTGAGGAAGCTCCAGCTAGAAGGCTCTGTAACAACAAGCACCACCTGAGCACCTCTGCCAAAACGTAAGGCATGTAACAAAACCTCTCCCTTCCATAAGTCTGTCTGCTACTAAAAATTTCACAAATCTGCATGCTTTTGCCCATTAACAACAGATGAGTCTCATGGATATAAACAGGGCATTTCATAGTGCCAGACAAATGCTGCTCAACTGCCAAAACCAACACTGAATCAAGGCTTGAGCAGCAATTAAACTAGAACAATGCAGATACCAGAGCCTTCCTTTAATCATCCTCCCAACCCTGTGTTAATTAGCTAGGCTGCAGTAACTACAGAAACGATGTGCCTAGATGAGAATAAAAAGTAAAATTAGATTAAAAATTCAGTAAATTATACAACACTCTTTCTTATCAAAATATTTTAAAATATTCATGCCCAAAAGTACATATCCTACAGAGATCCCAGGATTGTTCATTCGACTTCTTTGTATCGTGGATCACAAACTGCCATTACCAATAAAATTAGAAGGTGGCGTTTAGGAGCTGCCAAGGCTTGGCAAGTCCAGCGGGCACTAACACCGCTGTGGAAAGGTCGCCACGGTGTCTGTCTGGCATCCAGAGGACGGGCTTGCAAAGGGCACATTGGCTTCAACCCTGTAAGCGACTCGGTGGAGTCCTCTGCATGCAAAACCTCACAGAATCCCAGAATCAATGAGGTTGGAAGAGCCCTCTGGGATCATCGAGTCCAACCATTGCCCTGACACCACCATGGCAACTAGACCAGGGCACTAAGTGCCATGTCCAGACTTTTCTTAAACTCCTCCAGAGATGGTGACTCCACCACCTCCCTGGGCAGCCCCTTCCAATGGCTAATGACCCTTGCTGAGAAGAAATGCTTCCTGATGTCCAACCTGAACCTCCCCTGGCCAAGCTTGAGGCTGTGTCCTCTTGTCCTATCGCTGGTTGCCTGGGAGAAGAGGCCGACTCCCACTGCGCTACAACCTCCCTTCAGGTAGTTGTAGACTGCACTAAGGTCACCTCTGAGCCTCCTCTTCTCCAGGCTAAACACCCCCAGCTCCCTCAGCCGTTCCTCGGAGGTCAGACCCTCCAGACCCTTCACCAGCTTGGTCGCCCTCCTCTGGACTCGCTCCAACACCTCAACATCTCTCTTGAAGTGCGGGGCCCAGAACTGGACACAGGATTCAAGGCGCGGCCTCACCAGTGCCGAGTCCAGAGGGACGATCACTTCCCCAGACCAGCTGGCTGCACTATTCCTAATAGAGGCCAGGGTGCCATTAACCTCACTTCTCTATTCCTCCCAACAGCTGCTCTGTGCAACATACAGGCCCAAAAGCGATGTTTTTTGTATAAAAGAGGGGCAGCACCCCTGACACAACCACCTGGGTCTTAAAAACACCACAGTTGTTTGCATCTTGTCAGCACAAGCGCCATTTCAGGCACCTTTGGCCGCACATGGCCACGTTAGCTGCTCCCTCGCCTTCCACCCGAAAGCCTTGAGGAAGGTTTGTGTAACATCCCCGCACACATCTGCCCCCCTTCCCCGGGCTGCGGCTCTCGGTGGCCGGTGGGAGGCCCGGGATGAGGGGAGGGGAGGGGAGGGGAGGGAGGGGCGACCCGGCCTGGCCGCCAGCGCTGCACCGCCGCCCGCCCGCCCGCAGAGGGCGCCCCGGCCCCGCCGCTGCGGCGGCTCATGGCGGCGCCGGGGGAAGGGGAGGGGCGGTGCGGGCGGCCCGGCCCTCTCTCTCCCTCCCGTCTCCCCGCCGCAGGCCGGGCACTGCCGGGGCGGGCGGCGGGCTCCCGGCGGCCGCGGGGCTCCCCCGACGCCCTCCGGCGGGTGGCGGTCGTTCGGCCCGGGAGCGTAACCCCCGTCCCTCTCCGCAAGGTCTTCCGTGAGGCGAAACCTCCCTCCGGTGGCGGCGGCGCAGGGAGAGGCGTGCGGCGGCGGCGGGCCGTGCCCAGCCGGGTGCCCGGAGCAGCAGCAGCCCTGGCCAGGTCGGTGCCTGCCCCGCTCGGGTGCGTGTCGGCGCCTCCCCGGACCGCTCCGCTCTGCTCTCCCGGGGCCGCGGCCCTCGCAGCCCGCTCGGCCATGTGCGTGGGACAGGAAGAGCCGCTGCCCTTTCTTAAAGCCGGTCTTAATTATTATCCCTTAATGTTGCCTTCCCGATTCCTGTTTCTCCCCCGATGACCAAGCGCTGTCACGGTCTGGGGTGCGGGGGGACAGCCCCGGAGCTGCTGCCGCCCCTGGAGCCACCGTCCCGAAGGGGATGGTGCTCCCCCGGGGGCTCTCGGGCTGTGCTGCCTCCTGGGCTCTCCAGAGGAAAGGCTCTCCCTCGTGGGTTTGTTTTTTTTTATAAGCCAAGTTGGAAGTGTTCTGTGAGCGCTGGGCTTGGTTATTCGGTTAAATTTGGTCATCAGCTGTGAAGAGGCAGCGTTTGCCATCAGGAGTGTCTAAAAACGTGTGTAGAGATGGTAGATTTAAATTAGATACTAGGAGGAAATTCTTTGCTATGAGGGTGGTGAGACCCTGGCCCAGGTTGCCCAGAGACGCTGTGGCTGCCCCCTCCCTGGCAGTGTTCAAGGCCAGGTTGGATGGGGCTGGGAGCAACCTGGTCTGGTGGAAGGTGTCCCTGCCCGTGGCAGGGGGTTGGAACTGGATGATCTTTAAGGTCCCTTCCAACCCAAACCAGTCTGTGATTCTGTGGAGACAAAATACAATGACTGAGTTAAAATTGGGAAGTGTTTGGAGAAGCCCTGAATTACTCCTTAGCTCAGCTCCACTTTTTCTTTTCCCCAGGAGTAATTAAATTATGAATACTGTACAACTGAACATCCTTTTGGATTTCAAGCTGCTATTTAGAGAACTTGCAAATCTGCCAAACACACATATCTGACATCTTTACACATTACCAGCGATGTCTCGTTATTTGACATCCAAGAACATGCAGCAGCCAGAACACATGGATGTTCACAGCAGCTTGGCAGCTGGAGAGGGAGAGAATCTGTTTCAACCCTCCCAAGTTCCAGGGAAAACTTGCTTTTCCTCGTCTGGGCTGTGGAGCTATTCTTAATGAAGTGGACTTCACTTTTAAACCATCAACTATTTCTGTTTGCATGTTTTTACTCCAGAATAAAGATGAAAATAAGAAGAAGAGTGTCCAAACAGCAGTCTCAAGCTACTGATTCCTTATTACTAAATATCTTGCACCAGAACAGTTTTATTTCTAGCTAGACAAACACTAAACCTTTTTAGAAAGGTATGATGTCAAGGTGTTTAGTTGACAGCATCCAGCTGTTCTAGCTGGTGGGATTGCTGGTTTTGGTGATCGGGCTCTTACTGGGACGGAGTATTTTGCTGGGGATTTAAGAAAAATAGCAATTATTGTAAGATTAAAACTATGGTCACGAGGACTGGCAACACGCAGGTTATTCTGCTGCATAGATGTTAAGTAATAGCAACCCAAGGCTGTTCACGTGCTTCAAATGTGTTAAGCGTGTTGTGTGGCAGGAGGCCAAAGCTCAAGTCTTCAGTCATCTGGGAAGTGTAAGTGGCCTAATTCCTACCACTTTTTAAACTGTTTGGTTTTCTGTAATAGCTGTGGGATTTTGGAGCAGGGTATAGCAGAAGACCAGGTGGTTGAGTCTGAATTGCCTTGTTTACACTTGCTACCACGTAGTCCTTGATCTTATAAGAGCACTTTTGCATGCGTGGGTCCAAATGCAGTTATGATATTCAGACATGGTTTTAAATACCACGTTAAATCTAACTTTTCAGACATGGTTTTAAAATACCACGTTCAATCTTTTTTTTTTTTTTATACATCTGACATATTTTGCTTATCTTGAAGTGCGCGTTTTGGGATGAAGCTTAATAAAATGTATAAGATTTTTGTTACAGTGTTTACAAATGCTTGAAAGTTCATGCCTAAAAGCTGCCTAAGTAGTATGTGTGCTTTGATGTTTCTCCCTTTTTAATGGGTGGTAAAACCCTGCGCAGCCACAGAGTACCAGAATGGGAAAGCTTACTTGAAACATTACTCACAACTTTTTTTTTTAACTTTAAAAATTATTGTCAAAGATGGCTACGAAGCCTAATAACTTCACCAGTGCAAGCTGAATATGTCTAATAGGCTGAGATCAGCTCTCACTGTATGAGAACATGTTCTTTTTCTGTTGTTTAATTGGTTTAGGTCCGATGATGACAGTTCTCTCAAGAGGCAGCCAGTTTCTGCAGAAAACTTGTTCCAGCATTTAACACCGCAGATACTTGAAGTCTCATGAAAAGAAGCAGCAGGTTTCTCGATGACTGGCAAAGTAAGTCTTAACTTTACAGTGAATGCTGCTCTATGAAAACAAACTTTGTGAAACTTTATCAAGAATTGAAAGTAGTTTTGATGCATAATGAAGGTGGCTCCAACCTGTTACTGTCAGCCCTTTCAAGCCCTGTCCCCATGTGTGTGAAGTGAAGAACATCAAAAATCCCAGCCACAAACGTCAGGCCTTTGGGGACTGCTGTCTGTGAGATGTTTAATAACTTTATTCACTTCTAGAGGAATGGTTTATACCTCAGTATAAATTTGTTTGTTTTCTGAATTTGCTGTGCATCTGAGATGTTCCACGTGGTCTTAGAAATTTTCACCATCTTACTGGTTCTACATCTGGCTTTAAATACTAAGCAGGTGAACGTACCAGTATAGTCCTTATTTTGTTGTTCTTTTTTTTTTTAACAGTGCATTTGCTCTGGCTTTTTTCCTTAATAGCTAGTTGATTTAAGATTATTCTATATGAGGAATTATTAACCTTCAGAGGAATTAAATTATCATCAGAATGAGTGGAAAACCAGCTGGGTTTTGTCAGCAGGAAGTTTCAAGGAATAGGAATAGATAATTCTGCATTTTTGTTAAAATTTTCTTCAATTTTGCAGTGATTAGGTGAATCACTAGTTAGTCTGATGGGGCTATCTAGATCAAGCAGACCTTAGAGCCCCTCTGGAGTCATAAGTGACTTATTTTTCATAACATTATCCTGAAAGTAGTTGTATAGAAAGCAACATTATGGTTTGTAAGTGGGAGTGGAGTGTTGAGAAACACCCAAGTCAGAGTTTGGTCTTAAGTGCAAGTAAATTGCTTGGTTTACTTTACCCTGTAGCAGATTGCTGGCACCTCAGTGTAACTGGCAGTCTCTAACACAACCTCAGACTAAAATGCTGTAGTGATATAAATCTGGAGCGTTGCATATTTGTCAAGAGCTAATGAATGTGATGGACCACAAAGTATTTTTCTTTCTTGGAAGTCTAACTTCTCTCCTATAAGCAATAAATATAAGCAAGCATTGTATGGTTAATGTCTTATTCACACCGGCTATATTTATTTCTTTGAATTTGGCAGGTTCATTTATGAGATTGGAAATAACTGTGGTATCAAGCATCCGTCTGGATGCAGAGGTCTTTTCACAGAGGATATTCAGCATTGGTAAACGGATTTGAGGATTTGCATGGGGTAAAAATGGAGGCAGAAATAAACTTCTGGAATTGAATCTCGGTCCAGGAACGATGGCGTCTCAGCTGTATACACGTGCTTTCAATATCTCCCCAATAGAGAATAGGAGATTGTGCATAAATGGAACACCATGGATTTGGCATCTCCTAGAAGAATGTGTCGAGAATGCGTGGGAGTATTGGAGCGTTGTCATAGGACTGATTTCCATTGTCTGTTTTCTGTTTGCTGCACTACCGTAAGTTTAAAGTCTTAAGCAGTCCTCAGATTCAAACATGAGTAATCTTGCCTGAAGCCTTTCTCAAAAGCTGCCTTTTTAAAATTTTATCTTGGATATGTTTCTCTATCTGCATAATACAGATATAATATGCCAGAGAAGCATGTTGTTCATGTTTGCAACAATATTTGGTGGTTGACAAATGAGCTTGATGTACTGTTCTGTTGTACTGACTTGACACTAATCTCTGCCACTTAGAGCAAATGAGAATAAATCACCTCTTCTCTCTTATCCTCTCCTCCCTGAGACGTGTGTGCACACGCAGGCACACTTGTAGCAGAAGCTGGCTCAGCTTTTATTTAAACCACATCCTATGTCACCAATACTGTCGTGCTGGCTCCTGCCAGTGAAATTGGGATTGAGACAAGGTCAGAAGCAGCACATGAGTTAGCACTTTGGTAGTGCTAAATCAGTTGCTGTTTGGTCACTGGCACTGGGTTCAGGTTTCAAAAATGTAGGTAGGAGATGACAAAGAAAAAGTAGAAATGCTCCCAGTAGGTGAGAATGCCTGAAACAAAATGGGTTTGACTCCAAAGTCTGTCCCCAGAAGGGGGATATAATTTACTGAACTAGTAAAAGCGCTATGGAAATCAAACAAAATAAAACCACTCTTAGTAAGCTGTTGAGCATCAGAAATATTAGTTGAAATATTAGTTGAAAGGGGGCTTTGCATTAAAACTGTCATGTTAGTGAGCATGGAATTCATCAAGATATGTCTAATGGGCCCACGTTGGGATTGCTTCGTAGTCCCCATTGTGAATCTGAATAACAGCTCTCCAATTTAGAGGCGTAAGTGTAGTTGTCAACTCTTTTAGAAGCTCGGTTGATTCTTAGCACTTCTATGTTAAATAAGTGTTTTTATTATTTCAGCATTTTAAAGGCTGATATTTAGAGCAGATGAATATAAAATGCTTATGGCATCGTTCTGGTGTCCAGAAAATGGTATTTCAGTGCAGGCCACAAAGAAGGAGCACATGCAAGCAGTAATGAGGTTGTGATTTGAGCCTTTTGTTATGTTAGAGTAAGACATGGTGAGCTATAGTGATACTGAGTTCTTCTTCAAAAGGTAAGTGGAGTATTGCTGTGATGGGTTTCTTGTGGTTAGAGTTTTAATCTTTCTTTATTCAGATTTTGAAAAATGTACTTCTGAGCTTATTAAACTTGTTTTGCTTACACGATTTTACAATTACTTCTGGAATTTGTGCCAGTCAAATTTACACTGCGTGTCAGAATGGAAGAGTGGATCAAGCGCTGTCTTTGGGCTTTCTGCTGTGTTGGATAGCTGGAGATCTTACAAATTTCGTAGGCTGCTATTTAACAAATCAACTGCCAATTCAGGTAATCTGTCAATGCTCCTACTTTTTGGTTTATCCTTTTCAAACTGTCTCTAGGATAACTTAATATTGCACAGTGAAGTACATACTGGGAAAGAAAATGGGTTTGTATTCTGTTCACTGATCTACCATCCATAAAATAAGTCGTAATTTCCCAAATATTTACATTGATACTGTTATGTGTTATAGGAACCCTTTCACCCTTGTAATTAACATTTGGAAAGGCTTACTGGGTGTTACTCAATGATGAATAGAGGGGGGAATTTTAAGTTAAGCTTCAGCTTCTAAGTAAGCGTGCAGAGTAAATAGGCCTGGGAGGAAGTTGTGTTGTTTGGCTTGTAGTAGGTCAAGCTGTTTTGGGGCAGCTAGTCTTTAAACTCCCTGGAAAATGACCAGCTATTGGGATTGTGTCAGCAAGTCCCTGTTGCACGAGGTTTGCACTGCGTTCATCTGCAGCAGTCTAACTTGGTTTGTACTGGAAACCCTTCCTTTTTTTTGGCAGTGCTTTGGTATTTGTTATTCACATTATGATTATGAAGCAAAATTTCCATGCAGTTAAGGTATTTTGAACTATTTGTATACTGAACAAGCAAATGTATCTTCTCTTTCAGATGGTCACTGCCATTTTTTATGTTAACATGGATATAATTATGATTTCACAATTTGTCTACTATAAGCTCAAGAATCAGAAGATGATAAAATGTAAGGTTTTTCAACAATTAAAATGTTCTCCATAATGTAGCACACTCTTGCACACTCTTTGATATTTTCTACAGTGTTTAAATAATTCTTTTTCAGAGGGATCAAAAAATAGAGTGCACCAATTCTGTTTGAGTTGTTAGGCCTATTGCTTCCAGTTTTCTCAGGCTCATGTGAAAATCCTTCCCTTTCTCTTCTCTGCCTTTCTGCCTTTCTCTTTTCTTACCCACATAAAATCTGTAGATATTTTCCATGTAGTACTTTCAGTTTATATAGACATACAAAATGTGGTAGTTTTGTGGAATCTGGTTCCACATTTTAACTTACTCTATGGTTTTACTCTCTACTTACAGCTCTCTAAATGTATGTATAAGTTGAAAGCAAGCATTATTTCTTTGTGTGGTTCAGTTAGTTTCCTCCATGTTGATTGAGGTGGGACTTTATTTGCTTATAGCATAAAATATCTTGACATCTTCATGTATTCTGTTTCAATACATACAGTTAAAAAACATACTCAAGGGGAATGAAATTACTCGAGTTGTGCTTCATAAAACCCTGGCAGTGGTTGTAGTATTCAGCCTACCAACAGACTACTGTTCTGACTGAAATGGAAGACAGAAAGCTCTGTTCACATTGTATCAAATCAAAAACGTCAACTCATCAATCTAAAAAAAAAAAAAAAATAAAAGAAAATCCATGGTGCAGCAGAGGTAACAAAAAGCTGAAGTAAAACAGATGCCTGCCCAGCAGACTAAGTAGGGATAAAGCAGATTCATTCAATATGGAACTGATAATAAACCTGGAGGTAGGTCAGTGCTGAAGAGATTTCCTTCCTGCTGCCTACTCTTGAAGACAAACGCAGGCTTTTGTACGTTTTCGCTGCCAGTGCCTGTTTCAGCTCAATGGTTTGCATAGCTGGGGAGGTTGGAGTGGTGCTGTGGGATTAAAGCTGTTAAAGAGCTTTTCAGTGCCCAGTTCTGGAGCAGTTACCCTAGACAAGTTGGTCAATTTTGCATCTCAAGGTGCAGCTTGTGGAACAGCACTACTAAGTCTGAGTTATTTAGACTTCAGATCTTTAGGACAGGCTTAGTAATGCCATACTGCAATTTGTTCCACTGGTAACAGTGACTGCAGGACTTCACCAGCATCTTGTAGCTACAGAAGATAACGGAGCTCCAGAGTTCTGTAGGCTTGTCTGCCATTTTCAGGTTGTCTTGTCGGTGTCTATGGAGACTTGCTAGGTTGAGTCTGTGGCTTTGAATGTGTGAGTCTCAGTAGGGCTCGATGTGTAGCTAACCATGGACATAGACCCTGGTCCAGCACAGCACTTAGATTATATATTTATCTTAAAGATGTTTTTGTTCATTTAAATTGCAAATATTTTTTTTATATTTGGTTTTAATCAAGGTGTTTTGAAAGAAACTGTTGCATACTATTCTACTCAGCAGTTTTCTGTTTACCAGCTGTTATTTAATTAGGAGCTAATATAAGAGATGAACCCAGCATGAAAATTTCCTCTTTTGGTATCAACACCCATTTAAGGAGTTCTCTCCTGTTCCTGCACTGCTCCCCTCCGTTGTTGCACAAAGACACAGCACAACTAGGATAGTGAGCAAGGGTGGGCACAGAGCCCGGAAGAAAGAGGTGGACTTACATTGCTGCCAAGAAAAAGATATATGAAATCGTACCTTTAAATTTACATATTTATATTACAAACAAAAAGTAACCATAAATCAGCAGCAGATGTTATTTTTCAGCTAATTTGTTTGTGTGTCATTCTAGGCAACAAAAGCCTGAAGAATTTCTGTATAGCCTGGATCGTGGTGTGTATAGCACTGGGTGTTATTTTACCCTGTCAGCTGTTACTAAGAAACCAAGAGCAGAGCACAGTAATCGAAAGGAGTAATGTAAGTTCTTACCTGCTCCCATTCCAAAAAAATCCCACCCAAAAACGTCCTGAAAAGATTGTGTACTCTGAGCCTTAAAGAAATCTGGATGACGCTTTAAACAATGATTCAGAAATCATAAATGTGGCACTGTGTGGATGTTCTAACCATGGACCCTACATCCCAAAATAAAGAAGTTATTAAATTGCCTTTTTTTTTAGCAGCTTCCTGTGTTTTGGGCTCATTCTGTCCCTTGGGTCATTAGGATGTGCTGCTCTGCAAAATAACATGTATACATGTTGTCCTTCTGCTTGTGTTAGTGTAGGCATCCGTGTAGAGACTACACAGTCACAAGTGAAATCAATAAAAGTGGAAAATTACAATTATACCTGCTGCTGCTGTCGTTTCAGCAGGAAAGTTCACAGGCTATTCTAGCAATTTTTTGGCCTTCATACTAATGCCAGTAAAATAATTGTAATCCAGCAACATTGCCCAGCAGGGAAGCAGCTTGTTTTCAAAACACAGCTAGACTGAGAAAACTAACAACTCTTAAACTGTGAAAAAGGAGTATTTTGCTTTCTCCAGACAGGATGATTCATTTTTTTAGTGGCCCTAGCTACGGTTCTTAGTTTTGGTTTGAATTATTGTGCCTAGGCTTGTTTAGCAGGAGGACTGGATTGATATTAGTGTCGTATCCTAAAGCCCAGCACTAGTTTTGATCTCGGTCATGGCTATGACGCAGCAGAGTGCATTGTTGTGAGATAAAGATTAAACCCTTTCTAGCCCTCTTTGGTCATTTGAAGAGCAGCACTGAGCTGCTTGGAGTGGAGTTCTGTCCAGAAAATCAGCCAGTGGACTCGCAGTTGAATCCTCTGAAATGCCTGAAAACATTCTTGCCAAAATATACGTACCTTTCTTTTTCAGAACTCTCTTGATATGATTGAAATGTCAGGCTTCATTTGTGGCTATATATCCTGTGTGTTTTACTTGGGAAGTAGATTTCCTCAGCTCTATAAAAATGTAAGTAGGTTTTTGGCTAAGTACACTTGTATGTTTTACAAAATACTCTCTGTTCCTTTAGATGTTGGATTCTTCCTAACAGTGAGTCCTCTTGAACTCGAAAGCCTGCTTGGCTTTTGTGACTGTCTAAGATGGTAAAGAAAAAAAATGGGATTTTTTCCCATTCATAGGAGGAAGGTGAGAATTCTAGGCAAATGATGGTCTTTGATGGTAGAGGACTGATTGGCTGGGGAAGAGGAAGTGTTTACAGGTGGATTTATCAGATATGAGGAGAGACATGCTTTGTGTGATTGTTATCGTGAGCAAGTGATATCTCCCCTTTTCTTTCTCCAAACTGTTCTAGTTTAAGTAACCAACCATGGGATCAAAAGTTAGAATTAGAGGAAAATTAGTTTAGAATTTTAGCCCCTTTTCACAAGGATGTCATTACTGACTTCTTTTTTTTCCCCATAGCCTCTTCACTATCAATATATTAAAAAAAAAAAAACCAAGAAAAGACTTAAAGGTTTTACATTGTCAATTGTATGCAGGCATTTTAATTGATTATGGAAATGATTAGTTCATTTCCAAGCCTATTCATATTCCCCCTCTACCTTTTCCTTCACAGCTGGAATATTTTCAAAAAGGTCTGCTAAACAGTCTGATAGAGCAACATATTTCTTAAGAGCTAAGTATCACTTGGAAGCAGATTATCCTTGCTGCTTTGCACTAACATAAAAATTACATTAACCAGAGCTGCTTCTAAGAACTGCAACAATTTCAGTACTTTTCAGTGATATGTGCTGGAAGTACTAAGCTCAGAGGATTCAGAGCCCAGGAAGAGATTGGACAAGAATGACTGAAAGTCTTTGGATGTGTTATAGTAGTTATAATATATAATAGTATTTTGTATAGTTAGACAAAATGCCCAAATTATCTATAACTGGCTCCTGTGATACATGTTTTAACATTTCTTTGTATTTGTAAAAACTTGTTTGTGTTTAGTTCCGAAGAAGATCAACAGAAGGCACCTCCTACCTCCTGTTTGCATTAGCCATGGTGGGAAACTGTACCTATGGACTGAGCCTTGTTTTAAAGATGCCAGCTACCAAATCCATACGGGCCCTCTACTTTTTACACCATCTTCCGTGGCTCATTGGGAGCTTTGGAGTTTTGTTTCTAGACATTTTTGTATCCTTTTCCTGTTACAGCTAGAGTTCCTCAGGATAGGCTTGTTAATAAGTAGATCAGAAATTAAGTGGATTTTTTTTTTAATCAAAATTTTTTCTCTGATTCTAACCTGGTCATAAAATCTTAACTTCTTTCTGAAAAATAATTATGCTTTTTATAATAATATTTCTTGATAAGAATGACAAGTTTACAGAACATATCTACATTAAAGCTACATTGCACAGGTTAATTTATATCTTGTAGCCAATATGCAGTATACTAAAAGCTGGGGGGAGAGGTTTTGTACATTGTGCTGTTTTTCTTACATTTGCTGTCTGATACATGTAAAAAAAAAACCCCAAACAAACAAACAAACCAAAACAAACCCCAAATCAGCTTGGTTTTCAATGCAAATATAGAATTATGGCTTTGAGAATTTGGTTAAATTGTAAGTGTTATTGCAAGATCGCATTAACGTCAGAGACAAACAGTGAGGTTTTGGCAAAGAGTTTCAGAAAATATCATTTAACAAATGCTACAGCTACCATTAACTGCATAATTCAGGGTAAAATCAGATGTATTGAGAGACTGAGTGCCCCTGAAAACCAGCTCTGCTCATGGAGTTGTGCTAAGGGCTAGCCTACTACATGGTTATGTAGATGAGTATGCCAGCTTCTTGAAAGTCCTGAGCAAACTTAAAACACTATAATTTTTTATTCTTGTATTCAGGGGACATACGTAAGATGCCCACAGTACATGAGTTATTGTTAGTCGTGCTCTTTCTAGATTGAGTGTCAGCATCCTGTGATCAAGAAATTGAAAGCAAAATGTTTAGAGTAATATTGTACTTTTGCTTTCAAAGCCTAGTGAATGGTGATGTGGTGGTACTTGGTCTTAATAGGTTTATAGTTACCTGTCTTGTTACTGTAGCTTGTATTTACACTTAAAAGGGCATAAAGAGGAGATTTTTCTGCTTTTTCCTGAAGTAAGAATTTTAGGTTTGTGTCTGAAAACATCCCGGTGCTTAGCTCCGTGAAGTCAAAGTATAAAACAGGATAAAATGAAGAGTGGTTTCAGGACCGTGCTGAAGCACGTTGTGTTAATCTGTTCCATATTAAAAGGAAGTTCTTTACCAGATTTACCTGGAACAGTTCCAGAAGTTACGATTCCCAGGCATCAGTCTTGTCTTTCTGATTAAAGTAATTTCATAAGCCACTCCAATTAGGCTGGCGATGGGACAGCCGACCCTGGCCTTTGGATGGGCTGTTAAATTACAGTCATTCAGCACAGCCATCTGGGTGTTTCTCATCTCCAGCCGTGGTGACTTAAGTGGGCAGTTTAGTAAAACATTCTGCATCGTGGGAACACAATCCTCCACTGCAGTGGCGAGACTGAGCTGTGGTTTTGAAAGAAATTGTAGTTTTATCTTTTACGAGCCGAGGCAGCTCTTCTGCGTGAGCAGCCGGGAGGGATTCGGGGTTCTACCCATGGTTTCAGCGCTCAGACCTTGTGCTCCATGAACCAAGTGGTGACTCTTTCTTCCACCCCCAGCTGGAAACATAAACCAGCCAGTATTTATTTACCCAAAAAAGCCTAGAATTTGATCTTGATGACCCTTACAGCACATCATGTGCATATTTGCAGATGCCTTTCTATGATGTACTCTGAAAAGGAACTTGTATACGGGTCGCAAACCTCCCCCCTCCCTGAGCCCTGCTGTGGGATTGCAGTGCCAGTGTGCACATGACATTCATTTCTGGGTTCTCTCTTGATTGGAGTCTGAATCCAATCTTGCTAATAGTCCTCCAGTTCAAATTGTATTGAAAACAGATGCTTCCAGATCAGGTTGAGGAGCTTATAGGAATCTAGTCAAGTATATAGGGTTAGTTGAAAATGTATGAAGTGTTTGTAATCAAGAGAAAACAAAAGCAGACCTCCTGCTTTGAGAAGCCCTGAAGGTATGGAAGTCAATGCTTTTAAAGAGAGCTTCATTGCTGTCTCTTGCCAAGCAAGAAAATCAAAAATCCAACAAACTGATATGTCGTGTTAGACCAGAAAACGAAGGATAACCTGGGTTTTGGAAAACAGAGGAATTAAACCACAAAGTCATAATTTCTAAGAGGGAGGTATTTCATAATTGATCATTTGAGTAACAGACAGTCTCTGTTTTGAGGAGTAGTTGCAGAAATTGCCTAATTCTAGTAGACTTTATTCCTGATAGTGTCCAGAGTTTCATTAGGTGGAAAATAAACTCTCATTTCTCAAGGTCCAAGCAAGGATTAAGAGTTCACTTACTCTGTGTCTGCTGCAGTATTCTTTTGCTTCCATCTGACGTGGCTGGCGTGGACTATTTATAGAAAGAAATGGACTCCTGATTGTAGCTGGAACAGCAACTCCAGCGTTACTTAGTGCAGGATTACACTGGAGTTGCTTCAGCTCAGTTTAACAGGATAACACGGTCGTCCTGTTTCCTTGGTGTCTACAGTTAAAGTTATTTGGTTGCACAATAAGCCAGTTATTTTCGATAAATAATGGAAGTGTCCAATTGTTTGTAAAGTATGAGTTGTCCTCCTTTTCGTTTTAAGAGGAGTTTCGTAGCATTACACATTTGAATTACAAATTGGACACGATTTTCTTTTCCAGTAAATGTTTCCTCCCAGCTGCTGCTTCGCAGTGGAAGGTGGTTGGAGTTACTCAAGAAACCACGAAGCCCAGGGTTGGAATGGGCCTGGGGTAGGGTGCCTTGTCAGTCAGGGACACTGAGTCCAGATTTGCCTGCTGCAGGGTATTAGAGCTTTATTTTATGTGCATGATTACTTAACGTTTCACTTTACACAAGCACGCAGTACTACGTATTTTAAAATCAGTTGGTGCCCAGTTCTGCCCTTAGACTTTTAGCAGCAGCCATCACCCAGTTTCCAAGAGACTGAATCTCGTGCAAGTTTTTCCAGAAAACTTTGTCCTTTTCTGTAAGTCTTTCACCCTGTTTCCTTCCTCCCCTGCTCCCACCAAACCCAAACAACCCTGCTTTGTATTTAGTTCAGACAAAGCCCTTTACCAAGATTTTTGCCTTTTTTTTTTTATTTGACATCACCCCATTGTCAGAGAACAGTGTTCAACTCCTCCACGTGCGCTTCTTTTCATTAAGTGTAGCCAGGTTGTTACTAGATAGCCAAAGTATGTTCAGCAGGAGCCAAGCTGTTGTACACAGACTCTTCTCTTTCACCTTTTGTGATCTGCAGGGCAACCACTTGGAATCTATTATGTACTTCTACAAAACATCACGCTTTGTGATTTAATTACACTGTGTGAAGAATGTGAGTCTGACCTGACAATTCAGCCAGGAGAGTTTCCCAGTGAAACATACAACTTCTCTGCTCTCCTGTAAATACCCACTTCTGTCTCAAAACTGATTTGTTTGTTGAATTGTCATTAAATTGTTTGATTTAATGAAACAAATTTAATGCACCAGCTCAGTGGCTGTCATGAACTTTACCCTGAGAAGCCAGTTTGGTCATCTCCTCCACTTTGGGCTACCTGCATGCTTAGATCTTAAAGTTTCCCCCAGAAAGTCAGACTTGAGCAGCAAGTTAGTTTCTCTATTAAGTAGTCTTGGCTCTTTAGCATTTATTTTAAAAATATGAGCAGCTGAGTACATAGGCTACAAAAACGTATTCTGCAAATACTGTTTGATAAGCTCCACGTAACCTGTGTTTATAATTTATTCCTCCTTAAAAGCTCTGTTGCTGTTGCCAACTTGGCGGCTAAGAGTGATAATGCACAGTGCTACAGCCCAGGCTTGTCCCAAGCCCGCAGCAGGATTTCAGCAAATTTGATTCCAAATTCAGTGTCTTTTAAGTCTATTAAGGCTTGGGGAGGTGCTCAGCTGCAAGTACAGTAAGACCTATGAAAAAGAATAAAAGGAGAAGGCAGGAAATTGCAGTGGTAGCTCTAGATGCTATAGAACTAATTTGCTAAGTTCTAAGAAGAAAGCGTTCCCCACATAATACTGTAGAGAGACTAAAAAAGAAGTGCTGACCTGCTGTCTCTGAAGGAAATCCTGTCTAGTCTTTAGTTGAGGGGCCTCAGAGGTGGGATGCTGGAAAGCTTTGGGAAGGTGGGATAATTCTTGGGGCTCTGCCTAGGATGTAGAGAATTTCCTCTCCATTCATCCAGGCCTCCCAGAAAGCTTTTTCCCCCCCTCTCCTTATTTTTACAAATAATTACATACATTAGCCTCTTACAACCACTGTCTACCAGCCAAGTTATTTTAACTGATCAAAAGTGTTCCTGGTAGAATTCTATCTGTCAGATTTCCTTCCAGAGAAACTATTTCATTTTTAAAATGGGGTTTTGCATGTAATAGTAGTGGTGATCTCTATGAAAGCTGAACATGTATGAGCACACATTGGACTTTGTAGGAGGTATCTGGGTATGCAGGTGGCCACTTGTTTCTACACCACATGCCTTTAAAGATGGTTTCGTGCGGGTCCTTATGTTGGAGGCTCCTTACTTGACCTCATCTCCTGCGCCTGCTTCCACCCATCTTCTGTCCTTCTCAAAACTTTCTTCATCAAAGCTGGATTGTGTTTAAGAAAAGCCTGGACATGGCACTTAGTGCCCTGGTCTAGTTGCCATGGTGGTGTCAGGGCAATGGTTGGACTCAATGAGCCCAGAGGGCTCTTCCAACCTGATTGATTCTGGGATTCTGGATAGCAAGTGATGCTGGGTTCAGCATCGTCTGCTGCTGAAATCACTCCATCTGTTAGAAAAAGCAAAAAACACGCCCAAAGTGAGTGAAAAAAGAAGGAGCCATAAACCCTTATTTCATGGCTATCTGTGCTCCAAGTCAATAATTATGTTTGAGAGCTGGAACCATCAATAAAAAGGACATTACTTGCTAATTTTTTTTAATTAGCAGTATTTCCAATGGTCTGTTTTACAATAGAAACAAGTAATTACGTGTAACTGCTCAGTTCTGTGTTGAAAACAGCATTAAATATTGAGTCATAGTGTTGTCTGCGTGTCAGTGCCTGGAAATACCAAACCGCCTAGAATTTTGCAGGAAATGAGATTTTTGTTTTCTGGTCCTGGATGAACCTTGTTCCTATTCTGCTACTAAGGAATTTCACGCTTAGGACCCTTGTGAGCACGAGGACGAGGTAGTAAAGGGTATTTTCATGTGTATTTGAGCCATATAACCAAGGGGATCTGACGTTTTGAGTTAGAATTTTTCTGTGTGTTGCCTTTTCTGGTGTTGCAAGTGAAATATGATTAAACTTTTTGCCATAAAGAAGTGCTGAAAATGAGCGCTGAGTATAATTTGGAAAAGGTTATATGCTAATGTAGAAAATTCCACAGTCGGGATTAAATAAATGGATAATACTTACACTACAGTACACAAATTAGACACAGCAAGTCTTAAGCTTTCCTCTGCGGACTGTGGTATTCGGAGTCTGTGCCAGAACTAAATGGATGGCTGCTTTTATTCCGTACAGCTTATTTTGGTTTTAATTGAAAGCAACTACTGCAAATGCTACCTCTGGATCCTAGTTAATTGCTTCCTTACCCCAAAATAACAGGTGACTGTGCAGTTCCTCCTGTATCGTCAGCACAAGGAGAGACAAGCCGGTGTGGTGGCACTGGAGGTGGAACCGCTGCTGGTGAACGAGGAGGCTGCCTAGAGTTGGGCTGGATTGGCCTCCTCTTTGCACTGGATTTTGCTCTTGGGTGACTTTGACAAACGGTTAAGATTGCAGTTGCTTTGAGACCAAACTTATTACTTATTTTTTATTATTTATTTTGTTGTTAATTTGTCAATACTCATTTGCAAATGACATGCCTATAATAAAATATTTAATATTTACTGTGGTGTTTCAGGATAGATACTTTTATTTTCCTGATTTTTTTTTCCCATTTTAGCTCTTTCTCCCCAAAGTGTGATGTGGAGTCACAGCAATAGGTGCTGTAGAAATATTTATTTGACACCATGATACAGTGCATACCATGGGATGACTGTTTTTAGATGAACACATACCTGTAGTTAACAGTAGCAGGGCTGGTTTAAAAAGTGGATGAGATTACCCATGTGCCTTGAACCCAGCCTGGAGTTACAGACTGCCCGGTCCAGTTGCGTTGTCCAATTTCTTCTCAGCAAGGGTCATTAGCCATTGGAAGGGGCTGCCCAGGGAGGTGGTGGAGTCACCATCTCTGGAGGGGTTTAAGAAAAGCCTGGACATGGCACTTAGTGCCCTGGTCTAGTTGCCATGGTGGTGTCAGGGCAATGGTTGGACTTGATGAGCCCAGAGGGCTCTTCCAACCTGGTTGATCCTGGGATTCTGTGATTTGTCGTACTCGTGGATTTATATGCTGTACACATGAGATTATCAAACTCTTGCCTGGCTGGTGGTTGAAACCATGACTTGTTACTTTTTAATACAGTTTGTTCTTACATCATTTCTTCGAAGATTATCTCCCCTTTTATTGCTATGTGTAATCCCATTTTGGGATGTCTTTTTATCCCCGTTTCATACTGCTGTTTATTAGAACAGCCAAATATGGGGTATATAAACTTACTGTCACTTAATTTGAGAATTTAATGGAAAATAATTTAACTTTTTAAATGTGAAGTAATGATAGTTATTTATGGATAGTTCATATATATCTGTAATATTTAGTATATGGGTTAAGCCAATACACTTGAGAAAACATTATTTGCAATTAGCTATTTGAGTGCACGAGCCAGAAGGAGAAGGTGGAGCCGTGCCCAGATATACCAGGGTAGGGACTAACGGGCAGATCCTGATCACCTCGTTGATCATCTCAGACAGGAAAATACAGCGTGTAGCTTCTGTCACATCTACTTTGTTGGAAAGCAAAGTGTCTTAATCTTCTCACTTTATGCTGCTAATTCTTCCCCCGTGCTGCATGTAATCCAAGATTAACGGCATTGTTTTCTAATTTTATTTTTTTAGCTATCATGGCAATCTCATTAACTAAAGGAAACATCTAAAATGTCTTCAGGGCTTTATTTTTAAACAAATTAATCAAATAATTTAGCTAGCGTAGTTCTCCATGGTCCACAGAAGATTCTTCCAGGCCTGGAGTTACTCCTGGCCATTACACATCGGTTTTGATCACTTGTTTTGGTAAGAAAAATATGTACTTAATTCACCACTCCTGACTGTCTCTTGGAATTTAAGTTTTTTCTAAATTCATCCTTGTGTTCTCACTGACAAAATGTGTTATTAGCCTTAAAGGAAAGTTGGTTCATCGAGTAAGAGGCATGGAGCAAAAGCCACCGCTGCTGCCTGCTCCAGGATCTCATTCCCTTGGTTTCATACTAACTGGCTTTTAGTGTCTACAGCATCTTGTGGAAGCAACGAAAGATGCTCCCACGAGGGTTTTGGTACAATACCATTGCGAGGGGGTTTGTTTACAGCTGTGCCAAAAGTACAACAAGAAAAACGAGCTTACTTTCAGGCTCAAAGAGCAGAAGCCAACGACATGTCCCTGTTCGCCGTCGGTGCCATGACCAAACCTGGACACGGTTGCTGCTTTATCAAAAATCTCAGACAAGAATATCCAAGACTGGGCAACAACTGCCTTGTTCTAATCATAGAATCATAGAACATTAGGGGGGTGGAAGGGACCTCTGGAGATCATGGAGTCCAACCCCCCTGCCAGAGCAGGACCAATCTAGGGCAGGTTACACAGGAACGCATCCAGACGGGGCTTGAAAGTCTCCAGAGAAGGAGACTCCACAACCTCATGATTTGCTTATTTATTCCTCTGCAACCTCAGAGATGCAAGAGAAACCCGGTGTTTGTTACAGCAGCGGTTATTGTGTGTGTGAAATGGCATTTTCCTAACAGAGTGATGTTAGGGCTGCTCCAGCTTTTCCTCCAAATCCCAGTTCATGAGCATTTCCCAGCCGTTCTTCTGATGGGGGGGTTAATGGGCCCCATCACCACCAGGAGAGGTAAATCCAGCCACTGCTCTGGTGCGTTTTAAGGAAATTTTAATGGTGGTAGGGATGGTTCATGAATATTAACAGCTTGTAGTACTTCAGGATCCATCCACATGGCTGCTTGCTAGATGCTGCTGAAAATATATGGTATGGAGAGAGGGCATTGATTCATTCTGTGATGAGGGGGGGTGCCATAATGTGTTCCAAACAGCTTTTAAATGATGACTGCGGAGGAATTAAGACCAGTTTAATCGGGCTAAATAATACCCCTAATGATAAACCATTAAAATCAAGTTGACTTTTAAATTCTAGCAATTGTATCAGACAAGGTGATTACACTCAACATCAGTATTGATAATCATTAAAATAGATTAAACTGTCGACTAAGAAATGGGAAACGAATAGGAAACGCTGGTTGACTCCAGCAGAAGTGCTGGTTTGACTTTACAGCAGTGCCTCTCCTGCTCCCTGAAACTTCTCGCTGCTATATGGAGGTCCAGGCAGGTACCAGTTACTGCTCTTCACGAGCATCACATGCCTCAACGGTAGCACCTATCATAACAGCACATTTTACCTTTCACAGAATCACAGAATCAATCAGGTTGGAAGAGCCCTCTGGGATCATCGAGGCCAACCATTGCCCTGACACCACCACGGCAACTAGACCATGGAAGTGCCATGTCCAGGCTTTTCTTAAACCCCTCCAGAGATGGTGACTCCACCACCTCCCTGGGCAGCCCCTTCCAATGGCTAATGACCCTTGCTGAGAAGAAATGCTTCCTAATGTCCAACCTGAACCTCCCCTGGCCAAGCTTGAAGCTGTGTCCTCTTGTCTTATCTCTAGTTGCCTGGGAGAAGAGGCCGACTCCCACTGCACTACAACCTCCCTTCAGGTAGTTGTAGACTGCACTAAGGTCACCTCTGAGCCTCCTCTTCTCCAGGCTAAACACCCCCAGCTCCCTCAGCCGTTCCTCATAGGTCAGACCCTCCAGACCCTTCACAGCTTGGTCGCCCTCCAGAGCTCCCTGTGAGCAGCCTTGCAGACTGTGATGCTGTCTGGCCGTATTCGGGGCGCTCTGGTGAAGCGTGGCTGCGGGTTTGCTGCGGGATATTGAACACTCACTCGTCTGTGCCTGCAGTTGCAAAGGGCTTTTTTAAATTGATTACTGGTCTGGCTCGAGTTATTGTATGATCCTGTAAACATAGAGAGAAGATGGGCATTTTATGATGTCTGACTTTCCTACAATATTTCTTTATTAAGTAAACTGTAATGGAAATATCGGGTTTTCATTTCTTGCTTGCTTCTTTTCCACCAATTGCCAGTAAATCAAAGTTGCAAAAAGCCCTCTCTGCCCCTGCGCTGGCAGAGCTAACGGCAGCCTGGTGGTCACTTACTTTGGGAAATGACAGCGCCTTATTTCTAGGCACTCAGCAGACGGCAGTGCTGATGTATTGACACTCACAGCTCTCAGATGAAGGCAATAGTGGAGGACAGCACTTCCAGCAGAGAAATGCCCATATTTTAAGATAAGGACCGCCAGCTGCAGTTACGCCAATTGGCTGAGGTACAGAAGTGCCACGCTTAGAAAGCGAGGGAGTATTTCTTCCCCTCTCCTTCCAGCATCTCTGCGTGTTTGCGTGTCTCCGTACAGCACATCGGGCGTGTTGGATGGCACAGCAACCCCTGCGAGTCCCCAGCCATGGGGCCAGCGGGGCTGGGCTGGGGGCACCTCTCCCCTCACGCAGACGAGGACATACAGTTGTGTGTTATTGCAGTCGACAACTACCTGACGGGAGGTTGTAGCGCAGTGGGAGTTGGTCTCTTCTCCCAGGCAACCAGCTATAGGACAAGAGGACACAGCCTCAAGCTTGGCCAGGGGAGGTTCAGGTTGGACATTAGGAAGCATTTCTTCTCAGCAAGGGTCATTAGCCATTGGAAGGGGCTGCCCAGGGAGGTGGTGGAGTCCCCATCTCTGGAGGGGTTGAAGAAAAGCCTGGACATGGCACTTAGTGCCCTGGTCTAGTTGCCATGGTGGTGTCAGGGCAATGGTTGGACTCGATGATCCCAGAGGGCTCTTCCAACCTGATTGATTCTGGGATTCTGTGACATTTATAGTGAAGAAGCAAGAGATGTTTGATGTAGGGTGAAATGGTTACGGGATGTTGAATCGCTGGCGGCTGCAGGGGCAGAGCTGCTGCCGCGCTGTGAGCTGGACCTCGCTCCGCTCAGCCGGACCACACCACCGCTTCACAACTGGCTTATGTGGTTGAACCAAAGCTGCAGTGAAAGTAGTTCCTCCCACTTTTGTCTTTGCTCATTGTTTTTTTCCTAAACATGAAGATTGTTCAACTAATCAGCAAACACAGGCAGAGCCTGACGCAGGCTGGGCGCTCCTGTCCCTGCCCTGCGGTGCCGGGCTCCTGTGAGAGCTCCTTTTAAACCCTTGTAATGTCATGTGCTCAAAACCAGAAAGAAGCTGGCCCTGGCTCAGCCCCGGGTTGATTTAAGGATATATGCCCATAGCCACTCTCCCTTGTGCCGGGGATTTGGTCGCTGATGCCGCGAGTGCTTCATCCTCGGTCCCTCCTCAGTGCCCTGCTCCTCTTTTACAAGTGTCCCTTATCAATAAGGACATCTCCCTCGTCCATCCTCGCTGCATCAGGTCAGGGGACCTGGTGCCTTGCACGGGTGATGGCCGTGGGGTGGCAGAGGGCTGGGAGCCCTGCGGCGTGCCAGGGCATCGCCGCCAGCCCCGCGGGGTGAAGCTGCCAGCCCGCAGTCCCAGCCCAGCCCGAGCCGTTCCCACCAGATGGAGCAGTTGCCGTTCCAGTGCTGCGGAGCCATGAAACCCCAAACCCCGTGGGGCCCTGAGGGGCTGCATCCCCCGGCCCCAAGGAGGGACCCCGCAGCGCGTCCTCACAAAGTGCCCTGCAGGCGCCCCGGCTGAGCTCCTCTTTGTTCCCGGGGTGTAAATCCGGAACAAAACTCACAGAGCCCTGAGAGCCGAGCTGAAGCACTGCCTCTGATTTCGTCCTTCGCTTTCCTTCTTGGCAGCTCCTCGCTTTCCGAGCGTGCCCAGGCCTCTGTCCGTCTGTTTTCTACCTTTGCCGTTCGCAGTAGGGGCCAGGCACGGGAACTGGTGACTTTTAACAAACTGCCCCTTTTCACCCGGTTTGGCCAAAGTGCCAAACAGGAGCTTAAAAATCACGCGACACTTAGAAGTAGAAGGTGACGTAGCTGTGGGTCTGGGTGTGCCTCTGCCCGTGCCGCAGCCACCCTCCCATCGGCAGAGCTCCAGCAACCGTCCCTGGGGCACGGGGCCCGAGGGGCACGGCTCTGGCAGCTTGCCCTCCGTCACACCAGGTCGGCCTTTGGTGCCATGGGTGCCACCGGCAACGTGGCGTGGGCAGGGTGTACCCGTGGGGGCCGTGTCTGGAATGTGACCCCGCGGGTGCATTCCCCAGAGCTGCAGTGAGTGGGTAAGGAGAGGCACCTCGGCGATACGCCGAATAACCAGCCACCGCCTCAGAGGGTCACAGAATCACAGAATCCATCAGGTTGGAAGAGCCCTCTGGGATCATCGAGTCCAACCATTGCCCTGACACCACCATGGCAACTAGACCAGGACACTAAGTGCCATATCCAGGCTTTTCTTAAACCTCTCCAGAGATGGTGACTCCACCACCTCCCTGGGCAGCCCCTTCCAATGGCTGATGACCCTTGCTGAGAAGAAATGCTTCCTAATGCCCAACCTGAACCTCCCCTGGCGAAGCTTGAGGCTGTGTCCTCTTGTCCTATCACTGGTTGCCTGGGAGAAGAGGCCGACTCCCACTGCGCTACAACCTCCCTTCGGGTAGTTGTAGACTGCACTAAGGTCACCTCTGAGCCTCCTCTTCTCCAGGCTAAACACAACCCATGATATTGGTCCCACACATCACTGACTGATACCTTCATGTGCTGCTGCAATGGGAGCAGGAAACCTGTTCAAATTACCAAGTTTGGGGCTTCTTGACTTTGCTTTGCTATTGCTTTAAAAAAATTGTTCCCAACCCATCTGGCCTTCTTGCAAGGGCTGCATATTGCCATGGACTGGCAATGCCTTCTTCCTGCATGCAGGTGCTTTCATAATAATCAGGCTCAAGTTTTTCATCTGATGGCTGAACTTTCCAGCTTTTGGGGATACCCAGACTCTGAGCTTCATCTCCAACATGAAGATTCTGGGATTCTGTGATATTTATAGTGAAGAAGCAAGAAATGTTTGATGTAGGGTGAAATGGTTACGAGATGTTGAATGTTGGAGATGAAGTTCAGAGTCTGGGTATCCCCAAAAGCTGGAAAGTTCAGCCCGAGCGCCAGATGTTGCTGTTCAGACCTGGCTCTGTGCTGGCGAAACGTAAAGTTATGATTTATTATTTGCATGCACCATAATTCATTTTTACATTGAAAGTAATATTATGTTATATAAGCAAATCTCATTTGTTATGTATTGCGTTCTCTCCCTGCACGGGTGCGGATGCTTCACCCTCTCTTCTGGTGGGTCATGTCCTTTCCTGGTGGGGCTGTGGGGAGCTGCTGCGGGACGGCGGGCAGTGCCAGGGGCTCTTCTCCGTGCCACCATGTATCAATCTCCCTACCTACAACAGGCACATTATTTGAGCTGTGCTTTGGAGCTCGATGTAACCAACAAGTGTAACGCAATCCTGGTGGCTACCGCCGCCGCGTGAAGGTGCCCCGAGCACAGAGCTGGAGCCAGGTTTTATTTCAAGCCCACTTTATTCAATATTTCATTTTATAGTTAAAACCAGGTGTATGATGGGGAATATTAAATGTTGATCTTCTTGCTCAACTCTCTGCTAATGGGATTTTTGGCACCACATCATGGGGAAACTCTGAATTCTTTTATCTTTATGTAAAAGTGCTGTCACAAACCCAAGCAAGTTTTCAGTGTGATGAGACCCTTCAAAAGAGGGATTTTTGTTGTTGTTGTTACTGATGGCTTCTGAAAGGGATATCCTTATGATACAGGAACTGGTATTTGGGATGGCTCTGATGGCTGGTGCTGCAAAGGGAGCCTTGTCCTCGTCCTGTGATCAGGGCACCCAATTTTACTTCCAGTGATCAGCTCCCCATCAACACAGCCAGCAGGGCAATCCCTGCCAATGCCTTTTCTTCGGGGGCACCGTCCCACACAGGCCAGGTATTTCAGCACAAGCCCACCTCTAATTAATAGCAGTATTTGCTTAGACAGATCAATGTCTGTCCTTGACCTCAATGCACGACGTAAGCTATTACTGTATCACTAAATATGAAATGAACTATAATACATTCGAGAGGCAAACCGCTGATATCGAACCCAGTAATACAGATGAGAATTTTTTATTACATCCAATGAAAGCTGTGTGGTTATATTCAAATACTCCAACTGCTAAAGGCTGCAGTGAAAGACTTTTCCAGAGGAGCATGGTGGAGGCTAACCCATGCCTCCAGCGCACATCATCTCTCTTAAGAAGAAAAATTGTTTTGGAGTGAGAAGCTCTGCTTCTCGTGATTAAAATAGTTCATTGAATGTATGCTGAAAACAGTGCTTGCAGTACATGCACGGGGCTATAAAGGTGAGAAGAAAAACTAAGAGCAAGATATCGGGCTGCCCAGGGAGGTGGTGGAGTCACCGTCTCTGGAGGGGTTTAAGAAAAGACTGGACATGGCACTTAGTGCCCTGGTCTAGTTGCCATGGTGGTGTCAGGGCAATGGTTGGACTCGATGATCCCAGAGGGCTCTTCCAACCTGATTGATTCTGGGATTCTGAGTCCACGACTGCTGTTGTACGTGGTTTCCTTAAACCACTGGCACTTCTTCCATGGGTCAGTCTTATGTACCGCGTGGTGCTGTAGCTTTCATGGCCACTAGATGCTTTAGATCAGTTTTACAAATTCAGTATATAATTATGGGGGGAAACGGGGTGCAGGGGCATCTTTCCTCTCCATGCAAACCCCCTCTCCAGGAGCACTCTCCCGGCTCCGGCTGCGGTGAAGGAAGAAGGTTTTTCGTAGAATCACAGAATCAACCAGGTTGGAAGAGACCTCTAGGATCATCGAGTCCAACCGTTGCCCTGACACCACCATGGCAACTAGACCATGGCACTAAGTGCCACGTCCAGGCTTTTCTTAAACCCCTCCAGAGATGGTGACTCCCCCACCTCCCTGGGCAGCCCCTTCCAATGGCTAATGACCCTTGCTGAGAAGAAATGCTTCCTAATGTCCAACCTGAACCTTCCCTGGCCAAGCTTGAGGCTGTGTCCTCTTGTCCTATCGCTGGTTGCCTGGGAGAAGAGGCCGACTCCCACTTCACTACAACCTCCCTTCAGGTGGATTTTTACCTCACCTACAGTCCCAGAGGTAAAGTTGTTAGTGAATGCTGAGCATTCCTCTTCAGCCTAAATTAATTAAACGACACAGTATCTATTGTATGAAATAAACGGGGATCGTTGCACAGGGTGCACTGTGCGCAGCGATATAATGTGTGATGTTTCTAGAGAAATATGGGAGAACAACGTCCTTCGCCGGAGCAGGCGCGGCGTCCCCCGCTCTGTAACGCATCTCCTCGCCGAGCAGTAACACAGTGTGATCTGCAGCGACTTAATAACGAACATGACAGATGTGTAATCTGGAGTAATGTAAACCGCTGTAAGCACGGCGTGCACGTGACTGCCCTTCATCCGAAACATGTGCGAGTCACCCGCTCAGGAACGCTACAAATATGCATTTACTGCAAATTGCAATTTTTTTTTGCTGAAAACAGGGATGTGATGTGAAGCAACACGTGTCCGCTCGCAGCACAAGTTTGGCTGCTGCTGGAACCGAGGTTTGTCTTCAGAGTAATTATTAAATCTTTAGAAAGTGTCGCTACGAGAGGAGCATCAGCCAAAATTCCTCATAAATCACTTTAAATAATAAGACCACAATCAATAAAACACATGGAGGAGGAGGAGTTTTGGAAATTCCTTTGGAAAAGACCCAGCTCCTCTCAGAAATATCCTCCGAGATGTTTATAGCCCAGAGGAGCAGCTCCGGGGGCACGGGGGGGAGCAGTGCCCAGCGATGGGCCAGGATGCAGCCCAGGGTCATGGACCCCCGAGGCTGATGTGCAACGTGTGGTGTCAACGCAGAAAACAGTAATTTTTAATTCTTTTTATTAAGTTTCAGTTGGTCTGCGCTGAATTACCACAAGTGGGCACCCCAATGCCCCAGCAAAGCTCCTCTCCTTTCCCCTCCTGAGTGTTTGCTTATTTAAAACACCTCACAGCAGGCAGGAAAAAAAGCTGTGTGAGCGTATACACTTGCTGCTCGTACGTGCAGTATCTTCCACTAAGAAATCTGATGTGATATCGTCCTCGAAAGGAAAAAGTATTTAATGCTTTTAAAAAAAATAAAAAGGAAATTTGGGGTCTGTAATACATTACGTTTCCAGCATCTCTGAGCTGTGGGGAATGTCAGTCCGAGCCAGGACCTGTCCACCCACCCTGTAACTCCAGATGAGGCAGAAGGCTCCGAGAAAGCGATTCAAATACAAATTTTATGTTAAAGTGGAGAAATCAACAGAATTATTCAACTTAGTAAAGCAAGTGCGTGTAGCGTTTCAGCTATTCATGTATTATTCCCTAACAGCATTTCTCATTCTTTGAGAGGGCAGAAATGGCTGATTTGGAATGCGCCAGTTTAGATAAGAAAATAAAATATGCAAAAGCTCTTCCAAATAATGGTTTTTATGAATCTCCAGTGAAATGGCACAGGAACCTGCGCAGGGTGAGCTGGCACATGGCTCCCACCGCCCGGGATCCACCTCTCCACGCAGGTCCCTGCCTGGGAGAAGAGGCCGACTCCCACTGCGCTACAACCTCCCTTCAGGTAGTTGTAGACTGCACTAAGGTCACCTCTGAGCCTCCTCTTCTCCAGGCTAAACACCCCCAGCTCCCTCAGCCGTTCCTCATAGGTCAGACCCTCCAGACCCTTCACCAGCTTGGTCGTCCTCCTCTGGACTTGCTCCAACACCTCAACATCTCTCTTGAAGTGCGGGGCCCAGAACTGGACACAGGATTCAAGGTGCGGCCTCACCAGTGCCGAGTACAGAGGGACGATCCCTTCCCTAGACTGGCTTATCTTTTTATATTTTTAATATATATATAATTAATTATTATATTAAATATCCCCTTAGAAAGTTTATTCGACACGATCTGCAAGTCAAACAACTTTTCAAAAGGCACCAAGGGAAGCACAAAGGACCAAAACTCCTTATATTGTCACGGGGTCGCACTTCAAACCTGGCTTAAATACAGGTGGGGAGTGTGAACCGGGGGAGAGCCAGGCACGGGGGGTGAGAGGAGCGCGGGGGTCCGTGCCCGGTGCTGCCCGTCGGCACGGTGCTGCCTGCCCGGCAGGGACAGCCGCTCGCCGCAGCCTGGGGAGAGAGGAGGCACATGAAAGCGGGTCTGGATTTGCCTTGCAATGACAGCTGCATATTAATCTAAAGAATTTCTGAAAAATCAAAAAGACATTTTTTTCAGCAAAATACACCCCTAGAGCCTCGATCGTAAAGCGAGGGAATAAACTTGAAACGGGATTGATTTCATCTTAAAGGGAATATTTCTTTGAAATGCTACCAGCTGCAGTTGTCTTATTTGGTTTTTCAATACTATAACAAAATTGTGCCATATTGTGTCAAATAAGGAGATAATATAACAGCTTTAAACAAATTTTGTAATTATGGGATCAATCAGAAATGAATTAAATCCGTGTGCATTAGGTAAGTGGTGCCACTGAATACTGAGTAGCTCCAAATACCAGCTCCGAGCCTGTCTCCAGCGGCCACCGTCCTAAACCTCTGAGTTCAGTGTGACACCAGCCGCGGGACGCAGGGGATGTGGTGACCCCCAGCAAGTGCTCCCAGCCCGGGGAAAGAGTCACAAGGTCCAGTGTCTTGATTAAAATAAAAGGAAATAAAAAGAAAATTATAAAATTATAAATTATTTCAGTCAAGCTTCAGTAGCCTTTAACCATAGCCCTTGGCTGAAGTTTTTTCCACTGCTGAGAACTTTGTGTAAATAGCCATTGGAAGGGGCTGCCCAGGGAGGTGGTGGAGTCACCATCTCTGGAGGGGTTTAAGAAAAGCCTGGACATGGCACTTAGTGCCCTGGTCTAGTTGCCATGGTGGTGTCAGGGCAATGGTTGGACTCGATGATCCCAGAGGGCTCTTCCAACCTCATTGATTCTGGGATTCTGTGAGAGACGTGCAGCCAACAGCTTGGTCCTGCAAACCGCTTGTGCAAGTGCATTGCTCACGTGAAACAAGGACCATCCACCCGAGTAAAATCAGTCCCCTAAGGCAGAAGCACGTGCAGACTCAGCGGTGAATGTTTTGCAAGGACAGGTGACCATGCAGGGCAGAATGGACGTGGTTTTGCTGACCCATCAGTAGGCGATTCTTCATCAAACACTTTTCTTGAGCAGAAAGCCACGTAATTCAAGTGTGCGGGAGCCCGAGCAGGATGATTTTATAGCACACAGGTGCTTGGTATTCATCTGCATAACCTTCTACACTCGTCTACACACCAGCTGAAAAATATAATGAATGCCTTACATGTTCATCATGAGAGAGACGGAGCAGTCGGCATACGCTAGCTGATGAATTATGCATTCTGCCCCACCTGGGAGTTAATATTTACCATATCTTGCTGAAATCCATTAGGAAGAACAAACATTGTATTTATCCGACAAGCTGCAAAACCATTCGTTTGCATTGTTGCCCGTGAGGAGAAGGTATGAGGGCTCCAAACCGTGTCCCCATGCTCCACCGTAAGACCTGCTCCGCAGCCAGCCACCCCTGTAGCTCACCCGGAGGTTTCTGGGCTTGGGTAGGTAGAGGTTGACGGATGGACCACTCAGTGGATAAAGAACTGGCTGGATGGTCGCACTCAAAGAGTTATGGTCAATGGCTTGATGTCCAAGAACTAGATGATCTTTAAGGTCCCTGCCAACCCAAACCGTTCTATGATTCTATGAGGTTGGTCACTCTGTGACTCCAGTACTCCTTGCTGTAGGGGATGGGTGCTTTACCTGCTGCAGCCACGCAGGTGTTCATCAAAACAGCCACTGTCAACCAGCCAGCAGCCCTTTTGGTCTGCAGGTTCAGGTTGTTGTCTCACCCTCTTATCAACATGCTCTTGAGTGGGAACGACACTTGGCCAAAGAAACTGCTTGCATCGTTGACAGCATCCACTGTGGGGCAACAAAATACAGTGCCTGATCCAGAAGTGACACAACCACTTTGTTCTTCTCTGCTTTTTGGGCAAAATTAAATTTCTTCCCATGCTAATGGATCTTCCTCCTTACCCATTGTGTCTCTGACATGTGAAAGACATGTTTGTCCATCTTTTTCTTCTGAAAGCTCAACACACACAGGCAGATGCTGGTGACTTCAAGCTTCACCCTTGAGCACCACCAGCCCTCATTGTTCTGCATCTGCTCTCCCAGCGGCACAGGCTCCACCAGCCATGGCCCCACCTGTGAACCACTCTGTTTGTTAAGCTGTTTCCAACATCTGATGTATCTTCTTAGGGTTGTCACAGTCCTTGTTGTCTCAGATCCAAAATAACAAAAACAGACCTTCCACCTCCTTTTCCCAGCTGAAAGGAGGACTCCTGCACTTGCCGTGCTCTCCTGCCTCTTGGATGGTCCTAGTTGAGAACCAAATAAGCAGCACCCAGATCTCCAGTGCCAAAACAAACCACCACATCTATAGCAGAAACCTCTTGCTTTTTGCCATCTTTCCGTCCTCCCAAGGCGTGAAGCTCTGCATTCATTTCTAGCAGGTTAGGAGGGTACGTGCAGGTCAAACGTTCCATCTCAGGAATGCCCAATTGTCCACCCATCAGTTTTTGGGAAAAAAAAAAATCTTGGTGAATGGAGCTACCCAAAGCCGGGTGCTTGAGGGGACGGCAGGAGGAGCCTCTGCAGCCCCGTCCCCAAGGTGCACCCACTGCAGGGTGTCCTGCCCCACACCTGCCAGCCAGGCAACCCCAAGCTGTGCATGGAGAAGAGCTTTTTCTGTATGCACATACGAATTTTTCACACGTGCTCATTTGCTTTAATGTGCTACGTGACCTGAATGAACGACGGGATCTTCCAAAGGAGGCAGCACGCGAGCCGGGATGCTCCGCTGAGCCCTGCCCTTGCGAGGCGACAGGCGAGCAGTCGCTCTGCTCACACCAAACCTGCTTTAAAATATCATTCGCTGCCTCACAAAAACCCACCAAAGGAATTAAGAGTTAATCTGAAGGGTGATGCGGGTTAGCAGCTGAGGTGGGACCAGCTCTGACTACGTATTTCTGGGGAAGATGGGTTTCAGGAACTAATGAATCCTCTCCCCTATAGACTGTGTAATCCTCTATGCATCAGCTGACACATCCCTGTGCAAATCAGAGTGCCTTGCTCTTCAATCACAGAATCAATCAGGTTGGAAGAGCCCTCTGGGATCATCGAGTCCAACCATTGCCCTGACACCACCACGGCAACTAGACCATGGCACTAAGTGCCATGTCCAGTCTTTTCTTAAACCCCTCCAGAGATGGTGACTCCACCACCTCCCTCTTGCACCCAAATAACTCTCCGCTTCTCACTTTATCTTCCAACATCCCAGTTATCAGTTGGGGTGGGCTTCGTAAAGGGTTAAGAGGTGAAAACTTGCTGCATTGATCTTTAAATGTGTAGTTTAACCCAATTAATTTCAGTGAAGTAAATAGGATTTAAATTTCTGCTTGGGTGATTTGTTAAGGCAGGAGATAAATATGGGCCTTCACCTAGTTCCCGTTAATTAGATGTCAATTCATAAATGCTGGCGTTTGACGCTATTGCAAAAATTGCCCCCAGAAGTGATTAGAGTCTCTCTTGAACGCTTAGTCGGTGGAGGAAATCTGTCTTCCAGACTATTGCTCTTCTACTTTTTCCTGGGCATAAATTAACCTCCTGCATACATCTCGGTAGCTCCTGTGACCACGGTGAATTATGCCATCTCCTTTGATGGCCAACACCTAAATGGAGCTGATCTATCACCAGCCTCGCTTCACCTTGCGCTGAAATTAGGTTTAAGCCCAAGACTAAGAAGTCAAGCCTAGTGCACTGACTTACCACTTCCCAATTTTTTTTTTCTCGCTTGAAGTAGTCTTTGCCTTTGCACTCGTGTGGTGACAGCACAACAAAAAGCCATCTTAATAAATGAAAGAAGTGACATTCAGCAATGCAATTTAAGACCTAGATAAGTCAGATGTTAAACACCTAAGGGGTATAATCTCCTTTTAATGTGAGCACAGTTCCTATTAACATTAATGGGGGGTTGTGCGACGGCTTCAAAAGGAGAATATGCACCTAAAAGTGCAAATTAGCACTTACAAACTCTATTGATAAATTATTAAAGCATATCATTAAAGAATAGCCACACCTTCAGATCATTAGAGCAAGTCAAAAACAGGGAGGCAGAAGGCACAGCGCTCCCTCATTATATCGAACTAAAACGCCATTTAGTCACCAAAATGAATCAAGTGTAAATATTGGTTCATCAGCCCCCACTTCACGCAGAATTTGGAGTTTTAAGAGCTTGAATTGCTCTTCTTTAAATGCAAATGAGCACCAGGAGATGCTTTTAATGCAAGTCACCCCTTAGAAATCAGTGTTTAAAAAGTAAATTAAAAACAAACCCCCCAAACCTTAGGGACTGTGCTGTCATCAGGGTTCTTTGTTGTTGTTTAAGTGGCACCATGACCAAAACCAGCACCTCCCTCCCCCTGGGGGGGGTTCAGACCTGAATTACCAGGTCCACCACAATTAATTGTCCTCTGATCGCTTGCTCCGGTGAGGAAGGGTCATTAGCCATTGGAAGGGGCTGCCCAGGGAGGTGGTGGAGTCACCATCTCTGGAGGGGTTTAAGAAAAGACTGGACATGGCACTTAGTGCCATGGTCTAGTTGCCATGGTGGTGTCAGGGCAATGGTTGGACTCGATGATCCCAGAGGGCTCTTCCAACCTGATTGATTCTGTGACTCTGTGAAGATGGACCTCCCCGAGGTCAGGATGTCCAGGCTTCTGTGGCCACGCAAGCAGCAGCTCACCCCACTCCCATTTCCTTGCCCACGCCACAGACACGGGCTCAGCAGGCATTTTGCAGACTGGTGCTATTTGTTCCTCCCAGCAACAACCCTCCTCGGAGCAGACACGTTGAGTGGAGCCGCCAATGGAGATGAAGGGGACAACGCCGGGCTCCGGGCAGGATGGGTGCGGTACGTGCCTGGGAGCACTGGGACTGGGCGTCTATTCCCACTTCCCACTAACCCCTATCTCCAAGAAGAAGAGAAAGCAATGCCAACAAGTGAGCCCAGCTCCTTCGAAACCCCAGGCTGCTCCTGCGATACCCGTATCGGCTGATCTCTCCCCAGAAAATACTCTCAGCCCATTACCTACAGCTTTTAAATTATTAACTCTCTCTGACATCTCATCCGCATTAATTCCCTCCCTTCCAGGACACTGTGCATCTCTCGGAGATTACCCTTTTACTCTCCCTTTTGTTAGATTAACCAGACGTGGGTGTCTCCAGCTTGCTTCATAATTCATGTCCCAAAACAGAGGCTCTTTTTGGTTGCCCCCCGCAGCACCTTTACAACCCCAGCGATGTCTCCTCTTTCACGGGGGGAGCAGAATTGTCGGCACCAGCCTCAATCTATCTCTCCAAGTTGGGTATTTATAGGATTACAATCGCCCTATAACCCTGGCACGGAGTTAAATAGGACAGAGTCATCCTTTTCTGTGAAGGTCCTATTTACTCAGCCTGTGAGGATTTTTGATGCATTAAAATAATATTTACTTCTGCGCTTCAACATGCAGGATGGTATCGTTCGCGCTAACCCCCTGACCAACACTCCTGAATTGTCTTCGCCCTCCCAGGGATATTTTCTTCATTTTAAAAAAATGGGTTATTTCTGTATCAAGGCTACATTGTGTAGTTTTACAACCACTATCCTCAAACACAGGTGCCAAACACTAAACCCATTCCTGAAGCCTTTAAAAAAACTATTTATGAAAAAAATTATTCCTCTATGAGGAGTAGAAGTCAAGAAAACAGCACCTCAGCGGTGATACCAAGTTTTAAGTGATGCCAGTTCTTTATGCTACTGTGAATCTTGCAGCAGGTGAAGTGAGTGCAAAAAGTCCCAGTTTCTGGAGCCAAATAAATATACAAATTCAGTTGCTGAGGTTAAAAGAGATCCAAAAAAGTGTCCTTCATTCCTATGAAGAAAAGCTGTAGAATGGTAAAAAAAAGTGCCCAGGAAGTCTTCTAAAGTTAAAATAAAAAATAAGGACATTTTGGTTTTCAAACTAGTTTAGCTACAAAATCAGTCTTGAGAATGTGGGGTAGCTGGACCCCTGATTCTGCAGGGTCTGAGCTGGCAGCACCAGGTGAGCTACAGTTTTGCACATAAAACACAAACCAAGATGAGATGGGAACAGGAGAGGCAGAGTAAGATGAAAGTTAGAGTGACACCTCCAATGATGGCCTGTAATGAATTTTTTAAAGTTCTCCAACAAAGAGCAATAAAGGTCAGCTCCCTTCCACTGAATTCAGCTGATACTTTATTAATACCAATTGAAATTACATGCATATAGCGAGAGAGACGGGTCTGTAAACGGTCGGTTACTGCTGAAACCGAGATGGCCTCATCCCTCATCCTGCTCTAAGCTAATACTCGTTATCGTGCTTTTGAGACAGTCTCTAGAAGTGCATGTTGTTGTGATGGCAACTTAAATAAGCGGAACCAGAGGATGTCTACACAACGCACGACCTCCCCTTCACATCTCCTGAACATTGGTTTGGTTCATCCCAGCCCCTGCCTTGCAACGAGACCTCGCCGTCAGCCTTCCACGCTGCTTCTCAGCCCACAAATCCAGCCACAAATCCACAATCTGTTGCCAAAGAGCAGCTCCCTATGTTGGTCCATGGTGGAAGACATGTGGCATGCTATCTCCACAGGCTTCTGTCATCAGAAGGTTGGGAACTGTACCGAAAGGACAGAAGAACCTTTTTCCTGCCCTTCAATGGGTGTCCTCTCCCTTCCCAGGGTCCATGTTTGGGTTTCCCATAGATGGAGACCAGGTAAGACATTGCTGCAGCATTGGCTAGAGATGGTTGCTAGCTTGGGTGCTGCTGAGGTGGTATTTTCCAGGAAAGCTGAAAATATGGACTTTTGGGGTTGGGTTTTAGCAGAGGTCAGCTCTGAGTAGGAGACTCCAAGTGAACCATCTGCCCAAGGACCTTTAACACCCGGTGGTGTCACGTGGTGGCCACCAGTGCCCACAGGAACATCTCCCTTAGAAACCCAGCGAGTCTCATCCCCATTAAACCAGGTTTAATTATGCCACACATCACATTCAAAACAGTCCTTCTTTTTTAAAAATAATTATCCTGAGAAAATACGTTTTATCTCTCTAATAAGAAACCATCAATTAGGAGATGTTGACCCAATGAGCTGTGATAGTTTGGCGGATGATGAACACTGCTTTTAATCAGACCTTTTACAAGCTAGTGGATGTTAACTTCTGGCTGTTAATTATTCACACCTTCAAGTATTCAGAGGGTTAGAATATTTCATGAATGCTCTTCTTTTTATTTAATAGCGACGTTGGATTTTATGAGCTAGGAATTGCACTTATTAATTTACAGTCGTTTTGCACTTCCGTGCCAGTCATTTAGCATTAACTCTCTGTTTAAAAATAATAAATGACCCCTGACTCTCTATTGTCTCTCATAATTAGCATACTGTCTTTTAAAGAGGAAAGCATGTTTTCTCTTCATTAATAGTAATATTACCTAGGAAGGCAATCAGTAAGTCCGTGATCTAGAAGCTGCTGCGGATGCCAAATTACCCTCTCTACAGGACAAAATCAATTAACACCACTAGGGATGTCATTATTGTCACATTATGTCACCCGATATACTCCAGGGTAAATAAATGATTTGTGGAATTTTTAATGCCGCCGCTGGAAACCCAAAACTGAGCCGCATGGGTGGCGGGGCCGGCTGGCCAGGGGGTCTGAGCACCGCACGTCTCTGCCCTTCCCCAGGGACCAAACTGCTGCTGGTGCAAAAACGGGGGGGAAAAAGGTCAAATGAGCCCCGACAGGTCGATGGCACCCGTGTCCTGCCACCCTTTTGGGAGCATCACCCAAAGTCACTCAGCGTCACACACACAGACTGGGACAGTGCCGTGGTGAGGCGGAGGGGAGGGAGCGCAGGGAGGTGGGAGAGGGCTGGGGGCTGAGAGATCATTTTATAGATAACTTTATGGCCATAACTACGTCCAGGTGTTTGCTGCTCCTTGGTACCATCAGGAGCTGCCGGGCTGGTCCTTGGTGGAGCTTTCCAGCCGCACACAACGCCTGGGAGATGCCGTTTTTAAAAGTATTCGCAACTTCTATATTTTGCCCTATGTCGGGGGGTATTTAATTAAGTCTGTTCTGTCTAACACGATCTGATGTCATTGTACAAGGAGATGTTCTTTGTTAGCAGCGCTCTTAGTTTCAGGCTCCTCTGTGTATTTGAAACCATGGTAACAGAAGAGTAAGCTAAAGCCAATGAGATAATGAGATATTCTCATTGTAATTGTGTTTCATGAGGGCACACGCTCCCACGGGTGGGATCCGACTGTCTTACAACTGCTAACAGAATTTAAGGAACAGGCATGTATTAGCACGGCAGCGTTTTTCACAACAGCCACGTAAACACTCCCGACACGGCGTCCGCCGTTGTTCAAGTCCGTAACGTGCAGTTGTGTCGCAGGAAATCACGCTGCTAATGGGCATCGGTATTTTAAAATCCTCAGAACTTCAAGGAACTTCAGGTTTGAAAGGCACTAACGAGGCTGCGAGGTGCTGGGTTGCATGATAATTGCGGTCGGTGCCGGGGCTTGCGCGGGGAGGAGGCGGCGGAGGCAGAGCAAGGGGAGCGGGCTGGGGCTGCCGCAGCCCCGCGTCGCTGGGGCCTTCGTGGAAGAGCCCGCGTGAAACATAGCCCGAGTGCCCTGCAGGGTTCGTCCTCCTGCTCCCACTGGAAATGAGATCTGGAAGTTCGATCGGAATTTTAATTCGAAAACTTTCCCGAGGCACTAACAAAGGGAGGTGGTTATCTTCTTCCATTGTGAAGGAAAACAAAAACAAGTGGTCGGGTTTAGAGATCCCTTAGAATCACAGACTGGTTTGGGTTAGAAGGGACCTTAAAGATCATCTTGTTCCAACCCTCTGCCACGGGCAGGGACACCTTCCACCAGACCAGGTTGCTCCAAGCCCCATCCAACCTGCCCTTGAACACTGCCAGGGAGGGGGCAGCCACAGCTTCTCTGGGCAACCTGGGCCAGTGTCTCACCACCCTCACAGCAAAGAATTTCTTCCTAATAACTCATCTCAATCTCCCCTCTTTCAGTTTAAAACCGTCCCCCCTCGTCCTGTCACTCCACACCCTTGTAAAAAGTCCCTCTCCCGCTTTCCTGTAGCCCCTTCAGGCACTGGAAGGTGCTAGAAGGTCTCCCCGGAGCCTTCTCTTCTCCAGGCTGAACAGCCCCAGCTCTCTCAGCCTGTCTCCAGACCAGAGGGGCTCCAGCCCTCTGAGCATCTTCGTGGCCTCCTCTGGACTCGCTCCAACAGCTCCATATTCTGTTGGGGGCCCCAGAGCTGGACGCAGCACTGCAGGGGGGGTCTCATGAGAGCAGAGTAAAGGGGCAGAATCCCTTCTGGAGTTTTGTCATTTTACTCCCAGACGCACTGAAAGGCACTCACTAAATTGCCCTACATTACTTTGTATATTTTAATTATCTTTTTTAACTACAAAGATGATGGCACCCAGCCCCACGTTCAGCCTCCCTGGGAGCTCCCTGGGAGCTGCATCCCCAGATGCCGTGGGCTCATGCACGGCAATGGGACCAGCCTGGACCACTGCCGTGTTGGTGTGGCTGGCGAGCACCAACCTCACTGGTCCCTGGAATTGCTGGGCTTGGGCATTGCTCCTCCAGCCTTCCCAGTGATGACCTTTCCTGCCTTCCTTTCCCTGGTGAAGGATGGACGTGTGAGGTGATCCCAGCCCGTGGCACCGGCTGACGGCGACCCAGCGGGCGGGCGCAGGCAGGGGAGCAGCGAGAACTTGCTTCACACTGTAGTCAGGGATGATTTTTATTATTATTGTTACTGTTACTTCAAAGAATACACTTCTGATGTGGGGAGAGCTGACAAGATAAATTATATCTGTTGTCAGCTGCGTGTATGGACTTTTGTGATATTTTAATTAAAACCACGCTCTCCGTCAGCCCAGCGTGCATCTTCCCAAAGCTGCAGCGAGGGGCTGGGAGCCGCCAGCGCTGTCACCAACACAGCAACCGAATCTCCTTCCCACACCACAGATATCTTACGTTTATCTCACCAAAAATTAGTACCTGTGCTTGTTTCGTGTGGAACAAGACTGTGAAAGTCTATGTGCTATTTTAGATACGACTTTATCCTGCTGCAGGTGTCGAGCCCGACGACCCGTGTGCAACCAGAGGACAACAGAGACTCTTAGAAAAGGACATTTTTGAACATAATTTGAGATCATTTCGCTGATCCCATATGTGACACTGCAATATGAGTCCTTTGAATGACTTTGTAGATTCATTGGCTTAATCATGCCCAGCGCAACCGTGGGGCATAGCTGATACCCCATCACGTTCTTGACCTTCCCTCTTCAATCAATCAATCAATCAATCAATCAATCAATCAATCAGGTTGGCAGAGCCCTCTGGGCTCATCGAGTCCAACCATTGTCCTGACACCACCATGGCAACTAGACCATGGCACTAAGTGCCATGTCCAGCTCTTAGGAACCTCTTGCTCCTTAATCACTTCACGAGGCCTAAAACCCCAGGAGCTGCCCCCAGACTACCCAACCAACACAAACCCATGCCAAGCAAAAGGGAAATTCACCTTCACAACTCCGTACTTACTCATCTTGGCAATTCTTTTCTCCCAGCTTGTTATTACAGCTGTGGATCACAGTTCAGCCCTTGTAAAATAAACCTGTTATCATAGCTTGCATATAATTAGTGCTAAATGTGTGTGGTTTATTTTCAATATCAGGATCCACATTAGGCATCACAAACACTTAAGATGCTGGCTATCACCGCACTTTATGACTCTGTCATTTACTGACTCGAAGCAACAAATATTTAATGTGACAGTAGCATTAAAATACGGCTTAGCCGATCAAGAAGCATGTCCTGCAATTTGCATTGCATGATGCAATGATGAGCCCTACATATTAACGATGATGCAGCTTGTCTGGTTCAGAAAACCTTTGTTGTTGAGACACGGAGAGCCAAGGCGTGTGTCACGCTGTCAAGGAGAGGACAAATATTTTTAGATACTAATGTAAATAAGCTGCTGGGATTAGCCTGGATTTCAGTAAAAATGGTCACGAGAGAAGGTGCTGTTGTAGGTGTGCCCTGGCTGTCATGCGAGACACCCAGCTCTCATGTTAATTAAAATCTCGTGTGAACGTGCTGCTTTTATGGGTGCACAAGAGCACCTGGATTTTCATATCACTCGTTTGCTCTGGTGATCATAGAATCATAGAACCACAGACTGGTTTGGGTTGGAAGGGACCTTAAAGATCATCTAGTTCCAACCCCCCTGCCATGGGCAGGGACACCTTCCACCAGACCAGGTTGCTCCGAGCCTCATCCGACCTGGCCTTGAACAGGGAGGGGGTGATGCTCATAAGTGACTCCATGAAACAGGGGAGAGGCAATACCGAGCCCTGACCCCGTGGCTCGTGCCCTGTCCCTCCTGCCCCAGCACTTCCCTGGGCTTTTCTGGAGCAGGGGTTTGGGGCCCGTTTGGAATCAGCCCTTTGGTGGGTGCTGGGGTGGGGGCAGCCCTCTGCGAGAACAGGCCAGGTCCTGCAGTGACCGCAGGATGCCGAAAGCTGCCCTGGAAATAAACACTGCCTTTGGGATGGACTCGCGGGCAACTCACAGAGTTTATGAGGTTTATAACATTTTATGAGTTATAAGGGGCATGTGGCCTGGGAACCTGCGCATCCCCCAGCGCTGCTGCAGCCTGAGCCAGGGGAGCTCCCGGGAAACCGGGGAGGGCTGGTGTTCGTGAGGGGGGCAGAGGCTGCAGAGGGCAGGGGGGACCTCCAGTTCCCCGGCTCACCGAAGCCTTGCCTCTGTGTGTCAGCACAAAGAGGGGAAGAGAAAAAAGGACTGGGTTTAGATGTGTGAATATATGTGTGTACACACATATATGTGTGTGTACATATATATTTACATGTATGTATACATGTAAATATGTATATGTATACATGACCAAGCTGGTGAAGAGTCTGGAGGGTCTGACCTACGAGGAACGGCTGAGGGAGCTGGGGGTGTTTAGCCTGGAGAAGAGGAGGCTCAGAGGTGACCTTAGTGCAGTCTACAACTACCTGAAGGGAGGTTGGAGCGCAGTGGGAGTCGGCCTCTTCTCCCAGGCAACTAGCGCTAGGACAAGAGGACACAGCCTCAAGCTTGGCCAGGGGAGGTTCAGGTTGGACATTAGGAAGCATTTCTTCTCAGCAAGGGTCATTAGCCATTGGAAGGGGCTGCCCAGGGAGGTGGTGGAGTCACCATCTCTGGCGGGGTTTAAGAAAAGCCTGGACATGGCACTTAGTGCCCTGGTCTAGTTGCCATGGTGGTGTCAGGGCAATGGTTGGACTCGATGATCCCAGAGGGCTCTTCCAACCTGATTGATTCTGTGATCCTCCAGGGTCCAAGCGTGGGGCTGGGATGGCAACCCAGCCATCCTGGGGGCCAGCCCAGCTGTCCACACCCGCCGTCCCCCACCGCCGCAGATGCTTATGGACGCGCCGAGCAGGAGGATCAGCACAGAAGTTGTTCAAAAGGATTCTGCCCAGAAAGAAATACGAACCACATGCTCGTGCAATCCCTCCTTTCTCCTTCGCTAGCGTGCCCGTGCGCAGAACAACATGGCGAGAGACTTCTCGCTGAATTTACTGCAGAAAAAACTATTCGACAGCCTTGTACAGGAAATGGGAGTTATGTAGCGTCTTTTTTTAATTTAAGCAATATACACAAATCAAATATATTTATTAAATCAATCTAAAGTCATTTTTACAAGGAAGTGTAATTTAAAAACAGACATAAAAGATCTCTAAAGTAACGATACACATCTCTTTCGGACAAATGCTATTTCAGGGATTTATGATAATTCCTTTTCTGAAAGAAAAACGAAGCTAATTGAAACAAACTTTGTACTTTCTATTAATGCCATTCGAATACAGTATGTGCTGCCAGTTATAAAGTGACATTGAAAGCTGATGCTGTTCTCAACAACACCATGGTTTCTCAGTTTTATGTACTTTTTAATTTCCTCTGTGGAAAATCTGTTCTTCATAAAAGGGCTGCTAAAGAAAATGTGGAAAAAGTTGATTCATTCCATATTTACATTCTTGCTAGTACCTGGAAATGAACCAATTAGCGACGTGAGCCAAAAAAGAAGTTAGGAAAGTCATTTAGAAAACTCGTCTTCCTACAGGCACTGCTTCAGAAGTGCCCTGGGAAGGTGCTGCTCTGGTAGCCAACACCTTTCATGCTCACAAGATTGTGGATTCTCAGCCCCTGGGCTACTGCAGCCTGCTCCTTGCCATCGCTCTGTGCTTCGGGTCCTCCTTAGCTGGGGGGCAGTGCTGGGGGCCTGCGGAGGGGCCCCAACCCATATCCCAAACCCAGACTCAAACTTGGACCTGAACATGCACTCGAACCAAAACCTGAGCATGAACTCAAACCCAAATCTGAACCCAAATCTGAACCCAAAACCAAGCTCAAAACAAACCTGAATCTGAATCCAACCCAAACCCAAATCTGACCCCAACCCAACTCATACTCAACCCAAACTCAACCCAAACCTGAACCTGAACCCAACCCCAACCCAAACCCAACACAACCAAACCCCAGACTAAACTTGAACTTTAACCCAATCCAAATCCAAACGCAGTCTCAAACCCCAGCCTGCTCCAGCCCAGGGCACCCTGAGCGTGGGCATCCCGGGCAGTGCCAAGCCCAAGGCCACCCACGGCACCACAACTGATGAATTCCCCCAAAGAGGAAGAAGAAGGGGGGCTGCTTGTCTTTAAAGCTGAATTGTGGCATCGCTGACATCCACCTTGTTGTATGGTCTCTGGTTTTCAGTCACTTTTCCCAGTTCCACCCTGAAACCACCACCTCAGCTGGCCAGAGCCACCCCACCTCACCTCTGGCCGCTGCCACCTCCAGCTCGAGCCACTCCTCTCCCTCTCCCTCAAAGCCACGCATAAGCGGACGTGACTTGCTAAAAAAGCCAGTTGTCTCCGGAGGGTTTTGTTTGTCGCTTCTGCATCTCCTGTTTGCTTACACAGTTTTGCAGAAATACGCTTTTTTTTCCTAGGACTGGGTTTAATAAAGACTTGATGTGGCGTCCGCGCGGAGCGGTCGCCCGCGAGGTTGCTTGCTTGGGGCTTGTGTTGCTTTCAGCGGCGCTGGGACTGGGCAGGGGTTTATTAAATTCTGGTGTAGGAAGAAAAGTAGAAAGTTGAATTTCCAGCACTAATATGATTTTTATTCTTTTTTTTCTTTTTTTTTTCTAGCCTGTTGGGTTTTTTCGCACTTATATTGTGAGTTTCATTTCAAAAAGCAGTTTGATGGACACGGTGCGGTGCCGCTGCTCCTCATTACCGGAGAAAAGCCGGGCTGCGGCTCTGCCGGCCCTGCTCTCCTCCAGAGAAAAGGAGAAACCTTGTCCCACTTCTTGCTCCACAAACTGAAACGTAACGTCTGCAAGTGTGGATATAATGAGGTGGAAAGTTTCGCCTCTTGGACTTAGGTTTTCACACAATATATCTGTAATCTCCGTTTGGGCTTATTTTGCCGAGAAATAAACCCACCAGAAATAAAGTCACCATCAGGCGTCTGCGCCCGGTGCCCCGCAGCCCCGTTGCTACTTTCCTGCTGCAGTAACATCTGGAGGTTGCAAAGAGGATTAAGCAGCCGTAGATAAAACACTTAGCAAGAAACTTCCCACGTTCAGGAGGACTGGGAAAGAAAAGGTTTGATTTTCCCAAAGCAGGGGAGAAAGCAATTCCCCATCCCACCCCTGCCCTCGCCACGGAGCCGGGGGGGCTGCAAAGCCTCAAAGGGGGTTTGTGGCCCCGTGACCAGCCCGGGCTCCTGGCATATGGCTTGGGGTGCAAATCCCTGCTCAGAAGCTCCCCGGGGTGTCAGCTGAGCCTGGGGGAGATGCTGGTTGGGCGGGCAGGATTGACCCATCGATCCGGTACCCGATTCCCACGGGCGCCGCAGCAGCGACTGCCCAATAAACACGGCACGGAGGAGGTACACGAGTGTTGATCCCACGTTAATAATCTTTTGCACTTCCACAGGGCTTTTAGGGAGTGCTGGGGCGGGGATGAGAGTTGCTGTTCATATTCAGAGCCCCCGAAACAACGACCGGCTTGGGCAGCCCCCCCGCATCCACGGGAGCACCGCGGCACGGGGCACGGGGCACGGGCACGCCGGGCTTTTTCAAGTAGCAGAAATTAAAATTCCCTGCGCCAGATCCTGTTTGTAAACACAGTTTTTGTGCGCCTCCGAGGAAGCCGTGAACATGGAAGTTGGTTTGTGGCCTCCAATTAAGTCAGGATTGATTTTATTTTTTTTTTCCTACAGGCACATTGCAGAAATATCTCTAGTTAAAATTGCTTTAACCCCCTTTTAAAGTATGCACACTTATACTGGATTTAGTGCAGAGGCTGTTTGTCTTGCTATTCTAAATTAACTAAAAAATCAATTGTAAAAAGCAACTTCCAGCTGCAGAAAACTGTAGGAGCTCCAATATCTGCTACGAGGACACATCTGCAACATCTTAAACGCTACAAGAGATTACATGAAGCCCTGAATACGGAGGCTTTAAACTAACTCAGCTACAATATACTGCCGTGGCATTAATTAAGTAGCTAAGTATAGATCTCAAAATTAAAAATACCATTGTATTGAAAACACCAATAAATGGACGCTCCTTTCTCGTGATGTGGTGGGTTTATGTGACTATACACAGAGAAGCAGGGCTGTCGGATCAGGAGGGGAGGGGATGAAAACCCCGAGTAAATGAGACACAAGCACCTCAGTGGGGAAGAAACGGAGGTACTAATCTTATTGCAAAACACAACCCCTGAGTGGAGCTTTGATAAAACGCTACGTATTGATCAGCTACCACAACTGCTGGTGAAATCCAGTGTTTCTTCTAATCTTATTGACAAATATGTATACACACACTGAAAGGTGATGTATTTGCAAAAATGTGAGAGAGTGTTGTATAATATTGTCCTGTCAAAAAAAAGAAACTATTTTTTCTGTCCCCTAAAGCTGACCTTCACTGACGGTGACATACACGGGCCCAGCTCTGCCCAGTGACAGGACAAGGGGCAATGGGCACAAGCTGAAACATGGGAAGTTCCATCTCAATATGAGGAGGAACTTCTTCACTCTGAGGGTGGCAGAGCCCTGGCACAGGCTGCCCAGGGAAGGGGGGAGTCTCCTTCTCTGGAGATATTCAAAACCTGCCTGGATGTGACCCTGTGCAACGTGCTGTGGGTGACCCTGCTTTGGCAGGGGGTTGGGCTGGATGATCTACAGAGGTCCCTTCCAACCCCAATCAGTCTGTGACTCTCTGATCTCTTCTGCGGGGTTTGCTGAGCATCAATCCCAATTAATAAATTACCCTCTTCTAAGCAAAATGAATAGCGCCAAGCAGCTTCGTTCAGCCCCGTTCAGGTGTTTCCCCCGTGTTTCCTTGGCTTTCCCACCCCTTCCATTACTGCCAGCTCATTCTTAATGCTTCACTCTGTATTTTTAATCTCCAGCCCATTTCCATAAAGCCAGGCTTCGAGCTCAAAATCATTACATGGCTTTTCGGAGCTAGTTCTGCCTGGTCTTATCAAAGTTTTCAGGAGACAGGAACCAGGTAATATGTAGGCTAATATGGTCTTCCAGTATTAGGGCTGACAGATGAAACGCTGTAATATGTTTGCAAAATTTAATGAAAGGAGAAAAGCAAATTCTCAGCTAAGAGGCTGCCAGATGTGCAGCAGCAGGAACGCCTTGCACCGGCCGGCTCTATTTTCCACCTCAGTAAGGGTGTAGGTTGTACACGGGGATTTATGTGCTGGCTTTTGTTTTCATTTTGATTTATTTACGATTAGGCTATGAACTGAGTTACTGCAAAATGTCTGCTCTGTGCCATTTGGATATATCGCTTCTAGTATTTATTGTATTTTTTGCTGAACCAGGATTACATGCGCTGATATAAAAAAATTGACGGGAAATCAATGTGGCTTAGTGTAAAATATCTTGACTATAAAGATTTTTCAGATATATCAAACATTTTCTTGGTGTACAGTGTGTTTACTGTATCTTGAGGCTGTTCCCTTGACATGATGATTGTACTAATTGTCCAAGTATTTGATTTAATTTGCAGTGGGAGCCAGGAAGAGGCATACAATTTCTACTTAAGGGATTTCAGTTTCAGTTCAGGGGAGGAAAATGCTGTGTACATAGGCAACCGCAGGATATAATCCCTTCCATAAATTTGACAAGACCGATCCAACCCCCCCTAAGGCTGCTTTCCTCTCCTCCTCCCGCGCTCCCCCGTGCACACACGTGTTTGTACGGCTGCTGCAGAACGTTGTTCTTCTCATCACAGAAAACGGAAAACCAGAAACCTCGTTTCGAAGCCAATTGCCTCTCAGACAGTTCATAGGTGTTTTGTTCTTGCACCAGCGATGTCCTTCAGCCTGTACAGCTTCTTTTCCTGGTGGGGTTGCACAGCCAGCGTGGCCTCCCTGGGCTCTTGCCGGTGTCCAGCTCTTCGTGCCTCCTCCTCCTCCACTATGGCCGGCCAGGCTGAGATGATATCTCTTGAAGGTGATGCCTGACTAAGCAGGGCTTGCCACAGCTGCATGGAGGTCCTGCAGCAGGGCTGGACGTGCCCCTGGGGAGCCACCTGGAAGCCCACTTGCTTCACTTCGTGGCCATACCAGGCTGGTGGCCCGTGGTTACCTTGTGGTCATGGTGTTGGTCCTTCATGCATCTTCTCACCTCATTTACACAGGAGTCACAATGTGACACTCCCCTCCTCCAGCCCAGCCATGTCTTCCTGGTGAAGGTCTTCCTACTTGTCCAGGGCAGCCACATCCTCATGGTGAAGGTCTTCCTACTCGTCCAGGGCAGCCACGTCCTCATGGTGAAGGTCTTCCTACTCATCCAGGGCAGCCAGGTCCTCATGGTGAAGGTCTTCCTCCCAATGGAGGCCTCCATCCTCTGGTTTAACCAAGCTCTTCTGTGGCACCAGATCAAACATGGCACGGAGGTGTGGACTGATTACACTTACCCCATTTTCCTTGTCGGGCAAACCACTTATCCCACCAAGAAAGGTACATGTCAGGTGAGAATGAACACATCTCTTCCTGATAAAGCCAGGGTACATTTTACCTAATTTACTTAATTGTTTTTCTTATCAAACAATGTCCAAAGACTTGCACACAGGGTACAAAAATGGTCTGCAGTTGCCTATATTAGTTTTTTTTCTCTATCTCTTCTTAGCAGTGGGTTATGAATTTTCTTTGCTACAACCATTTTGTACCATCACATCAAGGGTTTGCTGGAAGTCCCTGCAATTCTCTGGGCTGGCTCTTTCCCCACACTGGGGGGGAAATGATCTCCCCCCCCCTTCCACAGCCCCAGGGAGGGACAGCAAAGACAGGGCACCTGGGAGCAATTCCACAAGGGCAAGTGCTAGGAACTGCTCTAAGGGGGGAAAAAAACTGGAGCAGTTTCACATATGGCAAAAAAAAAACAAAGAAAAAAAGTAGTCAAGCTTAATTTCTGTGCTATCCAGTAACTGCCAGGTGATGAGAAAGAGAGTTCATGCGATGAAATTAAGGGCAAATAAATTTAAAGCCATCAAAGGACATATTTCTCTAGCTTTTGAAATTCAGCAGAGTGCAAAAGCTGTGCCAGTAATTTCATATATACTAACACCACATGGCATGATCATTCAAAGCCTTTTTGAAAACGCTCGACTCCTCTAGTAAATACTAGAGTAGATCTGCAAGAGCATATCTAGTAAAACTTTCTCTTACTCCCATAAAAATTGTTTGTTTCTACAGCAGAGCAAAACCTGCTGCTATTTTCCAGGAAGAGAAAGTACAACAGATGTGTTGTCTGAGCTCAGGAACCACGTGCGTATAAAAGTTGCCTTTATTAGAAATATATGACGCCTTGGATATCTTAAGAGCTTCAAAAAATGCCACAATATCGCTCCCTACATAGATGTCTGTAGACAAGTGGCTACACAATACTATTTTAGCCAGCAATTAATTGCATCTGCAACACAGACGGGCACTTTTTAAATCTGTCCCATAAGGTTTGACTCCAGGAGGGTGCAGTCAGGCTTTTTAATAAAGAACTGAATTCATAGTTTTAAATGGAAATAGGTTTCGGTGCTCAGTTCCTTTTTGGAAGATCAGTATTCCAGAAGACGAGGGCAGTGCACTGGAAACCACAGAATCACAGAATCAATCAGGTTGGAAGAGCCCTCTGGGATCATCGAGTCCAACCATTGCCCTGACACCACCATGGCAACTAGACCATGGCACTAAGTGCCATGTCCAGGGTTTTCTTAAACCCCTCCAGAGATGGTGACTCCACCACCTCCCTGGGCAGCCCCTTCCAATGGCTAATGACCTTTGCTGAGAAGAAATGCTTCCTAATGTCCAACCTGAACCTCCCCTGGCCAAGCTTGAGGCTGTGTCCTCTTGTCCTATCGCTAGTTGCCTGGGAGAAGAGGCCGACTCCCACTTCACTACAACCTCCCTTCAGGTAGTTGTAGACTGCACTAAGGTCACCTCTGAGCCTCCTCTTCTCCAGGCTAAACATCCCCAGCTCCCTCAGCCATTCCTCATAGATCAGACCCTCCAGACCCTTCACCAGGGGCTGGCATTGGGGTCAGAGGAGAGAGGTGACATCCTACACGGGGCTGGGGAGCAGCGGGACCCCCCCGCACCCCCCTGCAGGGGCTTTCCTCGGGGCTGGGGTTCAGCTCACGCTCTCTGGGGCTCAGCCCAATTAAACCTTCCCCTGACAGGCTGGAGGTCCCATCACAGCGCGTCTGGCTGCATGTATTGCATATCCACACACATATATATTTAGAGATGCACGTGTGTGTGTGTATATATTGTAGGATCAGCAGAAGCAGCTTTTAAGGAGCCGGCTGGGGTGAGATGTTGCTTCCCCCAGTGTATTCCTTGTTTAAACAAACCTCTGCAGCCACGCCGCCGCGTGTGCTGCTTCAACGGACACGGCGGCTCCGGAGCCCAGTTAATAGGAGGTTAATTGCGAAAGCGATCGCGCCGCGATAAAAGAGCGCAGCGTTTCCCCCCTCGCAGCACCCGCTGACGCCTCGCCCTCCCGTTCGGCTGGAAACGAGCAGAACAATTCCAATATTTCAAACATCACTCAGGCGGCTGCCAGCCCCCGCCGCTCTAATCGCTGCCCCGCTCAACCTGCCTTTGGTCACTAATGCATTCAAACATCGCTAATGACACGGAGGTATGACAAGATAAGAACGGGCTCGTAATGAATGACTCCACAAAAGCAAAGTGGCAAAAGTAATTATAGACTCGCGCGGGCGGCTGGTCGCAGACATCGAATTTCATGTACGGCTAAAACCCCCCCCAGATAACCTTGTGTTCGGCGGGAGCCGGGGCGGGAGCACCCGTGTAATTCAGCTGACATTTGCTGCTGTTAACATGAAACAATTTGCAGAAAAGAAATAGCTTCCCTTTCCCTCAATTAATTAGACAAATTAATTAAACCGCTCTTTGGTATTCGGGATCTATTCCCTGTTCAAGAAGAGGATGCTGCAGAGATTTTGTTAAATGGTTCAGAGGAGGCTTATTAATCCTGAAATGAATTCTATCAAGCCCTATAAAGCGCCAACTTCAAGTGCATTTGCGGAGAAGAAAGCTTTTCAAATCAGATAGGAAAGCTACAAAAGTGCTGAGCATTATCATAATCTGGCTAGTGTCTCATTTGGCACTCTTGTGTCAAGATATTAGAAGAGAATGAGCAAATGGCCTGATAAATGTGTACTTAAAGAATGACAATCCTTATAATCAGTTAATTTCTATTTATCTTATGATACACTTTTCCACAGAAACTTGTATTAGAAAATAAATAAGATTACAGGATAATTCTGAGAGCTCTAAAAACATAAAACACTAGTCTGCCTTTAGATGCAGAAGTCCTGTTTTGTTGTACAAGATTTCAACAGCAGCATCATCCGTGCCGTGACATTGGGTTCTCTCCTGCAGTGACTGGTACCATCAACTCCCCCACCGCAGGCATCATCTTCCAGGCACCCCCCAGTGCCCACATACGGGCCTGATCCTGGCACCACTGGCCCGGCACAGTGAGCTTTGGGGCCACATCCCAGCCTCATCCCCGACCCGGCACAGTGGGAATGGGGATGTACTGGGTAGGGGATGGGATGGGGATGGGATGGGGATGTACTGAGTAGGGGATGGGACGGGAATGGAATGGGGATGTACTGAGTAGGGGATGGGACGGGAATGGAATGGGGATGTACTGGGTAGGGGATGGGATGGGGGTGAGATTGAGGATGGAACAGAGATGGGATGGGATAAGGATTTTCATGGGGATGCATCAGGGATGGTGGTGGGACTTTTTTTGGATGCCAAAGGGGGACCTCTACCAGCAAAGCTGTTCCTCAGCTGTAACTCAGGGAATCAAGCTGGAGTCATTCATGTCTGGTAAAAGCTTTGTAAGACGAGCTACTTGCTGTTAAGGTTGTGCAGCTTTTTGTAGAATATAGCATATATGTAGAAATATTGTATGATTTATTCCCTCTCATTTAAGAAACTTAAATATTTGAGCATTTGTTATGAACGCAGCCTCTCTCCTGAACACATATTTTGAAGATAGTGCAAAGATTTGTCTCCTTCCATCTAGAGACCTGGTATGATTAGATTAAACTCACTTATTATGACAAGTCTTGGTGCTTTCATCTGAAAACCATGTTGCATTGAAGAATAGTGCCTGTATGAGGGGAAAACTTGGTGGAGCTGCTTTGTGGGTCACTGTCTGCTCCATGGGGCAACAGCCATGATTAGGCACATGCCTGAGAGGCTTTTAAGGCAAAAATCACAGAACCACAGAATCTATCAGGTTGGAAGAGCCCTCTGGGATCATCGAGTCCAACCATTGCCCTGACACCACCATGGCAACTAGACCAGGGCACTAAGTGCCATGTCCAGGCTTTTCTTAAACCCCTCCAGAGATGGTGACTCCACCACCTCCCTGGGCAGCCCCTTCCAATGGCTAATGAAATTCTAATCAGAGAGGCTAAACACCAGCGGAGTTAAAGGCTGCAGGATATAACCCAGTGTAGAAACAATAGCCAGCCCAGAAGAAATGAGTTTATTATCTGGTCTAAAGGGATTTTATTGACTTGCTGAAAAAAAGTCATATTTAATATTGAAGTATAACTTTTAAAAACAGAGATGCTGACTCTATAAAAATGTGCTCTCGAGCTGAGACCTTGACTCCAAAGTGTAATCCAGAGGTTTTCTTATAGCTGTGCTATAAATCATCAAAATTAAATGTTTGCATTAGCAGCGCTGGGAGAAGCCTATGCAGAGCGGTGGGGACATGTCACCCAGCACAAAGCGCAGGGATTACAGAACTCCTCGGATGGTGTCTGACACGGGGACGGTGTGTCATGGCTTACACCCCGATTTGCACCGTTTGCTGCCATTTCTCTGTGGGTTCTCCCCTGGGGGGCAGCTGAGGTGCAGGGAAACCCCTGGTTTCCGCAGGTCCCAGCACATCCTCCCCAAGGACCACATCCCGTGCTGCCAGGGATGGGTGCTACGGGGCGAGCTGGGCCTTGTGGGTGGTGGAGCAGGACAGTGTGGGGCTGCCCAGGCTGGGGGCTCAGCAGGACATTGAGGGTAAAAAGGGAAACGAGGTTATTTTTTGCCACTTCACATTGTGGGTAGCACCTGGCTGGCTGCCACCAGCCCTTGGCTCTGCCTTTCTGAGCCTTGGCACCAGTCCTTGGAGTAATATTGTCTTTTAATGAGTAAATAGCCAGATCCTCCTCACCAGCCTGGCCCTGGGGGGTTTGCAGCCCAGCCCTGGCCGGTGGAGGACTTTCGGCACTGTCCTGCACGTGAACCCCTTCCCACGTGCCGCCGAAAATGCTCTCCAGAGTCCAGCCAGCCAACCTGTTAACATCCTCTCCTTCACACTCCCGCAACGAGCCAGCTGCTCTGCCTAGGAAAATACAGCTGGAGAGGTTTATAAATAGTAAATTAAGGCTTGCTCCAGCCAGTCCAGCTGGGCAATGTTCTAGGAGTGAGTAATTCATCACCGGGGTGTCATCCCTCCCCTGATGTACTGCCCACCAGCACCGCGCCGGCACACGGGAAGTTCTCGCTTCGCACCGCTCACCTTCTAATTTCACATTTAAACCTTTTTTCAGAATTAATTTTGCAAAGATAATCTAACAAGCTGGGGAACCGTTGGTGATGGACCGCTCACAGAGAGGCAGGTAGCTCTGGGAAGGCTTAAGTACGTCCTTCCTGGGAAGGAGTGGGCACCACAGGTGACGTTTTGGGGACAAACCACCGCACCCGAGCGAGCTCCGTCTCTGCTGGGCAGAAGGGGATGGAGGATGTGAGAGATGAGCCCGGACATCTGACACACCCTCCTGCTGTGGCTTTGCTTCAGGGAGAGAGGGCTCAGTCCCTCCATCTGGTGTGCATCAGCCTGGGGTCTCCTGGGTGCGTCTCCGTATCAAAACTCAATTAGAAAATGAGACCTGGATGTGAAGGGCTATTGTATTTCAAGTATTTTTATAATTAAATCTGTGAAGGTGTAACAGGGTATTTATGAAGGGCCTTCAGAGAACATTACCCCGTGCACAGAGGAAGGGGGTAGACGAGTTTATCTGATGTACGGTTATATCATTTTCACAGAGCACAATAGAAAAAAAGCTCACTTACGGGTCAGGATCTCAAATGCACGTCATCACAACCTTGCGCTGCTGCTGGTTCATGGTATCACACTCCAAAGTCACTAACCAGAGGTTCCATCCCAGGAGCTGGCGGGATGCGATGGGGATCCCCATCTCACAGCTGGCTGGGTGGCACGGCGCCTTCCCCGTGGAAACCGTGGGGTTTCGGCTTTGGGCCGCTCCTCTGGAAGTCCTGCTCTCAGAAGAAAAGTTATTTCTTTTCCACATCTCTGACTGAATTATGTCCCACTTGCAGAGCTGCTACCTACAGGATATAATCATGCAACGCAGTAAATCATTGCGCCGTGTCAAACTGCAAGTGGTTTTGGAGTTAGATCCAGAGTTTAAGTCTCCGTCTGACTGTGTATTTTATCTCAAATGTGCTTTTTAATTTGTCCATCTGAAATTTTTCTAAATTTAAGGGGTATCCAGCAAGAAGAGGAAAACTTTTTCTGAGTAACTGTGGTTATTTTTCTGCCAAAGTCTCTTTGCAAGACATCTCAGCCCAGCGCTGAGGCTGTAGTTGAGTTCAGGGCTGTGCATCCTTTTTCTTCAGGCACAAACACTCACTGCTCTGCCTGTGTAAAAACCCAAAATGCACATACAGAATTTTCATCTGCAAATTGCCCTTCTGTTGTTTGCACACGTATATTTAATCCCCATCATGGTTTAAATAATATTTATAAATCCACTTCCATTAAAAAGCCAGTGTGATGGCTATCGTTAATCATCCAGACGAGGGGGTGTCTGAATATTCTTTATAGCAGGGGAATATTGGACGTGCAAAAGTAACCTCCTTCGGTGGGTTTGTGATGGAGACACTGGTGAGGAGCTTTACCCCAGCGCGGGGTGGAGGTGGGCAGGGTGGCGGCGAGGGGATGGTGAGGAGACGAGCCCCGTCCTTGGGGCTCCCCTTGCCGAGCAGGGCGGCGGGCAGGGGATGAGGAGGACTTAGCCAGGCTGCTGTGGGAACAGAACAATTCAGCCCCCAGAATAAGACGTCTTGGCGGTGTCTCGGTTGGCTCTCCAGAGCCCAGCTCGCTCCCCAGCCCGGCTTTGCTGTCACGGAGCTGCCAAGGCGAAGGCTTTGCGCGGGAGTTTTCGCTGGAGTGACATTCATGCCTCGGAGTTTGCATTGTCTGCAGAAAATAATCCCCGCTTCGTAATTCCCCTGTAGTTTTTCAGATGTGGGTCTTCCCTGCAGAGCCAGGGGACGGGGACAGGGAGCGTCGCTCGAAGAAACTCGTCCGTGCCGTGCTGTATGACAGGCCCAGCTCCGCCGGCACCGAACCCCGGCGCCGAGGCCTCGTCCTCTGCTTCACGGCGCTGGCACCCACGGGCGAGGGAAACCGCAGGTCATTAGCTCTGTATTTGCACATTAAAAAAATAACATCGAGTCAGAAGGGAATATCTTTAAACCACAAATGCCAGAAATAACAATTGTATTAAACTGCATTCATGAATGCATAATGAAGTTCAATTCGCCATTATTTATCATGTTACTTAAAATTAAATTGAATTTATAATGCGAAAGAAAAGATTTTTTGTGCTTTTTTGAAAATAATGCAAAATCTTTCATGCCGTTCACAAAGCATTTGTATTAACACCAGTTTATACAGATTAATTTATTTATTTTTGTTAAATTATCACTGCTTCCCATTGTTCCTTCATCCTCGGGGACAATCCGTATTCTTTCATGTATTTTTTAAGAGCTAAAGAGACACATAGACAAATAACGCATTAAAAAGTGGCAGCGATTTTGCTCATAGAATCATAGAATCACAGACTGGTTTGGGTTGGAAGGGACCTTAAAGACCATCTAGTTCCAACCCTCCTGCCACATCTTCGTTTTTGGAGTGCTGGAAGAAGTTAGAACCCAAGAGCTGGATGAGGCCATCTCGTTGGTGTTGGTGTGCTGGGGCAGGGTCCAGGAAAAAGGAGGCATCAAAATAGAGCCCTTCTCCAATGTGAGCTGGACCCATGGAGGAGGGAGAGCAGCAGCAAACCTTTGTCACCGCTAACACACACATCTGACATAGTGGAAATTCAAGTGTTGGAGCACGAGCTGCCTTTTGCCCAAATCTCTGCACAAATATTATGTATTTCTTAAACAGGAGCTGCAGGCGGGAGCACGTCGCCCCGTGCAGAATAAAGAGCAAATGCCAGCACGAGCCTTTCTCCACTCGCCTCTGCTGAACGTGCTCCTTATCGCCGCGTTTTGTGCGCTGGACTAAAATAATCGTTTGTGAATAGAGTTCTAATTACATTATAGCTAATCCATTTTCCTCTCTGAAGCTGGTAGTCAACAGTTTATTCTCTCACCTCAAAGATGAAACCGAGTGTCAATTTTCAAGATAACATTGACATGAACTTATGTATCAGGCAAGTAGGCAAATACCATTATAATCATTTATAATCCTTTAAAGCTGTGACTGAGAAGTGGCATTTGGACTGGATTTAAACTTGGCGTTGTCCGTGCAGAAGATTAACCACTACATAAGACTTTGATTTCTGAATATTGCCCATTAGAGAGTTTTTACATAGGAAATTGAAGTATTATATATAGTTTTAACGTGGTTAACAGAGTCTGACACAAACAATAACATTCCAACTTCAGTTAATTCTTTTGCATCCCGTTTACAGCAGGGAAAACTGTGTTGTCGGCCAAAAAGCGCCCCAGTAGGACTTGGGAGATTATTCCTGCTTGAAGGGAATGGCACATCTCGAGTTCATTTCTGCTGTTGCCGATGGCTATCAGGTGCTCTCCAGGAGCTGCTCTGCGTTCGCCAACGTGCTGGTTGTGCAAACAGGCCCAGGTCTCTGGGGCCAACCCCAGCTCAAGCAAGGAGGATCCACCACCTTGGCCAAGACCACTGTTCCTAGGAAAGGAGCTCGCCGTGGAGGCTGAGGGGGAGAAGTGCTGTGGGAGGCTCCCGCTGTGGTGGCGGGATGGGATGGGGTGCAGTGGGTCCCCCCTATAGGGTCCTTTTGCACCTCAGTGCCCCAACATCCTCTACGGGCCTTCAAAAGGGACATTGGGATGGCTCCAGGTGGGTTTCTGGGGGTCACCCATGGAGTTACGGGGGACGAGGTGGGACTTTATGGATATGGAGTCTGCTGGAAGGAGCAAAGAAATGGTCACAGTGCTCCGACGTTTAGAGTTCATCCTCCAAAATGCTTTACAGAGGCTGATGTCGCAAAGCAGAGCTGGCTGCTGACGAAGGAAAGGCTTATTCGGTGACATCAGGTTTTCTTGTCGACTTTTGTGATAAAACTACAAGTTACAAACGTTGCCTGTGCAGAGGTAAGGAGCCAAACACCAGCAGTGAACAGGGCTGTGACCCTTGGAGCGCGGGGCTGGATGCTCCCGGCCTCGTGTCTGCTCCGGGGAACTTAATAAACACTGGGGTCACGCTTACAGAGCTTCCAGTAGGAAATTAGCAATTAGGGTTTAACACTTTTTATTGCCACTTGTTCCTGAACGTGAGCAAGCTTAGGAGGAATATAAAGGAAATTAAAATGGTAGTGCCTACTAGAGAAACGGGAGGTGAAAAGGAAGGCTGGGCAAGTGAGAGGTGTAAATGCTCATTTACTGTAAGTGTTTTGGACGTTCTCAAAGGCCAGATCACTTTTGGCTTTTGATGTGGGCACTGACCTGCCCTCCGAGCCTTTAAAAAGCTTAAGGAGATGTTCATGTGTAACTCACAGTTTTCAGGATCGTGCCCACATTTGAAGGCTCTCTCTTTGCCTTAGGAATGGATGCGAGTGACTGCAGACAGGTCCCACGCATGCAGAACTGCCCAGCCTTGCTCAGACTGGGACATTCTGGGCACTGGAGGAGGCGAAGGGTGCGTGAGCCACACAGGCTGTGGGTCCCCAAACCCCACAGTCCCCTCCGGGTCCCCAGCCCTGAGACCTGGGTGTCTGCAGAGCCTGTTGGGAGGCACATTCCAGCCCTTACGAACAGCTTACTGTCATCTGGGTTCAATCTAGTGATAAATGGGCTCCAGAAGATTTTGCATATTTGTATAAGACCACAACGCTCCTTATCAAAACATTTCCCATTATTATTTTCCAGTCTTTCCTCCATCCCCAGCTACCTCCTCCTTCCCTTTGGTGCACTGCCATCCCCCAGCCATTAGCAGTGCTGTCATTTTTTCCTCTTCACATGGGAAATACAAGAGAGCTTTCCTCTAAAGAGGGTAGCCCAAATCCTCCCGGGGCTCTCAACCCATCCTCCATCTGAGGTCGTGCAAGTGTTTCCTCCCAGGAGTTATCACTGGGAATGAAAGAATGCGAACACGCCAGGCTCATTTGTTTTGTGTGTTTAATTTCTTCGTAGGTTTGTGTAAGTACTTATCATCTTCTCCGTAGAAGATAATCGAAGACAAATGTGCATGCAAGATGCACGCTTAACAAATGGGGCTGCCTTCCGAAAATGTAGTCGGCGCAATAAACAGGGACAGAAGAGCATCTCTGGTGCCTGCGACGAGCGACGCTTCCAGAAAGCACCAAAGTTATGAATGCAGCTAAAATCAACACTACCCCATCATCAATATTCATATAGCCCAGACAAAACGGTTTATATTGTAGCTGCTCATAAATCAGACGATAGAGAAGAAGGGGGAAAAGGGAAGAGGTGAAGAGAAAGGGGAAGATGTAAAGGAAGAAATAGCTGGGGGACGAAGGGGTGGTGAGAGGGGACTCGGCTCATTCAGGCTAACATCTGCTTGGTCTGAAGTGGAACCACCTGTTAGTTTATTAAATTGTACAATTAATTTATGTGGAAGGCAGGGAAGACTATATCTCATTTAAAAATCTTCCATTTTAACCCCATCCTCCAGAAGCAAGTTGGGCAAAGCCAGCTGTTCACGCTGTGGATGCACAGCCTCATGGTTTTCACATGAAACCATGGAAAGTCTCCAGCGCCTCCCTCCAAGGCGCCCGTCACCCCACCAGGCACCGACAGACAGCGCCTGCTCCAAACGGCGTCTTCTCTTGCCACAGGGAAGTGATGAGATGGCTCACACACACGTGCCGTCGTGTAAAGCCAATTCAGCAGGAACTCCTCAAAGCCCTCCTCCGTGTTGGCCCAGCGTTATGAAAAGTTGCCATCTTTAATATCTCTGTCAGTGGCAAATTTCATGTGAGGCCAAGTTTTAATCAAAAAAGTGCAGTAATTTTTGTGGCAGTTGCAGTCTACAACTACCTGAAGGGAGGCAGTAGTGGGGTGGGAGTCGGCCTCTTCTCCCAGGCAACTAGTGACAGGACAAGAGGACACAGCCTCAAGCTTGGCCAGGGGAGGGTCAGGTTGGACATTAGGAAGCATTTCTTCTCAGCAAGGGTCATTAGCCATTGGAAGGGGCTGCCCAGGGAGGTGGTGGAGTCACCATCTCTGGAGGGGTTTAAGAAAAGCCTGGACATGGCACTTAGTGCCCTGGTCTAGTTGCCATGGTGGTGTCAGGGCAATGGTTGGACTCGATGAGCCCAGAGGGCTCTTCCAGCCTGGTTGATTCTGTGATTCTGTGATAAGCCAACTTCTCTACCCTCTCTGCTCCCACACTACCTCCATCAGTCAGCCATCAGTCCCTGGCTATGATCTCTGACTCCACAGCGAGGAGGGTGGGGATGGCAGAGCATCTCTGCCAGGGACCTCAGCATCCCGAGCGTGCAAACGAGGGGCTGCAAACCACTGCCCAAACAGACCCCAAATGTTGTCTCCAAAATGCTAACGGCCCCACGACAGCTGAGGAAAGGCTTTTGCAGCAGAGGCTTCATACCAGCCGTTTACAGCCCTGATCTACAGCGCTTACCCATGTCAAAACACTTGAATTTTTCATTATTTAAAAAAAAAATAATAATTTATTTGAGGTATCTATTTTGGAGCATGCCCTAACTGCTCCTTCCTGCAAGTCCCTACCAAAGGAGGGTGCATGCGGGGGACATGCTCCTTCCCGGCTTGCAGGATCGGGCTCCAATTAAGTGCGATGCTCTCCAGATTTCGTTCCCATTATTGCCTCCCTTTGGCATGACCGGCTGGAGCACTTGAATTGGAAACGTCCCAGAATCTTCAGTCTCCTAAAATATTTTCAATAACGTTGAGAGCAATTTTCCTTAGAGCATGTAAGGATTTCAGCAGAGGAGCCAACTTTCCCAGAGGAATGATCCAATTACGAGGACTGGATGCTCTTGTCAATCTCTCCCTCAGGGATGTGGAAAATCAAAATTATGATTTATTTTTTTTAATGCGACAGTGAGCGTAAAGGCAGAAATCTAAACCACGCCGTTATCTCCCCAGGCACCCCCCCCTCCCTCTGCCTGATACTGTTTGCTAAAAATACCGACTCGTTTCAGGCAGAACCTCCTTAAATTCTGCTCTAAGGACAGCAGGGCCCAGCCCTTGGTGCAATGCTGAATTATGACTTTTTAATGGTGACCTTTGCGTGTAAAAATTGAGTCCAAATGACTTCGGCTTTCGCTAATGCAATGAGAGAAATGCGGTTGGAACCCAGGGGTTTGCGTCCGGTGACAAAGACGGCGGAAGGCAGCAGCAGTCCCCCGAAAGCTAAAAATAGTTCTGGCAGGGGAGGAGTTGGTGGCAGTGGGGGGGGACGGTGAGTGGGGAAGCCAGCGAGCCTTTGCACGGGGTGCTGCAGGAGGTGTCCCCGAGATGCTGACTGTGGCTCCCACCAGGACCCCGATGGGCTCACTTGCACCCCGACACCCTGTAGCCCTCCTCCTGCCCATGCCATCCCTCGGTGTGTACCCTGTAGGGGTGCAGCCATGGGGGGGTACAAGGGTGTCAGGGTACAGGGGTGTCGGGGTATCGGGGTGCAGGGGTGTTGGGGTGCAGGGGTACAGGGCTGTCAGGGTGCTGGGGTGTCAGGGTGCAGGGGTACAGAGGTGTAGGGATACAGAGGTGTCGGGGTGCAGGGATGCAGTTTTCCAACCCCTCGCATTGTGCCGGGAAGAAGGAGCTGCCATTGTGCGGCGGGGCGGCGGGGGGCCTTTGTCCCCGCGGGGCTGCCTGGCTCCCGGGGCCAGCGCGCCGAGATCAAGGGGTGGGCAGTGGGATCTGCAGCAGCCGCGCGCCGCCCGCCCCCCCTTAGAAGTTGTTGTTGCCATGGGGTCTATTGTTGCCGGCTTCTCCCCGGTGCTTTACATCCTGCACCTTGCTTTTTCACAGGGCGAACAATAATGCAAACTCTTTTTGCTCCTATAGTTGCCTTTTCACATTTTTTTTCCCCCTTTTGCAACCTATTATGAGTGATAACTAAAGAACCGCACAATTCTTGAAGAGATTTTTCCACCAGCAGCTCGTACCACACCGCTCGCCGGGTTATTCTGTCTGAAAAGCCCAGGAAAGACTGCGTAGCTGGGGGACGTCATTAATTACCCGACGTGACATCTCTAACTCTGCAAAGGTTCATCTCTGGCTGATGGTGCCACCCTGCAGCGGGCGCTGGCCCACATCCAGCCCAGTGCCTGCTATCCCTGGCCCAAGCCAGCGATCCCACGGGAGCGCAGGAGCCAGATCCAGCCCTGGTACCTCCCGGCATCACCACATCGTGTCCACCTTCCAGCTATTCTGGATCACCTCAGCAGAAAACCAGCTGTAAAGCAAAGCCCAAAACCCTTTGGCTTCATCTATTAATTCCTTGAGGTCACAGAATCCCAGAATCCCAGAATCAACCAGGTTGGAAGAGCCCTCTGGGATCATCGAGTCCAACCATTGCCCTGACACCACCATGGCAACTAGACCATGGCACTAAGTGCCATGTCCAGTCTAGGTCAAGCCTGCAACAGGAGCAACCAAAGAGCGTTGATCCTCCCAGGGTATGGCCTCATGCTCCTGCAGATGCCCTGTGTGCTTTTTCAGGGACATTTCTGCCCTGCTCCTGGGAAGTCTCTCCTGGTAGCACCTGACTTCCCACCCCAGCAGCAGGACACTGCTTGCATCCTCCAGGATCCAGCTTCCACAAAACCCATCGCAAGGGATAAATCACCCCATGGTAGGAGTGATTCCTCATGATGGAAGATTGTCTTTCCTGGTGTCCATCACCTAAAAATCAAGTTCTAGAACTGCTTACATTGAAAGTGGTATTCCTGTATAAATAAATTATTGTACTGGTTTAAAAATTTCTAACGACGAAGAGCAAGCGGCCTGTTGAATCGGCGTGCCAGATCGCCTGGTTCGTAATGACAAATGTTTTAATTAAAATAATTAGAATTAAATGGATGTCAAAAAAATGTTTCAGCTCGAAACGCGCTTCGCAACCTCACATCACATCCTATCAGATGACGGACTGCATGACAAAACAGAAAATAAACTGAGACCTTTAGGCGAATTGTCCTACAAGAGGCCACGTGCAATGGCAGCGGCATCCCCAGGATTTCTTTAAGCTCCACTGTACGATCCAAAAATAATATAACAAGATTTGGGGCCAATTATCACTCCCTCCATCTGACTCATTTCATTTAACGAGTATTTTCAGAGCAGCCCCTCCAGGCCGTCACGGGGCTCCAGGCCATCCCACGGGCTCCCCCATCCTCTGTCCCGCATCCTGCATCCCACCCTGCACCAGGCACCGCTGCTCCACTAGCAGGGCCAAACGCTGTAATTGGATCTTAATTACACAGCTCTCCGAGAGGTTATTTTTATTTCTTTGTTTGTTAATGCAATTATTTAGCTGCCCTATTTTAGCCTTGACCTTGCAGGAAGAGGGTATTTTCCAGTCAGCATAATGCTTTATCTTTGAAAGCTACAATCAATAAGGATAATTAATGATGCCTGCTGCAATGATAGCCTCAGCAATCATTATACCACATTAATCCCTCCAGTCAGACTGGGGTCAAGGCCATCTAAATCATTCACCTAGGGGTGGAGAAATTCAAATAATTTACCAATTTAAATCCGAGGAAACAAATCTGACTGTATTTTTCAAAGCCATTTAAACCGTTGTTACATTTTTAAGAGGCTGCAGCCCGTCGTGGCCATGTTTTTGCAGGAGCCGTGGATGTGAAGTGGCACCACCCGTGATGCTGCTGGGGCTGTGCACCAGGGACATGCCACGCGTGCCACTGGTTTCACCTCGACCGTGGTTTCGCTGGCAGGATGAGCGAGGGGTGAGGGACCAGCCACTGGATATGCACAAACTGCAAAACCCTGATGTGTTTTCCTTACTTCACCCTACACTTTGCTCCGTGCAAAGACAATTTTGGGGATGGAGCCAGCGCCGAGGCTGCATCCTGATGCCTCCTGACTTTACAACAATTGGTTCTGTTAGCTATAACCTTCTCAATATTATATTGTCGGCCTCGTCTCCCAGGCAACTAGCGATAGGAGAAGAGGACACAACCTCAAGCTTCGCCAGGGGAGGTTCAGGTTGGACATTAGGAAGCATTTCTTCTCAGCAAGGGTCATTAGCCATTGGAAGGGGCTGCCCAGGGAGGTGGTGGAGTCACCATCTCTGGAGGGGTTTAAGAAAAGCCTGGACATGGCACTTAGTGCCCTGGTCTAGTTGCCATGGTGGTGTCAGGGCAATGGTTGGACTCGATGATCCCAGAGGGCTCTTCCAACCTCATTGATTCTGTGATTCTGTGATTCTGTGCTCAACTGGGGCTTTGCATCCCTCTCGCCCCAAGGGAAGCCAATGGCATCCCAAGCCTGGGGGAGGAGAGGGGTCTCATCCTACCCACCATCTGCGGGCAGCCGAAACGCCCGCCCGGTGCACACTGGGCAGAAAGGGCCACCAAGGGCTTTGTCAGCATGTTGAAAAATCCCACAGAGCCAAGAGCTGGCACTGTTATAGAAAGGCTGCCCAGCAATGCCCTTGGCCAAAAATCCTGTCTGTTGACAATCAATAAAGTTTTGCTGATCTAAATCTGTTCATCGTGACTCTCGTAGGGCTGGTTTTGCACGTTTGGGGTGGTCCACGTGCCATGATGCCCATCGCGATGCCCACCGTGATGCCCACCACTCAAGAGGGACCAGCAGCGGTGTGGAGCGGGGGCTCGGGGCTCTCGCTGTGCTCCTCTGGGTTCTCAGCCCAGTTCGGGGGGGCTCAGCAGTCCCTGGGGGTGGGTGAGGTTTGTGGGTCCCTCCATCGAAACGTGTAAGGGCGTTGAGTCCCTCCACGGAAACGAAGGGGAAATTTGGTTTAGTTTTGATTTATCACTCTATTATGAACAAGTTTGTGTTTTCACCAAAGTCATTCTCCTTGCCTGTACTGAATTAATTGTATATTAACAGCGGCGTATAATTTATATGTGGACATACACAATAAATTATGGCCTAACTATATAATTCTACACATATAATTAATTACATTAAACATCTACATTTTAAGCCTACAATTAGATAACCCTGAGAGACAATCCTGTTAGCATTTTTAATAAATACTTGTGTTTGAAGCTGTTTAACAGAGCACCTGATAACTGATATAGCAGTGTTAACATCTGTTCCATTATTTCCAGAGGACGTTAGTTGAACGTAAAGCTCCTCACATAAAATATGCATTTGTTCTTGACTGTCAAGTGCCTCTATTATTTTATTAAAAAGTCAAAAAAGAATATAATCAGACTTCATAATTTATGTGTGACATTTTCATTACAGAAAACTTTATGCAAAATTGAATTCTAAAATTTAATTTCCTGTGATGTTTAAATTACTTACTATCTGGCTCCTCTCCAAACATTGTGATCACTCCAGGCCCCATATGAATTCTATTAAGGATATGTTTAGCTGCTGCCAAAACGTACGGGGTATTTTTCTATGTAATTCCAAGAATATGCTCCTTAAATTTATTTTGTGCCAGTTTAAATAGTTTCCCTCACACAGGAAAGAAACACAAGACATTTTTAAGCACTGCCATGGCTTTTTTTTGTTGTTGTTTCCCTTGGGTTTCGGTGCCCACCCTGGCACCAGGCCCCTGCTCCTTCAGCCCCCTTAGCCAGGACGAGCAGTCCCAGCAGCCCAGTGAAGCTCGGCGTGAGCCAGGACGAAGACCTGGCCTTTCAGGGAGCCCTGCTCATCGCGTCTGCTGCGTGCACTGGAAATTAGCACACGCAAATTAAGTGTAATGAGTGTGCAGCAGAAGGACGTATGGGCCAGGATTATGGTTCATGCTGCTTCAGTTTCCAAAGCTGGGTCTCGTGATGCCTCCACTCCACGTTACCTCCCCGGGAAGGCCTTTAGCATCCACGTCAGGAAGAGAAAGCAAAGATCAGGCCCTGGAGAAGAGCAGAAACTGGGTGGTGAGAGGGGCTTAATGTGGCTCAGGGGGGATCAGACCTGCGGTAGCGAAGCAGCAGTGAGGGCCGTGGGGCTGGGAGACCCCAAGGAGGGGCAGGGGGATGCTCCGGCCCCACCGAGAGGCCACAAGACGTGTGAATTCACATGCTTCCCTCCTTGGAGGCTGCCCACGCCTCTGGTCCCATCACTACCATGGATGGACAGGCCACACGTCTCCCCCAGGCCTCCCAATCTCGCCCCTCCCCTGGAGCAGGGCTCCTCTGGCCACATCTACAGCGTTGCAGGCAACACCAGGCTTGAGGGCAAATATTTGACGAGTGAAGCGAGTGCCTCTGCCATCTCTGCAGCTATCTCAGCTCTTCCTGGCAGATCCTTCTTAAATCAATCTGCCTTTTGCATGCCCTCATCCTCCAGGAGCCAAGGCACTCTCGGAGCTGAAGATCAATACATCCGTACGGACTGTCGCTATCGGGTTTGGTCATTTTCTGAGCAGGCCGCGTCAGTAAAACTCGCCTTGCTTCGGTAAAATAGCTTGATCTCATGAATCTTCAGAGAAATTGTGATGTAAGAGTTTCTAAAATGAAAGTACTCTGCCAAATTTCTGCCTCCGTCCCTTTGCCTGGTACCTGTGAGCAGCAGCCACGTCCTGGTGTCTGCACCCGCCAGCAGGAAACACAGATTGGAGTAAAAAGGTGGTGGGAAAAGGTGGCGGGAAAAGGTGGTGGGAAAAGGTGGTGGCTTGGCAAGAGCTGCGCCTGTGCCCTGTGCAGCCACCCTTGGTGTGGATCCCAACCAGGGAGCTGAGCACAGTGGTGCAGAGCCCAGCTCATCCCAGCACATCCCAGCTCATCCCAGCATGTTCCAACATGTTCCAGCTCATCCCAGTACATCCTAGCTCATCCTGGCATGTCCCAGCTCATCCCAGTGCATCCCAGCATGTACCAGTATGTCTCAGCTCATCCCAGCGCATCCCAACATGTCAGACCACATCCCAGCTCACACCAGCACATCCCATCTCATTCCAGCATAGTCCAGCTGACCGCAGTGCATCCTAGCACACCCTTGCATGTCCCAGTTCATCTCAGCAAGTTCCAACATGTCCCAGCTCATCCCAGTACGTCCTTGCTCATCCCAGCATGTCCCAGCTTATCCGAGTACATCCTAGCTCATCCCAGCACATCCTAGCTCATCCCAGCATGTCCCAGCTTATCCCAGCACATGCCAGGATGTCCCAGCTGATCCCAGCACAGCCCAGCACGTCCAAACACATCCCAGCTCACCCCTGCACATCCCATCTTGTTACAGCATGTGCCAGTTGATCCCAGTACATCCCACATCATCCCAGCATGTCCCAGATCACCCCAGCATGTGCCGGGATGTCTCAGCTGATCCCAGCACATCCCAGCATGTCCGAGCTCACCCTTGCTCATCCCAGCATGTGCCAACTGATCCCAGTACACCCTAGAACATTCCAGTTCATCCCAGCTCATCATCTCTTTAGGGGTGGGTGGGACAAGGCTGACCTTGACACCCAGGCAGCAGGCCCTCTTTTTTAATAAAACCTGCCCCAACGTGGGTTACACATCCAGGAGTTTTCCCCTGTGGAGGAGGTGGCCAGCCGGTTGCTGGTGGCCGTGGCTGAGGGCGCAGGGATGCATCGAGCATTAAAACAGACGTTGTGGAGCCTGGTTTCCATCGACCCACTGGCCCAGGCTGCCCAGAGAAGCTGTGGCTGCCCCCTCCCTGGCAGTGTTCAAGGCCAGGTTGGATGGGGCTGGGAGCAACCTGGTCTGGTGGAAGGTGTCCCTGCCCGTGGCAGGGGATTAGAACTGGATGGGCTTTAAGGTCCCTTCCAACCCAAACCAGTCTGTGATTCTGATTCTATGACCCTAACGCACACTGGTTGTGCCCCGGCACGTCCGTTTGGGCAATTCATTTGCTTGCTCAGAGTTCATGAGTTATTCCCTTAATGTTCACTGATGAGAAAAATAACCGGCCCCGTTGGGAAGGGCTGGATTATTCCCAGGTCATGATGGTAATGTGCCACGTGGCTTTGCTTCTGCGCTGGTAAGACAATCCAGTGGATGGAAAACCCCGCAGGTGCCGTTGGGTTTTACTGTAACTGGACGTTAACCATGGCCAGTTGTGAGCACAGAGCTAATAAAAGCTGCAGTGGGGCTGAGGAAGCCCAGGCAGGAATAGGATGACAGAGCAATATTGCAGGAGGTAGGATCCTGCTGAGTCTGGAAGTGCCTGATTTATTTATATTCAGCTAAACTGAAATATTCAGAAGGAGAAAAACTTCCAGCCGTACTCTTTCATTGCCTCCTTTCAGAGAGAGAGGGACGTGTGTGGCAGGCGCCGGGTAGCGATGCTCAGCCCCGTGTGTTGGTCCTTGCCCGGCCCCTATTAATTCAAGCAGCACAAATCCAATATGAATTTTTCCTCTGATACGCTGTGGTTCACAAATTGGATGATGACAAAACCAGATAATTTATTACCAGTATCTTAATTTATTTATTATTGAACACTTTATTAACCTATACACTTTGCTGCCTGCGCATCTTTAATAGGTTTATAGTAGAATTATTCATTTATTCCTGTGTGTGAAACAGTACCTTCATAATTCACCTGTGGCATCATAAGATATTAATTATAGCACCCAGGGTCTTTGCTTAATAGTGAAACACTAATTGTGAAGATAAAACACATTCTCATTCTGGAGAGCTGCTTCTCTCAAAATCCACTTGCCATTTGGTCATTAGCCATTGGAAGGGGCTGCCCAGGGAGGTGGTGGAGTCACCATCTCTGGAGGGGTTTAAGAAAAGACTGGACATGGCACTTAGTGCCACGGTCTAGTTGCCATGGTGGTGTCAGGGCAATGGTTGGACTCGAAGATCCCAGAGGGCTCTTCCAACCTCATTGATTCTGTGATTCTGTGATTTCCAGGAGCAGTGACAGTTCAGACCTCCTTGCACATGATCGCATGGAACATCTTTATGAGGTCCAGATTACTGCGTTCAAAGCCGATTTTGAATCCTTACTGGATCAAAACTGTTCAGCAAGACTGTAACAGATATAGAGAAGTGGGTATAGAGGGTCCCTCACCATCCCCATATGCTACCAGTGGGTGACGGAGGTTTTGGCCCCCCGTGAGAAGATGCTCTCTTGCAGGCGGAGGTTTCTACAGCTTTGACCTGCCCTTTGCCACCACCTTGGCAGCGCTGATGCCCCAGGGAGGATCTGGCAGCACCACGTCCCCTGGGCAGGATGGGTATTTACAGCTGGGTTACAAACAACTGAGAAAAAAAAACGGGCAGCTCACAGTGCAGGCACCGAGGTGGTAAAAATAGTGTCATGGGGAGGGGGACTGAAATGAGAAACACGTTCGGATAGAAATAACTTAATTCTGTCACAAACACCAGCTTAATGTATGCCCTTAAACTGGGAGCCATATAGGTTTCCCTCCGACATCCGCCCGTATCGGGAGGATCTGCTCCAGCTAGACACGCCGGTGCCTCGCGCCCTTCGCTTGCCATCAGCAGCTTTTAATGAGCCATTTTCCTATTTATCTAATGTCCCCGTTTCCCCAGCAGCGCCGTACCCGTCCTGTCCAGTCAAACCCATTATCTCTATTAGGCTGCCGATAGCGCATCGGCGGGACTGCTGGCTCCCTAATTGCTGGAGCACGCTCCTCCTCCTCCCGCTGATAGATTACCCCGGGCTAACAGCCCTCGCACCTATTCCCCAGCGCCCCGCTGCCAGCCAATCCCCAGCAATCGGGGGCTGCTCTCAGTAATAAATCCTAACCTATCAATATATAATAGGCCTTAATAATCAACAGCTAGAGAGGTTGTCTGCTTCGGGAGGCCTCCGCAGAGCCGGGCGGTTTTTATCTGCCTATAATTAGCAGCAGTCACATCCCGTTTGTGTGACAGGGTGCGATCGGCCGGGCTGTACAGGAACGATAACAGGTTTTACATAGGTTCAAACACGCTTTAGTCGGCTGCTCTGACTCTCTCGATAATGTGCATGGGTGTAAAACAGTCCAGCTGGCCTGGGAACGTGTGGGAAACAGGAATATTGCGGCGGGCGGCTTTGCCATCGCCGCTGTGGAGGTGCCTTATTTTTGATAGCGAAGGAGCCAGAGCGGGGGCTTTGCTGGGAGGGGCTTTGCGGCCAAGAGGATGCTGCTGGAAAACGTCCCTGGCCAAATATGTCCGGGTGAAGTAACTGTGCTCAGCCCCAGCGGCTGCGTGAGGGAGGAAGGGAAGGTGCCCCAAAACAAGGCAGTAAAACTATAAAGTTAATGAGGAAACCGTGTACTTTTTTACAGTATAACCCTTTAAAACCCGCTCCTTGGGAGCCAGGCTTTCAGAGTAATACAGTGAACGCTATAAAACGGATGTTTAATGTAGCTGGGGGCCAAGAAAAACATTGTATAATTGTAGTAAGCAGCTTGCTAAGTAAAATGATAGCTTTTAAAGGATGAAATATAGCGTAGGTTTTCAGGGCTGCACAGGCTCCAGCTTCACATTGCTTCAATAACAGTTTCTTCATTTCACTTACAAATATATCTCTGAGGAGATTTGTTACAAACAGCTCTCAGCTTGAAAATAAGATGCTAACTAGATCTGCTCGCATTATTCGTTGTGAATAAATGACCTGATACGTTCGGTCCTCGCCCTGCTCCTGAGCCACGCCAAAGTTGTTTATTTTCATCCATTTTATGCGAGCAGGGTGCCACCCCACTGGCTCCCAGCCCCACAGCTGAGGGATGCTCACCTAAGGATAACGGCTGCATCCACCCTTAGATTTGGCTGGGGGTTCTTGGGGGGACCACAGCCCCCCCAGCGCCTCCCAGCCCAGCCCATCTCAGTCTCACCAGTGCCGAGTACAGAGGGACGATCCCTTCCCCAGACAGGCTGGCTGCACTATTCCTAATAGAGGCCAGGATGCCATTGGCCTTCTTGGCCACCTGGGCACACTGCTGTTACCTCAGTAACACCAGGGACCACGGATAGTTTTTTGGGGTTCCTTTGCACAGGTTCTCCCCACGGGGCTCCTGATGGGACACAATCTTCCTCTGCTGTGTCCCTTTTCTCTTCGCAGGAAGCACGCTTGGCTGCAGGAAGGCAACGCTGAGCCGGTGCCATGGGCGCCTGGTGCCCCTCGCCTGGCTCTCACCCTGGCTCCCCGGTTAACCGAGTACAAAGTGAATGGCAGAGTAAGCACTACATGCACGCCAGATTTGCTGAAATATTTTCCAAGATATTAGGCAGGCAGCGTGTCTTTGAGCACTAGCCATGTTGGCTTTGCCCTCACAATGCCCAGAGCAATTGCCCAAAGCACAGGTCCCCGGGCTGCCCTTCCCACCGCACGCTGCCACACCGAGAGCCCCGGTGCCCAGCCTGGGCCATCCTCCAGGGTCTAACAGTTCTGCTAGAAAAACTGTTCAGCTCTGATGGGATATTCTGCATTAAAAGGTGGTGGGGATGCTACTAGCAAGCTGTCAAGCAAGGTGCTGAGCCTCTCTGGTGACACCCAGGAGATGGTACTTCTGCAGAGCACCAGATCCTTTTCCACACTCCTGTAACCAAACCAAAGTCTGATATCAGACCACAATATTCTCAATTTCTGTAGAAAAAGTGACCTTCAAGCATGAAACACCTCCCCTTGGCTCCCAGTTCTGGGGCCTTTTCAAACTGAGAAAAAAAAACCGCGTACCTCTGCTTTCTGTGTATGCACATAATGTGAAATTTCATCAGCCACAATACTTTAGAAGACAGGAATCGTGAGATATATCACATGTAAATGGACATATCATCTGAGCAAGGCCCCATTTATCAATATCACTTTGAAATGCAGTGGATGATCTGATGGGATTATGTAGATCTCAACTATCTATGGGTGAATGAAACAGGGTAACCTTAGCAACCCCAGGTACATTTGTGCAGCTATGAATCAAACGTCGGCGCGATGAGCTATGCACAAAATAAAGAAATAATTCTTTGAAATATTCATAACAGTCTGCAGTGTATTATTTTATAAGTCTCTGCCTGTTATGCATTTTGGAAGCCAGCTTTTAAAAAACCCCCAAGCATTAGCATTTACATACCCCACGCCTGAATAAATGCTTACAAATAAAGCCAACGCGAAACACAACCAGCAACTGCAACAACCCTGGGTTCCTCTTCTTAATGGTGGAAAGGGCATCTCTCACCAAGCAAATACTCAGCTGGAAGAGCGGCACAGAGGCAGGATTATTCACATAGATTTGAAATAGGACCTTCCATCATTGATTCAGATAAAAACAAAAGTTACACGCTGTAGTTTCACTTGTATTACGATATATTCAAGCAGGCTGTTTTCACACCAGAAAGGTAGGAAAAGCTGGAAGTCTCCCTTAAAAATTGATGAAGTCAAGAAACCGTATGGTTTGGTGTTTTTTTTTTTATCCAGTTATTTATACAAGTATTTTGGATGACCATAAGATACTTTAAATATATACTGCATCGTACTCGAACAATAAATAATTACATATGTAGTTGCAGAGACTTTCCATATGCCTGTGCACACGGGCTTGTATCTAGATACAGAAAGTGCTTGTGCACACTCCACCTTTTGTCTCCACATCGAAGCACTGAGAGTTTCCAAGTTTCCTGTGCTTTCCCGCATGCAAAGCCATCCTTTTGTCCTGGCATTGCTTGGAAACTATAGACCTCAGTCTGCAAATTTATTTTTAATTCATTAACGGCCACCGCACTGAGCTGCAGCAGTTGTGATCACCCACTCCAAGAGCAGTTGTAAGGACAAGGAGGGGGGAAAGGCCGAGCAGGGCTGGGGGCCGCGGGGTCCCCGCAGGACTGCTCCCCGGGCAGGGTGCTCGGCCACCTCCGAGCTGCCTTCTCCACCTCGGTGCTGCCTGCAGACGTGCTGATGTGTTTTGTGGCAGCCAAAGTTTTCCTTAAAGCCTGAACACTAGAAGTTACATCGATAATTGAGAGTCTCAGTTTTCCTTAAAAATAGTTCCTAGTACTTGTGGTCAAAGAAAAAAAAACATATTTTCTTCTTCGGCTTTGGTTCTCTCTTGCTTTCCAGGTCCCAAATACTGAAGAAATAGGATTACAGCTCCACAGTCCTCCTCAGCATCACGTGCTGCAGGGTGGTCTCCGATTTCAGAGCCAAGAACCACCCATTTATTTATTTTACGATGCTTTAACCCACCCTCATGCTTAGCAGGCTGGCAAGCTCTGTGCTCTATTTTTTTTTCTCCAAACAGCTATTACAGAATTAGTGTTTGCGTAAATACGTCTCATTCTCATTAAACATTTTCAGGTCGTGTTGGAAAGCTTAGCAGTTAAACCACCCTGAGAATTACAGCGGCAGATCTGAAGCAGGCAGCCCTGTTTATTCAAAATCGCCTTCTCCAATGGCTCTCCCGAACGAGCTAGATTAATTGTTCAGGACCTATAGCACATGCTTCAGTGAAAATAAATTACTTTATTTCGATTACACCACCAGTGGCTGTGTAACTTAATTTCATTAGCTCGAACCTGTTGAGAGCGTTCAGATTTCCATAGCAGGACGCACTTGAAATGAAAAGATGCTTTCGATTCTCAATTAACAGAATCGTTCCCTTTCAACTGAAATGAATGTTATTGAAACCAATTAGCATAGACTGGAAAATCTCTCATTAATGAGGGGAGTGTGGGTGAGTAAACAGCAATGAAAAGATGAAATTAGAGAAGAGCCTCTTCTTCTTGGCCTGAATAATTACATGCTTAGTTGCCTAATTGTCTGGTGAAAAGCCTTGCCGTGCTCGTAACAGATTGCCATGTTCATTAGGCTGCAAAAGGCCACCTGCTGCTGCGGCTCATTTTCCTGCAGTCTATATACACGTGCTGCTCCCCGGGGACTGATATTTGGACACAACACTAGCTGTGAAAAGCAAATGAGCTTGCCAATATGCTGCAATATTGTGTCCTTTATGCCAAGATACAGAAGCTTAATATGTCAAATATAATGAATAAAACCAACAGCGATAACGAAGTTTATGAGGAAAGTGACCTTCGAACACGTCCCGGTGCAGGAGTACAGGGCGTGTGGGTGCCGTTCCCTCCATACAGATGTTCCTTTCTGGCCTGGACTGCTCCAAATTACGTAGCACAAAAGATAAATTACAACTGCTACGGCCTGAGTGATTCCTTAGACAATGGCATAATGAAAGCATACAATGTTAACTGTTGAAATTGGAAACAAATGTGAAATGCTGAATGCTAAGAAGCGTTCATGAAAACCAGCATTGTTCGTATTTGCTCTGCTGTGGCAATAAACATCAAAGGAGGGAGGCCTCTTTGCGCCAGCCCTTCCTCAGGCCACTCCGTGTCTTGTAATTGCTATTTTTATGGGTCTTTTAAGCCGAGCTTTATTGTGTAGTGTTGCTTGCAGAGAGAAGTCGCCCTGGGCGCAGAGGCGAGGGGTGCCTGGCTCCTCTGCGAGCCCTGGCACGTGCACCATGGGGTCCCACCTGCAAAGGGGCAGCATGGAAGGATGGCAACTAGCGATAGGAGAAGAGGACACAGCCTCAAGCTTTGCCAGGGGAGGTTCAGGTTGGACATTAGGAAGCATTTCTTCTCAGCAAGGGTCATTAGCCATTGGAAGGGGCTGCCCAGGGAGGTGGTGGAGTCACCGTCTCTGGAGGGGTTTAAGAAAAGCCTGGACATGGCACTTAGTGCCCTGGTCTAGTTGACATGGTGGTGTCAGGGCAATGGTTGGACTCGATCCCAGAGGGCTCTTCCAACCTGATTAATTCTGTGATTCTGTGATTCTGTGGTTCTGTATTATACTACTGCAACAATAATTATTGCCCATACACAGATCACCTAATTAATAAAAATTGCATTGGGAGAGGGCTCACTGGTCTCCGCTGTGTTACGGAGGACGAGCCCGTGGGGATGCCACGTGCCCCAGCAGCAGCCACGGTCCCAGGCCGGGCAGGGAGCAGCCCTCCTGCCACATCTCCTGCTGCTTCACAGCTAAAAACTTCGTCTAGCACAAACTGCATCAATGCTAAAATATTCCACGCAGCCAGTTTAAGCCTCTCGCAGTGGTGGCACATACTGTTACATCAAACGAAACAGCACTCGCTGTTGTTCCCACGCACCGCCCGTGCCACGAGGTTTAATGCTACACAGGGTAAACACAAAAGCTTCAGTCGCCATCAGTCAGAGGTCTCAGGTGACAGCAGCGGGGAAACATACGCCGCCACTTCTGTTTTGCCAGTTTTTTTGATTGCTTTTTTTTTTTTTTTTGAGAGAAGAGCATTGAACAAGTCCTTCGTTAATTCAAAGAATAAAAAGATGTGATTAAGAAATGGTTTTATCATTTTAAAAAATTATAATGCGCCTGGCAAGGAGCAAGAAGCAGCCACGTGTGTGTCTGCCAGCCCACACTGTTTCTCTTCCAACAGAGCACCAGGAATGCAGTTCCTAGTGCCAAACCCCACTTTGGTGGTGCAGGGCATCCTTGGGCACCCCTGTGTCATGGCGTTCCCCCTCTCCGACGTTCATCCCACCGATAGCACATTCTTAGTGTTTGTCATAGAGAACTCTCCCTCCCTGGCCATAGGCATGATGCGTGTTATTTAACTTGATAAATTGCAGTACACATATTTCATCTAAATTATACATGAAGTTGCCATTAGCCTGCTGAAATTTCTAAGCATACAATCAGACCCTGATAGGGGGAGCAAGGGCATGGATCTGTTTAGAGGAAGGAAACAAATGGGTCCTTCCCACCAGGACATGCACAATGCAGTGATTCCTCTGGAAGTTGGATGCATAGACAGTATCAGAAAGCTCCAGTTTGCCATTAGCAGTTCTGTGTTTCGGAGCTGTCACGGTTTAAAGCTGGGCCTGCTGTTAAACCTGTGGCAGTCGCCCTCTGTTAACCCCCCCCACCCGAAGGGAAAGGGAAAAGGGAGAGAGACTTACGGGTTGGAAAGTTAAAACAGTTTTAATAAACTATAATAATGAAAAAGAGTATAATAATAATATTGGAATAATCAAATATATATACAAATATATACAAACCTAAGATTGAGCTCCCCCGCTGTTGTCCACGTCACCACCGGCACTGCAGGGCAGGCTCCGGGAAGGCCCAGGCTGGGCCCAGCGACAGTCAAGAGCTGGATTCAGGGGTGCACGGATCGGGATTGGGGGCAGCAGGAAAACAGACAGAGTCCTCCTTGGACACTGGCCACAGGCTCAAGCAGCAGAAGCGGCCCGAAGCAGCAGAAGCAGCCCAGGCAGGCCGAGGCCCCCAAAAGCAGCAGGCCGAGGCCCCCAAAAACAGCAGGCCGAGGCCCCCAAAAACAGCAGGCCGAGGCCCCCAAAGGCAGCAGGCCGAGGCCCCCAAAAACAGCAGGCCGAGACCCCCAAAAACAGCAGGCCGAGGCCCCCAAAGGCAGCAGGCCGAGGCCCCCAAAAGCAGCAGGCCGAGGCCCCCAAAAACAGCAGGCCGAGGCCCCCAAAGGCAGCAGGCCGAGGCCCCCAAAAACAGCAGGCTGAGACCCCCAAAAACAGCAGGCCGAGGCCCCCAAAAGCAGCAGTCCGAGGCCCCCAAAAAGAGCAGGCCGAGGCCCTCGTGATCCCCCCCACTTTACACTGAGAATGACGTGTATGGGATGGAATGCCTTCATTGGTCAGTTCTGGGTCACCTGCCCTGTCTGCTCCTCCCTGCAGGTGTGCCCCCCTGCGGCTCTTCACTCGTAAGCAGTGAGGAATTTAGCAGTGACCTTGGTTTCTCTAAGTACAGCAAGAGCCTTTCTGCATAACAGCCCTACCGATGCCTCAGTGCTAACTACAAACTTCGAGCGTTATCAGTCCTGGAAGCAGGCAGTGTCTGCAAAACATGCAGTCAGTTTCAGAAAGCGCAGTTCCTTAGAAGAGACTGAGCTGAAAGTAAAAATCACTGAAAGGAAAATCGGCCTGGTTTAGGTCAAACCAGCACAGGAGCCCACAGCCCTGTTAATAATCTTGACTTGGGAAACTCTTGTAAGTAAATGAGCCATCTGCAAAGTGAATTCAATGCAAAGCTTTGTGCGCTTCCATGAAACTTTCTGCTTATTTTGTGTTTTTCCATTACTGACTCCACGTATTGAATGTGGCTGTCCAAGCACAAGCCTCCCCTCTTTCTATTGAAGATACTTCACTGATGAAAAAGGACAGAAGATCGCGACCCACATAGAGGTGCTTTTATAAGTCGCTGGTGATGGGCACTGCCCTTTTCCAGCAGAACTGCCCTTTAGGAAGGTGTGGGGTTGGTTTTCATCATCCTGGTCCATGCAGTGCAGAGTGTGCCAGTCTTCTGCCCCCTTCGGACAGTCCCAGACACCAGAAACATGGATGGCCATTTCCAGGGCATCTTTATGTCAATGCTAGGGGCAAATCAAGAGAATTAATAGCACACAAAAAGACCTTGCATGTTCCCTGCTATGGACCAGATCATGAATTGCTGTTTGACTCTCTCAATGAACAACTCTTGCTGAAGCCACCAGGCTCGACCCCCGTGAAAATCATCGATTTACGTCTGTTCTCCCTTAGCTGTGGGGGCTAAGAAGTGACATTGGTAAGCCAACGCTTTGAGGCCAGTCCCGGGGTGTCTCGGTGAAGCAGAGTCCCCCTCTGCCCATGGACAGGCACCCCCACGAGCCACCTCCATCCCGCGGAGCTGGAAGCCGACATGGTTCAGCAAAGCCAGGCAGCCTCGCACCGGTCTCTCCCCACCAGCTACCACCCAGCCCATAGACCCACCACAAAAAGCCATTTATGGCTGTACCCAAGACCATCTGCCCACCTGAGCCACAGGTTTGTGTAACACTGACAAACAAAATGATGTTTCATATTATTCTGAGTGATTTTTATAGCTTGCTCAGGTTTTATCCATGGAGTACCCAATGCAATTACATTGTTTAGGCTACTTTCCAACTGGTTAAATACAATCGACTAAATTAATTACTAAGATCAGTTTTACAACAGATTAGGATAATTTATTGGGCAGTTAGTTAGCTGTTTGCCTAATAGTCTCACCTCATTGATGGAGAGGGATGGCTATAAATGGTTTTTATGGCTGAGTAACAGCAATTGCAAACTTAATCAGGTGTTCCACTCTGGATTAAGTAAACCCATATAACTTGGATAATATGAAAGTATAATTATTTGTAACACCTGGGAAAATTTTAAGCCATTAAGGGGAAAAACCTCAGAGAGATACGTTTGTGTAAAGCAGCTGGCTCAGGAGGCAGCACCACCGCACCTCCACTGAGCTTTGGGGCGATGTGGATGTAGATAACAGCTGGACCTCGGGGTTCACACCAGGGAGCTTTGCATTTCTTCTGTATTGTCCATGTGTGGATAAACTGGCACCTTTGGAAACTCAGTCGCTGTATCTGATACCTTTTGCGAGCAAAACTTGATTGTTAGTGACAAATAAATAGCAGACAACTAAGAAATAATGAACCAAACTTAAATAACACGTTCAAAGAAAGAGAAAACGCTTTCTAGCTGTGCAGTAACAGGTTCAGAAACTACATCTATCATAAAGGTAGCACCTGCGATGGGTGTGCGGCAAAGGATGCTAATTTGATTGCACCGATTCCTTTTAATGCAGAGAGTGAATTGTTTCCAGACTGCTGATGATTAATGTGGTTATTGATTAGTTGATCTATAAGGCCATGGTGTCTAATTATTGATAATCCTGCTCTAAATGAAAGATCGAGTGTAAGAAGTGCTAGTTACAGAGCTCAAAATATAAAGTGATTCAGTGTGAAGCCTGGTAATTGAAAGTCAAACTAATCCCATAAATTAAATCACAGCAATCCATAACATTTACCTGATAAATCCTTTTGAAAGCTTTATTTAACTTTCAGTGCTCATTGAGAAAGCTGTGGATGCACCCAGAAAGGCACCCTGCTTTGTGATGAAAGGGTGGGTTTGGGGGTGCCTTTTATTAACACAAAAGTATGATTTAATATAATTGTGTATAATAATGACACGGGTTCAGAGCATCTAATCACATGGCTCTTTTGCTCCACCTGAATATATTTTGGAAATTTAGAGAAACTGGTATCAGTCACACGTAGTCACCTGCCAGCCAGCTTGTTTCGCAAACGCCCCCTCCAAGCCCTTTCGCTGCAAACCAGTTACAGTGTCAGCACAGTGGGGGAAAAGCAGCCTGTTTGCTTTTCCCAGGGACTCCTGACAAGGCTTTTTAGGTACTTGGAGAAAACTGAAATAAAACCTGGGAGACGTGATCATGTAAGTTAACTCGTTAGACCAATTAAAAGTCTCCACTGATTGATCACCTACTGTTTAGGTAGCTAATTCATCCCAACAGCATCCTCTGGGGCTGTAATATTCAGTAATCTAATCAGAGCAATTTTAAGTAAATGCCTCTAATCAGATAATCCTAAAAATATTGGAGCGAGTCCAGAGGAGGGAGACCAAGCTGGTGAAGGGTCTGGAGGGTCTGACCTAAGAGGAACAGCTGAGGGAGCTGGGGGTGTTTAGCCTGGAGAAGAGGAGGCTCAGAGGTGACCTTAGTGCAGTCTACAACTACCTGAAGGGAGGTTGTAGTGCAGTGGGAGTTGGCCTCTTCTCCCAGGCAACCAGCGATAGGACAAGAGGACACAGCCTCAAGCTTGGCCAGGGGAGGGTCAGGTTGGACATTAGGAAGCATTTCTTCTCAGCAAGGGTCATTAGCCATTGGAAGGGGCTGCCCAGGGAGGTGGTGGAGTCACCATCTCTGGAGGGGTTTAAGAAAAGCCTGGACATGGCACTTAGTGCCCTGGTCTAGTTGCCATGGTGGTGTCAGGGCAATGGTTGGACTCAATGATCCCAGAGGGCTCTTCCAACCTCACTGACTCTGTGATTCTGTGATTCCATTCCCCAGTCTCTGAAAATACCTGGGATTAGGACAGCTGAATTGCTGGCCAGTTCCTAAAGCAGCGTGAATTCTCCGCTATTTCCATGTAGCAATGGCAGGCGATGACTTTGCGTGGCTCGGAAGCCCTTAGCGCACGGGGCTCCTGCTCCGGCTGGGGCTGTGCTGGCAATTCATAAGTTTTCATTTTGCTGCTTGTCACGCTCCCCCTCTCGAACAAGCTTCAATTTGCCGTTTGTTCCTAATCTGATGTTATGGTTTTTGCAAAAATTGCATTTAAGGGGCTTAAATCAAAGGCGGCTGCAGCCAGCTAGAAGTCGGAGCAGAGGATTTATGAGCTCTCGTTAGCGGCTCCCCCAGACCGCTAAACAAACACACGCAAATCTTCATAACACCTGAAACGCGTCGCTGTGTGATATTAAGAAATCTGCGTGTCAGACAAATCACATCGGACAACAACAAACACTTCCCTTAATGCGCAGTGTCACCTCCCCCCACGCTCCGTGAGTTTTCTGTCACCTCGATGAGAAGCGCCGACGGCACTTTCATATTTTTCTCCTATTTGATCTTTCTTTTAGAGTTTCCTCCAGCCCACCTCCGTCTGGGGACAGTCCCCATGATTATTTCCCACAGCTCCCAGTTTCTGGCAGCACTGCTGGGCCAGCAGCTGTGGGGGTGATCTTGTGTCCTACCACCCTGCCTTCTGCAGCCCCTGCAGCCGCCACCGTTGTTACACACAAATCCTTCCTTGGGTTTTGTTGTCCATGACCCTGTTCCCTACCCGGGCTCCCCCTGCTGCTGCATTGCCCCAACCCCTCTAAGGGCTGGCATCGTCTCCTCCAGGTGACTTATCCACGATGCAGTGACAGCATCCCTTGGCACAGGGCAGAGACCCCGTGTCTCTTGCAAGGATTGGATTCAATCTAGTGAAAGTTTAAGTCTGTCTCAAAGTTTTCGGGCTGAGCTAAAGCACTTAAAAGCGCTTTCCTATCGCCCAGGAGAGCTGTTTTTCTGAATGTTTAATTGATGATGGAGGAACCGAATGGATCCGCAGAAACTTTCTCCAGTTTCTAAGTAACAGCAAGGGAGTTTAAGTCTATATATCCGTATTTTATCCTCTCCTTATCACTAATGGCAGTGAACAATTCATAACTACTGCACTAATGACCAATACAATTATAAACATCCCACAGTTGTTCAAATTGGGGAGAGCGCTGTGTTTGGGATGAGGAGCCTCGCAGCGGGTCCACGGTGGGCTCTGGCCATAGGGGCACGAGGAGGTGATCATAGAATCATAGAATGTTAGGGGTTGGAAGGGACCTCTGGAGATCATCAAGTCCAACTCCCCTGCCAGAGCAGGACCAATCTAGGGCAGGTTACACAGGAACGCATCCAGACAGGTCTTGAAAGCCTCCAGGGAAGGAGACTCCACAACCTCTCTGGGGAGCCTGTTCCAGTGCTCTGTAACCCTTACAGCAAAGTTCTTCCTCATGTTGAGGTTGAACTTCCTGTGCTCTAGCTTGCATCCATTGCCCCTTGTCCTATCGCAGGGCACAAGTGAAAAGAGGTTGCCCCTTTCCTCTTGACACCCAGCCCTCATCTATTTATATACATTAATCAGATCCCCTCTCAGTCTTCTCTTCTCCAGACTAAAAAGCCCCAGGTCTCTCAACCTTTCCTCATAAGGCAGGTGTTCCAGTCCCCTAATCATCCTCGTAGCCCTCCATTGGACTCTCTCCAGTAGATCTCTGTCCCTCTTGAACTGGGGAGCCCAGAACTGAAAGCAATACTCCAGGTGAGTCTCACCAGGGTAGAGTAGAGGGGGAGGAGGACCTCCCTCAATCTGCTGGACACACTCTTCTTAATGGACCCCAGGACACCATTGGCCTTCTTGGCCCCAAGGGCACATTGCTGTCCCATGGATAACTTGTTGTCCACCAGGACTCCAAGGTGATGGAGCAGCCCCAGACCAGAGCCCTCGTGCCTCTGGCCCCTGTTTCCATATGCACACAGTCTGGAGGGGGCTGGGGGATATATATGAATATAAAGATTTTTTCTTCCTGGGACACATTTCCCAGGGTTGTCCTGGGGTGCCCGCACCCCCCGTGCCCTGCACATCCCCACCCTGAACACCTAGCCATAAAGACACGGAGAAAACCACCAAAACAGCCCCAGAAAATCGCTCAGTGTTTACCGAGGAGCAGGAACATGGTAAACACGTTTCAGAGCACTGGCACATCCTTGCTCGCATGCTGGGCAGCGCAGGGAGGCGATGGGCACCCACGGATGCTCACCCAGCAGAGGAAATGCTTCACACTGAGCAATGATGGATTTGTACATATTTACAACGCTCTGCTGAGTCTTGGACTGCATCTCCCACAAGCTGAGTTATGTGAACCGAAGCTGCTTGTTTGGCCTCTCTATTTTTTTTTTTCTCCCAGTGGAAAAGAAGGAAAAGAAGACAAAATAAACAAAATAATGTTTTTTAACTAAAGCAGTTTCTATTTTAAAGCTACCAATAGACTATACATTGGAAAGACATTTTGAAAAATACATTCATTATGAATTTATGTTAAATACAATGTAACGGTCCTGAAATTACAGCACTGACTTGGTTCTAAAAATTGCCCCATATTTAATAACAGTATAAATCACGTGTTAAAGATCCTTCACACCAAGCGATACTGCTTTACATACATAAACCTCATAATTTGTTTTTATTGAAAAGATTCAGACAGACCAATGTTATTTATGTTTTTAATTTGTCTGCGCTACTAAATAACTCCTCGCTCAGCGTGCAGCCCCGCGGGGAAGCCTTCGAGGGCCCAAGTGGGACCCTGGAGCCTCGTCCCCAGCAGGAACGGCTGAAGCTGCAAGGGACACCTTCCCCCAGACCAGGTTGCTCCAAGCCCCATCCAACCTGGCCTTGAACACTGCCAGGGAGGGGGCAGCCACAGCTTCTCTGGGCAACCTGGGCCAGGGTCTCACCACCCTCACAGCAAAGAATTTCTTCCTAAGATCTAATCTAAATCTCTCCTCTTTCAGTTTAAAACCATTCCCCCTCGTCCTATCACTTCATGCCCTTGTAAAAAGCCCCTCTCCAGCTTTCCTGTAGCCCCTTCATGCACTGGAAGGTGCTAGAAGGTCTCCCCAAACCGACGTGGGGTGCCATGATTTGCACTGCCCGTACCCCCCAGCTCGCTGAGGGTGTGCAGGTGGCCCAGCAGCACACGGACCTTCCTCGCTTTGTTACCTCTGCACAAGTAAATGGGTTTAAAATACATAAAACAGTGGAAAGCTGCGGTTCTGCATCCCTGCAATTACTGTTCATGCGGGCGGAAATTTAGTGGAAGCTGCTGTGCGTGTTGTGAAGTGTTTTGTCTTAGAGGGTGTCCTGGTTTGGCCTAAACCAGGCCTATTTTCCTTTCAGTGATTTTTACTTTCAGCTCAGTCTCTTCTAAGTAACTGCACTTTCTGAAGCTAACTGCATGTTTTGCAGACAGTGTCTGCTTCTGGGACTGATAACGCTCGAAGTTTGTAGTTATCACTGAGGCACCGGTAGGGCTGTTATGCAGAAAGGCTCTTGCTGTACTTATTCTTGGAGAAACAAAGGTCACTGCTAAATTCCTCACTGCTTACGAGTGAAGAGCTGCAGGGGGGTCGCAGCTGCAGGGAGGAGCAGACAGGGCAGGTGACCCAAAATTGACCAATGAAGATATTCCATCCCACACACGTCATTCTCAGTGTAAAGCGGGGGGATCACGAGGGCCTCGGCCTGCTGGTTTTGGGGGCCTCGGCCTGCTGATTTGGGGGCCTCAGCCTGCTTGGGCTGCTTCTACTGCTTCGGGCCGCTTCTGCAGCTTGAGCCTGTGGCCAGTGTCCAAGGAGGACTCTGTCTGTTTCCCTGCTGCCCCCGATCCCGATCCGTGCACCCCTGAATCCAGCTCTTGACCGTCGCTGGGCCCAGCCTGGGCCTTCCTGGAGCCTGCCCTGCAGTGCCGGTGGTGATGTGGCCGACAGCGGGGGAGCTCATTTTTGGGTTTGTATATATTTGTATATATACATATATATATTTGATTATTCCAATATTATTATTATACTCTTTTTCATTATTATAGTTTATTAAAACTGTTTTAACTTTCCAGCCCATAAGTCTCTCTCCCTTTCCCTTTCCCTTCGGGTGGGGAGGGTTAACAGAGAGCATCTGCCACAGGTTTAATAGCCGGCCCAGCTTTAAACGGTGACACCCGGGAGCGGCCCAAGTGGGACCTGAGGCATGCTGGGGGGCGTCCTGCAGGATGCAAAAACGATGGATTTTGGGGTTGTTTGTGCTTTTTCCTTCTTCACCCAACAACAGTGCTAAAAGTCAAAGCACTCGCACCGGTGGTGGGAGAGGTTTGGGCAAATGCCCCTTTCCCAGGCGGCAGCACCCTCCCCACGCGCCCACGCGAGCGTCGGCAGGGCACGGGCACCCCGCGCTCCCCACTGCCCGTGCCTTTCTGCCGCCTAATCCCATTATGGTTCGGGGGGAGTCTGACAATCAGATTTGCCAGGGAGAGCCCCGCGCAGCCCCGGCCGCAGAGTGACACCATCTCCCCTCGGCGCGATCGCCCGCTCCTCGCACGCGCCGCGGCATTGTCAGCTGTGACAGCCTGATTTAATCTGCAGGAGGCTGAATGCCTCTGACCACTGCGCCGAGTCATTAACCTTGACTCGCGTAATTGAATTCAAGGTTGATTGCCTGTGACCCTCCTCGCCGAGGTCCTCAAAATGTACATATTCATTACGAGGTGCATGGCTAAATGGATTGCACAGTGAAAGCTGTAGCAATCAGCCTGCTTGGTATGCGGAGGGCGAGGAGGGCACTAATTGCATGTTAGAGCTGAGGATTAGATTATGAAAAGAGTGAGAAAATGAAGATAGATCCCTCTGACACTGTCAGATTAAGGGCAGCGACGTACAGGAATATGACATTGAAATTTACGGTGCCGTTAAGGGAAGGGAGATTTGAAAGGGGGTGTTGGATTTTTTTTTTAATTCCCCTATATTTGCTCAGTTATGCACTATTTAATACCAAAAGCTGATAAATGCATTTTTTAAAACTCTTAACACGGGCACAATAAATTAAGCTGGAATGTTCTTTACATCTCCAGACAGTTGCCATAAGAGAGGTGTGCCAGCCCCCCCGGCGCCTGCCTGTTGTTAATACTACAAGTTCACACATCCAGAGATGGTGACTCCAGTTGTCCAGCCAGGGCCACCACCATGCAAATACCCAACGGCCCCGTGGTGCCACGGGCTGGGGATGCTCCAGTGAGACGCTGCCAAAGCCCACACCGGGTGGGGGCTAACGGCTGAGCCCCTCTAAAGCCTGGCCTTGGCTTGTCTGCCACCACCGGGGCTGTCCCCAAGAGGGGGTCCCACAGCCAAGACCCCCACACGGCTCCTGCCCGACCACATTGGAACGGGCTGCCCAGGGAGGTGGTGGAGTCACCATCTCTGGAGGGGTTTAAGAAAAGACTGGACATGGCACTTAGTGCCCTGGTCTAGTTGCCATGGTGGTGTCAGGGCAATGGTTGGACTCTGATCCCAGAGGGCTCTTCCAGCCTGACTGATTCTGTGATTCTGTGATTCTGTGAAGGGGACAAGGGAAGGTGGCCAGGAGCGATTCGTGGGTTCGCGTCGCTGCTGTTGTGATAGCTGGGTACGATTTTCTCATGTTTTGCTGCAATTCCAACCAGATGTGATTTTTTTTTTGAATTAAATGGAAGTTAAGTACAAAAACATTTTGCCCACAGGGAATTCAGGTTCTCAATGTGCTTTTAATAACTGTTTGTAAAACATTTAGGAAAATCTATGGCAACAGGTTTAGGGAAAAAAATTTAAATTATTCTTGCCTTAAGATGTTATTCTGGTGTCTAAACTTCGTGAACCATCCCGTGTGGCCCAATTTCTGCGAAACAGAATGAAAGTGTGCAGCGTCTTAATTTAAACCATGTAATATTTTTAAATAAAAATGCTAATCTTAGCCATTGGTTTAAAATCTATTAAGAACGTTACATTAATTTGTATGTCCAATCCTCTGCAGTCTCCACGCAGCCCAGCTCAAATTGGTGTTCTTGTTAGAACTGATTGCAATATCTTGCCCCCAAGTCTGTGCCAGCTCTTTAAGGCTACTGCTCACGTTAAAATCAGGCTTAAAATCTGCCATAAAAATAATGTTTGAATTCAAGCGTTTCTGGAGGTGGGAGCTGAACATCTAAATGCCAATCCAAATGTTTTCCAAACATTGTGGGGGCTGTGGTTAGTGGTCAGATAGCAAAGTTCAGGCTGTAAATGGGGTAAAAGCCCACGCAGGTCTTTATCCCAACCCTACAAATGGAAGTAGAAGCTCTTGGGAAACTTTTCCCCTCTCATTCCCTCTTCATGCCATTTCATGTGTTGGGGGAGCAAGCATCGGTGGAAAGACCAGGCAGAAAGCACCCAAGTGCCTTCACGCACAGATGCAACCTGCAGATGATGGGACTTGGTGCAAAACTGCATGTTTCCCCTGCAGCAATCTCACCTTTTATGCAAAAAAATCCTCCTTTTGCATATCAAACAAACCCTGGAAAACTGCAAACAGTGTGCAGAGCTATCGGGATCTCTCAGCTTCTCTTCCATTCATTTCATTGAACTCCCAAAGTCTATAGCTTGTGGTATGGTCATAACAACAGGATCACGGGTGGCACCACATCCAAAAACCTAAACCTCAGGAATTGCAAATGTTTGGGGTTTCCAATATGTTGAGGACATAATCAGTGGGAATAACTTTGTGGTTTCAGTCCAAGAGGGCTCTGTCCTGAAAGGAGGGTTGCTAACTAAATGATATGTCAGGACCATCGCTGGATGAGTATGACCAGAATTTTTATCTCCTGCTCATTAAATTACCACCGTGTATGACTTTATAAGCACTGAAAGTCAAGGAAAATCATTGCTGACTGACAATTCAGGATTGCCGGAGAGTGCAGGTTACCAACAGCTGACTCAAGTTGAATAAGACTGACAAATTAGTCCTCCTGCTCCCTGGACAAGCCTGTAATAAAATTACCATGCGACGTGTGGGTTTCTCTCACTCTGGAGGATGGTGGCACCTGCAGAAAGGAAAAAAATTTATTCACAGGCTAAAAAAAAATAAGTTTATAAAGTATTCGGCTATAACAGGAGCACCGTACGCTACAGAGTTACATACATGCGATAAGACAGCTAAAATCCATTTGTCTCCAAAAATTGCTTTGATTTGTTTCAATTTATGAATGAGCTGCAGAGAGTGAAGGAAGTGCCCAAGGAATGTAAATGAAGCGGCTGCGCCGTGGTCTATGAAAGAGGCCTCTAGACAACTGATGAAGAAAATTTTCAGTGAGGAAACCCGGTTGTTGGCATTTTGTAAATCCTAAAAATAAACAAATAGTCTAACTCACTGCTGCTGAAATCTCATTTACTTACCAACCACACTAATGAGGCACTGCAGAGGGACTTCCAATTAGATCCACTTTATTCCTGTCATTGAAATTAATTTATTTGCTTCAGCTTCTAGAACGAGTTTGATATTTTCCTGATTTTTAAGCTAGACAGTACAAAGGCTAGAAAAGCTGGAAGTGACTCTGATATTTTCTGGCTTACTGGTGGTTGGAAGAGCAAGGTTTGGTGCAGGTTTTGTCCAAAGCCAGCAGATATTTATCAGCGTGTTTGGAGCAATGTTGTGATAACCATGAGGACAGGGGATGGTGCAGCCCCTGGGCTTGATGTCCCCAGAGCCCCTCTTTAGGACCAGGGTCTAAGTAAGCAATAATGCAGCAATATTGTGCCACTTCTCGAGTTCCTGCCTCATGCATATTCAAAGAGGGAAGAGGCTGTATGCATAATTCATTACCCATTACAACTGCATTATACTATTTATACTATTACTTCAGTAGCTGTTTAAATTAAGGGTTACAAATAGCTCATTTGTTTTCTGCTGCCCTGGCAAGAGGGCTTCAGCTCCTCAAAGAGCTGCTCTGGCAAAGCCAGGGCAAGGGGTGCGGGAGGTCTCCATTGAGGGGACCCACAGTCCTTAAAGTTTGCAAACCTTATGTCCTGTCCAGCATCAAGCTGAGGTCCGACGAGCCACCCCAAAACTGCTGCTCCTGCTGCTGGGGCTTTGCTGGGCATCAGCTTTCCCCCTCATTTGGCTGCAACCCGTCTCCCACCCACATGCAATTAATGGAGACCCCAAGTTTCCAATGCCTGGCGTGGAGCTGAGCCCAATCTCTCGAGCATCCAGTGGAGAAACTTGGTTTGGACACTCGCAATGCCGAATACATCAGAGACATGTCAGCGATGTGGCTTGAAACCAGCCTCTTCACACCCTAATAAATTTCAGAGAAACATGGGAAATCCTCAACTGGTAACTAATTGTCAACTAACTACTAAAACCCAGGTCTTGATACACATATTAGGACTCTTGCTGCCTTTCCAAACATTATTTTATTAATATGAATAATATATTAACCATTGAACAGTCTGGACTTCATCCAAACCACTCTGTTGTAAGTGCTTTGCTCAGCCTTACCAAGGATATTTACTTCTCTAAACAACATTTGTAGCAGTTTCAGTTTTATTATTGTTTTACTAAATAGTTATGAGAGCACCAAGAGAGGGATCTGAAGATTTTCAAAACGATTTGAAAGATAGTCCATGAAGTGCTTTACACCTTCAGGAGTTTAAAAGATGAATTACTGTTTTTTTAATAATTTAAAGAAAACCCTCCAGAATGCATTTTTAAACCTATTTCCAGCTAAACACAGTTTCCTGTCCTCTGCTCTCATCACCAGGGGATCACGTCAGGATGAATCACGCCGAGGGAGCCACAGTCGTGGCTGTGTAATCTAAAATAAAGCTGCCAAGGGAAGATCTGCTCCCTGAGGGGGACCCAGCAGGTACCGACAGACGCTGCTTGTTCATTCCCATGTACCCAGGTCACAGCCTAGTGATGCGTCTGATTTAGATATGACTTAGAATTCAATTTCTCAAAGTTTACTTTAAATTACTCAGATTCACAAGTGCTTTTATACAGGGCTGGGGCATTCACAGCTGTGAACTCTCCCGTACGATCCAGAGCTGCACACCGCAGGGAGCACACAGCAACAGGAGAGGGCTTCACTCAAAATGAAGCAGGCCATGATAAGAAGCCCTCTCTGGGTCTGCAGAGTCAGGAGATACCCATGCCCTTCCCATGGCATTCCTCAGCCAACGTTGATAACGGATGCCAGGAGCCTACAGGTTTGCTCAAACACCCCAGAGCTGCTCTCCCACAGCCGGCAGCGCCGTTGCCTCCTGCTGCTCCATCCCTCCTGGCTCACACATCATGCTCTGCCGTTATAACTCTTTCTGTACAGCTGCTCCCACGCTTACTGCAGCCTCCACCTGCGAGCAAAAGCAAAGGTAGGAGCCATGTGTGCAAGCACCCCGGGAGAGTCATATATTACATGGAGGACCATAAACTATCTCAAAACAGCATTTGCAGCCCGTTGGCAGTGCACTTAGCTGGACTTGGGGAGAAACTCAGGTTAACACTCGCGCTGGCTAACAGTCACCAGCTGTACATCCCATCCTCGCCTGCTTCTGGGGTTATTTTACCCCATGACTACCGAACGCAGCGGTGGCTTCTTGGACCATTTCAGGAGAGACTCTTTGGAAAGTGACTTGGCATCACGGAGCTTCAGCTTACACTAATGTCCTCTCTGCAGCTGTAGATAATATCTTTCATGCCTAAAAGTACATGTCCTAAATTTCCATGCCAAGACCAGCTGGGACCTGCGAGTCCCCTCTTGCTCCAGGTGATGAGGAGTCCTTCCACCTGCACATGGCCAGACCAGGTGATGCATCAAGCTCAGACAAGGGGCTAGAAGCCAGGGCTAGCACCATGAGCAAAGGTGGTTTTTAATTCAAACAAAGACCCTGCACTTTGGAGGTGTGACCCACAGCTGTTGCCCAGGTTTGGTAAAATCAGAGTAAATTGGGTGGGGGTATTGAGGTCTGGGTTGTTATTGGGGAGTGAAGGTGGTGACACCCTGCAGACAGCTTTGCAAAGCGCAGCTGGGGCTGGAGGGGTGGTGGTGCCCACATCACCTCCTCTTTACTGCAGAAGCAATTTTGCTGTCCAGTTTGTTCAAATTTTGCTGACCAGCACCCATGAAAGCAGCAGCCCAAAGTCATTTTGACGTGAGTGTGGGCAGTTATGAACATCCGTAGGGATGACATCTGCTATCTCTGCTCCCTGCGCTCCACCAAACTCAGCACATCCACAGATGTTTCAGACCACAGATATGGGAAGAGTTTAACCCACACCGGGCTAAGCAGACGTAAAAGCTACCAGCAGATGACTCTCATGTATAAACTCTCAAATTCATGTCAGAGTTTCATTAACACTTCCCTAAATGTGTTTCTTGCCCAATAGTCCCTTCAGGAAGCAGCAATTTACTGCTCCAGTTTCTCAGTTTCTGCATTTTCCTGCCTCACTTGCTGATGGGCACACGCTGTTTCACCCCTTCCCACACCCCAGGGGCTTGGCCAGTGGCACCGCACTGGGAGGGGGACAGTCCCACCACACCGGGGTTAACGCAGCGCAGCCGGAGTGAGCTGCCCCTCAGGTACGAGCATCCTCTTCCAGACAGCCCATCATCCGCTAATGGGACTTAAAACAGTTGCTGCCTCATCGGCAGGAGCGTAATGATCGCTGGGCAGTGGAGAGACCCATTATCCATCATCCATACTTCTCTTCTGTCTGATGATAATGATTTCTTAGTTCAACAGTAGTGCAGAGGGACCTCGCTGCTTTGTGCACGGTTGTAGTTTTAATATCCTGATCAAGACAAATACAGATTGCATACGGGCTGCAGGGCCACGTCCCCGCTGCTGCGGCAGGACGAAGCCGTGGAGGGTTTCCCTCGAAAACTCAGAGGCTACACAAGATCTTAAGAAAAACTGAGAAGTGCCAGGGTTTTGTGCAGCAGGGGACAGGGTCCCACTCCCCTCCCCAGTACGTAACCCTACCGAGATGCGGATTTGCTCTGCAAAGAATGAAGTCAACAGGGAAAGAAAATAAAAGAAATAAAAACTCTTGAAAATGTATTTGTACTTTCTATTTCACTTCTCTCTAATTATTATTCTTCAATCCAGTCTATAACTATTGATTGAATATCACCTTTTCAATATCTAATAAGTAACTTGATTTAGTTTAAAACTCTTAAAGGTTTGTTTCAATGAGTGAAATGAGGAGATGCAGAGCGCAGCACTAGCCAAGCTTTGTTTTGTATTTAAATAACTGAAAATATTGGGAAAAAATGGATTCTGCGTCACTTGAGCAGTCTCTGGGGCTGCTGGGAACGGCACAAAGCATGAGTTTTCCTTCAACGGGTGTTTGTGTGACAAACCTGCTTGCCACATGGGCAACGCGGCCACCGTGCTGGTGATGGTGGCACCGCCGAGGGGGTGCTTACCTGTCCTGGTACCTGCAGCCCTCCCCAGCCGCAGGAGCTGCCCTCTCTGCTGGTGGGGTGAGGACGAAGGCACCTCACCACACCCTCACTGACACCGTCAGGAACTTCAAATCCAATAACTGATGCTCAAAAGAAATACAATAGCGAGAGCGGAGCCGCCGCTGAAAATGAAATCCCAAAGACAAGTATTTATTCTGCTCGGACCTCCTCGAGGAAAAGAGGCACACGGGCAGCATGCTAAACAGAGCGGAGGCTCGGGGAGACAAATGTCCAGGCAGCTTTTCTGTAATATCCATTTGAAAGAAGCTTAGTGCCACGAGGCTTTCATCTCAATATTCCTGAGGCCGGATTTGAAAGTGCTTAAGGTTAAATATTACTCACTCTTGGAAAGAACATCTCCATCTGTCTCATAAAAAAAGCTTTCAGTCTTGGAGGTACTCAGGGAAACTTACCCATAAACATGGTCATTAGAGACTTCGGGGAAAAAAAATCCTGTAGGCTCTGACCGAGAAGTAATTAGCCTTTCAAATTCAGCAATGTTTAATCCCACAAAGCCTTATATACAAAATATAATCCATTTTTTCTGGGGAGCTGAGCCGGCGAGTGAGTGTGACCCTGCCTGACCAGGCGCTGCACAGCTGGGTCCCTCTTGCTCACATCTGGGCATCCTGAAATGCGGGGTAAGGAGGGAAGTTTCAGCAAACCCATCTCACCCCGAAGGACCCCAGAAGGATGCTCCCAACATGGTCCACGGCCTGGGGATGAAGCCTTCATGTGCTCCTGCCTGGCTGGAGAGCCGCTGCAGCATCTCAGAGATGCCGAGAGACTCTTGGGCTGCTAAATACCCAATTCACTTTTGAAAACCGGATTTAAGCAGCTGGTTTTGAACATTTGTGGTAAAAGAGAGACCTGAAATAGCATTGTGTGATTTGAGGTGAAGTGCCCCGAGGCCTGGTGATAATAATTGTAGCACTCTTTAAAAAGAAAAATGACATTTTTTTCAAGGCAGTGAAAGCAGCTGACAACATCCCCGGGGACCTCCCGAAGCTTTCGAGAGGTGAAATTACATCTTTTCAGAGGCTGAAAAATGACAGTGCTCAGCAGCCTGCAACGTGTTTCTTGGAGTCCAGGATCAAACACAGCGTGACGGTGATGATGCCACGGGCTTGTGACCACCACGTGCTGTCACCAACCATAGGGACCAGCACGCGATGAGAAACCCATCCGTCAGCTAGAAACGTCGTCATTTGTTTCCACAGTGCAATGGTCCAGAAGAAGCTGGTGGGAAGCTCTGCTTTAGAAAGCGCTCCTCATTCATCCTCATAGTAAGAAATGAGGTGGGTCCTGCTAACTGAGTGAGAAACATGGCTCGCTTCTCTCAGGTGTAAGAGGTGTGATGCCTAAACCGTCCTAAGGGTGTCCCAAGGCCAGCAGATGAGGTCTGAAGTATCCCAGTCCTACTGCTGACTAGTCTGTTAGAATAAAACCAATCTCAAGACTAAGGTGCGTTCAAATGGCTCCTCATTCTGTGTCTTCAAGCGGACTGCGAAAAGCACATTGTTCTGCAGGATCTCCTTCAGCTTGTGACCTCTTCTCATGCCACCATCCTCATTCCCTCTGCGCTCAGCCCCACTGGGCCCCAGCATGACATGGGGTGTCTTCTTTAAACCCCGCAGAAGTCCAGCTTTATGAGATTGAATTGGAAGAGGATGCTGCACTGATTGCTACATGTTGACTGCTGATGGCTGCACGGAGAAGCTAATAAGAAAATCTGGCTTTTAATGTATTGATCGTAGCTCTTTGATTACACTAGGAGAAAGGTCGGGGAGGAAATGCCAATAACGGTGCAAAACTGGAAAGCAAATTAATGCTTTTCCATCATCACAGTTCCACCTCACGACAGCGTGGAAGAGCAAGAGGAAGCAGAGCATCATGCAGAGAAGATGTTGCGGCAATGTCTTCTCCTTCCTACTGTGCTCTGGTCTGATGTGCCCAAAGGTCAGACCACTGAAATGTGGGTGCCAGGACAGTCGATGGGGCTCCTCAATTGCATGCACGTGGGAAAAATGGTGCCAGGAACCCAAAACCAAGACTCATTTTCAAAATGCTAAGAATAGGTCTGAAATAATGGCTATGCTCTTCTGGCTTTAAGTGAGTCAGGAAGTTCAGAAAATAGAAGTCAGAGACACATACGCCATGGATATCCATTGACAGGAAGATTATTATTGAGATTCAGATATTCATCTGGACCTGGCTGTCAACCAACGCCCACCGATATGGGCTTTGTAGCTTAGGTGCAAAATAAATGCAGTGAGGAAGACCAATAAGAGATCTTATGGAAACATACAAAAGGGAGTAAATCAATACCAATAAACTGCTTCAGATGGTGATTAATTAATAGCAATTAATTTTGAAAAGAAGAGGATATTGACTTAAATTGACAGAGGGGGTAACCTTTGAGCAATTCAGATAAAATGTCTTTAAAACAGAGTGATTAAGTTGTAGAAAGTAATAAAAAGGCTACGCTGCCTCCAGGATGAGCTGAACCCAGCTTGGGAATGATGTCAGGAGAGCCTCTAATTAGACGTTGGATCTTGATAAGGTAAATTGATTAGCTTGGCTCTGCCAGATGGGAGTTAAACAGTCATCCTACTTCTAAATGTGTCCTTGGTATCAGGATAGTCAAATTCCTGCAGATCTTTAAAAAAAATGCTAAAAGCTTTGCAATCCTGAGACGCTACAGCAATGAAGGCTCCATATCTCACCTCTTCTGAGGTCATGATCGTTTCAAAACTTCCTTATTCATCAGAAAACAAGTATCCAAATGGCACCATCTCATCTGGGCCCTGCTGTTGGGATACAGACTCACGCTTTACTGAAAGCCATTCCTGATGATTCCCTTACTCCGAGGAACCTCGGGACGTTTTGGCAAGCCTTTCCTTCTGGCCCAGGCACACGGGTTGTCCTCTTCAAGAGGGAAATGCCCCAGAGCCAGCCTACACCAGTCACATCCGGATTTGGTTGGGCGCGAATTAAATTAATTGTGAATTGACGTTACAGACATGAGGACTAAACTCCACTCTGCCGACTTGCTGATAATCAATTATGATTAGCTGGTCGTTGTAGGGCTGATTGTGGCGATGGGTTTGGGCAAGCTGGCACGGCCCATGGCCGCAGCAGACATGAGTCAACTTCAGTCTTTTGACTTCTCATTTTCATGAGAATGTAAATTAATGGAACACTTCTGAAAATGAAAGAGTGGCATCTGGTAGCCCTTCGTGGAGGAGACACAACAGCACAGCAGGCCAAAATTATATTTTGAAGATCTTAATTTCTTATCCTCTTTCTTCCTTGGCATTTTGAAGTCCTGGCAGATCATTTGAAGGAAGTCATAACCATAATCAAACACAACTAATTTCCTAATCTTCATAAAACACATCCCACATAATGACTCTCCATCACAACAGGATGGTGGGAAATTCCTGACACCTCCTCCTGCTGGGAGCTCCCCCCAGGCAGGAGAGCCCCACTGCTGATTTTCCGAGGAAGAGGCGATTTCTTTTTTCAATAGCTTTGCTCTACCTTTATTCTAGAGTGAAACCACGATTCAGAACTTGGAGCAAACGGTTAATCACAGACATATTGTCTGAGATGCAGCGTGCGGGCTCGAGCGTTATCTGATCTCTCTGTGGTTTTGGAAAAATAATATTGTTCCCCAAAACGCGCGACGTGCAGAGCAGTTTATAGCTGGTTTTCACAGGTCCGGTGAGCGCACAGCCTCCGGAGCAGGCACGGGCGTTGTGCAAATCTGCCAATGGAGCTGTTTACTAACAATATTTCCTAAGAGACAATTAAAAGCTGATTTATATAAAACTTTAAGAATAAAGGAATTCTAGAAACACTCTCGGCTCATTTTGAAATAGCTCGGTTAAATGTCAGCGGATGAAAATATCATCCAGCACCATGGAGCTGAGCCCTGGTTTGAAAAACAAATAGCGGTGATTGGATTCAGCTGTGCAACAATGGGAGCGCCGGAGAAGGCCGGCCAAGGCTTCACCCCGGAGGAAGAGCACGCTCCTCCGCGCCGGCTCCCGGCTGCGACCCCGCATTGAGCAGGACACGGCGCCCAAGAGGTGCCAGAGACTCGCGGAGCCGCCCCAGCCTGCCAGCACCCTTATTCAGGGTGAAATAAAGACATTTTGGTTCGTGGAGATTTAGGAAGGATCCCATAGTGCGATCGGATTTCTCCCTCTGAGCTAAGAGGCTAAACACAGCTCTGTCTACGATTGCCCGCAGAGCAAATCATTGAGACTGAAGACCTAAAATGACCTTGTAGAAAGAAAAAATTGTTATGGGAAGGGAAAAAAAATCCACCCCAAATGGGTCTATTGTTATTAGCTGGCACCATTATAAAGTTCACAACTGGTAACTTATTTAAAGATTATTTTTCTTCATTTTTTTTTTCGCTTTGTGCAAATCTAACTTGAAAGGAACGCCATTCTTTCAGACCTCTATCAACATCTACGTTTGCAGTCATGAACAGCCCCTAAACTTTTATTTGAGCAATAAAGACGATTGCTGCAAGCAGATCCAAATTCTGATAGGACTTTTTGAAAAACAAATAAACATCCCCCCCGTAGGAATTGCAGCCCACGGCTGCAGGACCACGCTGATGAGTGGGAGCTGGAAAAGTCCATTTCTCCAGGCGCACCGAGGCGCAGAAGTGAACCAAACCAGTTCTTGGCTGTTCAAGAAGAGAATGAGAAAAGCAAAGTGCACGGCTCTGAAAATTAGATGAGGTTTTTTAATTTCTCTTGGTATTATAAATCTACAATACTGCCTTTTAGCACTGTTAACCAACACTGTGGTTGTTTTATCAATCAATCAATCAATGAGGTTGGAAGAGCCCTCTGGGATCATCAACCATTGCCCTGACACCACCATGTCAACTAGACCATGGCACTAAGTCACAAGTTAACCTGGCACTGCTCCTGATGGCTCGAGAACGGTGGCTTTTTCCCCAACTCCTATCGCAAGCTGGTTTGGTGGTGTTATTTCAACACATTAACGGGCGAGGACACGCTGCATCTCACTGGAACCAGTAAGGAGGCTGCTTCTCCTTGCTTGCAAGTGCTGGCAAAATAACGGCAAGACCTCAGCCACAGGGTCCCCCACAAGCAGCTTCCAACGTGGTGGAGCCTCAGTCCATGAAAAATGAAACAAACAAGCAAACAAACCAGAATAAAAATGAAACAACAGAGCGTGGGACTATTTTAAATGTCAGTTTATCTCAGTTTTAAATATCAGTCTAATTCAGTTTTAAATGTCAAGGCCTGATTCTCCTCCAATCCACATCAAAACAGTGTCAGAGGAGGCGCAGCCCCCCCTCTCACCAAGGTCCCTGCCTGGCTGCAGAGCCCTGGGACGCTCAGCCTTGCCCTGCGTGGGGGCTGAAGGGCTGAGAGCCCCAGCACGCAAAGCCAGCCAGCACCAGCCTGGCTTCCCCCAAATGGGGGGGAAAAAGGAGGTGTGCGGGCGTCTGGTGCAACTGATGGAGCCCGTTGATGGGACACCTCGGTTGACACCAGCTGAAGATGCGGCCATGCAAGGACAAGGTCGCAGGTTGGCACGTTGCTCCTGCCCACCCTGACTGCCGTGGCCCTTCATACCATGTGAACTCTGCTGACTCCCAGGAACATGTTTGATAGCAAGCTCTATAATTTTTGGTGAAGATTTGCAGCAAAGGGAGTTTTATAATAATATTTTACTAGCTGTAGCATGCATGTTATTACACGGTTAAGAACAAGATAGGAAACATATGTGTAGATATTATTTGCTGCAGAAGTTAAATTCCATCAATGACCACAGAAATATTTATGTTTATAGTTCGTAATGAAAAACTGAATTATAATTATGGATTTGCAGAAGTGCGAGTACAATATCATCACAACATCTGCAAAAAAATGCTAATTCTCAATGCTAAAGCCCCCAGTCAATGTGCATCTCGACAACACAGGGACACCTCACTTCATAAAGCTTATACAACATGTCCAGAATCCCTTTTTTTTTATGATCTAACTCATGCAAAAAATTTAATAAAATTGTATTTACTTTTCCAAAGGCATGTGAGTGCACACATGTGAAAGGATATATAGAGAATGCCTCAGAAAGGGGTAAAGATGTTAGACTTCATCGCAGAGAGGAGTGAGATGGGAACACGTCTAGCAAGCAAAGGCTGCAACATTAATTCCTTGGACCAGAGACATCAACAGAGATCAACGTGGTGGTCCTTTGGCTTCTTGAAAGATAATGTCTTCTCCTGCTGAGGAATCCTCTGTGGTGGCAAAGGACACAGCAGATAACTCTGCAGAGGCTGTTTTTTCAGGAGGCCAAGGCATGTCTGAGTCATGTGTCCCACCACAGCAACCACGCTCATCCTATCGTAAGTGTCCTGTCCCCTCGCTGGGGACACTGGCAGGGGACACTGTGCTGCCAGGCCACCAAACCCCTCGCAGAGCTCATCGCCCCTGCACCAGAGTTTCTCCAGGGAGCAACACATCTTTGTTTTATCCAGATTCACCTCATTTTTAATCTGTTACTGAATGAGCAAATGTGATCCTGATTTGACTTCTGGTCTCTTACATCCAGTCAGAATTGGGTGTAGGCCAGGAATTTTTCACATTTTATCTCCAAAAGCTCCTACAGAGCCAAATCTTGCTTCTGTGAGAAGTCCTGACCTCTCCAAAGCCCTCAAAGTCAAGAGTTCAGAAAGTGGCTCCTATCACTCCAGCTGCCACGCATAAGCTAATGTTTTACAGGTTAAATTTCATTCTTCAAAACAACATTTTAAAAACACTTATGGATAGAGATATTTGCTGTTAGGTTAGCAGGTGGTTTGATGACCACAGGAGTTAACGAGCTGTGGCTCTCTATGGCTTTGGTCACATTGGTCCTTTCTCTAGTGCTAGGAAGGTGCAAAGCCCCATGGGAATTATCCTTGGGGTCGAGGTGTTCACAACGCCTCTCCCATCACCCAACAGATGACTCCAAAGCCATTTCACAAAAATCCAGGTGCCCAGTGTGGGTTCTTCTCAGAGGACCTGGGAGGCCTTGCACCAGCAGACCACAGTGCTACCCACACTTCCACAGCGCTGCTGACCAAGCAATGAAGCCTAAACTCTATGTTTGATGGCTACACGCTATTAGAAAGTTTTTCAAAAATGCTGTTTTAATAAAGAGAGCTTATTTTTCAGTTCTTGGTCTAAGGGTATGGCAGCAAAACTAAGAATCACTAAAGTAAACTAATGCCTGAGCTCTACTAATGAGCAAAAAAATACTTTGGTATGGCTGTCTCCAACGGTGGGTGATGGCTTTTTATTGATTAGGTTGAACAGGATTGCTCTCTAATTACGTGAGCCACTGATGCTCTAAAAATGTTAGAGAAAACTTGCAATTGGAGCTACACGGGAGGTTATTATACAAGCTTTTTAGCACCGGAGGCCAGGATTTCCCTTTTAATCAATCATAATAATTTGGTTTAAAGGACTAATTGAGCACATTTCATATTGCACACCCTTTCGCTGTAGTTGGGTGGCAGAGGAGCCTGGCGCGGAGCGACACGTCTCCGCAGACCACCATGGCTGCTCTGTGAATTATAAGGGGCTAAATTTGTTCTGGAGGTGTTTAAGAAAAGCCTGGACATGGCACTTAGTGCCACGGTCTAGTTGACATGGTGGTGTCAGGGCAGTGGTTGGACTCGATGATCCCAGAGGGCTCTTCCAACCTGGTTGATTCTGTGATTCTGTGAAATTTCTAATGCCTTGGCCACCTTCTTGAGTGGTGTTATCCCATAGGCATTAGGGAAGAGCATTTTAATAACGAGAACCTTAAAAATTGTATATATGTGTAGGTAGAATAAGCTGTCACACCTTCAATGAAGATAACAGATTTGTACGTGTACCTGAAATATTCATGCAACCTTTGGAATTTAAGCTTATGGCATAATAGCATTCGCACAATAATTCAATCTAATTGTGTAGGCAAGCTGTAAAACTGCTATATCTCTGATGGTTTACTGTGTGGAAAAAAAAAAAGGATGCTGTTAAACCTTCTTCGCTGACATCTAATGTTTCAGGTTTTTAAAAATATTGTATAAAGACTGAGATTTATTTCCTAAGATGTTTCATTAATGGTTGTGGCAGGCAGCTGGCCTGAGGTTTGACACACAATAAAATCCATGTCAAGAATATTAAAGATAGTGCAAAAGATAACTATGAATTTACATTCAAACAGGCTTTTGACAAAGCCATTGCAACAGGCTCCTAATCAGGTCTTGAGACCTAGCCTGCCCTCTCTTTAAACCCGTGATCTTGAAAAGGAGCTTTAAATTGGAAATTATTACACATTAAAACCTCAACATGGGCCAGATCGAAGCGGATCGATATCTTGCCGAGCACAATAAATCAGCCTGCTGCTCTGCGGTTACTGTTTGCTGAACATATTTAAATTTTCTTGTAACAAATTAATTCCAACATTTTCTCTTGATTGAATTAGGGCAAGTGTTGGAGCTGTCACAAGTATTTCACTGCTTCAGGGAGACAAATTGCTCGTCTGGACATGGGTAACAAGCCAAAGTGTTGAGTCCCTGATAATCTTTCCACTAATTCTCCATTACAGCAAAATGAAGCCATAAATCACCGTGACAGCTGATCGATGCAAACATTGTTTCCGCCATGATTGCCAGCGCTCCCCGCGGACTCACTGTCCGCTTACAATTCGCCGAAATTACTCCCCGGGCAGCCTCCCCGGGAGCTCGGCGAGCCGCGGACCGAGGCGCTCCTGTCGCAAAAGTAACCATCTCATCTCGGGGCTCAGCCTGCTCGCCAAGTAGCAAATATTAATCAAAACACCCCTATTTAGCGACCGGCCAGGTGATCTTTTAAAGCTAAGAAGCGTTCCTCCTGTAATCACTCCTTTGGCAAAAAAAAATGAAATTTTAAAACTCCTGTTTTATAAAATATATTTGTGGGAATGTAACGTCAGGCTCCAGCCCTGTCGCTTTCTCTTAACTAACTAGTGGCAACTTGGATGAAATTACTTGACCCTTTATCGAGTTCTGCTAATGTCTTCTAAAAAAAGAAATTAAACCACCCCGCAGCTTGCCCTATGGCAGCTCTCCGCACACATTTAATTCCAGGAAAGATGTATTAAGTAGTTCTGCGCAGAACTAATTCACGCGCCGTCTGCCAGCGTGATGCCGCGGCGTTCCCGGCTCCGAAACCGGCGAACCAACGGCGACGCCTGGGACACCACCTGCATGGGTCAGCAGCTCCAGTCCAGCCGGGGAAATCCTAACGGAGCCGGGAGCCGATGCCGCGCTCCGAGGGAAGGAGGGCTGTTGGGGTGGTGTTTCGTCGCCGACCAGGGATGCAACGAGGAGGAAAGATGGAGTAAGCGCTCGTAGGAAAACCCCTATTCCCATGCAATAAGCTGTTTGCATAGCTGAGAGAATGTAATAAAAAGGATAAAAATAATGTAGAAGTGGTTCCAGCTGTAGGTTTACTGCGCTGGATGCTTTCCCCATGCACATGAAAGGCGAAGCGTGGCAGAGAGCAGCACGGGGACCCCCAGCCTGGGGCCGCTGGATGTGGGGTGATGCCGCGTGCCCCCCGGCACGGCTGAGCGTGGTTGTGCCTCTGCACCACGACGAGTTGGATGTCACAGCCCAAAATTGTCACAGCCACCATGGCAACCTCACCGTCCCCAAAAAAACACCCTTTGGGGACACTCCGGTGCAGCAGCTCCTCCTGGAGAAGGCCAGGAGGGGACTCTGCTCCAGGCTTGGGAGCAGTGCTGGGAGCTCTGGGATTTGAACAAGGCACGGCAAGTGTGTCTCAGGGGTCAGGAACGAGACGTTCCCGTAGCCGCTGCTGCCAAGGGGGGTGACAACAAGTGTGCTGCAGTGCAAACGCCTCCGACAAGATCCCTGCCAGTGAGTAACACAATATTGCAAAATATTAAGGCTCCAGAGCTGGATTATTTTAGATATGCAGTTATGCTGTGTTATCAGCAATAAAAACCCATCGTCACAAGCAGAGAAGGCACAGCTTAACCCACTAGAAAGTGGGTAACAAACTCTATTTCGTCATATAAATATAATGTGCTTCATAATGTCAACGTCGCAGTTCCACATCAGCACGCAAAAACCCCACCATGTGTTATAAGAAATTACGTGGAGGTGGTTTGCAATCACCTACGTGCAAAAAGAGCCTCTTCCAAGAAGCACGCGCTCCCCCAGAGCCAAAATTCATCCCCCAGACACCGACAACCACCACAGCCCCCAGTTCTCCCCCCACGCAACCGTGCCACGGATCCAGGGAGTTCATCGCAGTATTGGATGCGAAGGGTAAAATGGGTAAAATGCATCCATCAATGTCCCTCTCCAAGCAGTTCTCAACCGATCACAAGTTGAGATCAATGAGTGATCGTTAGGGAGGAGGGAGAGATGCTGGAGGTGACCAGAGACAGAGGAAAGAATAACAAACCCCTACGCTGGCTTCGATATGATGGATCATATAATTTAAGGACAGCTTCTAAAAAAACACCACTTCTGCACCATTCCCTTATTTGAGACTTTTGTATGCTACAAGTTCCACTTTGAAAACACTTATTATAATTGAAAAACACTTAATTGAGATACACTTAATTGAGACTAATTGAAATTCCACCGCCACTACCATAGCAGTAAATTAAAAAGGAGGGGAAAAGATCAGAAAGGATGTTTTTTCGCCATTGCTTCAGCTTGCTTTGCTGTTACAAACCGGAGCTCAGGTAATAAAAAGTCTTGTGCTTCTGCAGTAATTATACATTGTTTCTAAGAAAGAGAATCTATTATTTACAGAGGAACAACCCTAAAAAAATGCCAGTCAAAGCCATCAAGATGTTTTCACTGATGCGCCGCACGTAAATCTGATTTATGTCAGTTTAAACAGTTAAGAAATCCCCGAAATAACTTCATTTATTATTTTATTGCCTGATTAATGCTTCAGAGTAACTGATTTGTAGCTGAAGTTTTACCAAATGCAAAATTACAATAATAGCCTTTTGTAAAAATGTTCTATACTTGTTCAATTATGTGTTTAAACCCGAAACAAATATAAAAACTTCAATAAATATATTTTCTTCCAAGAAACGACATACTGTGGGTTTCCTGTTATTGTTGGGTTTGATGTTTTTGCCTCTAAGGAGGTCAGCAATATGGAAACATAAAGGCCAATTTAATTTGTGCATCTGTGGCTGCCAAGTATTTTAATTCCGACAGCTGTGACTGAAGAGTTAATATTTTACTTGTCAAAATCCCAAAGAAGGCCAGTGAATCACTCTAATTCTCATTAAGAGGCTTCCCCCCAGTAGCACCCTAATTCAAAATAATGAAAGTAGAGACTGAGTGCGATTCTAATACCAGTTGAGACCTATCTTTTAATATTTCTCTAGTGATGGATTAGGGATCGGGGAAATTCATCTCAGATCATAGAGCCTAATTTAATAAGGGATCATTCCAAGAGTATTGCATTTTATAATAATGTCATTTAATGTGTCGTCTTCCATTTTTACTGTCCCATATGTATGCTTACATGATGGTGCCATAGGGATAAACTTTTAAAGAACCAGTATCATTTTTTGTCCTAGGTTCTTCTTAACAAGGAAGTTTATCAACGATGCGGTCTATTAGCGAGCTATTATAATTGTGGAGTCGTTAAAAGAAACAGTGGAAGCCAAGAGGATGGTTACACAGATGACAGTTTCAAACCCTGGAGTGAAGGGGAAGGAAGAACACTTAAAAGTACGTAAAAATCTGATTTTAGTGTTTAATCCAATAATGCCATAACCTGAAAAATGTGGTAACCTAGTTGTTTAAAATGCAAGATAATAAAATAATTTTCCCCTGTAACAACATCTACATTTAAACATTTTCCACTTGCTTGCTTGGTGTATTCCTGGGATTATTTAAGGAGCTCTATTTCCTTATTTGGGGTTTTTATGCTTCTTTCCCAACGTTCTTTTCTGCAAAAATACAGTGATTTGCCACTCTGTGAGGGCAGAAAATTACCAAAAACCTATACAATGGATTGGAGTTTATTAGCATGTATTAATATTCGGACTGTATTTAATCAGTTATTTGTATTTCTTGGCCCTGACGAAGGTGAAACTCTTGGTGATTCCTACAGCAACGCCTAAGCTACCCAAGGTCACGAAACAACCCAACCGCCTAAATGTCAATATATTATTGGCTCTACGTTGGATAGATGCAGCTTGAGCTTTGCTTAATCACACAAGGTTTAGGAAAAATGGTGCAATAATGAGAAATTTTGTTCCAAATACATTCACTTGATTAAGTCTTTATTTTCAGGTAACAACTCAAGGGCTTCACTGTAAGGTTTGGCAGAATTAGATCAAATACAGATGCCTAAATAGGAACCAGTTGAGTAATAACCTGCTGTAAACAATCATCTAATTACAGGAGTTTTTCCAGCATTTAATTGTGTTGTTTGAAGGGGAGCACAATTAATACAACACGAGATTTTTCATATTTTCTCTTTCCTCCTGTGTATTTTCATGGTTTTCTATAGAACACTGTAACTCGCGGTATTTCTTGCACTTTTTCTCATATAACTCAATTTATTATTCTTGTCTTATCAAAAATATTTTCTTGATATTTCATTTGATTTTCTTTTTTACTTATTTGCATTTTAAGTCCCCATATGTCTGCTGACTGTTTTTATTCTCTTCCATTTCCTCTTCCTTCTATTTTTATTGTCTTCTCCTCAAGTCAGTTATTTCATACTTTTTCGGGTTTAATTTCTGAGTCTTACTATTGGTTAGTTTGTAAAACCCTCTTTACAAGTTGGAAAAGTTTCATCTAGGTTTTATAGCCTAGATTTTTTTTTCTCACCATGTTATCTTTTCACGTGTTAGTGTACTGTTTGTTAAACTTGTTTCTTTTGATTAAATATCAAAAGTTATTCCTCTGGTAGGAATGTTACGTGTGTACATGTTTGGCATCTGGAACTGCTTTAGGGACTCATTCAGTTTGCAAAGAGAAAATTATATTTATAACTGGTTTAAATCAGAAAAAAAAAGTGTCTGGTTGTATCTAAAATAATTAGAAATGACTAGTTTATATTAAAAAAATTAGAAATAAAAAAAAATAAGCAGGTTTTGAGGACTATTTTTTAGTGAACACTGCCTGCGTGAGTCACTTCTTTCAATTTCCACCACTCGTTTTTCCCGTATCACCTTCATTACAAATGAGGCAAAGAAAAAAAAAGGGGTGACAAATGTTGGCAGTTAATATAGCCCGTGTCCAGGGTCATGTACGCTTTTAATGTTTCCCTGGTTTTAATGCATAATTGATCATTGTTCCTTTCCTTACTTGTATGATTCTTTGCTTCAGTAACTAATATACCCGCACTGGTTTGGTGCAGTGATTATTCAGTGTGGGTACCAACCTCGCATGAACCTGTCCCCCTGCTCCATCACCCCGAAACAGCTCCCACCCCTGAAATCATGCCAAGAGAGTGGGTGAGGGCAGGGGCGTGTTACAAGCCCAAGGAAAGCAAGGAGTGCTGGACGTGGCACTTAGTGCCATGGTCTGGCTGACATGGTGGTGTCAGGGCAATGGTTGGACTCGATGATCCCAGAGGGCTCTTCCAACCTGGTTGATTCTGTGATTCTGTGAGTGTGGGCAGTTAGGGCACAAGGACACTGGCTGTCACCATTCCTGGGCACTTTTCGAAGCTCAGCTCTGGGCATGAGCCAGCCAAGGTGGGAGGCTCCTCCTTGGCCAGTACTTGGATGCCTTTATGTTACGTTATTCTCTGCTAGGAAAGTTAAGCTAGTATCAACGGAGTTGCGTCTCTGACTGGTTAACTTGGTCTGAGTCCAGCTTCCTAAGCTCCGATTCCAAACCCAACCAAACCATGGTATAAATAGCGCTATCTCAGCAGGGAAGACTGGCAATAGCTAGAAAATGGGTCCCAGACAGATATAAGAAGAAAGTATCATTAGAAAGTGAACTGTCTGCCAAAGAATATAAATAGAGGAATGTTTCCAAACTTAGTCATTTCTTGCTTTTCATTTGTTCCTTCGTTTCCCCGTTGCCTCTGCCTTTTTCCCATCCACAAGTCCATCCATAAATGCCCATCCCTCCCACCAGCTTCTCCTCATGCAGATATTTGACATATCTGCTTCTCATCACCGAGCTTGGCCGCGGAGGCTAGCTGCACTCCTAATTATAGACTTGTAGGCCATCTCGCAGGAGAAATATCTTCAAGAAGACAATGTAGGAAGAAGTCTTCCATGCTGCTATCATCGTAGACTTTCCTTCTTGCCTTACCAGATCCTGACAATACCTGCCAGGGAACCCAGCTTGGCTCTACCACAGACCAGAGCTACTGGTACGAGTGCAAGGCCATTCCCTTCCAGTTTGCCATGTAGTGGCACAGCTCATGTATTTCCTTTTGTTTCTTTGTTACTTTAGATTAATCAGAATTCAGTTTTAATCTAGAAATTCACAGTCAGTTCACTATAAGAATTTGATAGTCAATACTCAGGATAATATAATTGTGCACTTAAGTCTTAAGGCATTTTTCTTTAGCTGTCTGGACAGGTATAAATCAGTTTCAAAAAAAAACCAGGCTGCCACAGCAAATATTCTTTATTACAATACAAAACTGATTTTCAACAAATAAAATATGCTGTTGTGGTCAGTATTCCCACAGATATCTGTGTCTGCTAAAGCATTTGCAGACAGCAGACACAGGAAAAGACAAACACACGATGAAGTACATATTTTAAAGATCAACTCAATATCACACAAAAACTGTCAATAATTTCCTCTATTTTCATTGGAGCATAAAACCAACATCAGCTAAAATCTGCCATGTAACAGCCCCCCTTAAGAAGGTAGGGGCTGGGTTTTTTTTCTGGTAGCCCAATTTTTTGACTCCAAATTAAAAATCCTATTTAAAAAGTTGATAAAATTGACCACAGAAAAGTAACCAGATCAGTCATCCTTTTCTCTCTGATATTGAACTAATATTTTTCACTCCAAAGATACTTTATTAAATACCCTTAACTTTACATCAAATATGCCAAGTATCTAACCAGTGGGGAGTGTCCTAAGAACATGAGATCATTTTGATTCAGTTTAGAAACGCAGCCTGCTCCTGCAGTCTTTTTACATGCTAAATTCCAGCACTGCCAGGTTTTACATGCACAATCGGTGTTAATTTTTATTTCCTTATCAACCTCATGGCTTGCTCCCAAGCGATGGGTCAGGAAAAAGGCTGCAGGAGGTCAGTGGGTGTAGGTAGAGATCCCTTCAGACACGTGGAAGCTCTCTGCTCTCTCCCATAAGAGGAATCACAGAATCACAGAATCAATGAGGTTGGAAGAGCCCTCGGGGATCATCGAGTCCAACCATTGCCCTGACACCACCATGGCAACTAGACCATGGCACTAAGTGCCATGTCCAGGCTTTTCTTGAACCCCTCCAGAGATGGTGACTCCACCACCTCCCTGGGCAGCCCCTTCCAATGGCTAATGACCCTTGTTGAGAAGAAATGCTTCCGTTTTGGTTTCCCTGCCACTGGGGATCATGAGGACGGTTGCCATTAATGGATGATGGATTAATGGATGATATCAGAAAATTTAATTTCCTGGTTATACTCTATGATTCTGGTCTTCCTGTAGGGACATAAATGTGCACAAGATAATGGTATTTCAAGGGTCAAATTGTGGCTATTCCCTTCCACCCTTTTCCTTCTGAATTCATGTGGTCGCGAGAGCAGATCTGGCCAGGAGGAAAGTACTGTTAACTTGTGTTACTGCCCAGGATCTCCTCATCTGTGATTCAGCTTGGTTCCCACCTGCATTCAGGGACGGGCTTCTACTGTTTTGGCCATCTTCGTGCATAAGGAAGCTCAGTTGTTTCCTCTGCCCATCTGCAGTGAAGCTCGGATATTGCACCCAGCACCTCCAACATCACTGGGCTCGATGCTGTCACCGCACAGGTTCCTAGATATTAGATTGCTTTATAGAATTAGCTAATTCTGCTGCTGCCTGGAAGCTGTAATCCAGCGGTCAATAGCAGTTTGCTTCAAAGAGGTGTTTTTAGTTTATTTATTTGTCTGATCTAGTCTAGTTTTATGGAGGTTCAATACTTTTCACATTAGTACTTGTGATCACTTGAAAATAAGCGGCATTACAAGCTTGTTGCTTTTCTGCAGGAGCTGTAGCTGTGTTTAATAACTTTGTACATTCTTAATGTGAGTCTGGCTTAAAGCCTGTCCACATTTGATGCCTTCCTTGGTGTCCCAGGGCAAACTGTTGGTAGTATTGAGACAGAGAGTTGTAATGGACACCTAGTCTTAAATTTTTCCCCAGGACTTCAATGATAAGAGCAACAGTCAGACACTGGCCAAGAGCCCTAGGCTATAATTTTCTTGGATCTTTTAAGCTAAACAAGGTTGTACCTACTCAATAGCCGTACAGAAGAAATCAAGGAACAATGCAATTTGTGGACAATGCATTTCTGCTGTGCACAAACCTGATTTTTTTCATTTCCATTTTGCAGCACCTTTTCTGGAAAGCCTGGCTTGAGGCCTTCCATCCAGCATCCTCCAGGAGACACAGCTGTGTGCTCCTCTCTGGTGAAGAGACCTCTGGGATCATTGAGTCCAACCATTGCCCTGACACCACCAGATCTATCACAGGTCCCCTTGCAAACAGCGAGACCATAAGTACGTGAGCTTGGACCCCAGGAGCAGGGTGGCTGGAGCTCCCTTGACCTCCAGCTGCCAGGGAGGTCCATTCCTGCCCTGCCCCGACCTCACGGAGAGATGTCCTGGGACCGCTGTGTTCTTGCTGGACAAACTAAATTTACAAACATACCATCTTGCTGTATTTTCCCAGTGTTCCCAGACTGTCCTGGGACGCTGGTGAGTGCACAGGATTTTGCCTCCTAAGGACACACAGGGAAGAGGTATTTTTCCCAGGTCTCTGATTGTCCCCAGGGAGCTCTCACATCTTCCCAGGAAAACGATACTGTGAGCAGCAACCCCAGCAGCGGAAGAGAGCAGGAAAGCACCGGCTGCTGCAGACTGCAGCTTAGATCTGAGACAGAAGGGTGCTCGCCACCGCACTCACCCTCTGCAAAGACATGGGTTAGCTGGAAAACGTACTCAGGTTCTCAGTGCATCTTATCTCCTCTTCTAGCAAGGAAGAGAATGAGATCTGTAAGGGAGGGGAAGATGATGGGGGAGCAGTGATGCTCACATGCCTTGGGGAGGGAGGGATGGAGAGGGGCTCACCCCAGGCTGCCCATCTCCCCTGCAGCCCCCACACTGATGTCGCAGCAGCAGCTGCTGGTCTCCCCACCAGGCTGGGTCCCCCTCCTCCCTTCTCCATCAGCCTCTGCCAAGATGAAGATGCTCACGCTGCTGTCCCTCCCGCGCACGGGTTGTCAAGGCGTCTGCTCCTGCTTGAAGTGAGAGCCTGTCTCCCTCCATCAGCAGCAAGGCTGCCTTCTGCTGTCTCCTGCCACTTGCCAGGCAGCTGTGAGCAGGAGCAAGGCTCTCAGTAGAGGAGGAGAAAGAGAAAGGCTATCCATGGGTTCCAGCCCTTGGGTTTTCAAGAGAAGACCTGATGCAGCACGCAGACCTCCCACGCAGATGCCACAGGAACACATCACACAGACTGGTGGGCAAGAGGAGATGCAGACCAAGAGGCCGATGGTATTTTGGAGGGAGACTGGGATAACATGAGAGACAGTGGCAGGGAAGAGACGTGGAAGTCAGCATGGATGTGGGAAAATCACATGCAGAACCAGGCAAGACACGAGGAATGGTTACGTGAGGTACTAGATGGAGATGCTTCATCTGTGTTGCAATTCCTCTCAAGACACCCCGAGACAAGGGGTGGGGAAAACCTCCAATAAGGTTACGTTAAGCATTTATATGAGCTGGTGGATTTTAAAACTGATTTCATGATTTCAGCACTCACCAAAACTTACCATGAAGATCCTGGCCACCTACCTGGGCACAGTGATGGCCGAGGAACTTGGAGGACGGTATATGTGGTATATAGAGTTTTGTTCAGATTTTTTTAGCTGGTTTTTAGCTTTATTGAGAACTTTGAGGAAATAAGCAATGTGTGGGGAAGATGATTAGCATTTTTTAAATAAAAGGTTGTTTCCCAAGTGCCAGGTGTCATCAGAAGCACAGGGTACATCCAGCACGCAGGGTCTGGACCGGTGTGCGAGAGGAGGACTGCGGTACAGACACAAGAGCACAGGAACAGTGGTGGTACTGCCCGTAGGGACACCCCAGGCAAGAAGCAGCCAGCGCAGGTTTGAGGACAGCTTTCAGAATGTCTTTAAGTTTTCTTTAAGGTTTTACAAATTCAATTCCCTATTTAAATCTATCTCAATTTTATAGCTCTTAAAATAGGAAAATGCAAGCATTTTTAAACAGAAATGGCATTTATATCCTGGCATGCCTGAGCCCTGAACATTAATCCACATATCTACAAGCTATTGCTTCAAGTTTTCTGAAATTAGACAAGACCAAATTTACTGTTTCCTTATTGACAACACTTGAAGTCCACTGAACCACCACATGTTTCCCTGTGGTAATGAACAATGAGTGCAGGAGCACACAGGAAATAGTTAAAAACAAATGCAATTCCTGGCTAATGTTAATTTTTATTTTCCCAAAAACTAAGTGGGACACTTATAAAACTTATGCAAAAGCTTGAAACATTTTTACATGTATTCACACTTGAAATAGCCATAAAGATAAGTTACTCACAGGAATACATCATACATAACTTAGCCTGACCTTGGATGTATCTTGGCTAATAACAATTGTTTTGAAGCATGTATGTTCCATTTATAACAGAAGGCTTAATTCATCTTTCTCCAGGAACAGAACGGCGAGCTGACACTCTGTAAATCCTGCCTTTCCATTGTTTGACGGCGAAGTCTCAGTGCAGATGTTATGAAAGAAAGCTCGGAGAGAAAACTCACAGGCATTTCCCCAGCCCATGAAAATAAGTTCTTGATTACAAGCAGAACGAGCCCATTAGAAATTAATGCAGAACGAATTACCTCTGAACATAAAATAATTTATGAATTGCAAATGTTTATCTTTCCTTTAACCATACTACTATGGTTAAATTACTTCTGAAATTCATACAAAATCCTTTACCTACGTAGGAAAATATTGTAAACTATTTCTGTAATTAAACTGATCACATACGTAAAAATTTTCATCTGCTTCATATTATAAAGCTGTTTGTCAGCTGCATGGAACAAGGACAAAAACCACTAAGGGTCACATCTTTTCCTGATGCAATGAGTGTAAGACAGAGCTACTGCTGCTTACACCAGGTAAGAACCTGGCCTTTAAAGCCAACAGATCCTATCGGGAAATCCTCCACAGCAGCAGTACAAGAATAACCAAAATCCCACCTGCGGGTACTGGACAAGGAGAAAAATTATCTAAAATATTACCAGAAACCATATGGATTAGTTAGCATCCCTTTCCATAGCAAGGACGAACGCCGTCGCAATGGTATTTGTTTAAATTAATGGCTGTCCAAGTAATTATGATAATCTAAACCAGATATTTTAAATGTATCAAACCCAGTTCACTCATTAGCCTACTGTTTTCTTTTTCTTACAGGTTCCGTACTGTGGTCTTCACCCAAGCAGAACTTCTGCTGCAGTCAACAAAGTCAATGGAAATACACAGGAATGTTCCTGCACGGGGACAGCGGGGGCATTTACATGTGGTTTCCATTGTCCTGCGTTTAACCTCTCCAAGATATTTTGGGGGAACACTTTATTTACATTTTCTTTAAAAAAGAATCTGTTTACCTTCTTTCTAAAGATTACCACATGTCAAAACACTTCCAAATCTAAATATTTCATAAAAGACAATCTGCATAATAAATAATGCGTACATATTAAGTGAAAGAATGGCGTAAAAGATGTTCTGAGTATTCACAGCTATTTTGTAACGGGCTACGGGCAGCACCTTAATTTTCAGCAGATTATCTATCTTGGTAAGTGCTAGCCAAGTTTCCACTGCTTAAATATTTACTCCAGGGACAACCAAGAGATTTGTAAGTGTGTTGCTGTTAATACAACAGTTTGCACACCGTCGTCTTTGCCATGGTACGGCGCACAGTCTCAGGGCTGAAGCACCCTCTATGACCCTCCGGCATGCTGAGAGGGGCGATCGCTTGGTGCCAGCTCTCACCAGAAAAACTATTTCAGTCACTACACCAAAGTGCCCTCCAAGAAAAGTTGTTGTGTCTCTTTCTGGTTGCATCCAAAATCCAGATGCTTTCTAACAACATGCCCAATTCTTATTTTTCAAACACTCTTTCTAGCATGTGCTGTTCAAACATGGGTTAACTCCACCATCTTGTATGAGCTGCGTCTGGTGTTCTCATCAGCAGTGACCGGCGGGCCACGTTCTCCTCCTGTAAGGAAAAGAAAATAGTAGATCTAAATTGTTCTTAGGGAAATAAGAAGGCAGCAGCGGCCACCTAACATCAGAGTGACGAAACGTTTCCCCCATTACAGAGCGTGCGGAGCGTGTTAACATCTTACTGGAGCGTGTGACCACAGCAGGGAAGGTGCTAGTCAAAGGCAGATGAGTGCAGAATTAAAAAAGCTGGTTTTGCAGAGTGAATCACAGAATGACAGAATGTCAGGGATTGGAAGGGACCTCAAAAGATCATCTAGTCCAGTCCTCTGCTGGAGCAGGATTACCTAGACCATATCACACAGGAACGTGTCCAGGCGGGTTTTGAATGTCTCCAGACAAGGAGACTCCACAACCTCTCTGGGCAGCCTGTGCCAGTGTTCAGTCACCCTCACTGTAAAGAAGTTTTTCCTCATATTTATGTGGAACTCCTGTGTTCCAGCTTGCACCCGTTGCCCCTTGTCCTGTCAATGGATGTCACTGAGAAGAGCCTGGCTCCATCCTCATGACACTTGCCCTTTACATATTTATAAACATTAATGAGGTCACCCCTCAGTCTCCTCTTCTCCAAGCTAAAGAGACCCAGCTCCCTCAGCCTCTCCTCATAAGGGAGATGTTCCACCCCCTCAATCATCTCCAAACGTGGAGCACCGATGTCGGTATTAGTCTGCAACACGTGGAACGTCAGCCTGAACGCTGATGCAGCTGCATTTTGTTAATACATTATTAAAACTGTTATCCTTCTTCTCGAAATTAACTTGAGGAAGATGTTGGAAACAGATTACACTGCTCTGGTACTGTGTTTTATCAACCACAGGTTTATATCCTCGGGGGGTTCAGGAGGGCTGTAGCTGCTGATAAGGTCAAACTGCCCCTTGTTCGGAGCACTGGCCCACGAGTGCATTTTGTACCTCCCCATTTCAGAGTTCTGTACTGGTATTTTTCCCTGGGTGATTTTTACCTGTGATATCACATCAGTAGTTAATGAACAGCATGTCTGATGTGCAAAGGCCGTAAAACTTTTGTTATGAAGGAAAACATTCTCAAACATCTTTCATAGCTTTAAAAATAGCTTTTCATAGCTTTTAAAAAGTTGCACAGAGAGAAAAGGAGGGGTCAGTAGATAGGCTTGCAAAACATGATGCAAATCTCCTTTTTTTTCCCATTATTTTACAAAGAGCTAGCAACTAGGGGCCAGGGTGACAGAAAAGGGGACAGCAGAGTCCAAATTACCAACTTTCTGGGGTTGGGTTTGTGGTGCTGGTTACTTTTCTTTGGCAAAAGAAGGCACGCTGTTACCACAGCGCCAAGAAAGATGATGGGCATTGAGGGCTCTGCTGGTTTTTCCACTAGAAATGTAGCTTTTGCCTCGTCAGTAAAAACAGTGGCAACTGGCAAAACAGCATAAATGCATCCTAAAAGCTGCAATGGGACTAGCAAGATTCATGGTGTAGAAAATTCTGAGAATTTTCTTCATTCACACTAACTTAATTGCCTAAAGAACATCTGGAGAGAAGGCTGGCTGCTCCTGTAAGGTGTGAGTAGTGACAACTCGCAGTTCTGAGAACACTGATCAGATCCTCCATCAAAACCAGGGGCAGTTAGAGCTTAAATACAGGAAAGGTGAAAAATGAGGACAGTTTTCCCAGTTCTTTTCAGAACTTTGTTGCCCATCACAAAAACGCAATAGTGATACAGATCCACTGCTTTTATTTTTTAAATATATGTAGTAGATGACCTTCAAGGTGCACTTTCACCTGCTGGTACTTCACAGTAAGGGTGGACAGGCTCAAAAATGGTGAGAAACTGAAAATTCAAGGGCAAATGAGATGGGAACAGCCACAAAATTGGACAAGTATCAATATTTACTGTGCAGGAGTTAGTACAGTGTGTACTGTTACACTAAACATTACTTATTCCTTGAGTATTTAGCCGCAGCTCACTGGAAGGACTGCTGTACTCGTAAGGGCACGCTGCTGCTGCACAGACCCATCAGCTGGATACCACAGAGGCTCAAGTGCTCTTCTGATGCTGCTTTTCTGAAAGGCAAGTTTAAGTGCGCTGGTTAAAAGCTTTGCCTGCAATAAAGCTGAGCTGCTAATGAACAGTATGAGACATATCAATTTTATACACAGTATTTAACACGTTTTCATGCACTTTTATGCACTGGGCAAAATCTGTGTTTTTTTTTCTTTCTCCTTTTAAGTGTCCTTGTATGGAGAACCAAAATCTACGTCAGGAGTTAGCGTGGTGGTGTTCAGAGTTTTTTGTCAGGCGTCTGGCTGCCGTCGCACTGTGCTGCTCACCTAACGTCGTGTTGCTGCAGAGAGCAAACCAAATGTGGAAACCGCTCCTTCACCGAATAAGAACCTGCAGAAGTTCCTGCTGCGAACATGCGACCCGCTCTACGAGGGCAGAAACAGGTGTTGACTCCTTCCTACATGATTTATTTGATCTCCTCTCTAAATCCCCTTCTCGGGCCGGGGCATCTCCATGTAAACCCCATGCTAAAATTTTATCTACAGAAAGCATATATTGTACGTGTGCTGTCTGGCTCATGAAATATCCATACCTGAATTTCACGAAACCTACGGGTTTTTATATAGGTTCAGACACTCTAAGAAATAAAATAGAAACAGAAGAGTTCTGGCAAAATTCTGTCAGCCTATAGACTTGTTAGGTATTCCAATCCAAGGAAACCAGGAATGTGAGTATTCCTGTCCAAAAATATCCCGTTAAGAGTATTTTATTTTAATCACAGCTGCGCTAAAAAACACACAGTTCTCTTACACCACCCAATCATCTTTCCCTGTTACGATGAAAGTACGTTTTTCATGTTTTTCATTACCATCATCTTGAAGACAGACGTGCCGATATCTGAGCATATTGTAAAGATTTGAAACTCACGTTGTGTGTATCCATCACAGGTTACGTTACACACATCAATAACCTGCACAAGAGTGTGAGACAACCATGTTTTAACTAGTTGTGTTTTAAACAGGGCAGGTAAGACATAACAAGTTTATTTGGGAGTAGACTGAGAATATTCAAGGCTGTGCTTGGGATGTGAACGTGAGCTGCTCGTGCGCTTATTAATTAACTTCTTTATTCGAGGATCAATTGACACCACCGTTGGTTTTATTGACTTTATAATTAGCAGCATCTTACTTTTGCTTGAAGCTGTTTTACCTAACATAAAATCTATCATTTTCCACCCGTTATCAGCTGATTTTCCTCTTGGTCCTTGCAGCGTCTCCAGGACTGCTCCCTTCCTGGGAGGGGGGGACCGCTCGGGCTCTCCCTCGCCAGCCGACAGCCTCCGCCGGCCGCTCGGCCTGCGCGGGTCCCCGCGGCGCCGCCGCCTCTCCCCGCTGCGCGCAGCCTGGCGGCGGCCGGGCCCCGGAGAGCCCTTCCCGGCGGAGAGCGGGCACGGCTCGCTGGAGGCCGCCGCTTCCCCGGCGAGGGGCCCGGCGGGGCCGAGGGGGCGCCGAGGGCTGCGCCTCACCCGCCTCCGAGCCCCGCCCGCGCTCCCCGCAGCAGCGCCCGGCTTCTTCCCCCGCCGCGCCGGGGCGGGCCCTTCCCTCAGGCGCTGCCCGGCTTCCCGCGGCTGGGCGCGGCGGGCACCATGGCGGGCGCCTTCCCCTCACGGGGACCCCCGTGGCGGGCGCCTTCCCCTCACGGGGACCCCCGTGGCGGGCGCCTTCCCCTCACGGGGAGCGCGATGGCGGGCGCCATCCCCTCACGGGGACCCCCGTGGCGGGCGCCTTCACCTCACAGGGACCGCGATGGCGGGCGCCTTCCCCTCACGGGGACCCCCATGGCGGGCGCCTTCCCCTCATAAGAATCACTATGGCGGGCGCCTTCCCCTCACAACGGGCGCCTCCGCCCCTCCAGCCCCCGGGGCGGGCGCCCGCTCCTCAGGGAGCCCTCGGAAGAACCGAGGCGTCCCGGCGTGGAGGAGCGGGCGCCATGCGGGGCCGGGCACGGCGCGGGGTGCGGGCTCTGCCCGCTGCTGCCCGGTCGCGGGGGACGAGGAGGGAGGTGCGAATTTTGCACAGTGCAGATTTCCCCCCTGTTCCTTCCCTGGAAAATATTTCGAGCCGTGACACTTTCCTCGATTTTATTACCTGAGGGAACTTGACAGAACTTGCAAAGACACAATTGCTATGTAACTTCCACCGGCCTATTTCGCTTCAAAAGAAAGGCAAAATCAAAACGCCGCGTTGAGTTTTGTGAAGCCGAAACTCAGGAAAACGGATAGAAAGTGGTAACAAAAGATGCGCAGAGGTGAGCGGTGCTTCCTCGCCGTGCTGGGCGCTACCGGTTTGTCGCGATATCTACGGAGCAGAAGGAAACGTGCGAGCTCGACAGAAGGTGTAAACACAGAAAAGAAAGAATATCACCGATGATTTAATATTAACAGTACCAGAGGTGACGTGAAACCGTCCACTAAAACGTTACCCTTCTCAGTCAATAGGTCGCAAAGTGTCTTAAAATTCATTACTTGGCACTTATTGAAATTCGTGACGTCGAAAATGGATTAAAAAAGGTGAAGCAAACCTGAGTGAAACAAAATATATTGTACTGACAACAAATGTAATGAAATAACAGCATCTTTTTTCCTTTTTTTTTTTCCCCCTTTTTAAAATAACTTAAAATACACTAGAAAAAATATGGTCAATATAAATAATTTTGTTTTCATGGAGAACAAATACATACAAAGCCCGTCCATACCAAAGTTCGCGTAGAAGAGCTTTCCCTCTGTCTTGGCAATAAGCAGGAGGGTCTGATGGCAAACTGGGATAACAATCACCGACTGCAAGGTACCCCAGGTTAAATAGCTATACGTCTTTCAAATAATAATAATAATTAAAAAAAAAATCACAAGATTACGTGAATAGATACACCTTTATGAGATAAAATGTAAATGTTTGACAGTCAACTATCAATTCACAAGTTATAGCCAAAATAAACTTTGTTCGTGTGTATCAACATATTTTACATGTATCCAGTACCTCTTATTGGAATTTGCCGTGTGTAAAGCGGTGGTCGGGAATTAAATACTCTTTTTTTTTTCTTTTTCTTTTTTTTTTTCTTTTTCTTTTATTTTCGCCCTCAGGACAAGAGAGACCCAGCAAAGGGAGGCACACTCCGCTCTCCTGCTGCTTCCCGCTCCCTTTTATTTCAGAGGTGGGACAGCAAACGACCAACAAAGATTTAAGAGGGGAACAGGTAGCGCTTGATCTCCCCTCTCTCTGCTTCCCTCCGAGATTAAAAGAGAAAGAACCCAGCCACGTCTGTTTGTTTGGTTTTGTGTTTTTTTTCTACTAAAGATGAGGGTGAAGTGCAAGTGACTCAAAGGACTCCATCAATGAAATACAAATACATGCAACCCGGAATGCTGCTGGAGGAAGTATCCCGGACAGTTTCCCATTAGAAATTCGCAGAGAAATCATAAGTCTTTTTTTTTTTTTTCCTCCCCTTTTCTCTTCGTCGTCGTCTTTTCTCTCTTCTTTTTTGTCGCTATTCCAGACGTGGTTGTTAAACTCAAGTATCTGATGCAACGTGAAAGGAGGCCCGCCTCTCTTATCAAATTTCTTGTATTAAAGTGAACTTCGCAGAAAAAGGTCAGTTTCAAAACCTGTGAACTTCCCAGCTGCGCGTCTCGTTCCTCTAATTCTTTAAATAAGTATATATCTCCCGTCAGTTTCTCCTCTCCCTCGTCTTTTTTTTTTTTTTCCTCCCCTATTTTTATTTAAACATAAAAAAAAAAAGAAGCGAGCGGGCTGCTCACAGCCCCAGGGCGGCGGCGTGTTTCTTGGCCTTCAGGCGGAGGTCGGCGATGCTGGAGTTCTTGCTGGTGGTCTTGGCGGCGGCGGCGGCGGCCACCACGGAGGCGGCGGAGGCGGACTCGGCCAGGGTGGCCAGCGGTAGCCCGAAGGGGGGAGCGGGGAACATCATGTAGGGTGCGTGGGCCAGGTGCGGGTGGAGGTGGTGGTGGGCGTGGGCCACGGCGCTGTCCAGCTGCAGCTGCGCCTGCACCTGCGGGCAGAAGGGCGCCGCGGTCACGCGTGGGTGTCCCCCCCCCCCCCATCCCACCACCCCCCCGTGTCCCGCAGCCCACTTGCCTGCTGGAAGGGCATCCGCAGCGCGCCCACGTTCACGTAAGGAGCCACCCGGCAGGCTTCGAACTGGCTGGCGGCGCCGATGAGCACCCCTGCGGGAGGCAGCGGCGGCGGTCAGCGAGGGCGAGACCCCCCCGCGCGTGTCCGACCCACCCGCGGCACTCCGCATCACCCCCTGTCCCCCCTCAGTACCTTTGTGGAGTTGGTTTTCTTGCTTTCGGCATTTGGCTCTTCGGTTCTGGAACCAGACCTGCGGGGAAGAGGGGGGGACACACACGGGCGTCACGGCCGCGGAACGACAGAAAAAAAAACTATAAACGCACCGAGAATACAAAAAAAAATACCCCGGCAGACAAAGAAACCCGGGCTGGGCTCCCTCCTCCCCCCAGCCCCGCTGATGAGCTCCGAAACGCAAAGAGTGAGGAGAAAAAAAAAGACAAAATATGCAGAAAGTGGAGGTTGGCAGAGGGCTCGTTCAGAGCCATCGCCGAGCCCGGGTTCGCCCCTCCACATCAGGGTCCCAAAAGACCCGAATCGCCCCCTGATCTCTGATACTAACTGGCGATAATGGGTTTCGATGTTTGCACCGTCAGGCCTGAGAAGATCGTGCTCATTAATACATTAATTAATTAGCTTTATCTGCAAGAAAAACTAAACACCAAGGAGTTTAATGACTCACTTTTTGGGGGGTAATTACTGTCATAAAAGCTTTGCTACAAAGAAGTTTAGAATTTCTCTGTTCCTCTGTGCAGTGGAGTGTAGCACAGAAGCGGAATAATTGTCTCATTATCATGATAATCTAATTTGCTTCCACAAAAAAAGGCTGCGCGTTAGACAAGAACACACTTTTAATATTGGAAATGGAATTGTTGAAATAAATTTCCGGAATAAAGTTTGCTCGCGTAGAAAAAAAAAAGAGAGGGGAGGGAGGGAAGGAGGGAGAGCGCTTCTTAAAACATCCCTGTTTAAAGCCAGACCTCTGCACCGCGTCTCAGAAGCCACATCCACCAAGCAATCCTCTCCCCACGGCCAAAAAAAAAAAAAAAAATATTCTTTTTTGAGGTCTTACTTGAAGAGACAAATATAAATGCGAATTTTCCCCGCCCTGTCATTTACTCCAGCCAGGGACAATCTGCCCAACAGCCACGCTCGCCCTCAGCGTCCCCTGGAAACGCACGTTCCGTAATTTACAAATTAGTGCAGATGCCGAGGCAAAAAAATTGCCAAGCGTTTTCCGGAACGATTCAGAGGGAACGGGATTAATCTCTGTAAATGTCCCGAAGTTGTTTTGCGCCCCGCGCTGTGGCACACCGGGAGCGCGGATCCCCCGCTGCCGCCTTTGTGGGGCGAGCAGCCGGTTTCCATCGCCAAGTTGAAGCCCTACAACTTTGTTTGCTTTGGGTTTGTTCAGATTTGCTGGCCGTAAATAGGCAGAAAAACGGGGGAGCGGGGAAATGAAGGCTCCTTTTTATTATGATTATTATTATTTTTGCCGACAAAAGCTGCTTATGGTGACTTTTTCGGTTCGACGTGACCGCTCGGTGTCTGTCCTTACCCTGTGACAAGAAACCCCACAAGGCTCGTACGCGTAGTTGGGTGCAGATGGTGGCCCCCGAGCACAAAGATTGAGGGGGAGTATCTGTTACAGCGATGCTTTCTAACAGCTGCAGATGTTCGGGGCCTAAAACTGCTCCATGTGTTCGAGCAAATAATGACCATCATTTTCTCTTCTTTTATTATCGGAACGGAAATCCACCGGAGCAGCTACATTTGTTCTCGTTTGGGGAGCTGCCTTCCTCCCCAGCCCAGACCCTTCCTCACTCTTCATCTCAGCCCGACAAAACTCGCAGAAACCAGCCCTAGGAACCGATTTTGAGAAACTTTGGGAGGGCAGCCCGAGGTTAAACGCGCAGGTTAAATCAAAGGATGCTGTGGCTTCCCGGTACGGGAGAACGCTTAAAATAGCCTGGTTTTATCCCAGACTTTTGTGTTTCATAAATCCGAACAAAGCCGGTCTGTGCACTTCGCTCCGTTTTCGTGCCTCTTCCCTCAAGATTTAAGAACGATGACGAGAAACGGACTGTAAATTTTTTTTTTTTTTCTTTTTTTTTGGCACTTAGCAGTTCCTAATTTAGTTTATGGTCACTACATCTATAAAGTTAATTGGTACGTCCGCCCGGTAAGCCCTGCTCCAGGAGCAGCCCGGAGAGGGACCGCAGCCCACGCCAACAAAACACCCGTTGTAGCTCTTGCCGAGGCAGAGACGAAACAAACGCAGAGATTAAATAAAACGCGACAGAGCGAGGGGCAGGGGACTTGCAAGGAGCCTAAACCGCAAACAAAAAGCCCCGGGAGGTGATTTTACAGATTTGCTGGGTGCAATTCGGCGCGGGCACCCCCCTCTCCTCTCTGCCAGCGGCGGGGCCGGGGCACGGCCGGGTTTTACCGAGCTGGCCCCTTCCACCGCGCACACACACCCGCGCATCCCCGCAGCCGGGCACGGCTTGGCTACCTGCACCCTGGCCTCCGACAGCCCCAGCCTCTGGCTCAGCTCCTCCCGCATGAAGGCGTCCGGGTAGTGGGTCTCGTCGAAAAGCCTTTCCAGCTCGTTCAGCTGCTCCAGGGTGAAATTCGTCCGGCTCCTCCTCTGCTTGATTTTCGTCTGCCCTTCGTCTTCCATCGCTTTCGCATCCTCCTTGCGGTCCTTCAGCTCTGGGGACACTGGGCACGACACAGGCAGTCAGACAGGCGGGACGGGGGGGAGGCAGCCAGGGCGCCGGAGCTCATCCCCCGCGACGCGGGGAGCCGGGCCGGAGCCCCCCGGGGCTGGGGCAGCCGGGCCTGTGCGCCCGGGCCGCGCTAGGCCCGCCTGGGCCGCTGCCTTTCCGGGCCCCGCCGCTCGGCTCCGGGAACGGCTGGCGGCGGGGAGCGGGGTCCGGCGGGCCGCCTCCCGCACCCCGGCCGCCGCCCGGAGGGTCCGCACCGAGCCCACCGCGCCGGATCTCCAGCCCCGCTGCCCGCCCGGGGGAAGCGCAGCAACAGGTCCCCGGTGGGCTCCGCCGGTCAGCGCGGCCCCTCCGCGCCCCGCCCGCGCTCTCCCGGGGATTTTGTTTTCGTTGTTCAATTTTCTGCCAGAGACGCGCCCCAGGCCGGACCGCGGCCGAGAGCGAGGGTCCCTGCGCGGACCCCCGCGGCCCTGCCCCGGCTGTCGGCTCCCCCCGCGCCCCGCTCGTTAGCACAAATTTGTTAATTAGCCCTTTCCGGGGATGCTCCCGGCCGCGCCGCGCTCCGCCGGGAACGCTTGTCCGAACAAAAGGGCGGCAGCGAACCGCGGGTCCCCGCGCAGCGACGGGGACGGGCCGTGCTCCGCCGGCGGGCGCGGAGACTGCGCTACTGCTCCGCCGGCGCGGCCCGGCTGCCTTCCCGCAGCTACCCAGAGCGGTGGGCAACCCCGGTACGGGCACCGCGGCCATCTGCCCGGCGCGGAAAACCGGCGGAATAACCGCGGGGCATTTCTGAAGGAAGCACGGAACCGCACGGCGCGGAGCCGAGGATGAGCGGCGGCAGCGCGGCCCGGCGCCACGCGTGTCCGCGGCCGCGCAGCCCACGCTGCCGAGATCCGCGGGAGAACGAACGGGCCCGCACGGCCGGGCTTTCGTTGGCAGCGCGGCCTCCCGTGGGATGCTAAACAGGACCAGATCGCGTCGTGAGCAAGTTAAATGCTTGTTTAAATATTTTAATATAAACTTCGAGGCTGGCCGCATATTTCCCGTAATTGGGAAAAGATGGAAAGCCGCTCATTAACGCCTGTCGCAGCCTCCCCACGAGCGCTGCCGCCGCCGAGCCCCTTCCACCCGCGACCGCCGTCCGTCTCGCCCGGTGCGCGGCCACCGTCCGCTCCCGCCTCCGTTCCGCGCGTACCGACCGCGACGGGGGGGGGGGGAAGGGGAAGGAAAGAAGGGGGAGCCCCCGGTGCCGCCGTTACCGTCGCTGAGCTTGGGGGTGGCCGCCTCGGCGGCTCTCTCGGCGGCGGCGGCGGCGGCGGCGTCGGGCTCCCGCGGCGGGGACCGCCCGCCGCCCGCCCGCGCAGCGGGGCTGCCCGCCTCGTCGCGGCCCGGTTCCGCCGCGGTTCCGCCGGTCTCCCGCGGTCCGCCGCCGCGCAGGGGCCCGCTCTCCAGCACCTCGCGGTAGGTGATGAGCTCCTTCTTCTCCTTCGCTTTAGGGTCAAACGACTTGGAGACAAACGCCGTCAGCTCCTCCATGGCCGCGGCTCAGGGGCGCGCTGCCCCGGTTCCCCGGGCGGGCATCCACGGGGCGGGGTGGCGGCGGCGGCGCCCCGGGCCGTGCCGAGCCGAGCCCAGCCGTGCCGCCCGACGTGCAGGGCTCTCGGGGTCTGATAGCGACGCCGCGATTGAAGTGGCACTATTTATACTTTGCAAAGCCTGCCCCTTGTTCCCGGCGAATTACCTCCCCTCGGAGCTCTGAATGGACCCCTTCTCCGCCGCCCGGCCGCGCCGCCCGCCGCGGGGCACTGCGGCCAGGGCGCCGCCGGCCCGCCCGCCGCGCGCTGTGCCCTAATTAATTTAATTAGGCGCGGGCCCGTGCGCGAGGTCCCGGGCGAGCGCGGCGAAGGAGAGGGGCCGGAGCTGCGGGGGAGTGGCCAAGGCGGGAGGCGGCGGGGGGGGGGGGGGCGCAGGCTCCGCGCCCGCGCACTGCCCCGCGGGGCTCGGGGCGGCCCCGGCGGGGTGCGCGATTGCGGGGGATGCGGGTCCGCCCCCGCGCAGCCCCGCGGGGCAAAGTCAAGGGGCGCTTCCCCCGCAGGGAGCCCGCCCGGTGCGCGGCGCGGAGCGGGGGACCCGTCCCCGGGCGAGCAGCGGGGGAGGCGGAAAAGTTCCTCCGTGGACGCCCAAATCCACCAAATAAATTACCGGCTAATTGACAGTGACAAATACAGCCGTATCATTAACGTTTTCTCATACGGCGAATTGAGGCATCAGATTAGAGCGAATTACTCTATTTATTGCTAATGTTGTTTTTCCTTTGTTGCTTAAATCCCATTAAGAGAGCACTTTTGTTGACACAAGCCGTCTCTTTTACACCTTTGCTAGAATTCTAATAAATTATTCAAAATTGTTTAACTCTTGATTATGTATTGATTTTTCATTTGACCTTTGGAAAGATGACTTTACATAAAAGAGTGTTTATTTACTCGAGCAGGTACGGTACCGGGGGTGGAATTAGCATTTATTCAGATCCAATTACGCACGTCTCCGCCGCGATAGGCAGCGATTGACTGTTAACTCCGTTTCAAGCAGCAGAGCGGGTCCCGCGGCCGGTGAACCGGCTCCGCTTGTCCCCGCTCCGCCCCGGGGGGCATTTTCGGTACCGGGGGGATCGGACACTGGGGTCCCGACGGGAACACACCGGCCCCGTGCTGCCGACCGCGAGGATGATCGTCAGCGGCTCTTCCAGCCGTACGTTTCGTTTATCCTCACGCAATGCCCGTGGCGGGGAGCGTGTGCTCGGAAACTCGCGTTAAACTAACCAAATCCGGCAAAAGACGGAATAAATCGTTCCGTTCCGCTGCTCGCCGTTGCCCGGCGGAGGCTGGGCTCGGCCCGGGCCGTGCTCCCCCCGCGACGAGGGCCCTCCCTGCCCCGGGGCACAGCCCGGCCCCGCTGCCCTGCCCACGCTGCGGCGGGGGTCGCTGCCCCTTCGGGGACGATCGTCAGCGCCAGGAAACACCGACCCTCGTGAATCGCTTCGAGCTGAAACGCGAGACCCCCCCCCGCGCCCCGCGGAGCCCGTCACCCGCGGGGGGGGCGGACGGCAGCGTGCCACGGCAACGCGCCGGTAAGTCGTTGCGGTGCGTTCGGTGCGGGCAGCGCGCCGTGGGCTGCTGCAGCCGCCCGTGGGCAGCGGGGACCCCGGGGCCGGCCGCGCGCCCCTCGCCGCCCCTCACGCGCGGTGCGCGGGGGCTCGTCCCGCCGGGGCGGCGAGCGCGCCGCATCGATGCCTCGGCGCTCGGCGGCGCTGCCTGGCCGCGTGGATGAGCTCGGCGGTGGCTTGCTGCTGCCTGCCCGCCGCCCAGGAAGGCGCTGAGCTCAAACCGGCAGCCGCGGCCCGGCGGCCTCTTCGCTCCCGCGGCCCGGCCCGGCCGCTCCGCCGCTCAGGTAACGTGGTGGGGGCCCGGTGGCGAGCGCACCCCCGGCAGGGACGAGGCAAGGTGCCGCGGGCCGCCGCCGTGGGGGCCGGGCGCGGCCTGCGGCCTGCGGCCTGCTGCCGCTCCCCAGGGCCGCGGCGCGCTGAGGGGACGCGGCGGCCTCCGGCTGCGGACCGGGGTCGGGGGGTGGCGGGGAGGGCCCGGGCCTGCCCGGTGTTGCCGTGATGATGCTAGGGCCGCCCTGAGGACGCGCCGCTCGCGGACCGGCCTGGTGCGGGGGGTCCCGCCGGTGCCGGGCTCGGCTTCCCGGCGGCCTGGCGCTGCCGTGCGCTCTGGGGCGCGGGGGGCTGCGGGGCACGCCGTGACCGGCTGAGGAGTGATAACCGCCGCCATAAACGCGTCCGTCTGGCCCTGGAGTAGCCTCTTTCCGCGTGTGCGGGCAGGGGAGAACGCACCGCCCTGCGCGGGGCAGCGCGTAGGGAGCAGCGGTGCCGGGGCCGAGCAGCGGCCAGCAGCCGGCTGGGGAGCAGAGCGGAGCCCGGGGCGTGTTCCTCCTGACTCCGGTCGGATTTCCCGGTGGAAACTGGCACGGAGCACTGGGAACTGCTCTCTTCCCAGTCTCTTTCAAGTCTGTTTTTGCTCCTGCTGTGTGCTAGCAGGGCCCCGCTGGTGTGAGTGGGGAGCACATAGTGTTTGTGATGGACAGTTCTGTCCCTGGCACCTGCCCTTGGAGCACATTTATATTTCGGTTCATAGGAGGAAATTATTCATGTAGAATCTTACCTTCCCAGCTCTTGTCTGTGAAATCGTGGGTAAAGAAGGTGTGGGATTTGGTTTCTTCACTATCTGATGTGCTGTTTCTGGCAGCAGACATTTTAGGTATTTTCATTTTATATTTCAGCTAAATACAATTCTGGATGCTACTTTTTCAGAGAAGAAAGAAACTTTTTTGAACAGTTTATCTGTTCTAATGATCTGAGACAAATTTTAAACGTGCAATTTTAAGTGGTTCAGCGGGATCCTTTACCCTACGAGCAAGGAAGATATTTACAACTTGATTTAAAATAACTATTAAAAGGTGTATAAAGTTCAGATAAACTTAGTTGATCTGTAAGCTTATTCTGAAAGTTGCTTACTTGGAGCAAATGCAGATTGATTAATGCCCTTAGTGAGCTTACCTGGGTTGATCTACAATAGGAATGTTTGTAATTCTCATTGCCTTCAAGAATGGAAAATGTAGGTCTGTGGTGGAAGGATAGTTTGTAGAATTAAGAATTATTGAGCAAAAGATGGCTTGTGGAGGCCAGCTCTTAGCAGATAAGCACCCTACTAGGATTTAAGGCCTTGGTTCAAGTCCCCACTTTGCTGGTGGTGTCCTGGATAACCGTGGGCATGTGACGTCTCCTTGAGCCTGGCTTTTCCCACACGTTGAAATTTAAAGATTTGAAGCTGAATTAAGGAACACTCTTTTTATAAATAAATTGTTCATTCGTGATTTTGAATTGAGACAAACTTTCTTCGAGTTCAAAATTAATGATTTTGAAAAATAGCGTGGATGTAATTGTCAAAGAGGATGTCCTTTAAGTAACCAGAAGGCAGCGTTCTGGTGTGTTTGGTGTCTGTGGATTCTTGTTCCTATGAGAGATTGTAAGAAAGTAACTGAATTCCTGTGATTCTTTGATCTCTAGACTTTCTTCCGAGGTGAGCAGTTATGGTAGCTGTGCTGGTAGATGCAGTTCAGGTCTTCCTCCTGTAGTGATCTGGAAACTTGGCTAAGAGAGGCACCACTGGATAAGTATGTAAACTCAGCAACAATTCAGCTTGCTGCCCTCAGAAGAACAGCCACCGTGTTGTCTTTTCTAATCAAATCTCTTGCTCTACTGAGAGCAGTTTTTCTGAATTGCAGAGCTGGGACAGTTTCCACGTAACTACAAGCCTGGTGGAGGTAGATACAAAGGTAGTCTTAGATCTGTACACACACAGAAGCTGTCTGAGAGGGACTTCTACCCTGTTTGTGGTTTCCCTTGTAGTAACACTGACTCCTGCTTCTTAGCTAGTGAGTGTGTTTGTTGAGGACTTAGAATAAATTTTACTCCACTAGCCTGATTTTCTGGCTGAAGCTCAAGTAGCATCTCATCCTGACTTGTTGATTCCCACCCATAGATACACTTGCACAGTTCAGCAGGAAAGAAGGGGATACTGAGATGGTTGCAGTATATTTTTCCATCAGTGCCCTTCTAATCGGTTAGAATTTCTCAAAGGATCTTGTTTGTAGAGCTTTAACAGCACAAGTGGTTAGTGATTATTGCAAGTCAGTTATAATCAAGGTTTCTTATTAACTACCAAACATAAATTGTCTGGATTTGATGCTGAACAAACGCAGAGGTTATTTTGCCTCCATCACTTCTGGCTGCTGCTGATAACTAAAGATTGTATTGTTTATTTGGATGCTGTGCTCAAGGTGTAGTCAGCTGCAGTAGTGTTTACTGGATAGCAGCCTCTGATTAGAAACAACCAAATGATATTATTTTCTTACAATCTATGGTAAATACAATAATAATTTGAAACATGTTTGAAAATAGATATTACACACTTAAAATAATGCTAACATCTATGAAACGAGATTGAACAAGGGCAGATCAAGGAGTATATACTTCTTACTATGTTTTGAAGTGTACCTTACTCTCTTTGAACAGATTTTTCTAGAGAAGTCTGTTTCCTGTGTCACCCATGTTTTCTTTACAGTTTTAAATGCAGGGTGGGAGGTTACTTAGCTGTTTGCAGGTGGGCTTGGTAGCACTGTTTATAACTTTGCCAAATGGTTTGAAGTTTTTGATGTCGATGTTTCTCTTGCCCAAACGCGTGTATGGGAGTGTGCGCTTTGTTTTCACTTCAACCAAAGTGTTGCAGCATCAGTTTTCAGAAAACTTTCAGGTAGGAAAACCCCATGAGATGCAGCACATGATGCCATGTAATGAGTCTTAATTTTTTGTGTTTGTCTTTTCTTTCCCCCGTCATTATTTTGCTAATTAAGGTTCCCTGAGTGATCTTCGTTCTCCTCTGCGATCTGTAGGTACTATGATACAGTCCTGTGTGTGGAAATGGTATATGGACCACTGCTGACCCACCAGAACAACTCTTCCATCTGTCAGGCTTCAGCTGGTGTGATCAGTCAATGCTGGCAATCCCTTTTCCCAGGTCTGTTCAGGAGTATGGAGGGAGTAGGCAGTAGTCAGGGAGAATACTAACCTGTTGTAGGTCTTGATAATTGACTACTCAAGTGCTATGTTTGTAAGAGGTGTCTTTGCAAGAAAATGTGTGCCATGTACTGAAGGGATGGTCTAAAGACCTGGTGAAAGATAGCGCGTGTCAGACAAGTTTGTTGCCTTTGTGTGTTCAAGATATCCCCTCAGGAGGCACCTACTAGGACTCGGCTGCACAAGTTGTCCCAGGATTGACAGTCTGCTTCTGGCAACCTCTTTTCCAGTGGATACTCTAGAATGTGTAGGGCATCAGTCACCTGTGTGCCTTTGTCCTGTAGCTCGGCCACAGTAAACCCAGCGCTCCTGCAGCTCCTGAAGCTCAGGTATGTGCATGTGTGCTGTAGGGCTTGTCCTGTAATAGGGGAGGGCCGTGGCATGTGGTTCTTCTTTGGTCCTGATGACACAGAATTGAGATTTACGTAGTACATTTCACTAGTTTTATACTCCACTTAGTCCAGTTGTGTGTCCAAATGGGAAAAGAGCTGATGGCAAAGCAAGGAAATTAAACAGCAGACGATATATATGTTGAAGTGTAATGTTCTGACTCGTAATGATATCCCCATCAAGCAGCAAATATCTCTGCAGAAATGTCTTTTGTACTCTTTGTTTCTCTGGTCTCTTTTATTAATCTTGCTGTCATGAGCTGTGGTCTGTGAGCTTTTAACTTAAAATCTGTGTATTGTAGTTCCATCTTTCTGAGCAGTTCAGCTTATTTTAAGTTTGAGATTCAGGTTCATTTGAAATCGTTCTATCAGTATGTATTTGAAGAGCTTTATTTTACCGTTCAATAACTGTTAGTACCTTGGAGCTCAGTAAATCTTTTACTACAAGGGGAAAAAATAAAATGACTGCACAACATGGTGTGTTGATATAAATTGGCATTCCTCTGCAGAATTGTAAATTAAAGTCATAGTTCCTTAAATGAGATAAAATAGTCTGTAAATACTGCCTCTTTTTCACAATCTGTGTGGAATAACTTTAGTAAGGTGGTAGAAATAACTTCATTTTAAAAAGAAACGCTCTTGCATGGCAGTTCATCCTCCTAAAATTCTGCTTTTTTAGGTGCACGGAGATTTGCTGTTTTAAGTTGAATGTTTCAAAAATGCTTTGTTTAGATTGTTAACTGAAGGACCAATTCTAAAGTGCTGAAAACAGAAACTATTGAGAAGTGAAGTACTGTACAGAGGGATTTACTGCAGCAAAGCTTAGTAGTGACTAATTTGTAGGCACTCCTGGCTGCAGGAGTGGAACCGGTAGCTCCGAGTTGCGTGCCGAAGAGCCGTCTGCCATCCACAGAGACTTGGCTACATAGGAATGAGTTTATGTAGCTGCTGTTTTGATTGTGGCAGTAAGCAAACTCCAGTGAACGTCAAAGAAAATCCAGATACCTGAGGGACTGGCTTGTATTTTGCGTTCAACAACTGTTGGATAAAATATGGAAACTCTTCTTGAAGTAAATGCCAGGTCCAGAACTTGGCAGGAGAACTTCCCTTTGACTCTTGAGCTTAATTCCTCGCCCCAGCTCCAGGGGTCCGGTGGTCCTTAGGAGGAGCTTCAGCACTGTGGGAGGAGCGTGTCCCAGTTTGACAAGCAAACCTGCGCCTCTGGCATAGTCTTCAAATTCTGGCAAACGCAGCATTGGCCGTATATTTATTGTACTTTGAATGTAGCTACCTGAAAGGCTCCCTTGGGAAACTTGGTCACAATTTGACTTTGCAAATCCCATGCCTGCTTGGGTCACAGAATCGCAGAATCAATCAGGTTGGAAGAGCCCTCTGGGATCATCGAGTCCAACCATTGCCCTGACACCACCATGGCAACTAGACCAGGGCACTAAGTGCCATGTCCAGGCTTTTCTTAAACCCCTCCAGAGATGGTGACTCCACCACCTCCCTGGGCAGCCCCTTCCAATGTCTAATGACCCTTGCTGAGAAGAAATGCTTCCTGATGTCCAACCTGAACCTCCCCTGGCGAAGCTTGAGGCTGTTTCCTCTTGTCCTGTCGCTAATTGCCTGGGAGAAGAGGCCGACTCCCACTCCACTCCAACCTCCCTTCAGGTAGTTGTAGACTGCAATAAGGTCACCTTCAGGGTGTTCAGGTATATCAGCGTAGGTGTGTAGCAAGTATGATTGTGTGTGAAACAGTTTTAGCTGTCTTGGGAACGTGAGGGTGAAAATGTAGGTTTAAGAGACTTTGTCTGTTAAACTCTTTTGTTCAATCATACATTTTGACCGAAAGGCCTAGATCAAGGCCTAGCACAATCAAGACTTGTATTTGCATGTAAAACTTCTGTGAATTTAAGCATAAACGTACTGAATGGTGAATTTCTTTTGTTCTGTTTTCAGTCCCTACCTGGGAGTTTAGGGTCTGCTGCCTAGGTGACAAAAGGTGTGAGGAAAGGCAAAAGTTTGTATCCAGAAAATGAACAAGCTCAACCTGTTTATGCTAGAAATATGGGGACCTGTAATATTTCAGTGTTGGTTAAAGACAAAGTAGTTTAAAGTTGAGTGGATTTAAACTGAGAACCAAAATCAACCTAACTCTAGTTTAAATTAATTTAAAAATGACTTTCTAGAATTTTTTTCTCAACTCATGTTTTGATTATGACAAGTAGGACAAAAATGTACATTATTTTAATTGCACAACCTAAAAACACATTGAGTCACATGAGTAGCTGAAATCAATAGACTGCATTCTATTGATTGTGTAAGTATTATGGATCTTCATTTATAACTGTAAATTAAACATATTAAAGACGCTGTACTACTCACTGCGTCGCATCTTAAAGTGTAATATCAGATATTAGAAGTATCTTACACATGACTCCCCAAATTTCTGAAAAATTAATATCTAAGGCAAAAATGTAAAAATAAGCTAAAATGAAAATATGTTCTGATGTAAAATGATTTTATCAGTGCATAAAATGGTTGCGAAGTATCTTTTGTGAAAATTTACAACAAAATATTTGATACCATAATAAATTAATTCAACTTTGCTGACTGTAAATTTCAAGTTACTTGGTAACATGAATTTGTTGACGCCTTAGATTAAAATCTTGGTTTGCATTTTTTGACAACTTTTTAAATGGTATAATGATATGTTTGTTTATATATGCTCACACACTAAATATTTTTTAAGTATATATAACAAGGTAATGTAGACGTGAGACTTTCTTACAGTTTAGAATTTTTGTTTTTATGTAGTTTAAAAATGGGACGTCGCTCCTCGGACACAGAAGAAGAGAACAGAAGCAGAAGGAAAAAGAAACACCGCAGGCGTTCGTCTTCAAGTAGCTCCTCGGACAGCAGAACATACAGCCATAAAAAATCTGGAAGGAAATCAAGGTCAAGGTCGCGGTCTCGAGATCTCCAGTCTCGCTCACATTCTTATGAGAAAAGGTGCATTTCTAGTAATTTCCTGTCTGTTGTGGTTGTTTACAGATCGAGCTCTTTTATATTATGGCAGGAAGTAGAAGTGTTTGAATCCGATGTGTAGTCAGTTCTAGGCTGGAATTTTATAGCAAAGTTTGCTCTGAATCTTGGAAGATGTGGCAATATTTTCACTTACATTTAAAGAAAAAAAACAAAACTACCACCACCACCACCAAAAAACCTAAAACACCTTCCCCTTCCAAGATGCAGATCCAGAGGTAAATTCCTTATTAAAACAAAACGCAATCAACAACTTTTCCTTTCTCCTCCTTCTAAATAATGAATTTCTAGTATCTTTTTTGAAATATAGTAGTTCATATATTAATGCTAGTTTGAGAAGTAGTTTCATTCAACTAGTTCCAGACTATTCTGTGTTACTTTTTTCTGTTGTAATAAACCAGGTAGGTCTTGGTCTTTCCAGACAACAAGGTAGCCTTTCTCAATAGAAAGACCTGGGGAGCTTTTTAGTAGGTCTATAAATTTGCTGTAACAGCTACTTTTCACCATTATTTTTGCATTTTTTTATGTGTACAGAATACAGTAGTCAGCCAGGTGTTTAGAACACAGATCATGTGGCTATATCTATCAAATTTTTCTTGACCCAACATTATGTTTTCTTCATAAGAGGCTCCTTTCAGTACCTGACTGTTTTGGATATCCTGGTTGTGTCTTAGTCTGACTTGTGGTGATCCTGCAGTCAAACTGAACCGGTGGTGGTCAATTTATTAGTAAGTGGAGCTGGAAGATACTCATTGTTTCTAGTTGCACTGTAAATATTTTAGAAAGGGCTCCTGACAAACCTTTCTTCAGCTGGCAGAAGGGTGTGTCAATGAGGGGCAAGCTGGCTGGTTGTGGGGAGTTTCTTATTTGTTTATTTCCATCCCCCCTTTTTTTTGTTCCTGCTCAGCATCTACATAGAGCCCTTGGGGGACACAGTGAGATGACATGGGCTTCGATGCCAACAGTATGCTGATGACATGCTGCTTTATGAATCTCTTTAGTCCAGTGCAGGCATGGCTATCTCGCAGATAAAAACAGAGCTCGAAGGGAGATTAGAGTCTGGATGAAGACCAGTTGACTTAAATTGAATCCAGAAAAGACGAAAGTGTCTGTTTCTAGGATCTGGCTGGCACCTTTGCTTTGCCCTTAGTTTAGGGCATTTGCTTCTGGCAGTTAAGTCACTGTTACACGCTGGGATCCTGCTGGATTTATCCCTGACCCTTAAGAATCAAAAGCAGCAATCTCTAGGATTACTGTTCTTCATCTTCCTTTAGCAGGAGCGTTGCATTCCTTTTTCAGATGAAGACCTGTTCTTTGGCAGTTAACTTGGATATCTTTTCCAGTTTGGACTGGTGCAGCACTGCTTGTACGTAATAGAGCGACTGTTCCCTTGTGCCAGACAAGCACATATCACATTAGCTGCATCCTGAATTACAGAAGTGTTTCTGTGTGGTGGTGTATTTTAATATTAGTCAAACATAATAAAGGCCAAAAATATGGAGGCTTTCATAAGGATTGCCATTGTTATTCAGTTAGCTGTTAGGGAGATGGAGACGGAGAGGAAATTTTAAGGTTAAGACTTGGAAGGTATCCCTCCCTCCAGTTTTGGGATTAGTTGGTTTAATTTATGTATTTATTATCTGTTCTTTTGCCTTTCTCCTATGTGTATTTGTTCTTTGAATAAATGAAACGGGGAGGCTGGGTGGGAGGGGAAAGGGAAGATACCTTTCTGACTTCTGACTGAACTCAGGAGAAAACTTCCAAGCTCAAACGGAATACATTAACACTGATTATTTGATTACTAATAGTACTAAAAAAAAAAAAAAAGGTGGGAGGTCTGTCTACATTGGCTCAGAACAAAGACTGTGCGTTATGAAAGCTGAGATAACAAATCTGTAAGGTTATATATACACATAAAATATTTTTAGGTATGCATAATTTAAAATACATTTTTGTGTTTACATTTTACGTCTGTACATAGTATGACTGGAAATAATAATTGTATAGAGTAGCAATGCAGAAGTTAACATGTTGTGAATTTCATTTTTAGTACTGGAGTTGTAGTCCTTATCCCATATGGTGTATTTCTAGGTTCTAAATGTTTCTTCAACCCTAGATTTGGCAAAGAGGGAGTGAGTTCCAATGAGCTGGTCATGGGACTGAAAACCATTGAGAGCTGGGTTGTGTTCCTGGCTTTGCCCTTGAGCTATTGCATGATTTCAGGCAAATCAGTTAATTTCTGTTTCTCTGTCTACCCTTTTTTTGTCTTGGGATGTGTATTTTAGAATATAAGATCTTTAAGACAGACGTTGCCCATGTGTATGTGAATTACTTATTACACTGTAATAGTGGTATTTGAGGCTTCAACAATGTAATACAGAAACCACAGGTTTGTATGTCCCTTTTAAGTAAACTGTTAGGGTTTTGGTTCCTGTTTGTTGTTTTGGTTTTTTTTTCCCCTGAAGCAGTAGCATACTAATAGCATGGTTTTGTTTTAGACGCAGACACAGATCAAGCAGTAGTTCTTCGTATGGTTCGAGAAGAAAACGCAGTCGTAGCCGATCAAGGGGCAGAGGCAAATCCTACAGGTCTCAAAGATCAAGATCAAAAAGTAGAACGAGAAGGTAAGACTCTTTTCTAGGAGAATGAATTATTATTTCTGCTATATTATTTAAACATTCATTTAGAATCTCCATATAGTTTCTGAGTTTGCAATATATTAGAAAAAATGGTTGCAAGTGATCGTCTAAACTACATGTCACTTGGAACTCTTCCTAATTTGAAATCTCTATGCTGTGCTTTTGATGTACTAAATCTTTAAATTACACTGGTGGAACAGTTGGTTTTGAAGATAAGTTAGATATTTTGCATTTGACCAAGGGCAAAAAACATTAGTAGTCACCTTGATTTAACTGTCATAATCTGAAAAACTTGTGGATTTTTTTTGATTACTGATTTCCATAACTCCCACTCATAACGCTGCTCCCTGAAGATGGGACTGAACTGGTATTTTCTCATCTGTAGTTCCCTTGGAAAGAGATGAGTATTTAGTTGTGCAAATTTTTCTTAATATTTAAAGATATCTATGGTGCAGAAATTTTTGATAAATTGGATTGTGTCAAATGGATATTTTCAATAATAAACATAATTTAAGTATTTAAGTCTTAATCAGATGTTGCAAATTGTATTATAAAATTGCTTCATACTTCTGTAATTAAAAAAGCTCAGTTTTTTTGTGTGTGTATTTTTCAGTTGAAAAGTTTAAATAAAGTTTATCCCTTTATATCAGAATTACTGTTAGCATTTTCTATTGAATTTAAATTAATTATTGAGTGTATCAAGCAGATCAAAGCTTTTTTGGTATGTGTTTACGGCTCTTCAGCCAGGTAGTTCTGTGTACCTGCACCAAGAATTTAGCAAAACATGTTATTTTCCTATACCAAATGGGTAGAGCTGTTACCTCTAAATGTTGAAAAATTGTTGTTGAAGGATGTGAATGTTTCACTTTCTCTTGTTTGTATTCTCTCATGACTTATTCACAGCTGTTCATTATAATAGTTGCCTGGACACTTATTGCTACAGTGCCTTTGTAGTAGCAATTTGATTATTTCAACTGTCTGATCTCTCTTTGGGTACACTTACCATCTGAGCTGTACACCCCAGATAAGCTACTGCGCCGTGTGTAGAAATATTCCTGTAAATATCCACTGTTTTTATAACAAAATCAGTTTTAAAACAATGAAATGTCAGAAGAATAAGGTGAAAATGAAGGTGTTTTTCAGTATTTTTCATTATTCATCATTAGGAAATATGCTACCCTAATTTAAAGATCTCTGTTTTATTGTAGTAAGTATAAATTGCAGATCTCATTAGACATAGTCTAATGGTCGTCTTTTGCAAGGGATTTACTGCTGTTAATTGTCATTGCAATATAAGGAAATTATGCACCTAAAAACTTTAAGAACGTGGCTACTGTTTATTTCTTTTTGTGCTAGGAAATATTGTATGTATAAAATTTTATGTATAAAATATAGTCGCTTTTTAGTACTATAGCTACAAAGGTATAGCTGCAGGTCACTTTAAATGATATTACTATTCACAGACATGGTTCTTCAGGGAAAATATTTATAAATAACAGCCTACATTATAACAGAAGAGTATTTTGGCATGTTAAAAGCACTAAACTAAAATGTTAAAAGCATCAAACTAAACCCAACAGGACACATTGAATCTTTTATTGTAATTTTTTTCCAAGTCTGCTCTCTGCTGTAATGTTACACTGAGAAGCCACGGATTAATCTGATTTCTGGAGAAGAGTTAAATAGGTTGCAGAAAGCTGCTCCTGGAGGCCCGTGTTCTCCCTGTTCGTTAGCGTTGAGGCAGTCGTAGCGATGCTGAATAGTTCCTTTCTTTGCTGTCTCAAAACCTGTCTCGTGCACTCGATCGAAGGTATGAGCAGCGTTCCTGAGAGGACTGAGTGTGTTATGATTCTTCAGGCTGGAAAAGAGATCGTGGGGGAAAGAGGGAATGGGATGGAGGAGTATTAAAAAAAAAAACAAACCCCAAACGAAAGGTGTGAAAAGATGATTACGGAATGAGTGTGTCCTTTCTCCTCCAGTGTAAACCTGGGGCAGGCGTGAAGTGAACTAAGGCTGCTGGTGGCAGGTCCTGGTCAGACAAAAGGAGATGGTTCTTGTGTATCACATAATTAAGCGGTGGAAGCCCTTGCTGTTGGTCGTTGTGGATACCAGAAGTTGAGACGAATTAAAAAAGCAGACAAGAAAAATCCATTCAAAGCTGTTAAGACAAATACTGTCTCTCTGCATTTAGAAAATGCATGCATTTGTAGTGCTGAAGTGGAATTCTCATAACAATTTGGCATCTGTAATTCATTATTTTTTTTGTTTGGGGTTTATTTTCATATACCTTTTAAAGGTAAGTACTGAAGAAAACACTTAGGTAAATTAGGTAATAAAATGATCAGCAGTAACTCGGGCAGCCACCCTGTGTTAGTGGAGCAGAGTGTGTTACCCACTGAAGTCTTCTTGTTATCTCCAGCTTCTGAATTGCCAGTGGCAGGGAGTGAAATCTACTGACCCACCTGGAAAGCAGCAGTATGGGATTGGGCAGTGAAGTGAAGATGATCTCTGTGCTACTTGTATCTGTGACGTTACTGTTGTACCTTCAGGACTTGAGCAACAGGGATTATTTTTTTTCTCCCCCCAATGGGAATGGGACTAACACTAGACAACTGGTTTCATGTTGGAAGTCAAAATTCATTACATGGTATCTTTAAATCACTGGATTTGGTTTTGGCATAAGTCATGCAGATGGCACAAATTCTGTACCCCATAATGTCTTTTGTCCCCATAGTCCCCCATCACATTAAGCCAGTTTGTTTTTCAAGGTAGTGAAAATGTTGGTAAGAGTATATGTGGCTGTAATATAATTCTTTTTAAATAACTTCTCTAACGTAGGTGTTCTGTTTGAGTGCATGATTTACAGAACTCCAACTGTGTAAAATACTGAAATAGCGAGTTTTAATTTGAAAAATTATATTTATACAGTTACATGTTTTAAAAATATTTTAGTAGGTATTGTTTGTAACCTAAAAATATTTTTTGTACTTTATTTTAGAAGATAAGAAAACTTGTGCATATCATCACTATTTTATTTTAGATGCGTTTTTTTAGAGTCAAAAAAGTGGGGCTTCCTAGTAATGCTATAAATTTGAAGCTGTCCTACAGCAAGATAGTACGATGCAAATATGACTTAATAAGATCACAAACTGAATTTCAGCAAAACAACCAAGATTTACATTAAATTAGGAATTTTAAAACCGATTTAGTTTGTTTTACTGAGCATTTGCTTAATAACATTTCGCCTTCTTGCAATCTTTTTAAAGACAATAATTCGTCTGTGAAATGCAGGCACATCCTCAGTAGAAAAATTGAAAGCAACAGCTCACTTTCTGAAACCACACATATAGTGATATAAAGAAATATTTCAGCTCCACGAAATTTAATAAATCATCCCATTTCCTAATTTGATCATATTAGATGCTGATGTGGAAGGAGCATTTCAAATACCATCTCCTCATTAATATACATCAGTCTGGGGAATAGAATGGAATACTTATGCAGAGATGTCACAGTTACTGTTTCTTAGTTTACTAAGTGGAACAGGTTGATGTGATACTGGGTGCTATTTGTCAATGTCTTGCTAAAATGGTTTGGGTCGAGTTATGGAGTCCAGAAAGACGGCGGCTGATAAATCAAAAGTGGATTGAGTGGACAGGAGGCAGTGATTGATACTGTGACAGGATATGAAGAAAGGAATCTTGATACGAGCATGCATGATATTGAATATGAGAAGGAAAATGGCCCTGGAGTATGGATATTATTCAAGGAAATGAGAATAATAATATCATCTTGAAATTATTGCTGGGTGAAGATTGGGATAGGTCGTATTAGAATATTATGCTTCTCTGGAATGGAGAAACTCGGATTTCGTATAATTTCCATGTGGATAGAGTCTTGTTAATATTTTTAGAGTTCTCACTGCAATTGTTCTGCAAGTTAATGGTATATGAAAATACTTATTTTAGATCAGAACTTGTAACGCAAATCTTTTAATTCCTGTAGCTTTAAATAGAATTAACCAAAATACGTTAACCTTTATTCCCTGATTTCATCCAATTCAGTGATTACAGAGTATTTCCCTATAATTTCCGTTAAATATGCAAGTCTGTTTTTATTGTCTGCCAAGTGTTCTTGGCTTTTCCCTTTACATTAAACTGAAAACTGCTGCCTTGAAATATCTTTAACACAGTTCAACTTAGATTGACACAATAACAGCTAGTACATCTACATGTATCTAAGAAGAGAAAATACCGTGTGTAGAGTAATCCTGTTTGTGGGACTGATGCCTTTGGACTGTCAGTGAAGGAAGTGTTTGATCAGGGTGGTGGTTTTTTTTTTTCCCCAGTGTGTGTGGGTACATGGTTACATCTTATTTCTTTACCATTATTCCAGTCCAATTGATTTAATATTGAAATGGGTGCATCTTATTGCAATCCAGTGGCAGGGCGACCTACTTCTTATGGGTGGGTTTGGAACAGACGTGGGTTTTTGGTATGAAAAAGCAGCTTGTTGACTGAAGTTGCTGCTTCAAACAGAGCTACGACACTGGGCAATGCTTACCCTGAAGTTAGGGGTTCTTGCTGTTGGGTTTGATGTGTTCTCAGAAAGGTCAGAGCTTCAGTCAGACACTTACTCATGGCTGGGGCAAGCTGTAAATCCTTGCTACGTATCAGTTGTTTACCTGTGTTCTTTATAGCGTGCCACTGTACGGGGACGATCTTAAGCTTTTTGCAGGCTTTTGCATGAGGGTTTTTTTTTGTCTTTGAGAATTTCCTTCTTTAATATCTTCTTAAAAATAAATCCACACCATGATTACCAAGTATTTTAGTAAAGAGTCAATATTACACAGTGAAATGTTGTTTATAAGACTTTCCAAAGACCTAAACAGTATTATCAGTGAATGCTTTTGTATTTACGATGCTTGGAATGGTGAATAGGAATGGGTCTGTCTTCAGTTAGTGTTTCTTTTTTTCCATGCATCGTGTTATTTTAGTATGGTAATATTAATGTGTTAGGGTCTTTCCAAATTAAAACCCTGCCCTATCAGATCTTACAGCTGATAACAATGTTGGATCAAGACATAATCTATACTAACTTGTATTCAAACCTTCCCTTTAGCTGCAGACTGTATCTGTCTGTTCTGGTTAGCACACGCTAATGGATAGCTTCTAATAAATTATAATGTAGACTTTTAATTACGAACAACTTCAGGAAGATTTTTCTAGAACAGCATTGGCCTGAAAAGAAAATAAAGGTTCTTAGGAGAGAGGAAGATAAAAGGGATGTGCATTTTGAGGTGGACATTAGTGTCAGCAGCAATGTGTAGTAGAAGAGATAATGGCAGATAAACAAAGAGCAAAAGTGTGAGGGGCCTTGGAAATTAGACAGGGAGTTTATGGAGGAACAGGAGGAGGTAGAGGAGAGATTAATGACACAAAAAAAAGGAAAAAGAAAACAGAAAAGAGAATGGAGTGGCTCAAGTGATGGGCAAAGATCATCACACAGATGAATTGCAGTTGTGTGGACTTAGAAGACTGATTTTTAAGAATGTTGTGAAGAAAGACTAAATTTAGATACGATGCAGCTGTATGGATTAAAGCTGAAGTTGGTTGTGGTTGCGTAGAGGTCTTGCCTGTGGGAATAAGCGTTAACGTGGGTGATGTTAGCTGTTCTGGGGCAAAGGAAAGGCTTGGGGAAGAAAGTAAAGGTTGTCTGAATTGACCATCCTACAGCCATCAGACAATATGAGTTTTATTGTCTGATGGGAATGAGATGGAAGGAATTAGGGAGTGAAGTCTGAGTAACAATAGCTGTATTGACTCAGAGCAGGGAGATAGCTACGAGGGAAGGGAGAGGGTACAAACGTGGCTCTTCCTGTGCATCTGCTGTAGGAAACAAGAAATGACAACTACGAAGAACAGGGTTGGGCACACGTTGTCAGACAGTGTTGGAAAGCTGTCTTAATTTATAAAAATGCTTTGGAAATACCTCCTTTGGCAATGGATCCAAGAATTTTCCAGAGAGAAGCAGAGAAAAGTCCTATAAGAAATCAAGCAATGCTATTGAATGAGAATATTTCTTTTAAAATGTTTCATTACTTCTTTTTTTGCCTGGTAGTAGCTACTGGAGTTACTGTTCTTTTAAAGTTTTGATCTGCTGCCTGGGATATTTTTAGTTCTGTCCTTGCTACACAAATTAACACACTCACATGCAACTAGTGGTACAGACCCACATAATTATATAAGGAATCAGTGTAAATATTACGTGTTTATCTCTCTTCTTACTGGTGGGGAAGGGGAAGTTTGGAGTCTTTGGTCCATTGGAATGTATATTTAATTAAGATATTGTAGGATTTCTTTCATTAAACTTCAAATAAAGGCTTGGGGCAGGGAAGAACTGGTGAAATTGAGATTCCTTTGCTCAGTGTGATCTTTAGTTTTTCTGTGTATGATAACGTCGGATCCTATTTCTTCTTTTTCCCCCAATAAATCAAAACCTGCAGGTTTTATTTGGGATCTTGTTGCATGACAGGTTGTATCACCAATAGTCTCTACAAATATTTTTTAGCTGCAACGATTGACTTTTTTCAAAAGGAACTTAACAGTTTGTCTACATGACTATACTGGAAAAAATACAGAGGTGAAGCAGTTGCACTGAAGATGTCCTAGAGCGATAACCCACCAATGAGCCCGTTACCGACATCTAATTGACCGCTTTGGGAAATTAAACTTCAGAAGGCAATGCCAAGGGCTCTTAAGTTATCAATAAGGCCAGATAGCTGCTAGTGACAGTTGCTTTGATGCCTTTCATTGGTATTAAAAAAAAAAGGAAAAAGCCTTAAAAAGGTATGAATGCCTAAGTGCTGTTAATTTAGAGCTAGGGATTGAATCTAATTACATGTAAATGAAATCAGTCCAGGTGTTATGTACACAGAATGTCTTTTAAGTCTAGCTTCTTATTTTTCTAAAATCTTTTATTTCTCCCTTTGGGAAAGGGTGTATTTGCAGGTTGGTGGGTTTTTTTGGGTGTGAGTGTGGGTTTTTTTTTAATGCTTCAGTTTTCTGTTTGGGAAAAGGTACTCAAGAAGACAAGAAAAATATGATTCCCCTTAATGGAGAATTGGCTTTTTGATTTCGATGTGTCTACATTCTAAACTACCGTGTATTTTTACTTTTTTTTTAATCGTCTTTTTCTCTGCTACCAAAGCTCTGGCCATGAAATAGTATCTATTATTTTTTGCTGCAGAGATCATGTTTCTAGAGGCAGCTATGCAAACCAACATATAGCAGATGTCTTAAAGATGCATCAGTAATGTAAGACCATCATTGTTTGCTATGTAAATTGCTGCTGTTCCAGTGTTAGTTTCCAGAATGTGATTATCAAAATGTGAAACACAAAATTGTAGAATTTAGTAGAAACATTTTACCCTTTACTTTTATTCCCATCTTTCATTCTTTCTAATTCTAATAACATATGACAGTAACAGTATCTAGTTTAAAAAGATGCAGGTGAAAAACATGTTTTTTTGCCACAAAAGTGTTTTACTATGTCTTTTCTACAGGACTCATCAGAAGGTAAAAAAACCCCTAGCAAGAGTAACAGTGACCCTGTAACAATAGGATACAAGTAGCTGTCAACCCTGTGTATTTCAAAAATTCAAACTGAATTTTGTTCAAGTCAACCTTGCTGAAGTTGTATGTGCCAGGGTTGAGATTACATGGACAACCCTATTTCTGCTTCGCTGTTCACGATAGTTTTAATGATGGATTACTGTTTCTTCCACGGATTCTTTGCCACGTTTACTTCACGTATTAATAGATTGGTTACCATAGTTCTTCCCAATTATCTTTGTATTATTACTCTCATGTTGTTTTATTCAAGTTAGATGAGGAGCAGTTCTAACAAGACTTGTTCCTATAACCGGCCACCTTGGATCAGGGGTCAGCAGCGTTTGAGGATGCTGTGCCTGATGCTTTGCTTTTCTCAAACTAGAGGTTAAATATGTTGCTAGAAACATATCAGGGCCTGGGAGAAATTAATTACCAGAGAGATAAGATGTTCATCAGTAATGTCTTGCCTCTGAGGCTGGAAGCTAGTCTGCAACTTTGTGGGAGCCAGGACCCAGGGACCACTGCCTTTCTTAGCTATTGTTCTCAAGGTATCATGGTTCTTTGCTCCTAGCTGTGCTGTATGCCATTCAAAAATCCATCTTTGTGGCAGGGATGACTCTTGCTTTAGAGGATCTTTTTGTTGTTTTGGTTTTTAGAGATGATCACTCTTCAGTATAAATCAGCATACATGCCCTGGAATTCCTTGATCACTGCTTTTGTCCAAGATTTCAGCTGAAGCCATAGCTCACTAGCAGGGCATTGCTGTCTTCGTCAGTAGGGCAGTAGCTGCTGCGTACGGTATTTTTGGTACCTTTGTACAAACAAATTTTATCCCATAGAAATCAATTGTACTTCAAGAGCCAGATAGGCAGCTGCCAGTGTTTGTTGAGAAATCTAGGAGAAGATAGGAAGTTAATATCTATACCTTAATATTAACTGTAACTTAAATATTTTGGATGGACTTTTGTAGAATTTTTTAATTTTGAATCTTCACGTTTTCTGCCAATTCATATCTACATACCTCCAAAAGACTGTGAAACATATGCTTTCAATGTGGAATTTTCTTATCCACAAATATTGTTTTAAAATATTCTTCAGTTGCGGTTTTCATAGGAGCATATCAACCCCTAGGAAGGCAAACTGGAAAACGCTCATTGACTTAAAGGGTTATATTATGATGAGCTCAAATAACTGATTTAAATTTTTTTGTAATTCTGTGCTGCTGTTTTATATCCTAGAAATGAAGGCATGGGCAGTAGTATGTTGGTTTTTTTTTTTTAAATGATGCATATACTGTTAGATAACTATTTTTCTTCTATAGTTTTTGCTTCTCTTATATGGAAACATGCAGGGGTAAGCTAAACTGTAATAGAATTTAAATTAATCTGTGGCATAGCACTGAAAATCTGTTACCAGTCTATATCAAAAAGATATGCTAAAAGTTTTCCTGCTAAAGCTCTAAGCTTCTTGATTGGAGAATGGATAAAAAAAAAATCCTTTTCCTATTTTTCTGCTATATAGTCTTCTTGAAGTTCTTCCAAATTAGATTTTAAATGCCAATTAGGAGGTTGAATATACTAAAATAAAAGCAAATACAACCAAAATGGCCTCGCCTTATGGCTAGTTAGGCTTTTTCTCTCAAAAGCAGAACCTTTGCTCTGAGCATGGCTTTGAGAAAGATATTCAGCTTAATGAACACATTAATTAGAACCATAACTATTTATAAGATAATTAGAAACGAAGCACGGTAAACTGGGCTTTTCCTGCAATTAATGGAGGATTAATTACTGGAGGTAATGAAGTGGATTTTTAAATGCATTAAGGTGAAGTACAGAGATGTGCAAGGCTTTGTGATAGTTGCATAATTATTCCAGGCTGTTTGAGCATAGCTCATATGAGATCGCTAATAAGCATCATTGCATCATTATGTATGCACTTAAAAAGACTTACCACCAAAATGACTGCCTAATTATTTCTAATTGGCAGGAGTCTGTGTAGTCATTGAGCTGTTTGTAGCCATTTTAAGGTTCATTTAACTATCCTTGGGGCCATGTGATAGATGGAAAAAAGCTTCAACTACACGCTGGCCTTGGCTGGCGCCGTTAATCAGTTTTGGTGGGCTTCAGTTTGAAATGCATTTGCTCATGCAAAGGTCAAAACCTGAAGTAGTCCAAGCAAAGTTTTGCTTTTTGAAGCCACTTGACTGTATTCATTAGCAATTAGTAAAATAATTGTGTCTGTCACTATATTTGGATTTCCATATGACTTGGTATTCTTTCATCGCTGTCCCTTCTTATAGCATATTAGCTTCACTGGAAACCAAATATTCTTCCAACAGACCCTTTTAGCAACTTCAGTGCAGCGGCATATGTTCCCATATACTACCTTTCTTCGTTCATTTGTTCGCTTAAACAGCGCAGTACATTTCAACACAATCCTCTAATTTGCCTCCGATTGATTGCTGAGTGAAAGTTTCTACCCAAGGACAACATTTTAGGGCTTTTAAGGGTATCTCTGAGGAATTAGTCGTTAAGCATTAAGAGAGGAAGCAAGTAGTAGTCAAATCGAATTCTGACGTTGACCAGAGTTTTGTAGTTAGGGGCATCTATTTCCAAGATGTTGACAGCGATGTATATTCAAGGACATCTTCTGGCAGGAGAAAGCTATGTAATAATCATGCTTGCTTAAAAACTCCTTACATGAATGGTAGCGCACTAGTTCTGTCAAGAATTACATCAGAAATGTTGTGACCGTCATTTGAAAATGACCTTTTTGAAACGTTATAATTAGGATGTGGTTATTTTATCTCGCTGTGTCAGATTTAATGTGACATCCCATTAGGGAAGCGTTTGTGAAAGTTTTCAAGGAGCGCGTTGTCCTGTTGGACGTAATCGTAACCATCTGTGGGGTGTTGTCAGTGTACATAAGCCATTCAGATAGCTTAAGAAAACACCGATGAGCAAATTGTAGGCTAATAAAATCAAGGTCAGCTTTGCCATTTTTGCTACAAAAAACGTGGTTCTAGTAAGTTAACGTTAAAACGCAAGTTTAAAAAATAATTGTTCAGATGATGGTTAAATTATAAGATTGATTGAAAATAGTTATTAATTTTAAAAAAAGCAAAAAATATAATTTATTAATGAAATACAAGCTCAAGTAACAGATAAGGGGTTAAAGCAAGTGAGTTGTGGTAGCATAAACTAAAATATAAGCTAATCCTTAAGGAAAGCTGCAGAACTCCTTCAAATTTTTAAAAGTTGTTTTAATTTTGAGACTTTTATAATAGTAATCTTTGAGATCACTTGCATAAACAAATATTCAAGACAGAAAAAGGAGTGTGTATTGGTGCTGTTGTAGGGCCCAGCTGCTCACTGAGGAGTAAAACAGCGACCTGTCCTGATGGAGTCCGTAGTTGTATCTGATTTAGAGGATAAAGACAAAGTTTGCATGCTTACACACCTTACACCTTTGGTTGTCCTATCTGCTGGACCCAACGAGTGAGTATTTGCTCAAATCAGAGTATATCAACAGTTTTCCAGCTGCACACTGCAGAGGTGCATTAGATTGCAACTCTATTCTTGAGTCCAAGTCAGTAGAGCCCCTTACTCAGAGGGGTGGTAATTAGGGGTTGTTTGGATGCCTTGTTACCCCGAGCCTGAAAGGAGCATTAGAAGTCTGAATGTTGTGGATCAGGCAACAGGATAAAGTAAGATCTGGAGTATCCTGATGAAAGCTTTCCTGAAGACTGTGGTAAAGTATCTGAATTATGGAGTATTCCCATGCTTCAGCTAAATTAAAAAGATCGAATTATCTGAATAATACAATGAAGTCTTGACCTTATTTCAGAACATGTCTTACAGGAAGCTGATACCATCACAAGATTGGTGCATCTTATGAAGCTGAAGCTTCGTATCCAAAGTTACCAAGTTTCTAGAACGTTGCAACTGTGAAGTACAATAGATTGTTAGAGGTGATATCATCTCATCTGAGGAACGGTAACATCTTGATTGCCTGTGGTTAGTCAACGTACTCTTATGTTACTTGTAAGAGGAAAGAGCCAGACAGGGATCAAGCTCTTAGTGTGCTGTCTGCAGTATCGATGAGTATTCAAAATAACATTTCAGCCCCAAAGACCTGGTAGTCTGATTAGTAGCAGGAAACAATAGGTGTGGGGAAAAAACAAAGTTGGAAAGACATGAAAAATATACAGCAGTAAAACAACTGCCAGCACAACGAACTGCAGGCAGCTAGCGGTGGCATTGTAGGCGTGGAGACATCAGTGACTGCTGAAGAGGCATGTGGAGGTGGCAGAGGGGTGGCAGGCAAGTTTTCCATAGCTTAATCTGTGCTACTACCTTTCAGTTCCAAAATCTTGTTGTATTCCAGTCCCCTCCCCTCCAGCTTCCCCATAACGGTGTTAATATTCTGGGAGTCGTGACGTAGCTGTTGGGAAGAGAGTTGGGAAGCTCTTGAGGGACACAATAGGTAGTGTTTTATTTTTGGAGTCAGCTTGTTAACTGTATAATTTTGGTAATATTCTCAGTGATGGAAATAATACAGTTTGCATTTTAATTCTTGCCTTCAGGTTTCAAAATTGAGATGAGTGTAGTACGTAATAGCTGCTGTTGCAGGCTGCTTGCAGATTCAGGAAGGCCACGCAGTGCTGGTCTGTAATTATTTTGTGGTTTTGCTGGGGTTTTCTGAGGTTTTGTTATTTTATGTTTTAAACAAAAAGCAAAGCTTAGAAAAGAATTCCATAGTAAAACTGAGAATCTTCTTAAATGAAGGCATAGCTAATGTAGAAATTTCATTTTAATTGATTGTTATTACCCATTTAAATTGGGACTAATATCAAGTATTTTGTGATCCCTATCATCAGTTGATCAGAACAGTCATAATACATTTTGAAGTATAATAATCAAGTAGTTTTGCTTTATGTATTTTTTAAAAACAGTTCAGATTTTGTTGTTTCTCTCTTTGATATGTTTTATTTTACAATATTTTATCTTACCGTTGCAGGTTCCATGATGAAAACATGTTTTCTTTGGAATACTAAGTGACATTTTCAGAGTTTCTTTCTCACTCCTTCCTTGGAGTTCTTAATTAGTCATTAGAGTTGGAGTTTGGGAAAGACACAAGAGGGTTATAGGTGACAACTTCCAGTAGATTTTGCATCCTATGAGCCTGTCAGCTGTGTATTCTTCATCAGTCTCCAGCAAATAAGCTGTTAGTATTCATCTAGGAGAATATTAATAAAAGACCACGCTTTTCTCTATGTACTCTGTGTTTGTAAAATACAAAATCTTGAAGTAAGATGCATCTAACTTGCATGTAAATTAGAAAATTATCTTTGCATTTATGGAATGTGTATTGAAAGATAGTAATAAAATATACAAACTGTTTATGTTTTGTCTTCAAAAGATTTTGCCAGCATGGTGTGATACGTTTTTGCTTTGTGTGTGCGCTTTAGGAGTTTCTAAAGCCCTTTTATGACTTAATTTTCAGAGGCTTGATCCTATAGTAAAGTTATGGCTATTTTCATTAAATATGTTAAGATTTTTTTTTTTTAATTTGGGAAAACAAGATGATATTCTAAAAGTCTTTTTATATGCTTCATAAACCTAATGTGGGAAAAAGTGTAGGTGGAATACCTCAAACTTTTTACATCTCATAAAATTTAAACCTAAAATATCTGGTTATCACTGAATTAAAGAAAAAAGTTTCCATTTGTCTTAATTGTGAGCACAGAGTAATGGTTTAATTTGTTACCAGTCAAGTACAAGTAGACGCACAGCTTTTCATCTAAGTATTGTTTCCAAAGTGTCATTTGAGACCTCTGTTCATCACGTGGATCGAGTCTGTCTCGATAGTTCCAGTCTTTTAAATTAGGTATTTGTTTCCAAGAACAAGCATATGCTGTAATCTTGTCTTTAAGCAGTTTTTTGAGCCTTCTGAATGGTACTGCACGTTGGGGTAGTGTTGAAGAATGAGAAATGTTGAGATGTTTTTCTGTTGGTTCAGTTCTGGATCCGTGCTGGTGCTTCTTGGTGGTTTGAGTGGCTGCTGTGGACACCGCTGGTGCTGTAGTGCTCTGGGTTGGGTTTGGGGTTTTTGTTCTTAGTTTATGAGAACAGTCAGTGTTCTGTGGCATAAATTGATTTCAAGCATCTGTTTAGGTAATTCCGTTCAGCTGTCTAATATCTCTTTGTGGATGTAAGTATACATAAATATTATAGCATCTTTAAGCTCAAACCATGGTTGGGGCCTCAATCTTAGATGTTTTACAATCACAAAAACTAAACCAGCGGTCTTGTCAAACAGAGACAGAAGAGTAGCACTTACCTGTAACTAATTTGAACTTCTCAGAGGCACTAGGGAAGTGAAAAATTCGACCTTGAAATCTCTCATTTATGTTCCTTGACTGTTTAAGATAATACTGGAGGTGTTGTCAAATTTACAACAAATAATTACCTGGACAGTGGTTCCATCTGGAAAGTGAATTCAGCCTTTTTTCGTTGCTGTGTGATACCTCCAGATCTTCCTGTCATAGCAGATGCAGAGTCACTAATGCCTGCACAATGTAGAAACAAATAATTTGGTGTATTCATTGAGAGAGCTAAAAGTAAGCTGGACCCTTGTTTTTTAAAATAGATTCCAGGTGTATCAAGAATAGAATAACTGCATGTGTGTGTATAAACTAATTGCAAAGCCTGATTAATTTTCTTGCTAATAGAATATGTTACCTTATTCGTTCATATAGAATTCAATTATTTTTCTATTATTTTTTTTGAAAAGAACGTAAAAAAAATATAAAATGTCTTTTTATAGGGTTAGACAATCTAAAGGAACAGAAGTTTCATACAACCCACTTTTCCTGGTTGCTTTTTCTTCAACCTAAGCAGTGGCAGTTCTGAAATTCAGTTAGGAGAGGAAGGAATCCTTCTTGCTGGTATCTTTGTGTGGCAAACTAACAACTGCTTTGCTTTTGCCTCACCTGGAGGTTGAGTAGCTTTTAAACTTTTGTGTGAGCAGAAAACAACCTGGATATTCTCAACTCAAGCTTTGCCAGGGGAGGTTCAGGTTAGACATTAGGAAGCATTTCTTCTCAGCAAGGGTCATTAGCCATTGGAAGGGGCTGCCCAGGGAGGTGGTGGAGTCACCATCTCTGGAGGGGTTTAAGAAAAGCCTGGCCATGGCACTTAGTTGACATGGTCTAGTTGCCATGGTGGTGTCAGGGCAATGTTTGGACTCGATGATCCCAGAGGGCTCTTTGAACCTGATTGATTGATTGATTGAACTGATGCAAGGTTATTTTTTTGTTCTTGTTAACAGATTACTGGAATAATAATTACTTATCAACCTTAACTTTGGTTTTATATAGAAGTTTATATATAGTATATGTGCAGCTGGGTATTGCATACATTTGTGTTGGTGTGTGTGTTTTTTATGCCCTTGAAGTCTAGAATTTCTGCTAGAACTGCTTTGAATGAGAAGCAATGGGAAATCAGAGGGGTGGCTTTTTTTCTTAGTTTATTTAGCAGCCAGGGTGGTGTACTAACTCCCAGTTCTATACCATTTTACTACCCAGAGGTTATTAGAATTAAATTCTAGCTTTTACCATTCAGTCATGAGGTGGCTACATGAATGTAGGGTTAGAAAAAAGTCCTGTTTTGAGACAGCCTCTAAGAAAAGAAAGACATGAAAGAAATTAATTTCATGAAAAAAAAGATGTGTTCTTAAACCAATGGTCCTAACTTGAGGTGAGATCTTTGCAAAGAGAGGCCATCCAGGGTCTTTGTACAGATTAACAAGGGAAATGAATGATGCAACATGTTTCCACCCAATGTAGATGAGGTCAAAGATCCTCAGCTCCTTTGGACCGGTTATATCTAGGGCAATTAGTGACCTCTGCGTAAGCTAAAGGAGTGAAGTGGGGAGGGAATCCCCTCCTGCCATCACTAGTGGAGTGGAACTGTTTGCAGTGGATCGGTGGGAGCTGTTCACACAGCTCTTCTCCCTTCCCCAACCCCAGCCAGCACACTTCATTACACTTCCTTTGGCCACAGCTGCTCCCGCAGTCCTGCCTCTGCATCAAAAAGCCTGTTGAAAAATAGCATATATAGTGTTCTGTGCCGAATGCAAAAATAATGTGTATCCAATAACACTGCAGTTAGGTTTTGTACTTCCATACATATCTGTAATGTGCATCTGGCCTTCTCCAGCAGCTCACACTTCTGCACGTGAGGAAATGCTCCTCAAGCGAGCCATTTGACGGAGGAAGCAAGTTACAGTTACGTACCGGTTAGTGTAACGAGCTTTGTTAGGTGTTTTGTAAAAGCACATCAATAAAAACAACTGGTTTATCTCCATGCTTAAATAGCAGCTGTTTAATCTGTGATTTATATTTCTGGTTTTCAGATAATACTTAATAAAGTCTGTTTTCTGGTTTTAGTTTTCAGCGAAGGCTTTTGTTGAAGTGCTCCTGCAGCTGGTAGGGTCATGGTCAGCTTTCTGGTCTATCACTCCTTTCTGAGGCACGGAGTCCTGTCAGAGTCCACGAGAAGCAAGTCTGAGTGAAGGACTGCTGACACAAAAGCTCAATTTAAGTAAACTTTAGGTATTTCTGGAGTAAATTCTTTTCGCCCAGTTGTTGATCTCCTGTAGGTTTTCCGACACCTTTGTGGTGACGTGGGCGTGCTGAACTGGAGATACACTGTCGTTGTTAGCGCTGGATCTAGAGTCTTCCAGCTACTGTGAGCAGACTCTTTGTAGGATAGACAAGGCAAAGGGGCAAAGGCAGTGCTTTAATCTGCTTTGGGGGTGAGAAGAGAGACCAGAGGGTGGTAGTCTGGAGAACTAGATTTGTAACAAATGGACTGCTTGAGAAGAAACAAAACTTACAGTAGGGTCTTCTCTATCGGTTCTGTCCAGCTGCATTTATGTACTCTTCATGCCAAACTTTCAGTAACTACTGTTTTTTTAATTACAGCTTACTCTAATTTTGAGTATTATTTCCTCAAATGTTTGATTATGTAATTAACATAATTTATAGGTGGAGAATGGTTTATTGCTGAACTAAGTTGGTGCCTGTATCTGGTGAATCCATTTTCTCAGTTCTGTGAACAGGGTTCTTGATTGTCCTGGTTATCGTTTGTATTTCATCTTGCTTTTCTCTGGCACTATGGACGATGTTGTTGCCATCTTTAATATCCCTCTATTTTGTCACTTACCAACTGTCTAAACTGGTGGCTTGAAACAACTTCTTTTTCCTCTTAGCACCAGTCTCATTTCAGACTAACAAGGCGACTCTGCTTCTGCCTAGTTTCATTTTCACTCACCTTATATTTAACAATAAGTAAACAAACCATATTATCATACATAGTATCTATATTTAACTTCCTCAAATGCATGCATTTTAAAATTGCAAAATGTGACCTGAAATGTTTTATAGAGGTAGCCATATTAGCATTAAAATATATATATATAGTATTAATAATTTCTACACTCTGAACAACTGCAATTAATGCTTGAAATTATTTTGCCTTCCCCAAGAACTTGTACTATGATTTTTTTTTTTTGGTAGTGAAGTTGAGTTAAACAAGAAACTTTCTCTTAATATGCTTTGAAAGAGAACACGCCGTTTTGCCACAATTAGTTGTGCGTTTGCGATGTGCCTTTATTACCCATATGAATACCCAGGTTTGATGCAATGCAGTGGTGTTTCATTGTTCTTTCCCAGACTTTTGATTTATTGCTAAAGTATTAATGAGGCATGAATTTGTTGGGTTTTGTTTGTGGCTATTGAGCTAATAATAATCTAATAAGAATTGTATCAGCTGAGAGATACTTAGAAGAATGCCAGGGAAGAACTTGACATCTCAGAAACTTTCCTTTGAGTGGTGGTTGCTGTTTGCCAACAAAATAACTTATTTTCTCAACAACTTCCCTTCACTGAAAGAGCGCTTGTTTTCTTCTGTTTGAGCTGTCTTGGTTTTGTGCTCGAATAATTCCTCTTTCTGTTTAAAAAAAGTCCCTCTCGGTGACTGTTTGCAAATTGTAGTGTTTTGAAAAGATTAGATTGTACCTATAAGATATAGTTCGATGCTTTAGTGCAATATAATTGGGGAAATACTAAACGACACTGACCTCATTTCCTTTAGAACAATGAAAATTAATAGTTTCACGTTTTATTAGGCTGATATTCCAGATGTAGTGTACATTTAATTAAGTGTAGTTTCCTTTTGGTTATGGTATGTGTATCTGCTTTTTGTCGCAAATTCTTTCTAGTTTTACAGTTTTCCACATGTTTTCTTTCACCATTTATGATTTTTTCAAAGCGGAGCTATAAGGATTTAAATCACTTTAGCATGCAGCAAAACAGTTCCCATTCAAACAATAAACGCCATTTTAAAAAGCCTTTAGATCTTCTGTCACTTCATAAATATAAATGTATAAAAACATTATGCAGTTGTAGTGCCCACCTGCTAATTAAATGCAGATTTCCTCAAACTTGTTTTAAAATCTGCTTATTTGTTTCAACTCTGTCTCTGTTCAGAATACATATGGCCCTTGTGAAACTAATTATGCTTATGGAGCAGCTGTTAAATTTAGTGCAACTAATTTTATCCAATATTTTACATTTTAATTGATTACCTGTGAAGAAATTAGCAAATTAACACTTATTGTGCAGTAACTGAATGGGCTTTTATGGATACTTTCAGTTTTTACAAGTGGACTAAGTGTTGATGGAATAAAGACATTTCTTAGGATTTTAGATAGGAAAGTTATTGGTGAGCCTTGATTATCTGGTGTGAGAATTTAGGGATACTGAGTGATGCCAAGCATCTGTGTGTTCTGTAACTTAGACATGAAAAGCAGATTGGAAAGTAATAGCTTTTCACAGAATTTTGGTAACATATGGGCTTATCTGGATCTAAGAACTCTTTGAAGAGCTTTGAACTTGACTAAATGACTTAACCTTTGGCATGGTGGGTGGGTGCTTTGTGTGTGTCGCTCGGGGGAAGGGGTGTGCGTGCTGGCAGTCTCCTCTCCAGCTTCATTTTTTTTTTCCCCTCCAATAGTTCTATAATTTGAACACTTTGGGACTTGCTTTAATATGAATAATTGGGTTTGTTTTTATTTTTCGACAGTCATAAAATAGCAAATCTTCATTCTCTGCTTGATCTGTGGACTTTTGTTCTTGTTTACTGATGAGTTCTTGGCACAGATGACTTCTTGTAGCTCCGTTTCATAAAGTTATATCTTTATTTCCTGTTCTGTATATATCGTGAGATATTTTAATAGTAATCCATAGTAACATACAGGTGAATCTGTCCATGCTACAAATGGAAATGTACCGCAGCTTGTTATACACTGAGCAGCAAATTTAGTGTACTTTAATTTTCACTTTATGAAATTATCTTCCAGTGTCAAGAACCTATTGCGTGTTTTGGATTTAATATAGGCCTCATGGAAGCTTGCATAAAATGTTCTTAAATGTTTTAGGATTTTGGGCTTATAGGCAAAGAAAAAAGACAGGTTATCTTATCAAAATGGTAACACACTGTACAATGAAGTTCTGTGGCATTAGGTGCAGCTTCTCCGTGTGCCTAGGCCTGGCTCTGTGCAGGTAACATTAGCCATTGGAAGGGGCTGCCCAAGGAGGTGGTGGAGTCACCATCTCTGGAGGGGTTTAAGAAAAGACATGGTGGTGTCAGGGCAATGGTTGGACTCGATGATCCCAGAGGGCTCTTCCAACCTGGTTGATTCTGTATAACGGCCCTCCAGTTTGAGGTTGGGCCGTGCTCGTCTGCTGTTACCGAGAGGCTCTGCCCCATGAACCCAGCCTGCGCTGCTGGGGGGTGACACTACGAAATACTGAACGTATTTTAGGCAATATGAAGCATCATTTTTCTTGCTGGTCTTGATCTTAATTTTTTAATTACCTGCAACCTCGGTGTACTACAGAAAGGTCGGTTGTCTTACCTGAAGTTGTCAAAGCGTGATCTAAATCTCTGAGGTTTCATTGCTCAAATTCTGCAGTTGCCACAGAAAAGTGGATGTTAGAGGTTGAACGTTACCTCTTTCTCTAAAAGGAAGAGAGAGGGGGGGAAGAAACAGCATAGAAATTACATAGAGAAAACTATTTGGATCGCAAAGGCAAAGACTTGAAGCTTCCAACATTCCAGACTTGCTTTTAAATATTGTCTTAGTCCTGTCCTGATGTCTGTGGGACGGTGTGTGCTCATACGGTCACTGGCTGTTACCCGCGGGGTTCAGACAGGACCAAGCTAAATGGGGAGTCATGGCTCCTCTGTTGAATAGTCTTCTTGTCACCTGGTTCGTTGGAGCTCGTGTTTGGTGGTGTAGAATTAGTCTTGAGTTGTATTAACAGGTGGGTTTAGCCTGGGATGTAAGAGAGATTGGAGCTTCCCTCAGAGCTGGAGGAAATTAGGTGGGTTTTAGATGTTGCGGTCTTAGAACAGTTGTAGGTAAGAGGGAGAATGTAAATGGCAGTTTGTTTTGGAAGGACTTCCAATAAATAAAGTCCCAGGAAGAGTAGTAACATCTGCCTGTGTACAAACATAGCACATCTTTTTGTGTACTTTGTGGGAAACTGTGCTTTTCCTTACTTTGTATTTTAAAAATGGTTTTGTGCCATTTCTTTGCTTTCTGAATACATGTTTTTTGCCTCTCAGTATATGGTGTTGCATACCTTTGGCTTCCTTCTCGCTGTGAATCTAATCTCTAGCTTCATTTATTTAAGTTTTCTTAACTTTATTGAATCAACCATCCCATTTTTGTTCTCATGTTTAAAATGCTTGGCTCTTCCCCCTCCTTAAGATTACATTTTGTGCCTTCTTTAAAAGATAAAGTGAGTCTCTTCCTTGCTTATTCTTTTGGTCAATCCCTTCCTTAAGCTTTTCAGTTTGGGGAGGAAGAACCCTTAGCTCATACTTTATACACAGTAGCAGAGATTGGGAAGATTGTGGTCTTAGCTGCTTAAGCTCAGCAGTTCTTCTACGGTTTATTGCTGGCTTCCTGTTAATTCTGGTTCAGTTTTAGAAGTATTGCTGGCAGAACTTATTTTATCATGTAAGGTGAAATTGTTCTAGAGAATTATGCCACAAAGTTTATTTTTACTGTCTTATATCTGTTGTCTTATTTAGTCTCTGTGCTTCACTTTATCAAAAAGTGGCAAAACTACATAATGTGTCTTAAAGCATAATATACTAAGCTGTTACTTAGATAATTAAGCAAATATATTTTTAAAATTTCCATGCCTCACTTGTGTGAGAAGTCTCTAAGATTTTTTTTCAGACTAGCAGAAGACTTAAACAAGAGTTGAGATTCAGCTTAAATTTGTCAATAAAACTGTGTTGTGCTTGCTTAGTGTTTTTTTTTCTAATAGTCCTCCATTCTTATGACTTTGGATAGATTGTGAAGGAAAAAGGTTAATACAAAATCAGCTTTTTCAAAAACATGCATTGCTGCACAACATCGGAAACACAGTGTTTCCCCCAGTTTAAAAATGATTAACAGAATCTGAGTTTCACTGGCATTCAGCAATGGAAGGGAGCATTAATGTTAGACTCTTCTGTTTTTATTTCCCTCAGTTTTCCTTATTTACTTCACCCCTGTTCATGACTGGGGTTAGTACATCTTTCTGTATTTCTGGACTTGTGTTGCTTCATCTGTGCTTTATAAATACTGTTTGTAATCAAGATACATAAATACAATGAACTTAGGCAGTGTTAATTTTTGGGGCAGGGCTGTAGCTCTGCAGCATTAAGGGACAATACTGAAAAATTAAATATTTGCGAAGAACTTTGTACAATGATGGAAAACCCAGGAAAACTCCTCTTTGGAGGAGGTCAGGCTGTGTCTCTGTGCGGATCCATCACAGGTCAGCGTGGCTGGTGGTCACCTGCATCAGGAGGCTGTGTTAGGGTGTGCCTGTCTCTATCCCTCCCCACTCCTGTCTTGGCTGCTCTGCCCTGCACCGAGCAAATAAACCCCGTGTATATCTTAGCTACTGGAGAAGAAATATATAGGAGGGACTCTGCAAGTGTATTCAGGTGCAGCAGAATACACTAGATCCACTTTGCAACCTTTTTTCCGCACTGTTCCCTCTGTAGATCCCCTAAAATAGGGCATCGCAGTCAGTTTGGGTTGGGCTGGGGGTCTGCAGCCCACGAAGGCAGATGGACTTGACACCTGAACTGCCCTGAAGACCCTTCTGCGTGTGCGAACTCGTTATCTGAGCTGACAAGTCTGGCCATACTGAAGCTGTCTCTGCATGAAGCCAATTCTGGGTTGTCTGCATCTGTGCTCTGGGCTGATCTACAGCCCCCATCAACTGCTCTGGCGACGGAAGGATTGACTGGACTGGTGTGTCCTGCAGAGTGCAACTTCACATTTCTGTTGAGGTCTTCACTGTAATACCCCAGTGACAGTCATCTGCCTGCCTGACTGGGACAGGGAACACAACCTGCATCAGCTATTTTCCATAACTGTAAAACCCAAAGGATAAACAATGATTAGGGATCACTCTTGGCTAATTAATTTTGTGGGTGCAAAAGATTGCAAATGAAAGAGCAGTGAAAGCTTCTGTAAAGAAAATGTTCATCACTTTGTCAATGCTGTTATAAATACATTATTACAAATTTGATGTGCCAAGTCTCCTTTTAATTTTTGAAAGCTGTTTTTCTGTATATAAATTATACCTGCCGTTTGTTTGACTTAGACATGTGAACGAACAGAAAAACAGAAAAACCATCTCTGGAGGTGTTTAAGAAAAGACTGGATATGGCACTTAGTGCCCTGGTCTAGTTGCCATGGTGGTGTCAGGGCAATGGTTGGACTCGATGATCCCAGAGGGCTCTTCCAACCTGGTTGATTCTGTGATCTTTCTGTGAACAGAAATCTAGGATTTGAGCATCCAGCTAATCTGAACAGAGTCTGCTGTTATTTGCAACTGTGAAAGGTTGATGTGAGAACAAGTTCAAATTTGAGCTGAGAAAGTAAGCTCTCCTGCAGGAAATATTTTAGATTCCTCAGTTATTTCTGTCTACAGGACAGAAGGACTACACCCTTGAGTAAGGAGAGGTCCTGCATCAAACGAAGGTGGTTTGTGTTGCTGTAGGGTGCTTTTGTTTGTTTGTTTTACTGTTTCTGATCCTGCATCTTGCCTGCAGAGTTCTCAGAAATCGTGGTTACCTTTGAATAGTGAATGTCCGCGGGGTCGTGGTCTGTAAATCTGCACCTGCCTCATCACGATGCTTGTAAACCCACTGTCTTTGTGCCAACCAAAAAATAGATCTAATATCCCAAATACTCTTCTAGGTCAAAACTTCCTCTACCCGCGAACTAAAGAACGGGTGGATGCTTTTTAATTTGTGACGACATAATAAAAATCCATTTTGAGACAGCAAGTGTTCTGTAGTTCATAATACGCCACTCAAGTGGTAATTTGATTGATTGTATTAGTGCTAATAGCGTGACCGATAAGAGGAGATATTGTGTTGCAAGAGTTGCCATCTGCTGAACGAAACGTAAAGCCGAGGTCTGACCTCGAGCGCTAGTCTGAGAGGCTCGATGGCAGGAGTAGGTACGTTCACCCCAGCACGCTGGACAAATTCCAGACTCAATAACAACATTTTTCCTAAATGTAATTTATAGCTTCATCTGGATGTAGCTTATTCTATTGTTGAGTTTTATTAAACAGTTGTTGCCTTTTAAATTGAGTGATCTTTTGGCTGTGATTCTGCTTTTAAAGCCCTTTGGAGTTTTGCACTCCAAAAGGTGCTAAAGAAATTTTTTATACTGTTTTAAAAAATGCCCTTCCCCCTCTAAACCTCTCAGTACTTAATGAAACTTTTCAATGAGGTGCCATCAGAACTGTTACGAAGACGTACGTTGTAATAGAAACTAATGCAAACTTGAACTGCTGTTTTCCTAAATATTCATTGTCTGTAGCTACTCATGTACCATAGAAAAGATATATTGATCCATGATAAATTATAATTAATATAAATAAATTAAAATTTAGAAAATAATCTAAAAAATTCAGGAATAATGAAAAGTTTTTTTGTATACATATAGAAACAGTCATATTGTAATAATCCTTGATCTTTTTTTCATTCAGGTATATCAGTAACAACATACATTTATTAGAGAGGAATGAGTAACATGATTGAGAACAGAGTATCCTCTAGCCATGTAGGAGCTTGTAACCAAGTATGTGCACAAGCCCTTGCACCTGTATGAAGTTTCTCGCATTATTTGGCCTGTAGGGTTGGCCCATTTATAGGTTTTCTACAAAGTGTGTTTCAAATCCAAATTTGATACTAAGAAGCTGTGTTCAAGTGTCAGCTCTGCAGGCTAAAGATAGGGGTTTGGACACGTCACTTCTGGTTTTTGTTGGAACATTGTTATTAGTAGTAATGTATTTAATACGTAAATACAAGCACTTTATAGCAGCTGTAAATTCTTTGATTATTTGCCAAGCTAAATTGATCAGAACTTAAGAATTTAATGTTCAAGAAAAAATTTCCTTCCTTTCTTTCTCCAACAGCTCCAAAGATTACTTTGGTGATACCAGATTACTTTGTTAAAGGATGAATACTATGGAGTGTGGTTTAATTTATTTTGCATTCTTCCTTCAGAGTAGCAGCAGTGCTTTCTTTTTCACTTTTCTTTTGATAAATTGGCAGGGTTTTGTTTAAAAGTATTAAATTAATAAATAATTTGAAAATGTGTTTAAAATAGTTGGACTATGTAACAAATCTAACATACAGAGACGGTGAAAAATATGACTGCTAAATTTTAATACTATGGATTTTGTGTAGATCACGATCAAGACCTCGTCAACGTTCTTGTAGTCGAAGTAGTGAAAGATCCACTCATAGGAGAACTCATAGCGGGTCTCGTGAAAGAGAGCGGCGTAAAGGCAGAGAGAAAGAAAAAATAAAAGAGAAGGGCAAAGGAAAAGAAAAGGAGATATATGGCGCGAAGCATGGGTAAGTGAAATGACAAACAATATAACTGTAATAAAAACAGGGAACAATTGAGTGTCGTTTTACTTTTTTTGTAATCAGTTTGCTTTATAGTACATTATATTTTACATAAACTAAGTGGAAATGATTTAAAATCTTTGAATAATGTGATTCTTAATATTTTAAAATTCTGGAATGTGACATCATTTCAAATAAATGATGGTTTAATTTACAGTTCTTTTTTCCCCTTGATTTCAGGTGTGCTAAATAGCTTTCTTCAATTGATTAATATATTTCCAATACATAATAACCACAATTTAAGGAAAAAATGAGGAGTATTGGAAAGCAAGAAGACTGTTTCCTATGAAAAGGTGGATTTCACTGTTCACCCCCCCACCCCCATTGTCAGAAGTTCCTGTTGGGCTTCATTAGTGGCTCAAAGTACAGTTCCAGCAGAAGCACTTGCTGTGGGTGCATGATCTGCCTTTCCAAACCTGCTGTCAGCCTAGTTTCTGCTTGAAATGAATTGGATTGTTGATCTTGTTTTTACAGAGTTCAGAACAGGCAATTTACGTAATTACCCCTGCTTTATACACCTTGATCTCCTGCAACCTTTACTGTGATGTTTATCTTTTCCCTGTTTATGTGGCTGGTTGCAAAAAGGAAGACACTGTTGTGTCACTTCATGAACTTCCCTTTGGTGGATTCCTGCTGAAAGGCTAAATGGGAGTTTCTAGAGTAGCATCCTCCACCCATGTTCGTGGAGGTATCTCACAATTACCTCCCTGGTTTTATGGCTTGGTGATATTAGTTATTTAGTCTCTCAGATATCGTTACCTGCATATCCATGGTTATGGCATTGATTATGTAAATATTCAGGATTAGCTATTTACATGTTTTTTTCTTATTTGTAGCACATTACTTAGACTGCTGGGAACTTCAAGAGTGGCGTCTCCACTCATTTTAAGACATGCTTTCCTCATTTTACTAAACCATGTGGGATATTTGTCTCTTCTTGTGGATGTTTTCAGCCATCAGTACCATTCAGTGTAAACAGAACCCCTGAGATGTTTGATAAGTCACAAACAAGATGCCTTTTACCCATTTACCTGAAGTTCAAATGTATTTTGTTACTTTTGGAAGGCTTGAGGAGAAACCTGGATGTTCCAGCCAAATTTTTTTATTGAAGTAGAAAAGTAGGGACAGAATCCATACTGAGCACATAACATTTGGCGTGCGAGAGGTTTCCTGGGCTTCGTGTAGAAGCACATCTTAAATCATGTTGGAGTCTATAGCAGTGCTCTGTGAGCATACTGCCTGACTTTATGCCCTTTTATAACAAGGATCAATGAGATCTATAGGAAGAACACAGAAGTGCCTGGAATTTTTTTGGAAGCAAGCAATTTATCTTTATGTTTTGATAACTTACAAAATTGCTTATGTTAAATTTGAAAACAAAATGCCCTGTTTGGGTCACTTCCAAGGTAGTTAGGACAAAGAGTACAAATTGATAATAGAAACATCTTATGATATCAGCCCATTTTCCTCTGAGCTCAGGTACTGACTGGTAGGCTTTGTACAGGGTTTTCTTACTTGGAGCATTATTAGACTACAAAATGAAATGTGCCTAGGATGGTGTTGATATAATCTGTGCTTCATAAACTTTTCTGAGGGGGGACGACATGTTTTTCAGTTTAATCAAATACTGATCAAAGTGTATCTGTACAGAGAATATGGATCTGAGCAGCTTTTTCTCTTTACAGTTATTTGTCATTCTGAAGATTGAGACTGTGTCAGCACCACATTATTGTTTGTTAAAAGCTTTGCAAAGCAACGTATTTGAATGCACAGAGAGGACAGAGCTCTCTGATGCAATTGCTAATTGCAATTACTGCACAATTATTTGTCTATAGAATATTCTGTTACATCCCCCAGTGAGGGTGAATTGGGAACCTGCAGTTTTCCTTCAGTGCAGGTGTGTAGGAACGGAGAGAGCTGGTGTAGTGTCTCTTTGCCTTGTGTGTGCTCCAGGAAAAAGAGGCCAAGCAAGATGTTCTACAGTTGTGTTTTTGTATGAGGCTTCCTCAGGCCTCCCAAGCTCTCAACTTTCTTCCTCTGTATCATTTATTTATGTATTTATTTTCTTTTTGAGTGAAAAGTATGGGAAAGAAAAGATCACAGAATTACACAGAATCACAGAGTCAATGAGGTTGGAAGAGCCCTCTGGGATCATCGAGTCCAGCCATTGCCCTGACACCACCATGGCAACTAGACCATGGCACTAGGTGCCATGTCCAGGCTTTTCTTCAACACCTCCAGAGATGGTGACTCCACCACCTCCCTGGGCAGCCCCTTGCAATGGCTAATGACCCTTGCTGAGAAGAAATGCTTCCTAATGTCCAACCTGAACCTCCCCTGGCCAAGCTTGAGGCTGCGTCCTCTTGTCCTATCGCTGGTTGCCTGGGAGAAGAGGCCGACTCCCACTCCACTGCAACCTCCCTTCAGGTAGTTGTAGACTGCACTAAGGTCACCTCTGAGCCTCCTCTTCTCCAGGCTAAACACCCCCAGCTCCCTCAGCCTTTCCTTGTATGTCCTTGGCCATGGAAGCTCACCTGTCCTTAGCTCATAGATGTACAGGAGGGAGGATGGTACAGCACAGACTAAGTGAACCTTTTGCTGTGTAAGTCTGTTGGCTTCTGTCATTTTTTTTTTTCCTTTGTCTTCTGCAGCAGCAGGGAGATTTGATGGTTCGTTTGTTCTGTCTTTATGCTCATTTCTGAGGAAAGCACCAAGATAGAATTTTTTGTTTTCCAGTAGCTGTAAGGCCTTTTGGAGTTGGCTGTGGTCAGCAGAAGGTAGCAAGTTAGTTTTGCTGATATTTTTTGAGGGTATATGTCATAATTTAGGATTTTTGTCTTGTACTGGTGTCAGATGCCCTTTTGTAGGTATAGTTAGAATTATAACTCTCATTATAGCTTGCCTTTGCAGATTCTGTGACTGATGCCAGCCCGCTGCAGCACCACGGTTCGCTGCCTCGACTGGAACTTCACTGCTCACCCAGGTGACGTAGTGCTGGAGTTGTCCAGGAAGCACTAAACTATGTGCTCCATCAGCTGTCTTCATTGGAGAGACAGTGAGCAGAGATAGGTGATGCCTCCTCAAAATGTGTGGTTTTGTCTTGTTTTAAGTTGGATCCAGTTTGGGCAGGAAAAAAATAAGAATTTTATTTTTTCTCATGGCTGTTCTGCTGTAAGGAACACAATGATGGTGCTGGCTTTTCAACTTGTCGTTCAAATTTTTTTTTCTCTGAAGTATGAGGAAGAAAGTCTAAAAGGACACAAAAAATGCCTGTCAGGTGTACATTTGGATGTGAAATAGTGAGAGGAATCTGTTGCAGGTGACTCTTCAAGTGAATGAATTTCTAGATCTAGTGTCTAGATCGGCACTGAAAGTAACATTATTCTACAGAGCCTTTCTAGAAACTCCAGCAGCAGGGGATCCGTAGAGGAAAAAATAGTCCTCTGACCTCTATTTGGAATAGATCCTTACAGGTACTCCAAGACACATCAAGGGCCAGATCTGTTTTTCAATTTAAATTCATGTGAGTTTGGAATGTATTTATTGAAAATAGTGAACTTAAAGCTATAATGGAGATCATCCTAAAGCCAGATTGTGAGAAGATGGAATATAAATTATCAGATGCTGGTTGACTTTATAGTTTGACTTCGCATAAAAGAAGGTATTTCAGTTTGTCAGCACTGCTGGTTATCCGATACAAGCAGTCATGTGTTGGAGACTCGGCTGTTCCTCTAAAGTGGAGAATCAAAATGCAATTTTTGCACTAATTAGGGAGCAAATGGTTTTATTTGTTTATGGCTCGTATAAACTCTAATGATAATTTTCTTTTCTGAGTTTGGCTTATGTTTGTAGGTGTGAGGGGGTTTTTAAATCAGGGCAACTTTAGGTTCTTGCAAAGTAGATCTTGTCTTCACAGTAAACATCTTGAGAGATTTCATGAGTAAAAAATTCTGCTGTAGTAATCCAGTCGTCGTCCTTTGGCATTCTCCAGTGAAGATTCTTTAAGGTTGAGCACTGAATTTCTTGAACGTTGGAGAAGTGTCAGCTGTTTCCTGGAGACAGGCTGCATTACAGTCCTAGCAAAACAGCTGAACTCTTCTGTTCTGACAATCTGAAATGTTTTAAGGGATATACTATTTGTTCAGCCGTGATGGAGGGAGATTGTGGTAACAGCTGCTTTGAATTTGGGTTGGGAAGCTCTTCTACAGCATCTGCCAGTACTTGGTGAAAAAACCTGGCGTTAAGAGCAGTCTATCAGGCTTTGAAATAGTTTGGTACTCACTTAAAAGGTAAAGCAACGCAAACTCGGAAGGCGTCCCAGCAGCATGCCCTAGGTATTCATAAACAAAAAAATGATCCATCTTTCAGATTATGAGGATTATTTCATTTCCAGTGAAAACTCTTTGCAAAATAAAGCTGATGACAAGCAGGTAGAAGAGGAGGCTGAGGGGAGACCTCATCGCTCTCTACAACTACCTGAGAGGAGGTTGTAGTGAGGTGGAGGTCGGTCTCTTCTCCCAGGTATCAAGTGATATGACAGGAAACAGCCTCAGGTTGTGCCAGGGGAGGTTTAGATTGGAGATCAGGAACAATTTATTCATGGGAAGGGCTGTCAAGCACTGGCACAGGCTGCCCAAGGCAGTGGTGGAGTGACCATCCCTGGGGGGGATTTAAAAGCCGTGTAGATGTGGTGCTGAGGGACATGGGTTAGTGGTGGCCTTGGCAGTGCTGGGTTAACGGTTGGACTCGATGATCTTAAAGGTCCTTTCCAACCTAAATGATTCTGTGATTCTAGGTAGCAAGAAATGTTCTTAACCAGTTTATATTCAGCTACTGCAGAGCTACTTATTTTCCTTCCATCTTGCAAGTAATCTGAACTAACCAGTTTGCTTGTGCTGCTTTGCTCTCCTCATCTCACAGGAGTTGTTCGAACTGTGTTCCCTGCTTTTTTTGTATTTCTGTTGCAGTGCATGGGAGAAAGAGCTTTATTGCCTGGAAGGATATAAAAAAAAAAAATCAATAAATGGTATGGCTTTTTCTGAATAGCTGTTGCCAGCGTTTCCAAAGTAAAAGCACTTGCTTGGCCTTGCAGCCTTTTCTGTTCATCCAGTCTCCCAGGCCAAGTTTCAAACCATATTTCTCTGTTTGTAATAGCAATATTGTTCTCAAGTTATGACCCATGCCTGCAGTAGTGATGTTGTGCACCTTATTGCTTTGGACCGTTACTATATGCTAGAACTCTACCAGTGCTCATACTTTGTAATTAGCAAACACGTGGTTGGCTTTCCTGTGCTCATGGAAGTTAACTGACAAGTGCTGTGTCGAGGTGTTACCACACCTCTGTGATTTTTACAGAACACACTGTATCTACTGATACGTTATGAAGTGTTATAAATAAAATGGAATTGATAAAATAAGGACCAATATACGTTTTGTGACGCATTATCATTTTCTGTTAACTCTGCAAAACTTTATAATGCGTAGTCGACATCTGGTGTCTGGTTCCTACCAATAAGTTTTAGTCTAGTGATTTTCTTTTATTAAATTTTTGTTTATTTGAAAAAAAAGCAAAACTTTAGTGTTCTTTGTTCTGCCAAGGTAGTTTATCAGGTCCCACATTTGGCTGCCCCATTTCCTGCTTTTCTTCTCTTGGTTTCATTGTTTTTCCTTGCAATAATGAATCTTATGCTGGGCTAAAACAAAAAAAATGGGTAGTGTTGATCAGAAAAGGTCACTGAATAAAAAGGGAAAAGCCTTGTCTCTGCATCAAGGGAATGGGACAGGTTGGGTTTAATTTCCAGTGGCTTATCAAGAAGGGAGCTGCAGTTCTCAGAGTAGGCCCTCTCTGTGTGGTTTAGATTGATTATGGGAAGATTAGTGGTAGTCCTCCTGGAAGCATAATAATGTACTTTGTCCTATGAATCTTACTTAAAAAAAAAATCTTGTTGGTTGTTCGGTAAAGCTGAATTGCACTAATTTCTAGAGAGAAACGTGCTTAAAAATAAGATTTGAACTAATGACAGTGGGGTTTTTATTACAGAATCCTTTCTTCCTACTGAAAAAGGTTCTGTGCCAGCAAAATAGGAAAACGAGGTGCTAGATACAGTCTGGATTATCGATCAAATGCTAATTTATTGAAAGTACTGTATTTAGAAAAGATAAGTTACAGGGAAGCAAACCAGCTTTCTCCTGTTACGGCAACGCGAGTGTTACTTGAGCTCTACATCAAGACTGGGGCTGGAAGAGGTTCAAGCTTTGGTTCCTTCTGATCCTTTCTGGTGAGGTCTCCAGGTGCCTTAGGCTCATGTGCCATTGCCCCCCTGAGATGAAGCAATTTTAGCATGATTTTTCTGACATGCAAATGTGATGTATATCTATGGTTTTTATTCTGGCGTCCCCTTAGATAAGACTAAAGCTTCCAGCCAGTCCCAGAATGTGATTTTTATTTTATACACCTATGGGATTCTTCCTTATCACTGTCTTTTAGACCTCCAGCACCTGACAAACATTTTGTTTCCTTCTTTTTCCTTCATTTGTGACTTGTTTTAAGATGTGAAATATCATGTTCCCTGGAAAGCAGCAATTATTTGCTTGTAATGAAATAGCACAACCCTTCTTCCCCTCCCATCTTTCTTTGGCTTCAAAGCTTAAGACAGCAGCCCAGTTTGAAAGCTTTGTTCTTTATTGTGTGGTTTAGGAATTGCTAATATAGTATTAGCTAGACTATATCCTGAGTTTTGGACATTAATGACCTTTTAAAAATGCACTGTAGATTGTGAGGTGTATTTTCTGAACGTTGTCAGGTGGCATGTTAGCACTGCAGTTTTGTCTTGTATATGCAAAGAGATATTTTCTGTAGTAATTTAAAGATATCAACATAAGTAACCGTTCCCAACATGTATTCTTCTAAGGTGGTATTAAATCTGGGAAATACATAGTATTTCTAAAAATAATGGTATGTCGTTCTGTTAAATCATGGCTTGAGGACTGGATCAGAGCGACATATGAAATTTGTCATCAGGTGCCTTGAGGCTTTATTAAAATGGGCATGTCATTCCAGGGAGGGGTGAGGCTGGGTTTTTGGCTGAGGATGGTGTGTACTGCTTGGTCCTTGGGCGACAAACTTCTGTCACGTTCCACAAGGTGGGCCTGACGCCTGCAAATCCTGGCTTGCTGTGAAAGCCCAGTCACTGATGGAGCTCCTTCCACTCCCAGATCCCGCGTTTAGACCAGCAGCCTTGGCATGCTCGTAATCTTGAGATCTCAAAGTCTTCAAAAGTGAAATGTTTTATGGTACTGATTTACTTAATTCTACCACTGCAATATTTTTCCACTAAATTTTTTGCTAATCAAAGCATTACATTCATATTTTATTTATGCTTTTTAATTAACTTGTTTTAAAACAACTTGCATACATGTTTTCATTGACCTGTGTGTGCGTGCTGTTGAATTTTGATGTTTAAAGTCTTGATTAGCTTAAAAACATGCAAGTTCTGGCATTCTGAGACATGATTTTTATAAGGATCATTGTTCATTGTTGAATTGGGGGGTAAAGACCTGCTAGAAACTTGCTAGCTTTAAATAACTTTTACTAGATTTATGGGTTTCACCCTAGCTTCCTTAGTAGCAGAATTTTGGATTAGTTTTTAAAGTGGTTTTGACAATTTTTAATGGAATAAATTAAGAGCAGCTTCTCGGTTGTAACGAAAAAAGAAATGTTGTGCCATTAATCAAACCCGACCACCATTTTAATTTCTGATACTTAATAAGGCTGTCAATACATTTTTTGCGTTAATGGATTTACAGCTGCTTAAATACTTTGACATATTGTTGAGCTGAAGAGTTATTTCTTCAAATATAGTCTTCATTTTTCCTTTTTATTTCCTATGTCAGGTCTTTAGATGTTTGCTGAGGTCCCTCTGTCTAGGGGACCTTTTTCAGTGGCATTTAACCAAGGCACTTGCAGGGTTTTATCTCCTGTGCTCAGCCCTGGCCGTGTCCCAGCAGGTTCTGCAGATGCCACTTGGGTGATAAATGCCTCTTGATGAGCTTTTCAGTGCTTGGCAGAAGACATTAGAAGTAAATTGGGAGTATTGGACTTCTCAGAGTTTGACAGCAGTCAGACACTCCTGGAGCTTGTCATATTTTTTTTTTTCCTTCCCTCTTTCCACGCTAGGCAGTAGGAAGTCATTTATGGTAATTTTCTCCTATTTGCATATAGGTTATAGAGTTCTGTGGTGCAAAGCGCGCTCAGAACTCCTTTTAAGTGTCTGTTCAGATCAAAGCAGGGCTGTGTGATAGCTGTTGTCTGACACCAAGCTGTGTGGTGTTGTTTTCATTAAACATTTATCATACTTCCAATGTGACAGCAGGCAACTTTGTGCTTGGGTAGCATGTTTTCATGCAAAATTTATTGAAAAAGATGAGATGTTGTAAAGAGATCTTGTTGCCTTTCACCAGTGGCGAAGGGTAAATGTTTGATTGGAAGGAGCGATACCTCTAGCACGTTTTGGTTGTGCGTTACACTGAAGAACTGTGAAGCGCTGGGCTTTTGATAAACAAGTAAATATATCTTAAAATTGTTTATTCTGAGGAACTTTGCTTTGACAGCTCATAGGAACATTATTTCATTTTGATTCTACTTGTTTTTAACAATGGTTTATTTTGGTCCCATAACGATGGAATAGGCTGACATTTGTAAACTAAATGCTGACTTAATAGTAGGGACTAATACAGTGAATTTTTTAATACCTCCGTGCATATCAACACAAACTCTTGCATTTAAGACTATTTGCTGAGAAAGTTACAAATTATTAGGGTAATCTTTGCAGTATAAACCACACTTTTTGACAAAAATACATAAGGTACTATATTTAATTGATAGCATACTACTTTAAAGCACAGTTGATTATTCATATTTAAGGAATATTTCATTCCTCCCGTGATATATTTTTGTTTTGAAGCACTTCTCTTGTTAAAACAAACTTTCCAACCTGAAATCAGAGGGCTTGCCCCCTTCTCTTAATTAGGAAAAAAGGGGAAAAGTCTTGAATCCTTTGACTTATACTAGTACATTTAAAGTTTACCAGTAGGACACATCGTATGGTTATGATTTAGCAAGAAGTAAATTCATGTTGTTGTTTAATCACTTTCAGCATTTCTACGGCCAAGGTATTCAACTTCCAAAAGACACTATTGCACCTGCATAACAAATTCCCTTTGCATGAATGTTCACCAGCGTTTTGACTGAAGATATTCTGTAATCCTAATTTTGTAATCATGTCATATTGCAGAAAATCTCCTGTTCTTTGTAACTAGTGCATTCTTCAGAGCTAATTAGTGCTGCCCCTTTGTGAGTACGCGGGAGATGGCTCCATCCAAGTAGGTGCCCAGCGCTGGAAGGGACCTTTAAAGATCATCTAGTCCAACCCCCTGCCATGCCCAGGGACATCTTTCACCACATCAGGTTGATAAGATATAAAATTTGTGACCATGGGTTTCTATCTCTGTGATCTGGATCTCGGTTACTGTCTGCAAGGTGTTCCACCTGCTGCATGTGCTACTGCTTTTGGAGACTGAGAATAGTTTTCTGGTTTTTCCAAGTATACAAAATTAGTACATACTCTTACAGAGTTTGGTTATTAGAAAATAGTTCTGATGCACAAGGAATCTGCAACTGCTGTTTATTATTGTGGTGAATAAATTTGTAAAAATAGGTTTCCTATATGTAAAGAGGACTTAAAAGTTGTTTCTTCTGTAGTTCTTTATCGCTGCTTTCCTGTTGCTTTTAGATAAAGAATGTTTTTCTTCGTCTGCCTCCTAGCATGGCCCTAAAAAAGGGTTATGTCAGCAGGGAAAAATGAGGGGTAGGAGGTGGGTCTACCATTGCTTCATATCATTTCCAAATGCTTTTTAACATTACACTACAGCCTGAATAGTGTTGGTGATACCGGGCTGTTTGGCACAAAATTTTCATAAATCTTATTTCATCTGAGAGTTGTACTGCTGTGGCCATGACAGTTTAAGGTTATACAAGAAGCAGAGTTGACTGGGAAAAATAATATCTTTCTTTTAGACCAACTGGTATAAGTAGGGAAAAATGGTCATGTTTTTGAGGATGTGAAACCTTCACCAGGTCTAACCCACGTTCAGCAATCATCAAGCTTAAATTCAGGTCGTGAGCAATTCCTCGGGGTGCAACATGTTTATGTGAATCGGTTAGACAATAAGAAAGATGAGTAGCTTATTGCTTCCCATGCTGTCCACAGTGACAAGAGGTGGCTCTCAAAATCTGTAAAATGTTAGTGTTTATCTGATCCAATTATGCACATGCTGGTTCCAAAACATATTCTCTGTACTTGTTGGCCTAAGGTGTTTGTGTTCAGTTGTCTCTATTCACTTACAAATGGGATTTTGTCACACTGTGTCCTGGTTTGGCCTAAACCAGGCCAATTTTCCTTTCAGTGATTTTTACTTTCAGCTCAGTCTCTTCTAAGTAACTGCACTTTCTGAAACTAACTGCATGTTTTGCAGACAGTGTCTGCTTCTAGGGCTGATAACGCTCGAAGTTTGTAGTTATCACTGAGGCCCCGGTAGGGCTGTTATGCAGAAAGGCTCTTGCTGTACTTAGAGAAACCAAGGTCACTGCTGAATTCCTCACTGCTTACGAGTGAAGAGCCGCAGGGGGGTCACACCTGCAGGGAGGAGCGGACAGGGCAGGTGACCCAAAATTGACCAACGAAGGTATTCCGTCCCATACACGTCATTCTCAGTGTAAAGCGGGGGGATCATGAGGGCCTTGGCCTGCTGTTTTGGGGGGCCTCAGCCTGCTTGGGCCGCTTCTGCTACTTTGGGCCTCTTCTGCGGTTTGAGCCTGTGGCCAGTGTCCCAAGAGGACTCTGTCCGTTTTCCTGCTGCCCCTGATCCCAATCCGTGCACCCCTGAATCCAGCTCTTGACCGTCACTGGGCCCAGCCTGGGCCTTCCCGGAGCCTGCCCTGCAGTGCTGGTGGTGATGTGGCCAACAGCGGGGGAGCTCGATCCTGGTTTTGTATATATTTATATATATATTTGGTTATTGAATATTATTATTATACTCTTTTTCATTATTATAGTTTATTAATAAACTGTTTTAACTTTCCAACCCGTAAGTCTCTCTCCCTTTTCCCTTTCCCTTTCCGTTCGGGAGGGTTAATAGAGAGCGTCTGTCACAGGTTTAATAGCCGGCCCAGCTTTAAACCGTGACACACTGACACTGATTTTGTCGCTCTGAGACCTTTTCTTTAAAATCTTACATGACAAAATATGTTTATCAAGTAGCAGAAATGTGCAAATATAAATTGATGTTTGGGGTGCTACAATGTTGGATTAATTTGCACCGCTCTCAGTTCTTTAATTCGTGAGTTATTTTTCGATTATTTGGATTGTCTTTAGAACTTATTTTAAAGGGGCTGATGAGGATAATGTAGCGAAAGACTGGACATGGCACTTAGTGCTGTGGTCTAGTTGCCATGGTGGTGTCAGGGCAATGGTTGGACTCAATGATCCCAGAGGGCTCTTCCAACCTGACTGATTCTGTGATTCTGTGAAAGTACGTTGTGTTTGTTTCGCTGCTTGAGAGTTCAAAAGAAAAAATATCATACTTTTTTTGTAAGTTTTGATTCAAAACATAAATAAGGATTGCTTCTGGGCTGGAACCTTGCATGCCGTGTTTCAACCTTGATCATATTTTTGTTGTGGAGTTCTAAGCATCCTAGAGTAGGTGCTTCTAATAAAATTATGACAGACCCTTATCTACAGTGAAATGAACAGTCACGAGTAAAAAAATGCCCTATTCAAGAATAGTAGACTCTGTGGCCATATGTCCATATTAAACACAGTAATTTGTAGAAAAATGTAGAACTTCTTTAAAATCTGTTTATAATTAGCGAATGCATTTTGAATGCTGAAACCAAACTACTTCAGTCCTGTGTTGGAAAATAGTTCGAGTACTTATAGTAGAATTTGCTTTGTTCTTTTGTCAGAGGGGAAAAATCTTTCCTTAATCCGAGTATTTTTATTTTCAGTGTCTGGACTAAATTATGAGGATTTTATAACAGCTACAGTCACGCTGCTGAGAGGTTGTTATAATAAAGTTTTAAGATGGCTGGACTTACTAGTTACAGTAATTTATTTTGGTAGCTTCTTGAAGAATAGCAGATAATAAGCTTCTAAAATTTTATGACAAGTTGAGCCCCTTTATCCAACCTGGGGTATCTTTGACTGCCAGCCAATTGCTTTGACTTCCTGCTGAATGGGCTATCAAGGATCTTTAAGACGTATTGTCATGGCAAGGGAGTTATTTATCCAGAAAGGAAATCAAAACAAAATGCCCTCTCTATTGCTTTATTTATTTTTACTGCTTTTACCTTTCTTTTATTTTTTTTTCCCCCCCCTCCAGCAATGTTTGCACCTGACTTACTGTTATTCTGGTTACAAGGGTTTACTTCAACTAGTTGGGGAGCGTGCACTGATTGAGTTACACTTTCTTTGATGTTTAGTTTTGATGAGTGTTTCTGGCTTCTGTTTATATGAGGAAAAAGAATCTTTTTTTGCCAGTCTGATCATTCTGTTACGATCTTGTTTCTGGCTTGAATTCAAGAAATACAGAGTTTAAAAGGGAGCGATGCATGAATGAAAAAAGCAGAGTAAATGTGACTATGTGGTAGCTCACCTTTTCCTGAAATGCCTCTCTGTCTTGTATTATTAATTAAATAATACAATAATAATTAAATAATGACTAATTATTGTGATTAGGAAGACTAATTTCTAGTATTTATAACCTCTGAATCTGAAATGTCATGTTATTTTTGTCATCAGGAAGTGTCTCAGTAGATGCTCCACCCTTTCCATAGCTAAGCATCAGCAAATAGTACATGAGGCTGAGGTACTGTGATGCTTCCCCACAGAACAGAGTATCCCAGTAAGAACAATCACTAGTTCCTATTTGTGGTGTTTTATATCTTAAACATTCACAAGAAGAAAAATGGAAAACATAATTAAAATGGAAGCGTTGTAGAATCCTAGTATGATCAAGCGCTAACAAAATCCAGCTGGCCAGCATGCGGGGTTCAGACTATTCTGTTTTAAAACATTTATCTGTTAATTCCAGAAAGACTCAAAATGTAGAAATGTGAAGTACAACATAACTTACGGTCAGGAAACCTTCTGCAGTTGATTATTTTGTTATTTTGAACTGGAGATTTGACTATATGGAAAATATTTCAATTTCTTTATAAAAAACAAACCCAAATTACTTTGGTATTTTTTTTCTTAGCCAGAATTCTATAATAAAAGTGAAATAAGATTTGTGAAGAAAGAGTATCGTTATTTCAGATCCCTGCCTTACCCCTCCCCATGTTTTCCAATCCTGTATGGAAGAACTCCTTTTATATTATGCTACCTTGTGAGGTGCAGGTCTTAATTAATCACCTCCGTAGTGTAAGGTAAACAGATTGCACTTTTGATACCTTTCTTCCAGACAGAATTGTAGTCTGAGGCATCTCACTGAAAAGGAATAATTTAAGTTTTGTTGTTTTTCCTCAAATTTTACATGTATACATTGCTCTAAAGGATAATTTCATATGCCTTCACTGTGTTGGCACAATTTTTGTCACCACTCTTTAGAGTTACAACAATAAAAGGAGATGTGGCCTGTGCTGCTCTTAGAGCTTGTTGTAGAGCAAAGATCAGTATTCTTAACCATTTAAAAAAAAATTCTTAAACTTTCTTATTTTGTTTGGCCTTCTGTAGTAAGAATCTCAAGCAGAAAAGAAAATGGGGACAGATCTTCCAGACAGATATCCTGGTGCTCTTTAATATCTTTTAAATGCAGAAGTTAAATCATATAGATAAATATTGTAGTAGTGGTTGATCTTGTAGCAGTGGATCGCAACAGTTCTTTCATGAGGACTCGGTGGCAAAAGACAGTGAGACTTTGGATGTGAGTGAAGACTGTAGAAGAAATTGTCTAATCCTCAGGTGGTGTGGGTTGTGATGTAGCATTTTGGAAAACTTGTCCATGAAATGATGACTAGGTTTTTTAAATACAAAAGTGTCTGCGTTCTGTCTCTAGTCATTATAATTCTTTGTATTTTTTAAAGTTTATTCCTTCAGTATTTGAGTGATGGTTGTCTTGCTCACTCTATAGGCAGAAGGGACAAGGTGCTACAAAACGATTTTTGGACAGCAATACCTCGTTATGGCTTTTCTCAGCCTTTCATGAAGTGGATGTGTTTAGTAACGTTTATTTCTCAGAACCTCACAGATTCCAAAGTGATGCTAAACTTCGTGTTACTGGTGTTTGCATTGGCTGAGATCTGTTTCCACATCTGAGAGTGAACAAAGTGGGAGAGTGGTTTTTATCCAGAAATTATGAAAGTAGGTGATGCATTTGTCAGGAAGCCTATTCATTCTCATACCCATGCTGGAGATTTTCAGGGGCAGGGGTCCTCATGCTACCTCACGAGGTCTCTTAGTAGGATTCTGATCTAGAAATGTATAGATAGCACATACTTAGTCCTTATTCATAGGTCTACAACTGATTAAATGTTGCTATCGTGAAGATTGTGCACTAGAGTGGTTTTGTAGTTAATACATATAGCAAAATACTTAAAGTGTGGTACCTGCTGATTATGAATGCCTCGTATTACTGCAGGCAGGGTCCAAATATATAGGCAACTGAAGAAGTCACCTGGTACTCATGGTGATCCTTTGAGATCTGTTGTATGCAGATAGATTTCATAACCTGGCTTTTCAGAATTCTTGTTTTCTGATGGAAAAGGAATGGAGTAGTTTGGACTGCTTGCCATCCAGATGCTCAAGAGAAAGATTCATGAGAGTATCCAGGACGTAATGGTACATTGGCTCTTGTGTGGATAGTACACGTGCGTAAGGTGTGGAGCACAACAGTACAGAAGGTGTCGGAGAACCACTGGGTCTAGAGAGTAAAGAGTTGTTACCCACAGAGTAAGTGTTTCATTTTCCTTCGCTAGGTACTTTTTGTACTAAGTACAAAAATCTACATTTTGTGTTCACGTTCTGTAGTTCACACCATCAGTTAGAGACGCATGTTAAATTAGCTTCCCTGCTAAATTAGTGTACTGTGTTGAGGGAATTATATTTCTCCATATTTACAGAAATAGGTTTTGGAATGCATTTGAAGGCAGTATCTTCAAAGACACACATTCTTTTAAGCTGTTTAAAATTTTCAAAACTATCCGGTCCTTAAAACTGCCAACCACCATGATTGTCCTTTTGTAACTATATAATTTGCATTATCTTGGATTTTTAAATTGAATAATTCCTTAAATACAGAGTATTCTTTCAGAAATTTTCATTTGCCCACATGTACAAACACACCCACTCTGAATGCAAACGGGGAGTTGGTTTTTTTACCGAGACACCTTGCACTTTGAGAGCAGCTGACTATTGTTTTAATGGCCTCTCTTAATCCGTGCGTGAGGAATCCAAACGGAACGATACGGAGCTGTGCAAATCCAGTTAGTGTGAGCTGTAATCTCTTTACTGGGTTTAAGTAGTTAGAGTGGCATCCAGGCACCCTGCAGACACTGAGCTGCAGAGATACAGTAATCACCCAACCGCGTACCCGGTGCCTTGCTATCGTGGAGCTAACGCAGAGGAGTCCCTCGTAATCATTTAGGTAAAACTCAAACCAACCCCAGCAAACACGGCCTCCTCTGAGCAAGCAAACAAGAGGCAACTAAAAACAAATCATCCAAAAGACATGCTATTGTAAAGTGAAATTTAATTTAATGTTAAAATATTAAGCTCTCTCTGTTTCATGTTGTTTTTTTGGATAAAGAATGTTTTTTCTGGAATTGAACTTACCTGCTATGAACGTTATAAAGCATCTGTTTCTTTTGATTAGGAAGGGAAGGAGAACCAGTTTTAAAGGAAGTATTTCTAATACCAATCTAATCTTGGGCCTTTTTGTTGTTATTTGAAAATATAAATGAATATGAAAAACCTAAGTGAAGCGATCTAAATTGCTGAATGAAGAAAAAACAAATTGGGAACATTAATGTTGTAACAGTTTTTAGTAAAGAAATCCTTTAATGAATGCATCAAAAGAAACTATTTGCATGTTGCTTTATAAAAAGACAGAAGACAAATCCGTTGTAGATTTTGGCACGTACATTTGCACAGGTCTGTTACGTGTGTTTAGAAAACTGGCAAGAGTGCACATTTCCTTCCAGGCTCTGGTTTCAGCCGTGGCATCTCCTGGTTCTGCACTGGGCAGGACGTTCTCACTCCGCAGTCGTAGTAGTCCCTTCCCTGTCCTTTCTCTTGTGCCCCCACGCTGGGCGTATAGACAAGAGTTGCATTTGGAGATCAGTTTGGTCATTTTGTTACTGTAGAACTTTTAGCCATTGTTACTAAATAAAATAGAGGAAAACCTAAAAATACAGGTGAATTTGTAAATAAATGAACGCTGTAATTCTATAGAGTGTGTTTTAGTTCAAGACAGAGCTTGTGGTCCATTAACTGTTAAGTCTGGGATACTAAAGAGACTTCAGGGTTACAAATTTACGTTTTAGTCAGTTCAAACTTATTTTTCAAAAATGCTAATCCTTTGCATTATTGTTTCTCCTATCCTGCAAACAAAACTGGAGCACTCAAACATTTGGATGCTTCTGTTTCATTCATGGTCGTTATTTGCTGCTGTAGGAGATGGCATTAAGAAGCAGCTGCTTGAGGAGGGAAAAGGCCTAAAGCATTGGGTGGTTCTGATCGCTTGCAATTAAGACTGGACGTGTAAAAGCATCATGAGCTGACTTCCTGCTTGCATATATTCCAGCTGCTGCCAACAGCAGCCTGTCCTTGGTGGGTGTCCTCCTCTCAGGATCTGGGGCAGTCTAGGCCTGGTGGAGTAATCTTCATTGCATACGTTTAGTTGGGCACCACTAAGGAAGCAAGTAGGGCATGCTTTTCTGTATCAACATTAGAAGAATTTTTCCATTGAAGTAGGAAGGATCTTGGATCTTGTCATGGAGAAGACTGCCCAACCCAAATCTTCAATTTTTGAGTATAGGTGCTGAATTTCTGAGTCTGATTTCCGTAAGAGAGTTCAGAATACAGCAGGTGCACATGCTGTATGAGGTTCTCATCTCTATTCACAGCATCTCATCCAATTTTGGAATAAAACATCTTCAGTTCTGTAGCAGAATCTGCCAACACGTAGAGTGTACTATCTCCAGCCTGCACCACATTTTATTGTGACAACATTACTTCAGCGTCATGTTGGTTTTATTCCATTTTTTCATAGATGATGGCAAGCCCAGTGGTAACCTAATGAATTAAAAGTTTTTCTGGAGGAAAAGTCTGGGAAACATTTCTACTTCAGGCATCAATTTTTACATGATTTGTAGTGTTAAAAGCAACATCTTCAACTATCCATGAAGGACAAGACTGGCAAATGCTTTGAGTAACCTTTTCAGGGGAGGAATGGAAAGACCCAGTGGACCCAGTGGAAACATGTTAGACGTGCTGATGATTCTTCTGGCTTCTGACTTGTTCCTCATCTGCTTCCAGCAGCTGAAGTTCTTGTAAGACAAGGCCCATTTAATGGTGAATTATGTTGGGAATGATTTTTTCCTGGACTGAAATCGAAAGAGCAAGATCAGTCCATTCTCTCAAAATGGATTAAGGAATTGATCAGGAAGGTCTGACACTGCTGCTCAGATCAGAATCTTTTGAGGCTGCTTAATGGGATCATGCTGTGTTATAGAGGGAAAAGGGGTTTTCCCCATTGATTCTTGTCAGGTGGGCGTTGCTCTGTGCTTTGAAAATATTAAAGAAATACACAGAATGGATTGATAGGGAAGTGTTTAGGAGAGTGTGATGGGGAGGACCTCTGCGAGGGCAGGAGGAGTGAGAAGGCTTCATATGACTGTCTTTCCCCCTCTCCCTTTTTCCTTTTAATTTCCTCCTTTTCCTCTCCCTGAACATGCAAAAAAAAATGCTCTCCTCTTTTGGTGGCCCTGTAAGGAGAGGGTAGTTTACTTTGAGCCCAGAGAGAGGAGTGTGAAGGTGGCTGGTGCTGTGGGAGGCTCTGTGAATCCAGGGGACGGGTACCTAGGGGCTGGGTAAATCAGGAGCATGAAGATGGAAGAGAAGGTAGTGGCTTATATGTAGTGGGAGACACTAAATCTTATTTAAAAGGTCAAGATGTGTTTTGTGTAGAGCAGGACAGAAGATTAAAATCCACCAATTAACTTGTTTAAAAAAACAAAACAAGCTTTAGGCCCCAGAGCTTGTTGAAAGCTATTTCCATTAACTTTAAAGGTTATAAAATAGATGTCTCCTCTTGAGAAAAAGCTGTACCAATATTAACTGGAAACATTGGGGGTTTTGCTTGCTTATTTTCAATAAAGTAGAGATTAAAGCACATTTTATAAATTAAATTAGCTCATAAATTAAATAGCTCATAGAAGCACTGTGTTGAATGTTCCATCTTGCAGCACATTAAGAACTTTAAATGGTTTTTCTCTTCCCACCAACTCTTCCTGGTTGTTTTTCCCTTCCCATTATGTACAAGGCTGGGCTGACATATTTGAGCTCTCATTGCTGCATTTAAGCTCTTGCTGTTTGGCAGCTTTTCCTTGCAGTGCAGTTTAGCTTTCATTTCTTTTCAGTGGTGGGCATGATACAGAGAGGAAGGAAAGCAGGAAAGAATACAGGTAACAGGAAATTCTGTGCTCCATCCTACTTATCTTCTTGGGTGTCCATAAGAAACTTCTTTCTTCTTCTATTTTAATAAATATGCTACTTTTGTCTTTCATTTTTTTAAGTATTCAGGCTATAACAACTCAGTGAATTGATGTTAGATGTTTACATCTGTATGTAAAGTGCTTGAAATTTTATATACTTATTATTTTTAAAAATTATACTCTGCACTGTCTTAATAATATATTCTGAATAATGGAAATGCTTTATTTTTAGGTTGTCCTTCTCACCTTGCTTATGAGAGCTAAGTTTTATTCTGAGAAAGTTTCCTAGGTTTTGATAAATCTGACATAAAATTAGCACTAATCTGATCCTGAGAGTTACGCACTTTAACTTAGAATTAAAATCGAGTAATAGATCTACACCGTTCCCTGCTGGATGGAGTCTGAGCCATGTGGGTTTGTAAACGTTTCTGGAGATGGTCAGGTTATTCAAGCCAAAGTAGGCCTCAACTGCTGATAATCTATTTTTAATGAAGTTATATATTGAAGTTATATTAGGTCAGCATCTGAAAACTGAAAAATATCAGAAAAGGTTAAAGTGACAATCCCACACTTCTTGATCCTGTCACCGTATGTGATCTCCCCCGTGGCCCCTTTCTGCCTCCCTCCAGAAGGTGTTGCTTATCTCAAGCTTGTCAACCTTGCACTGTAACTCAAAATTTTAAGGGTTTTGGAGTGGAATTTTATGAAGCAGTTGTGACGTGTGTGCGTCACAGGAGGGAAGATGCTGTGAATTAGCAGGGATGAGTTTCGTGCCAGAGGTCCTTCGCCCGAGCTGGCGCAGGAGGTGTGGGGTACTGGAACAGGGATGGTGCAATGGCCGGAGATGACTTTCAAATACGGTGGATTTATCTCGAGATATTTATCTCGAGAGACGTGGTGAGTGGTTATGGTTTGGATCTGCGGTGTTCTTGGCTTTGTGCTGACCTCCGCTAGCCTTCCCGTGAGAGGTTTTGTCGAACGGGCTGTCGGTGTGTACGTGACCCCCTACGAGGGGGGCCTGGGGCGTTTGTTGGCTGCCAGGTGTGGCGAGGTGCCTGGGGCAGCAAACCAGCCAGCAGCAGGGAGGCTGAAGCCACAGCGTGAAACCCCGGGCGCTCGGGGTGAGCAGGAGGCGTGCGTTGGCTGCAGGAGCGACAGAGCTCACCCCTCCTTCCTGGGGGGTTCGTTGGGCTCCTTGGGGAGTTGTGGGGCTGAAGGGATTTCTGCCGTGAACGGTCCGGTTACAGCGGATGTCACTTGCTTGCTCTCTCTTCCTTTTTATCCTGCAAATTTCAGTACAGAAAAATCCCACACTTGTGTAACTGGTAATTGTATTAGCAAATGGAAAAGATTCTGAATCATTATAGGATTATTTTTTTTTTTTGAAAAGGCAAAGCAGTCCAATGGGAAACTTCAAAAACAACTAAAAAGAGGCAGGACCAATTTTTCATGCTGACTGCTTTCTCAGTGTCAAACTATTTTTATCAACTGTTTTTATCCAGCCCATGGAAAACATTTATAGAGAACACAATACGTATTTTTTTCTGAAATTTATTGAGAATTTTATGGAATGACGTTAAAATAAGATTGTCCATAAAGAGATTTTTCTCACAAGTTCAAATAACGCGAGTAAAAAACTAGTAATTTTCTTTCATTATTGCTCCTCCTAATTTATATATTTGGTTGGTTATTTTTAGGCAAACACTTAGAGGTTTGCTGTCTTTATTTTTAAAGAAGTAGTAGCAGTCGGATATGATTTTGTATTTTCAGAAGGCCGCTCAAACGTATAGTACGTTGCACAAAATCCCATAAAGCAATTGTTAAACTTCTACAGAGAAAAAGAAATGCCAGGGACCGTAGGTGGGGTCATGCATCGGAATGGGCTGCCCAGGGAGGTGGTGGAGTCACCATCTCTGGAGGTGTTTAAGAAAAGCCTGGACATGGCACTTAGTGCCCTGGTCTAGTTGCCATGGTGGTGTCAGGGCAACGGTTGGACTCGATGATCCCTGAGGTTTCTTCCAACTTGGTTGATTCTGTGATTCTGTGGAAGGGGTGTGAGGAAGCCCATATCCAGAGTTCCTGCGTTGCTGCTTGGACCATTAAGTAGTGTGGTTTCAAGGTGACCATATCGTGAACCTTTATGAGGAAAAATGAGTTACTAAAGTCACAAATTGTTGAAATATATAAATATTTCACGGATATAAATAATAGTAACAAGGAAAAAGCCTTAGTGCATAGACCAAAATCTAGGATGAATATTGTTTCATGTTTGCTGCGTAAAAGAGGTCCCCATGATGTTCAGTCCCTTCGATGTCAGGGTGGCTCCTCGGTGGGGTGACCCAGGAGAAGACAGTGCCCTGCTGCTTCCGACTCATGTGTGGAAGGAGCAGAAAACAGGGGAGAAGAGCAGTGATTCTTCGATGGGAAATCAAGCCCAAAGCAGCAATGCAGAGGTTGCATTGTAGTCTACTTTATCTTGAATATTGCTGATAAGGGGGGTTTAATCACAGTATAGACAATATTTTAAATAATATATTACCTTTCAGTCGTTTTCAAAGTGCTATCCGAATGTCTTGTAAACAATTCTGACAATTTTACTCCAGTCATGAGTGGGTTGCACCTCAATGATCCTTCCAGTTCTGTGATCGTGTAGCCCGCTAATAAAAACATACTATAGGGAAATACTTCTTTTTGGGTTACAAAAGCATGCTAAACATGTTCATGGATAATATCTATGGAAATATATTTATATTTTTTTTAGTCAGTACAGGAATAGACATTTTGTGGACGTATGATCTAATTTCAGCATGGCAGTTTTCACACATGATAGCAGCGATACTTATTTCTGCCGGGAGAAATAAAATGTTTAGTTTTATGTGCAACATCATGCTTGCTTTTTCCTGGTCTGCCTTTAATCTAGTGCTGTGTTTATGTAATGCAATAGAAATGTCGCTAACATGATTATACTTTTATATCTTATTAGCTCAAATACTGAGTACAATAAAATGGAAAACTGTTTAAATTTTATGTTTAAGTGCTTGAGATAAGAGTTCTTGTAAATGAAATGTGATTACACTTCTGTAATAGATCTTCTCTGTCTGTTAGGACTTTGTTTAGCTATGTAATTCTATTGGGATTGCTGGTTCTAAGTTTGATATTTTTTTTTCAGATATAGCCATGTGAAATACTCAGTGTTACAGGCAAATAAACAATGAGCATGAATCTGTTGAAAACTCAGTGTTTCCTGTCCGAAAATCGTTGCTAGATAGTTTCCTTTGTGATAACCAATTTGAATTAAACATAATTCCCTAACATCACCTTGAATTTCCATCTGTGTAACCCTGATGTTCTTAAGCGTTTTGCATTTACCTAATGCTCTGGGCTATTTTCACTTACCATGTATGGAAAACTGTGACTATCTTAAAACTGGAGATGATATGAATAACAATTGTTTGCTGATCTTACCCTGTATCTCCCTGGATAACCTGCAGTCTGCAAAGGCTGAGTAAGTGGCAGATAGCTTTTGTCATCTCTTATCCGGGCTGTACACTTGTAAGGAAGAGCAGGGATAATCGCCTAAATCTAATTAGGGGTTAAAAGAGGCCATGACTGTGATGTGGCAGTGAGACACCTTACTGTATCAATCCTGTTTGCATTAGAAAAATAAGGTTGTCATATTGATTATTCAAATTAGCTTATATTGGCCATGGCTCAATGGCTTGTATCGCAGCTGAAGCACTTGAAGGTCCCAGCTTTTCAGAGAAGACCTATGCTTATGGCATATATTATGTGCTGTCTTGTTTGCTAATTTAAGGGGTTTAAAACTCAGACTGAGAGAGTTTTATCGTGAGAATTAAGGGTTTAAGTGACCATCGGAAAATGGAGTTGAGCTTTCATGTGTGATATTTGTGATTGCTGAAAGCTATTAAATGAAGGCCAATAAATTTGCTTTAGATCTTTTATGGAAAAATCCGTATTGGAGTTAACAGATCTTGCAGTATTCTGTTTGTGCGCTAATTGATGTTTAGTTCAAAGTCAAATGGAGCTAAAAAGAGTAAAGTAATTGCATTCAGATCAATTCCACATTCAAGAGACAGTGAATTCCCTTGGCTATGACTTTGGGGTCTATATTTTAATTAAAAAAAAAAATCTACCTGGTGCTGGGCTATTATATAGTATTCTCAAATATTTCTCAGCACTTGGCTTTTTGTCGTTCAACAATGACATCTGCTGACACCCTGCAAGTGTATAGATGCTCTAGAGAGTGCTAATTTCAGCCTTCCTCGTTACTGCGCCCGCGATGAATGACGTAAGTGCCATACATAGACTGGGCAAACGGAAAGCCTTTAAGACGACCGATTCTTTTTGTGCTTTTGTAGTACACCAAGAAATATGTGCCAGGCTATGTCGTATGTACAAAGGTCGGACATTTTACAGATATTTTTTCCATTGGTTTGTGCAACTTCTGTCATTACGGATGTACAAGAAAGCGTCCACCTTAAATCCCAGATAACAGGCAGAGTCTGCAAATTTTTCTCCGTGGTTGAACCGATTTCACCCATCTTATGTACAGTTTGAACATTTTTGTTTACCCTAGGTGTTGGTTATGCTGTATTTCTTTCTACTGCTGGGCAAAAAAATATGCATAGTTAACTATTTTTCCCTCTATTGCATGTAGGTGCGAGGTTTTCTACTTTATTTTAAAATTTCTTCCGTCGATTCTTCCAGTTTCTTGTTTCCATGAGCTGTTGTTGGTACTGGTGTGACAGTTACCCATCCAAATGCTAACCTTGTTGACTGAAAGCCACAATGACCAGAGGAAGGAGATATAGATATATATATATATGTATAAAAATGTTATATATTGCTTGCTTACATTGTTAGAACAGCATCCTGACCTGTTTTGAATGACTGAAAATTATTATACGTAAATATTCACATAAGTTTCCAATATCTTGCTTGAACAGAAAGTTAAGTAGGTGGCTTATCCTGTCACGCCATTGTGTAAAAGGCCACTCGGTCCTGATTGTTGTTACGTGACTGTTTGATTGCTTGGAGCGGTTCCAGTTTCTGGGGACACTGGTTTCTGGCACTTTGCAAGACATAGTAATTTTGTATATTGTGATTATAACTTTCAGCCAAAACTGAAAATCTAGGAAAAGAGCCAATATATTAGATTTTTTTCCCCAGCAATATCAGTGTGCTGTTTCTCTAGATCAGTACATCAGTCTGTTTTCTGAATTTGTTATATTCTTTTTTCTTAAGTCTGACTTTAATCTCTTTCAGAGCAGAGATACTCCTCTGTTCTCTACCATGGTCTTCTAATAGAAGTTTGCAAATATTCATGTTACTCTGCTTAACACCAGTAAGGCTGTCTGGAGGACATTTCTTAGAGTGAAATAAGACAAACATGAACAGCGTTGTAATAAGGTAGAGAAAAATCCTTGGTTCTGGTAGCATCATAGAGAGGCAAAAGAAGTTAGCAAAGAAGTTGCTCGCTCTAGTGTCTGCTCCTCCTTTGAAACAATATAAAAGTTTGATTCACACGCAAGGGTGACCAGCTCTGGGGTGTCTGAGGCTGCCTCCCTGAACTGCCCGCCTTACTTTGCTGTAAACATTAGCATTTTAATGTGAAGCAGCACCACGTTTGGCTTGGCTGAGAGCATCCCTGTAACGGTTTGGGAAGTCCTTCATGAGCAGCCAGGTAGGTGGGTGCTGGAGGGGATGTGTGACCAGATACAACCATTTCCATTGCAGTCCGTTGTCTTGTGTCATACAAAGTCTGCCAAGGGAGGTCTGTGTAGGTCCAGCACGTCTCCTGTCCTACATGATGTTAACTGAGGTGAACTGAAACAGGGACAGCTAAAAACAGAGGGCTTAAGGTAACTTTTGTGGACAAATAGGTATCTAGCTCCAACTTATCCCCTCAGAGCAGACCAGAGAACGGTGCTGCTGAGAGCTTGAAGTAGGCTTTGTGAGCACCTTCGCTTTGTGATGTGTCACTTAGGTTTGTCACCTGAGGTGGTTGTTGGGTATTAGCTGGTTTTTTTTGCAGGTTAGAAATTCTTTCTACCAGAAGTGCTTACTTAGTCATCAGCCTGATCATCCACGTTTCCAGGTCTTTCTGTGTGGTCTGTGAATCCTCTAGAAATTGCTGCTGTTGAAGGATCTGGCTGCTTATTTGTTCAGAAGTTTTTGTAGAATGTTTCACTTTACCTCTAATATTTACAGGTACAATAGGAAGTGCTGGTTTTAATCTTCAAGCTCCAAATGTTTCAGATCCAAGTTTCCTTGGAGCCCGCCGTGTTTATGGTACTTAATTTTTTCAGGAATCTCTGGGGTTCATATTAGAAAAATAACCTTTGAGGGAAATCTTGGCTGTAGAACGAGACATGTTTTATATTTTTTGTCTTTTCTTCTAATTTGGGTCCACTTGGTGGTAAATCAATAGCGTGCAATACTGATTATTTTCATTTCACTGAAGGAATGCCAAAATACAAAATGCCTAGCAAGATTGCTGGTCTAGACTTTGGCTGGCCACTTCTCATCGGTTTGCTCCGTCTTGCAGAGCCAGGACTGCTCTCCGTTTTCACCGGAGCCGTTCTCTGAAGTGCTGGGAATGGTGAATGCCAAATAAAATACATGATGTTAGTCTTTCATGGTAGTAAAAAGGTTAAAAGCATGTTAATGAAAGCAAGCATTTGGGAGGGGAAAGTGAGTAAGACCGATGTGATGTGGTAAGAACAGTAGGCTTAAGAATTAAAGAGCGTATGAAGAGTGTGGTGCTTTAAGGAGGTTTTGGTGTGACTCAGCCCATGTGAAGTGTTTAGCCAGTGCTATTTGATGGGGTTTTGTTAAGACGTAAAAGTTTCTACAAAAAAGTGTAAGTTGTGGTTTACTGGAACTTGCAGATCTTTTGTTGTTTGCTTAACTCACCATAACCACAGAATCCCAGAATCAATCAGGTTGGAAGAGCCCTCTGGGATCATCGAGTCCAACCATTGCCCTGACACCACCATGGCAACTAGACCAGGGCACTAAGTGCCATGTCCAGGCTTTCCTTAAACCCCTCCAGAGATGGTGACTCCACCACCTCCCTGGGCAGCCCCTTCCAATGGCTAATGACCCTTGCTGAGAAGAAATGCTTCCTAATGTCCAACCTGAACCTCCCCTGGCCAAGCTTGAGGCTGTGTCCTCAAGTTGGAGACAGTATCAGTGTTTTCAACACAGGCATAGCACTGTCCTGAATATGTCTGTTGCTTCTGGAGTTTCTCTCAGAGAAGCGAATGTGCAATAAGCACAAGACCAAAAGCAATTTTAGCATTGATTGATGTTCTCAAATAATAACAGACTTGTAAATTATCTAGTCAGAGGCCATTACAAATGCTGGAGAAAGAAATAACAAATAAGCATGATACAGACCTATTAGTGTTAGTTGTTTGGTGCTGCTGTTGAATTAGCAGTGAGTTAATTGCTCTTGGAATCAAGAGAAGGGTTAGCCTTGTCAGATAATTTAAGGAAATTAGCCTGTTCTCTACAATCTCGATGGAGCTGTATTAGGTACAAATCCACTGTGACTGGGTCCAAGTGTGACAGATTTTTTTTTTTTGACAATTCTGAAAGTCTTTAGTATTGAATACTGAAATATTATCATCAAGATACACTTCAGGTTCCGATCTGTGCTATTACGTGTATGTGAGAGTGCTTTTACAGTCTCTGGTGATTTGTAAGCACACAGGTAAGCAGCATTGTTTTGGACTGAATGCTTGTCCTGGTTTTGTGGGGATAAAATTTAGACTCCCTTTTCTGTTCCATGTTGCTTCAGTGTGTGCCCAGCTGTGGCTGGTGATTGAGGCCATGGGCAGCTGCCCCGGGCTGGCCCAGGTGTGTGCTGGGACATTGACCTCAGGGGCACTATAAAAGGGGAAGCTGCTGGGGATGGGGGCTTTGTGCTCTGCTCTCTTCTCCCTCTTTCTCCTCAACAGTTACTATCCCTGGAGGGACTTGCCACCACTCTATGAGCTAAGTATAATTTTGTGTATTTTCTATTAGTATTGATATTGGTTTCCTTATTTTATTAAATCTGTTTAAATTTCAACCCACGAGTCTCCCTCCTTTTCCTAATTCCCTTTCTCAGTTGAGGAGGGGACATTGGGTGAGAGAACAACTGGTTATTGTTTAACCCTGGGTGCGGGCTAAACAGAGACAATGCTGTAAAAACAAAGGTGCTGAAGTGGGAACTGCTGTAAATGGGACCAATTTAGAGATCTCTGTCGAGCTGCTCCTGCTTCAGATCTTCATGAGCTTCAAGTAGCTGTTTTGGTTTGGTTTTCTCTAACCTTTCCATTAAAGCACTTTCAGGTTATTTTTGTCACTGTCTGTTAGGCTTGGTTTTGGTCAGATAGGTTTGAGATTTGCAATCAATTTTTATTTTTTTTTTTCTATTTTGATGAAATATTATTTATTTCTCTTTATTTGTGGCCAAGGAACCAATTTCCTATCAAGCTTGAACCTTTTAAATTTTATAAATTTGTCTTGCAACACAGCCCAACATGGAAGTTGTGAGTAGAAGATACAACATTCTTCCTTACTGAAAGTCAGGCTTTAAAGAAACCTTTTTCATATTAAATATGTTTTCAAAATTCATCTGGGCTTTAAGAAAACAGCCTTTTAGAAGAATTTGTGAGTCTTCTGCTTAAAATAAAAGGATCTTTGTGATGCTCTCCATAACTTCTCAACCTCAAAATATTGAAAAACGTACAAAACTCTAGAGTCACATCAGACAAGATGCATTTGAATGCTGAGGAGATACTGTGGAGGACGCAAATCGTACTGTTCAAAAAATATTTATGTTTATTTGAACTGAAAATGGCTGCAGGAACACAGTGATGGTAAATCCTTAAGGTTTCTTATTAATGTGTCTGTTCAGGTTTGTTACTCATGTAACAACAGGGGCTTCTCCCTCATGTCAGACCTATGTTGGAGAACCTTCTGAGCTACTCCTGCCTCTCAGCATCTGCTCAGGCTGCTTGGAGTGGCTGTCTTGCAGAAACTGAGAGACCTGCAAAGGCTTTATTTAGGGGTACGTTAAGTTGTAGTAGAAAAAAACAGTTTAATTGTGAAATACAACCTGAAACTCAAGTCACTTATGACCAGCAATGCTACAAGCTGTGTTAGCTGAAGTAGTTGAGGAGGTAGAAACTAAATATTCTGAGATCACGTAGATCTGCTTTTTTTAGGAGGAGGAAATTTTTTTACCTTGTATAGGGATGAAAACCTGTGCACGTCTGAGCTTTAAACATAATTTAAACATTTGGAGCATATTCTGAGTGTGCCCCTGCATTCCTTAGGGAGATAAATTCAGGCCAGATGAAAGAACGTAGAGGAATTAAACTATAGCGACAAAATCAAACTGCAGGGACACAAAGAGGAACAGTGAAAAAGCATTTACAAATTGGGCTTTTATACCTCCCGACAGCGACGCCTGAAAAAGCACGAGGTTGCAGTGTGCTAAAATTGGATCAAACGCAGTCCGAGCGGTGGAATGTCAGTGAAGTGGCACTTTGTGGGTCTCAGCTGAACTTGACCACGGTTGCCAAAGTGCTGCACGCATCTTCAGTACTAATGGAAACGGGAAACTACCTTTTCTTAGTGTTTTGCCTTAAAATGTGTGTGTCCTGGGACTGTTGGCTCATCCTGGTGTTTCATCTGAGCTGTGGAAATCGGTCCCTGCTTAAGGCTAGAAACAAAACCTGCCTTTACTGAAGAATTGCTCTGCTGCTGCTCTTTGCTTTTTATGCCGAATGTCTGCGTTACAGAATGGAGGGTGGGGGTTTTTTTTTGGTTGTTTTGGGTTTTTTAATCACTTGTTTATTTTTAAGCAGTGCGGCGTTGTACTGCTGCTGGTTAGAGAGGAAGGGAACTCATCCCAAATCTCTATGGCAGGCTCCTGTTTTTTTGGGACTGTGTTAGTCTCACCTAAAGCCCTGACCTGCTATTTGAAATCCATCTGTTTCCTTTCTATTAATTTGTGTTCTAAGCCCCACATCTTGTGCTCTTTCAAGGTCCTTCCAAAGTATGTGAACTTTTAATTCATTTTTATTTGATATTCTTTCTTTTCGGGAAGCAGGGGCAGCAGGGCAGCAAAAGGGACTGTGTTCTAATGCTGCATCAATACAGGCACGTAGTTTTGGGGTTTGTTACAGTATTTTTTTAATTAGAAGAACATCTCTCTGTTTAGAACCTCTGAAGAAACTTGTGAAGCGCAAAGAACAAAACCAAAGCCTGCAAGTCTGCTGGTAACTTCTGGTGTTTAGATTTCTCATAAAAGAAACTCTTTACTATAAAGGAGCATTTGTGTATGGAAAAAGTTGTCTGACTTTTAGTCTGGTTTATAAAGACGATCAAAAATCTTCTTTGTAAGGTATGCAAATAGCATAAGAAGTGAGTGGCAAGATGGGTCCCTGAGTTGGAGGAAAATGATTTATGCTGATTAAAAAAAAAATAAAATAAGATGTATCTACAGATGGGTATTGACAGTGTGCGTGTTGGCATTGATTATGGGTAACGGACCTGGGGCTGCATGAGCTTAACTCAGTTAAGGTATTAAATGTAGGTATTGGCTTTGTTCTGTGGACTGAGATGTATGGGGATTTAAAGAAAGAAAGGAAAAAAAAAAATAAAAAGGATTTAGTGATTTATTTCCGAAGTTAGATTTAAATTGTCACTGTAGAATATTCAATAATAGAATGCATATCTGTACAATACAGCCTCGACATACAGGCAGTGTCTTACAACATGAATTTTGAGCAATGAGCGAAAGCATCAAGTTTTTTTTTCTCACAGAGATTAGTAGAAAGTTGTGTGCCAGCAAATAAATTTTAAATACTTAATAACTTCTAGAAGATTTTATCCTTTTGGGAAGAATACCTAGCACAGAATCTTAAAAAAAATTACAAATAATTAATACAGACAAATTCTAGATTAACTCGTTTCATAGGTAGAGTGCCTTTAATTGATGACTTTATTGAACATTTAATGAGGAACTGGTGGTTATTTCCCTAAGCCCAATTTTCATGAGCATTTACTATTTTTTGTACAGTTTATAATGAATTTAGACAAGGGCGGATCCGTTCAGCTACAGTGTCATTTCAGTGTGGTGCAGTGAGCTGTGTATTCTTGAAGTATTTACACAAGATTATTACAGGACTTGTTTAAGGTGCATAGATAGTTTAAAACAAACGGAACAGGCTTGAGGTTTCCTTGTGTGCCTTTTTTTGTTATCACGAGACTGAGGGCCTGAAGGAATAGAGGAAGTGAATGGACACCAATGTATCCAAATATCTCATTTTGCCTAAAAGCAAGTGCCGGCAGATAAATGCCCATAAAGGGATTTCTTTCTTAAGCCCCATGGATTTTTTTTTTTTGCAACTTTTTGTGTGAGTTAGAAATGAAAACCATTCATCTAGTGCCCCAAAGAACGGCCTTATTGAATGGAATAACAGTGTAATGTACCATTGAAGGCAGGATTGAAAGTGATTATCTTGTTAACTCTTGACAGTTACCGCCAGCTTGAAATAGAACTGGCAGGCTTGATTTGCAAATGAATTAGAGCTTTTTCATTTTGTGCCAGGATCATCTTTTTATATTCTGATATGACAGATGCTATGTTCCATGCTTTTGTTTCTCCTCAGTTTTATACTTGCAAATAAAAAACAAAAGATTATGATAGTAATTTTATTTGCATCTTTTCTCTAGGAGTTTATGCTTTGTCTAGAAGTTTTTAATCTTACATTTTTCAAAAATTTGTTTAAGAATAGTATTGTTCCCGCAGAATAAAATTTCATTAGGTTAAGTACAGTAGTAATTGGGTGAATGAGGAGGATTTAGAAGCTTTCAGAAAATGGAAAATTGATTGTACTCAAATTGTTTTAGTGCTTAGAAACATTTAAATTTTCTCACTGACTTATGCTTACGTTTAATATTCTTCAATACTGACAGTTGAGTGCAGCTGAGGAAAATCTAACGCTTTAAATATTTATCCTACCAGTATGCTAATAGAAATACATGTGTAATTAGTTTCAGCATTAATGCTGCTAAACTGTGTTTATATTCTGCAGTCATCCAAACACAGATGGTAAGGTGTTAGGTATGATAATTACTGTGCACTCTTTCTATGTTCCTCATTAACCTGTAACACTCTTTACTAGTCCAGAGAGTTTTTACTATAGTTATACTTACCGGCCTTAAAACTTGCTCTGCTTTGTTTAATATTCAGCGCAGCGTTCTGTGCATTTACACTGCTGGGCTTTTTGCTACGTTTGTAATCTAGTTTGTACGTTGAGGCTAATTAGCAACACTTCCTACTACCGCTAATGTCCATTACGGAAATGTTTTCATACACTTTCACCTACAGGATGTGTTTTAATTGAATATCTACTAAATAATATTACAGAAAAGGTAAAACAGGCCAAAGTTGTCTAATTTATTTAAGACTACCAAATAATCTGGTTGACAGAGACAGTGACATTCCACAGCCTGAAGCTTAATTGCTTATGTTTGCTGGGAATGCAAGCGTTGTTTAACAAGGTTTTATTCTTTGTGAAGGGAACCCTGTGCACAGAAGAGGAGGACAAAAACCCACCCACCCTCCCAACCAACATCCAGAGGAAAAAAACAACAAAAAACCACTGCACACAGGAAAACTGCAAGGACTTGCATGTTTTGAGGTCCTTGGAATTGCCAGGTTTATCTGAGGAATGGCTTGAACCGGCAGCCAGGATACAGAGATCTGCTTTGATAATTTATAGGATTTCCGTATCTGACCTGAAGTCTCAGTAAACCCGAATTGGGAGCTTTTGGGGTGGTTATTTTGGCTCTCATTTATCTGAGAAATATTTATGGAGGAAAAGGATTTTTTTTGTAGGGTCTGTTTGAAAATACTGATTCTATCAACACCGAATTTTGTTCACCCCTGCCCCCCTCTATTTAGTTTCAGTACTTATTTCAGTTGCATAAAATCTTGAATTTTACTCTGTGAGCCAGGGTTATATATTTTTTCCCCCTCTTGAATATTTGATAAGGTCTCTTGGGTACTGAGTTTTCTTCTCTCTAGGATAACATATTATGGAGATTGTTTCACCTTGTGTCCTGTTTAAAGTCCTGGGTTTTAGCATGATTCAATTTATCTTGCATTATATTCTGCTGGGTTCTTCAGCAGTTCCAAGTTATTCCGTGTGTGTTTGTGCTTTTCTTCCTGCTTTTGATAAGTGACCTTCATATGATCTTCTTGAATCTTTGTTACATTTAAATTTATTAGTAATTGGCCAAACTTCTTACCATTTTTTCCCCGAGTGAAATAAATTATTTGGATGACTGGAGCAAGGGAGCCACTGAGCACACAACCAGCAGCTTTGGAGTCTGTGCACTTCAGGATCAGTTCCAGATCATTTGAATCTGATATTAAGTAAGAACAAAACAACTTTTTCAAAAATACCATGAATGCTTTTTCTAGCAGCGTGTGTGGTTCCCTAACCATTCACTCTTCTTGAGGAGAGTTTGTTCTGCACAAAAGATTCGAAAGAGCAGCATAAGATTCCTAGTTTAGCTATATCTCATCTTGTTGAGCTCTTATGTGCAAAAGAAATTCTCAACTAATGTCTTATGCTGGTTTTCCAGATGCTTAGTGCTATCAGAATAACAGCCAGATAACTGCCTTGTGTTTCTTCTCACCCATACCCTCTCTGATGTTGGGATTGCACCACTATTTTATTTTATAGTCATTTTATTGGTTGGTTGGATCTCCAATAATGGAAGAAAACAGAGTTTTTAGATACAAGGAGCCGTGACTCTTAAAGCCATTACAACTGTCGAGGGATTCTCTTTGAGATACATGTAGTACTGAGAGTCTTTGTGTAACTTATGTAAGTAGTAGATTGCAAAGATTTTTATTTTCATTATTGGGAATATTGTTTGCATATGTTATTTGGTTACTTTCAAAAAACTCAAGTTTTTTTCCTTCATCTTTGTGTAAGAGAGCCAGGAGGAAATAGCTTTCTTCTATGGTTTTCTCCTCATGCCTTTTGTATACTCCCTTTGGCGTAACTTCTACTTATGGCTACAAAAATTCAGGTTTTTCTTTGTAACCCAGAGGAGGTTAAGTAGTAGTGTTGAAGACCAACGCGTTTGTTGGAGTTCTGTTTCTCCACATTACGCAGTCTTTGCCAGCAGTTCTGCCAGGCCATCGGTGTGGTATCGGACCAGCTTGTCATCAAAAATCAATAGGTATGAACGTACCTGTTCACCCAGGAGAACCAGCGCTGTCCTCTCAAAAATGGTATCGAAGGAGAGGACAGGCGTAGGGCTTAGATTTTTATGTAGTCTTTGTTGTGTCTTTCAAAGCCTATTGAAATAAGTGTCTGTGGTCTGAAGTCACATTTGGAAACATTAGCCTATAATTTTACAGAAAACAATATAAAACCTATAAAATTTAGTGGGATATGATGGGGGGATCCATTTCTACAAACTGCGTCCAGGGCTCTGTAACTCTGAAGCTGAAATTCAAGCTAGCTCAGGGAAGAGCTTCAAATATGTAGTGTGTTCTGAACAGTCACCGTACAAACGTAGTAAGCATGTGCTTTTATTGTAGTTGTTGCCAACAGGGAGAAAATACCTTTTTCTGTACCAGGCTTTTATTTTTCTGGAATTGAACAAAGGCATGATCTGGCCACGACTGTTTTGCTCTTCATGTCTGGCATGTTCTGTGAGCTTAACGTTAGTCTGTGAAGCTATTCCAGAATACTACATGGTTTAAATGGTTGTGTAAATGCATCGCTAAACAGTGATAAGGTCACAAGTGCATCGTTCAGGCTACCCATCCAGTTGTGGTTAAGCTATGTATGTATGGGTACACACAATGCCTTGTTCCAAAATGGGTGTGTGAGATATAAGTTAGGAAAAAATTAAAAACTTCAGTGGAAAAAACTATTCCTTATTTTCCTCCTCTGAAATTCAATATCTGAAGTACCTTCAGTCTGATTGTACAGACTTTTAAGGCTGAGGAAAGTAAATCCAGCAAAGATTGAATATATAAAATAAGAAGTGAGGGAGCAGTTCTCTATCTTGGGATATCCCAGGGTAGAATTAAATAGTGTGTAATCATGTGGAAACCTAATTTTCTTCATCCCAAGAATATACAGGGCACAGCTCTAGTCTGGGAAATCATGAGATGTTGGGCTTTAAACTCACCATTGAGAGAGATGATCCTGCCACGGGTTGGCAGAGTTTTAAATGGGGAATTTCCACATTCTGAGAGAGAAAGGAAGGAAATTTTTACTGACTGGTGGTGGTGGTGTTTGCTGGGTTTTAGTCAGAAATGTGGAGTATTAACAATGCTGGTCCATTGAGTAGTCAAAGCTAGTGTAATAAATTAATTTAAAAATCTGATTTAGATTAGTTTGATTTGTTTTACAGTGCCTACTGACAAGCCAAGCATCTCTTAGCAGATCAGCTTTGAGAAGACTGAGTATCAGAAGCAGAAAATGATGAGGCAAAGGCCTCATTGAATTTGAGATGCTGATCTGCTAAAATAAAGATGATATACAAAAAGAAAGGTCTAGAGATAGCTGACTAGTCTACTTCTCTCATAGCTGTCACCTCCAATGTAGTTGTACTTAGTAAGACTGTTCCTCACTTTGGCTATGTTGGGTCAATGTAGATTCCTCACACTGAAGAAGCTCAAGACAGGAGGGGCAGTGGCTATGATGTTTATGGCAGTAGCCTCACTCATCCTCTTCACCATACCTCGTGGTACGATTCCTAACATCTAGGGCATATTTTTGTTCATTTCTGTCTTCTCTCCCTTTACCTACCTTCAACGCAGAGCTTAGGGACGAGACCACCACTCAAGCTGGGTTTCACATGTATTTATCCAGTTTTGTGTTGCTTGTATTGTTGAGTGCTTACTATGTTGTCACCTGCTGAAGTTCATAAAGAAGCTCTGAAGACTTCTGATGAGATTCATCTGGTTATTTTGAGGTTGTTTATCTGGAATACAAGGGGGCTTTGATAACATACAAAAGAAAAATAGCAGGTGTGTGTGCTACTCAGAGGAAGATCTGTAGGGGAGGCCATTAGATGACAGCAAGCAGTAGAAGCGTGTTCACATGAGGATAAAGAACATGAAAACATGAGGTTGTTCTAAGAACATCTTTCACTATGAGGCTCCTAATTCAAGAGGAATAATGGGACAAAAAAGGGATTAATTTAAAATGATACTTGACAGATTATTGAAAGCATTATGTGCTGTGCTTGTTGAATGATCCAAGAAAATTTTAAGAGTGAGAGAGCTCTATGAAAATTATCTGTAACCACTTTGGATAACGCTGCCTGATCAACAACCCTAACACATCGGCATTCATGAAGAGTGGAGTTAAAAGGCCTTTATTTGAGAGCGTGCTGCAGCCTGACCCGAAATGCTGTGTATGACCTTTTTCTTTGCAGCTTGTAGTTATTGTTGTGGAACTGGAGGGGATTCTGCCAAAGGCCTTGCTAATGATGAGATGATTTATTTATTCATTTGACTTCTGAGGAGAAAAATCAGACATTGGGACTGTTTAGTGTGGAATTGAGGCCACCAAGACGGTTAGGGGCTGGAGCACTTGCCCTGTGACAGGACCTGAGGGACTGCGGGTGGTTCAGCGTGGAGGAGAGATGGCTTTGAGGGCACCTGAGGGCAGCCGCCCAGCCTGATGGGGAGAGAGGTCATTGAGGAGAAGGAGCTGGGCTCTTTGAAATGGTGTGTGGTGGGAGGGAAGATGCAACCAGCACAGGCTGGAAAAAAGAGATGTTTGGACTAGATAGAAGGAAGGACGCTCCTGGAGAGGACATCTAATCAGCAAGGCAGGTTGCCCAAGGAGACTGGGCTTCCAAGACCTGCCTGGATAAAACTCCGAGGCGCCTGGTCTGGCCTCACAGCTGACCCTGCCTTGAGCAGGCGGTAGGAGTGCAGAGCTCCAGAGGCCCTTCAACCCGAGTTACTCTATAATATCCCTAGGTACAGATAATCCATAGAATTATTGTGTGGCCTCTGGATTCCAACCAAAAAACTATGGCAAAGAAAGTTATTAAGTATGAATAGAGGGGAAGGGTTGAGAATGAGTTGATAACAACTTGAGAGGAACCAAAGAACGGAGACTGAAGTGGTTTGTTTTCATTTGGAGTAAATTTTAAAAATTGTGGGATACTACCAGTTTGCTACTGATCTGAATAGCAGCACAGATTAAACTCGGCTCTCATAACTGTTTGTCACGTTAAAGAATATAACAGAGACCTACTAACAAGTTCAATTGTCTATTTTAGTGACAAGTAAAAATATCTCTGAGATTTCTTTGGTTTTAGGTAGCGTCGGAGTAATAAAATAAGCCCCTGGTGTTGTAGTAAATTATTTATGAAATCTGAAGTTCTTTTATAATAGCTAAAGTTTGGATATTTTGAAGCTATTACATGTTATTCAGCTTCCTTGATTAATGGTTCGTTTTATATGGGCACCTATTTTTATGACTATGGATATACGTCCAGGTTAAAATCAAGATTTCCAGCAAGTGCTAGTGAATATTTTTGTTTTAGTTTAGTTTACTGGCAAAGGAACGAGCACTAATAAGTTAACAGTGCCTCAATTAGTTACCTACACTGTGGTTTCAGGTAATCCAAAAGCTGGCTACACTTGCTTAATTGAATTGCTGGCTGCTTGTTACAGGTCCCTCATGACCATGATTCAAAAATGCAATTTTTTCCCCTAGCATTACCAAAAGCTGACATTTGGATTAGCCTGAGTATTATGCTTACTGGTTTTAATGTATGATTTTAAAATACATGTGTGCCAACTAATATCTTGTTGGGAACTAGATGGGGTGGTGTAAAAATGGAGTAAAACGTTGTTACCTGATAATGATATGAAATTAATATCCCTTTCTTATGGTGATCCTTTATAGAGTATTATAATATTGGATGTGCATAAAACTGCTCTTGCCTGTTGTTTGTAGTGGTTTATGGTGTTAATGATTAAGGTATTCTGCAGACTTTAAGGTTGTGTTAGACCGAGCTGTAGCAACAGGTCTGATTTTGCATAACACAATATTTGAAATATAGTATTAATGGGAGTCTTATTTGTATAATTAGTGTTTAACTAGAAAGATACAATTACGCCACGGCTTCACTAGTTGTCTGCGCCGATTGATGCGTGGCAGCCTCCGGCTGGAAGGAGGTTTTCATTGGAAGTGACAGGTGCCACAAGGTTTATTTAGGACAACCTCAACCTTGTCCTGGTGTGGTTGATAACGTTCGCCTTCTGTGTGTTCAGCCGCTGCATTTCCTGCGTTAGAGCCTTGTGCTACACCAATATTACTATCTGTGCTGCCTCAAGTACAAATTGGATGAACAGCCAGTGACACTTTTTCAATATTATTACATTAAACCAAGTGGATTTTGATTGATAACCTAATATTCAACTAATGCAAAACATCAATCATGGCAAGTATATTAATTATTTAATATTGCAGTCTAATTCAGAAATCGATGTGCTGCATGAGGGGAAGGGAAACCCGCTGTTCCCAGAAGACTTAAGACAGGGAATGATTAAAAAAATAAAAAACAACACAAAACCCCTGCTGTACTCTTGTGTGTTAGTTCGATACAAATCTTTATTCATTTGCCAATAATCTCGTCGCATTTTCCACTTCAGGACCTTTTTTATCAGTTTTGAGACCTGTAATTGAATTAAGTCTGCTTTCAGCACAGGGCAGAAGGAGTTGCACAAATATTGATGAAGTCATGACAGGGACAGCACAGGAGACAGAGCACTAACAGGGCAGGGTTTATACCATTAGTTGGGAGCTCCTCGCGTCGGCTGCTTGGATCCTGCTTCCAACGTGCTTAAATTCTTTAAAGCCATTTAGCACCTCAAAAGTAGATGTGGGAAATGATTTCTATTTAAATACCATATGGACTTGGATAATAAGTTCTTGTTGCAAAATAAAAAATATCAGTGGGAGGAAAGTGCATCTCTTGCTTCATTCATGATGTATTTGAACAGAAGTGCGTAGCAGACTTTTTTTTGGAAGCTTTATGAAATTATAAATAAAAGCTTTCTGTAAAAAGTCTGAAATACAGCACAGCAAGGTTGTAAAATGTGTAACCGAATGCAGCCTTATTCAGCATCTAGGAAAATTTCATGTATTTAGCCATTTTTGTGTGTAACTTCACATTATGCCTTTCCCTGCCTGGACCAAGAGAACGGAAGCCTCATGGTTTGCTGTCTTAGAGGAATGGAGTTGGGGTTTTTGCTCCTGTGGTTTGATGTAGGTGAATAATTTGTTGAAAAATTAATATTATAAATATAAAACCATACCACACTATACAGTTCAATAACCGATTACCTGGAGTCCTCGTGGGGTGGTTTCTCCTTGTTAGCCACGGTTACAGCCCGTCTTCCTCAAGAGGGACAGTGACGTTTTTGGAAGAAGGCAGAACCTGGAGCCAATGAAAGCAGAAACTTTAAAAAAGTTTAAATTTGGGGGATTTTAAAATTTGTCTTCCTTCCATTTTCTTTCAGGTTATTTTTTTTACGTAGCAGGATGTGTTAAGGATTAATTTTCACTGAATTCTCCTTGCTTTTCAGTATTTTTACTTTGACAGTTTGGTCCCTTTTTTTTGTACCTTTTTTTATGCGACATTACTTATTTCTGTATCTGAATATTTGTATTTTTTTAGCTGTCAGGAGTCAAATGCAAAGTTGAAGTATGGCTGCCACGGCCTAGTTAGTTGATACATGATTCATTCATTCCATCACCTTTGTAAATGGTCACAGAATATTATTATCGAAGTAGTGGCAAAGCAGAACTGTGAGCTGCTGAACGTGGGTTTCATAAATAGCATTACACACTTGGTATTACTTCAAATATGAATGGGGATAACTATATTAAAAATATTGGTTTTTAAGGGAGTGTCCTGTTGCGTTGCTACAGTTTATAGCAATTTCAGGGCAGGTAAAATTTGAGGTTTTAAATAATTCTGTCGTTATGCATTAGGATAATTGATACTTTTTAGGTATTGTAACGATTAAAATAGTGAAAGTAAAAATTTTACATACCCAAGAAATTACATGGCATTGACATTTCCGAGCTAAACATAAATTGTTGTAGACAAGGGTTTAGCAACTATTTAGAACTTTTGTTCTTCTGTTACAGGGACCCTGGAAACATCAAAGCTGGATTAGAACATCTGGTAAGTTTTAATTTTCTCTTGAACATTTGCATCATCTTTGATATCTGCATTCCAAATGAACACTTTTGAATGAGCTTTGAATACCTTGAATTGAGAAAGTCAACCATTTCCCAGAGGGTCAGCGTACTGTTATTATGTGAAGGCACTTACGTTTTCATTTATCTTACCATTTCAAGGGAATTTTAATTTTTTTAAATTACTTTTTTTGATGTAGAGATGAAATAAAATGGACTACAATCCTTGGATTGATGATTGCCTTAATTATAAACAAAAATTGTTTGGTGTTGGATTTTTGGCATATCCTGATCTGAAAACCACAAACTTGTGATAAAAAAAGAAAGACACACAATCAAATATTGCATGCATAAATATGGTATGTTTTAGTAATCCGAAGTCTTTGAAAGAAGTGCACAGCTTTGTTTTTTCTCTTGTCTTTGCTTTATGAATAATGTATTGACTTAAATTCCATTCAGTGCTGCAGTAGAAAATAATAATTGAGATGCAAAATATTTTTGGTTTAAGTAAACATATTCAGACCACAAGTGATGGTAAGACATACTTAGCATTAAAAACTAATCAGTTGATCAAAACTGGAAAAAATACAATATTGTTACAAGTCTGAAGCTCATTGAGCCTGGGATGTTAGTATCAGCAATCATCAGAACATTAAGTAGTTCATCTAAACAGATTATTAAATCCCATTAAATCAAAATAGTCACTATTAATGGCATGTATATCTCCATACATCATGAGAAGTGTTTCAATTCATGTTTAATTTTTTCATATAATATCTAAATAATATATACTGTTCTGTACTGCTGTTAAAATAAAATCTTACCACAATGTATTGTATGAGCATTTGAAAAAATTGCTTCTCTCTTGTTGCTTCCCATTTTGGGAATCACTTGGGAAATATGATTTGTAGGAGCTTGTGTACCAATATCTTCTTGGAGTAACAGTGGGATGAAAAGGATGTATATTCAGGCATAGTTGTCAACAGTTTCCCCTTTATAATGGTGGCGTATTAAATGTTCCATTGCAACTAGTATTTTGAATCTGTAAATAGAATAAATAGCTGAGTGTTATGAATAGTTCTTAGAGCAGTTTGAAAATTAATCTTGTTTGCTAGTTTCATTGGTATCTTGCATGCTAGTTGAATCTCTTAAATAAATTTTTAAAACGTTTCATTCCTCTGCTGGTGTCAGGTAGCTGTAATCTGATGGGTTCAGAGAATTTTTCTAATGCATTATAAAGATGCTGTAGTCTTGACAGATGACCGTGACTGGTACTTTTTCTAAATTGGGAGTGCTGCAATAGCTGGAGCTGCAGGACTGATTTATAATGTCACCTCAAACCGGGAGGTGCAGAAGGAAGAGGCTCCATGGGTTTTGAGTAGCCTGGGGAGGAGGGGTGGACCAGGAGTAGTGTTTGCTGGTGTTCAGGGTATCTCTGGGATGTGGGGGAAAATGTACTGGAAAGGTTCTCTGCAGAGTAACGATGCCTTAAGTTCTTTGACAGGGTAACTCACTATGTGTTTGAATAAAATTTTGCCTTCATTGAACACATTAGCTGCTGTGTATTTCTGTGAAGGTTCTGTCAAAAACCTCCAGGTTTGAGACTTTTTTCCTTTTCCCTGTGATCTTAGAAAATCTGTCCTGGGAGTGGGTGCTCAAGGAAATTAACTGTTCCCCAGGACACCCACAGATGGGAATATTCATGCTGGTACCCGTTATAGATCTCAACGTTCTGTCAGACAAGTTCAGAAAGACCTTTTGGACTCCAATAAATTATAGGGATATTTCTTGGAAGATTTAAGCCACATGATTGCTCTGGTTCTACTCTTTTAAATTACTGCATCTCCAAAATCTTGTAAAGAAGTTTTTTGCCCCTATGAAAAAAAGAAGAATCTAAATATTGATTGGGTAATCTGTTATTTAATCCCTTCTGTGGAAAAAAAAAAGGTGTTTTACAATTTGTGATATAATCTTTATGAGGTTTGTATGTTCCCATTAGGTTTATCTGCGTATGTGTCCCGTTCACTTGATTGGAAACCTTGGAATAGATGATTATTTATCTGCAACTCTGAGCAGGCCCTGTTTTCTATTAATAACTCTACTAAAAAAGAACCATGGAGCCATACGTGTGGTTTATTCATTAGAGATACCTTCGTTGTGTCTTCTGTATAACATTTCATTAGAGATATACAGAAGACACAACGAAGGTAACATTTCACAGCAATAACCTGCTTGTCCTTGTGGTCAAGCAGCGGAGTCTGTCCGTTTTAACTGATGAAGAGCAGCCTGTCATTAATAGCTTGTTTAGCCCATCAGCGGTTTGTAAGAATATAGTTAATGTGTGCCAAGAATGCAGGCGCTCCCCGCGTTGGCTGGTAATCAATAACCCCCGGCAGGCGCGGGCGAAGCTCCTGCGAAGCTATCGCCGTGCTCGTGCGTAGCTCTGCCAAGGAAGCTGCTGGAGTTCACTATTTACACTTCTAGTTGCATTGTGTGTCGTAGGTAGCGTGTATCAAGGTCATTAATTCATAACTAATATTGGTTAACTCCATCTGGCAGCTCTTTGGGTGTTTTTTTAAGAGTTCTTTGGTAGAAAAATTTGCATAAATGATCAACCAAAAAAACCCCCAAAACCCCAACCAAAAAAAGCCCCTCCTTTATCCAGAAAGTGTTACTACTTATTTACTAGGTATCACTGTTGTTTTTTCTTGGATCTTGCTTTCAGTGATCGCCCTCTCGCTGATTTTCACTCGCTTAGTTTCAGACTTCTGGTGATTACAGCTCAGCAGTCCTAGTCCTAGCTACTGGACAGCGATGGCTAATAGAATTGTTGGCTTTCTAATGAGCTATAAAACCAAGCAGCCAATTATTTGTGTTCACAAACAATTAATTAACGCTCTTAATATGAGTAATTATGTTTATCTTGGTATCCTGGCAAAATTCCATGCTGGTCAATTATATTCTGCAAGCTTGGATTCTCTCTTGTTGAAGAAGCATCAGGCTGACTGGATGGTTATGTTTTTTTCCTATTGAAAATGTATTTAATTGAAAACAAGATTTTTAATTTTTTTTTTTTTTAAAAAAGAAAAGGTGTTTTTTTCTCACATGTCCTTTCATAAAATTCTAATCATCAAAACGTGAAAAAAATTCCCTTAGGAAAACCACCGTGGTGTTCTTGGGGAGTTGTAATTTTCACACACGTTCTTAGCTCTTGACCAAATTTCCCTCCTGTGTGAGACCACTGATGAGGCACCTTTAGAGAGGACAGTTTTAGTCCAGGAGGTAGGAGGGAGCATGAGAGAAGAGGAACATGGCCATGGGGTACGGCAATGACAATTTAGCATGGAATTCATTTTTTCATCATAAGAGGATATTCTATGAAGTCTCCCCACTCCAGCACAGCCATAGCCACATGGGCAGGGTGTGCACAGGTTGGGTAATGGTTTGTCTGAACTTTATAACTTGATTTTCTTCCCATTTAGACAATGGGATTAGTATATCCCTGGGATGGGGCAAGAATCTTTAGCCTGGACCCATCTACTTCAGGAAACAGTTGTGTAGAAAGTCATGGAATCGGTTTGGTTGGAAAGGACCTTTAAGATCAAGTCCAACCGTTAACCCAGCACTGCCAAATGCTAGATCATTTGTGCAAGTCTTCTAAAGATGGGAAATTATAGTGAAATAAAAATGTACAAGTAAAATCTTTTTCTGTCATCAGGTAGGTAATCAGATTAGTGAATGGGAGATGGTGCTGAAAAGTGCTGGTGGTATCATAACCCCTGTAGATTTTAGTCTGTAGCTTTTGAAGTCATGAGAAATGCTGATGCGTTGGTTTCCTTTCTAATTCCAGTCATTCACATCTCTCTCTCGTTTATTGCATATGCATAGAGTTGAGGTGTTTTACCCACAAGGTGGTTTCCTTATATGAACTTTTTTAATGGTCATTGATTTGCTCTTTGTTCGGGTAAACATTAAATTTGAAACTTCAACTTGAATCTTCTTGATACCTTCCTTCATAAAAGGTAATAGATCCATTGGTGATTCCTTTTGGAGTTAAGTGTGAGAACACAGCCACTGCTCACGTCTTCCTGGCAAGGTTATAATTATAACTAACATTTGGAAGTTTTTAAAAAATTTGTATGAATTTGTAGAAATAAGCAGGTTGAGGCCCTCTTATAAAATAATGTTAAATATAAATTTCACAGACAAGTTATTATTTGTAACTGATTAACTGTTTGAGTTAACTCCTACTATTTAGAATACAAATATTTGTATTTATGTAGACATACATTGAATTCTGCTGTTGGATTTTTTTTTTTTTGCATTGAGCCCAAAATGTTATTGACTAGCATGAGATTACAACTAAAAAACATTGCATTCTCTGAGGATGCAAACGCATAGCTGCAAATGAACATAGAGGGACCTGAAGGTAGCAGGAATGTGTTCCTGAAAAATAAACATTAGATGAGAAGGAAAAAAAAATTGTATATACATTAAAAAAAATATTTAAGTATCTTAGATGTCAGTTATATCTAACATGGAATATAGATGATAGTTTTCGTCATGTTCCATCTACCATCCTGAGAAATGAAGTTATCAGAGTTCATAAAAGGGTTTATGGCATCACACAGTCGTGGAAACTGTTACTCACAATTAAAAATGCACCATACAGAGGAGAGAACTGGGCACTCCAGAGGAGGCCACGAAGATGCTCAGAGGGCTGGAGCACCTCTGCTATGGAGACAGGCTGAGAGAGCTGGGGCTGTTCAGCCTGGAGAAGAGAAGGCTCTGGGGAGACCTTCTAGCACCTTCCAGTGCCTGAAGGGGCTACAGGAAAGCGTGAGAGGGGCTTTTTACAAGGGCATGGAGTGACAGGATGAGGGGGAATGGTTTTAAACTGAAAGAGGGGAGATTGAGTTGAAATATTAGGAAGAAATTCTTTGCTGTGAGGGTGGTGAGACACTGGCCCAGGTTGCCCAGAGAGGTGGGAGATGCCCCATCCTTGGAAACATACAAGGTTGGGTTGGACGGGGCTTTGAGCAACCTGGTCTAGTTGAAGATGTCCCTGCTTATTGCAGGGGGTTGGATGAGATGAGCTTTAAAGGTCCCTTCCACCCCAAACTATTCTATGACTCTATGTTTAGTAAGCTTACGTATGGATGCTCACGTCATCCCAGACAATGAAGGCAGGGGCTGGAGGTCTCTTCCACCTATGGCCAAAGTGACGGTCGTGTACAGAGACATACT